>NW_027142433.1:12500-618063 GCF_026170545.1 Melanerpes formicivorus
CAGAGAGCCCCACTCCGTTTCATTTCAGGCCAGCATTGCACCATTTGATCATTTCATTTCAGAGAGCCCCCATACCGTTTCATTTCAGGCCAGCATTGCACCATTTGATCATTTCATTTCAGAGAGCCCCCATGCCGTTTCATTTCAGGCCAGCATTGCACCATTTGATCATTTCATTTCAGAGAGCCCCCAGTCCATTTCAATTCAGGCCAGCATTGCACCATTTGATCATTTCATTTCAGAGAGCCCCCATACCGTTTCATTTCAGGCCAGCATTGCACCATTTGATCATTTCATTTCAGAGAGCCCCACTCCGTTTCATTTCAGGCCAGCATTGCACCATTTGATCATTTCATTTCAGAGAGCCCCCATACCGTTTCATTTCAGGCCAGCATTGCACCATTTGATCATTTCATTTCAGAGAGCCCCCATACCGTTTCATTTCAGGCCAGCATTGCACCATTTGATCATTTCATTTCAGAGAGCCCCCAGTCCATTTCATTTCAGGCCAGCATTGCACCATTTGATCATTTCATTTCAGAGAGCCCCACTCCGTTTCATTTCAGGCCAGCATTGCACCATTTGATCATTTCATTTCAGAGAGCCCCACTCCGTTTCATTTCAGGCCAGCATTGCACCATTTGATCATTTCATTTCAGAGAGCCCCCAGTCCATTTCAATTCAGGCCAGCATTGCACCATTTGATCATTTCATTTCAGAGAGCCCCCAGTCCATTTCAATTCAGGCCAGCATTGCACCATTTGATCATTTCATTTCAGAGAGCCCCCATACCGTTTCATTTCAGGCCAGCATTGCACCATTTGATCATTTCATTTCAGAGAGCCCCACTCCGTTTCATTTCAGGCCAGCATTACACCATTTGATCATTTCATTTCAGAGAGCCCCCAGTCCATTTCATTTCAGGCCAGCATTGCACCATTTGATCATTTCATTTCAGGGAGCCCCCATACCGTTTCATTTCAGGCCAGCATTGCACCATTTGATCATTTCATTTCAGAGAGCCCCCAGTCCATTTCATTTCAGGCCAGCATTGCACCATTTGATCATTTCATTTCAGGGAGCCCCCATACCGTTTCATTTCAGGCCAGCATTGCACCATTTGATCATTTCATTTCAGAGAGCCCCCAGTCCATTTCAATTCAGGCCAGCATTGCACCATTTGATCATTTCATTTCAGAGAGCCCCACTCCGTTTCATTTCAGGCCAGCATTGCACCATTTGATCATTTCATTTCAGAGAGCCCCCATACCGTTTCATTTCAGGCCAGCATTGCACCATTTGATCATTTCATTTCAGAGAGCCCCCATACCGTTTCATTTCAGGCCAGCATTGCACCATTTGATCATTTCATTTCAGAGAGCCCCCAGTCCATTTCATTTCAGGCCAGCATTGCACCATTTGATCATTTCATTTCAGAGAGCCCCACTCCGTTTCATTTCAGGCCAGCATTGCACCATTTGATCATTTCATTTCAGAGAGCCCCCATACCGTTTCATTTCAGGCCAGCATTGCACCATTTGATCATTTCATTTCAGAGAGCCCCCATGCCGTTTCATTTCAGGCCAGCATTGCACCATTTGATCATTTCATTTCAGAGAGCCCCCAGTCCATTTCAATTCAGGCCAGCATTGCACCATTTGATCATTTCATTTCAGAGAGCCCCCATACCGTTTCATTTCAGGCCAGCATTGCACCATTTGATCATTTCATTTCAGAGAGCCCCACTCCGTTTCATTTCAGGCCAGCATTGCACCATTTGATCATTTCATTTCAGAGAGCCCCCATACCGTTTCATTTCAGGCCAGCATTGCACCATTTGATCATTTCATTTCAGAGAGCTCCCATACCGTTTCATTTCAGGCCAGCATTGCACCATTTGATCATTTCATTTCAGAGAGCCCCACTCCGTTTCATTTCAGGCCAGCATTGCACCATTTGATCATTTCATTTCAGAGAGCTCCCATACCGTTTCATTTCAGGCCAGCATTGCACCATTTGATCATTTCATTTCAGAGAGCCCCCAGTCCATTTCATTTCAGGCCAGCATTGCACCATTTGATCATTTCATTTCAGAGAGCCCCACTCCGTTTCATTTCAGGCCAGCATTGCACCATTTGATCATTTCATTTCAGAGAGCCCCACTCCGTTTCATTTCAGGCCAGCATTGCACCATTTGATCATTTCATTTCAGAGAGCCCCCAGTCCATTTCAATTCAGGCCAGCATTGCACCATTTGATCATTTCATTTCAGAGAGCCCCCAGTCCATTTCAATTCAGGCCAGCATTGCACAATTTGATCATTTCATTTCAGAGAGCCCCACTCCGTTTCATTTCAGGCCAGCATTGCACCATTTGATCATTTCATTTCAGAGAGCCCCCATGCCGTTTCATTTCAGGCCAGCATTGCACCATTTGATCATTTCATTTCAGAGAGCCCCCACTCCGTTTCATTTCAGGCCAGCATTGCACCATTTGATCATTTCATTTCAGAGAGCCCCCAGTCCATTTCATTTCAGGCCAGCATTGCACCATTTGATCATTTCATTTCAGAGAGCCCCACTCCGTTTCATTTCAGGCCAGCATTGCACCATTTGATCATTTCATTTCAGAGAGCCCCACTCCGTTTCATTTCAGGCCAGCATTGCACCATTTGATCATTTCATTTCAGAGAGCCCCCAGTCCATTTCAATTCAGGCCAGCATTGCACCATTTGATCATTTCATTTCAGAGAGCCCCCAGTCCATTTCAATTCAGGCCAGCATTGCACCATTTGATCATTTCATTTCAGAGAGCCCCCATACCGTTTCATTTCAGGCCAGCATTGCACCATTTGATCATTTCATTTCAGAGAGCCCCACTCCGTTTCATTTCAGGCCAGCATTACACCATTTGATCATTTCATTTCAGAGAGCCCCCAGTCCATTTCATTTCAGGCCAGCATTGCACCATTTGATCATTTCATTTCAGGGAGCCCCCATACCGTTTCATTTCAGGCCAGCATTGCACCATTTGATCATTTCATTTCAGAGAGCCCCCATACCGTTTCATTTCAGGCCAGCATTGCACCATTTGATCATTTCATTTCAGAGAGCCCCCATACCGTTTCATTTCAGGCCAGCATTGCACCATTTGATCATTTCATTTCAGAGAGCCCCCAGTCCATTTCATTTCAGGCCAGCATTGCACCATTTGATCATTTCATTTCAGAGAGCCCCACTCCGTTTCATTTCAGGCCAGCATTGCACCATTTGATCATTTCATTTCAGAGAGCCCCCATACCGTTTCATTTCAGGCCAGCATTGCACCATTTGATCATTTCATTTCAGAGAGCCCCCATGCCGTTTCATTTCAGGCCAGCATTGCACCATTTGATCATTTCATTTCAGAGAGCCCCCAGTCCATTTCAATTCAGGCCAGCATTGCACCATTTGATCATTTCATTTCAGAGAGCCCCCATACCGTTTCATTTCAGGCCAGCATTGCACCATTTGATCATTTCATTTCAGAGAGCCCCACTCCGTTTCATTTCAGGCCAGCATTGCACCATTTGATCATTTCATTTCAGAGAGCCCCCATACCGTTTCATTTCAGGCCAGCATTGCACCATTTGATCATTTCATTTCAGAGAGCCCCCATACCGTTTCATTTCAGGCCAGCATTGCACCATTTGATCACTTCATTTCAGAGAGCCCCCAGTCCATTTCATTTCAGGCCAGCATTGCACCATTTGATCATTTCATTTCAGAGAGCCCCACTCCGTTTCATTTCAGGCCAGCATTGCACCATTTGATCATTTCATTTCAGAGAGCCCCACTCCGTTTCATTTCAGGCCAGCATTGCACCATTTGATCATTTCATTTCAGAGAGCCCCCAGTCCATTTCAATTCAGGCCAGCATTGCACCATTTGATCATTTCATTTCAGAGAGCCCCCAGTCCATTTCAATTCAGGCCAGCATTGCACCATTTGATCATTTCATTTCAGAGAGCCCCACTCCGTTTCATTTCAGGCCAGCATTGCACCATTTGATCATTTCATTTCAGAGAGCCCCACTCCGTTTCATTTCAGGCCAGCATTGCACCATTTGATCATTTCATTTCAGAGAGCCCCCACTCCGTTTCATTTCAGGCCAGCATTGCACCATTTGATCATTTCATTTCAGAGAGCCCCACTCCGTTTCATTTCAGGCCAGCATTGCACCATTTGATCATTTCATTTCAGAGAGCCCCCACTCCGTTTCATTTCAGGCCAGCATTGCACCATTTGATCATTTCATTTCAGAGAGCCCCCAGTCCATTTCATTTCAGGCCAGCATTGCACCATTTGATCATTTCATTTCAGAGAGCCCCACTCCGTTTCATTTCAGGCCAGCATTGCACCATTTGATCATTTCATTTCAGAGAGCCCCACTCCGTTTCATTTCAGGCCAGCATTGCACCATTTGATCATTTCATTTCAGAGAGCCCCCAGTCCATTTCAATTCAGGCCAGCATTGCACCATTTGATCATTTCATTTCAGAGAGCCCCCAGTCCATTTCAATTCAGGCCAGCATTGCACAATTTGATCATTTCATTTCAGAGAGCCCCACTCCGTTTCATTTCAGGCCAGCATTGCACCATTTGATCATTTCATTTCAGAGAGCCCCCATGCCGTTTCATTTCAGGCCAGCATTGCACCATTTGATCATTTCATTTCAGAGAGCCCCCACTCCGTTTCATTTCAGGCCAGCATTGCACCATTTGATCATTTCATTTCAGAGAGCCCCCAGTCCATTTCATTTCAGGCCAGCATTGCACCATTTGATCATTTCATTTCAGAGAGCCCCACTCCGTTTCATTTCAGGCCAGCATTGCACCATTTGATCATTTCATTTCAGAGAGCCCCACTCCGTTTCATTTCAGGCCAGCATTGCACCATTTGATCATTTCATTTCAGAGAGCCCCCAGTCCATTTCAATTCAGGCCAGCATTGCACCATTTGATCATTTCATTTCAGAGAGCCCCCAGTCCATTTCAATTCAGGCCAGCATTGCACCATTTGATCATTTCATTTCAGAGAGCCCCCATACCGTTTCATTTCAGGCCAGCATTGCACCATTTGATCATTTCATTTCAGAGAGCCCCACTCCGTTTCATTTCAGGCCAGCATTACACCATTTGATCATTTCATTTCAGAGAGCCCCCAGTCCATTTCATTTCAGGCCAGCATTGCACCATTTGATCATTTCATTTCAGGGAGCCCCCATACCGTTTCATTTCAGGCCAGCATTGCACCATTTGATCATTTCATTTCAGAGAGCCCCCAGTCCATTTCATTTCAGGCCAGCATTGCACCATTTGATCATTTCATTTCAGGGAGCCCCCATACCGTTTCATTTCAGGCCAGCATTGCACCATTTGATCATTTCATTTCAGAGAGCCCCCAGTCCATTTCATTTCAGGCCAGCATTGCACCATTTGATCATTTCATTTCAGAGAGCCCCCATGCCGTTTCATTTCAGGCCAGCATTGCACCATTTGATCATTTCATTTCAGAGAGCCCCCATACCGTTTCATTTCAGGCCAGCATTGCACCATTTGATCATTTCATTTCAGAGAGCCCCCATACCGTTTCATTTCAGGCCAGCATTGCACCATTTGATCATTTCATTTCAGAGAGCCCCCACTCTGTTTCATTTCAGGCCAGCATTGCACCATTTCACCTGGTCTCATTTTAGAGAGCCCCCATACCGTTTCATTTCTGGCCAGCATTGCACCATTTGATCATTTCATTTCAGAGAGCCCCACTCCGTTTCATTTCAGGCCAGCATTGCAGCATTTGATCATTTCATTTCAGAGAGCCCCCATACCGTTTCATTTCAGGCCAGCATTGCACCATTTGATCATTTCATTTCAGAGAGCCCCCATGCCGTTTCATTTCAGGCCAGCATTGCACCATTTCACCTGGTCTCATTTTAGAGAGCCCCCATACCGTTTCATTTCTGGCCAGCATTGCACCATTTGATCATTTCATTTCAGAGAGCCCCCAGTCCATTTCATTTCAGGCCAGCATTGCACCATTTGATCATTTCATTTCAGAGAGCCCCCATACCGTTTCATTTCAGGCCAGCATTGCACCATTTGATCATTTCATTTCAGAGAGCCCCCACTCTGTTTCATTTCAGGCCAGCATTGCACCATTTGATCATTTCATTTCAGAGAGCCCCCAGTCCATTTCAATTCAGGCCAGCATTGCACCATTTGATCATTTCATTTCAGAGAGCCCCCATACCGTTTCATTTCAGGCCAGCATTGCACCATTTGATCATTTCATTTCAGAGAGCCCCCATGCCGTTTCATTTCAGGCCAGCATTGCACCATTTGATCATTTCATTTCAGAGAGCCCCCACTCCGTTTCATTTCAGGCCAGCATTGCACCATTTGATCATTTCATTTCAGAGAGCCCCACTCCGTTTCATTTCAGGCCAGCATTGCACCATTTGATCATTTCATTTCAGAGAGCCCCACTCCGTTTCATTTCAGGCCAGCATTACACCATTTGATCATTTCATTTCAGAGAGCCCCCAGTCCATTTCATTTCAGGCCAGCATTGCACCATTTGATCATTTCATTTCAGGGAGCCCCCATACCGTTTCATTTCAGGCCAGCATTGCACCATTTGATCATTTCATTTCAGAGAGCCCCCATACCGTTTCATTTCTGGCCAGCATTGCACCATTTGATCATTTCATTTCAGAGAGCCCCCACTCTGTTTCATTTCAGGCCAGCATTGCACCATTTCACCTGGTCTCATTTTAGAGAGCCCCCATACCGTTTCATTTCAGGCCAGCATTGCACCATTTGATCATTTCATTTCAGAGAGCCCCCACTCTGTTTCATTTCAGGCCAGCATTGCACCATTTCACCTGGTCTCATTTTAGAGAGCCCCCATACCGTTTCATTTCTGGCCAGCATTGCACCATTTGATCATTTCATTTCAGAGAGCCCCACTCCGTTTCATTTCAGGCCAGCATTGCAGCATTTGATCATTTCATTTCAGAGAGCCCCCATACCGTTTCATTTCAGGCCAGCATTGCACCATTTGATCATTTCATTTCAGAGAGCCCCCATGCCGTTTCATTTCAGGCCAGCATTGCACCATTTCACCTGGTCTCATTTTAGAGAGCCCCCATACCGTTTCATTTCTGGCCAGCATTGCACCATTTGATCATTTCATTTCAGAGAGCCCCACTCCGTTTCATTTCAGGCCAGCATTACACCATTTGATCATTTCATTTCAGAGAGCCCCCAGTCCATTTCATTTCAGGCCAGCATTGCACCATTTGATCATTTCATTTCAGAGAGCCCCACTCCGTTTCATTTCAGGCCAGCATTACACCATTTGATCATTTCATTTCAGAGAGCCCCCAGTCCATTTCATTTCAGGCCAGCATTGCACCATTTGATCATTTCATTTCAGAGAGCCCCACTCCGTTTCATTTCAGGCCAGCATTGCACCATTTGATCATTTCATTTCAGAGAGCCCCACTCCGTTTCATTTCAGGCCAGCATTACACCATTTGATCATTTCATTTCAGAGAGCCCCACTCCGTTTCATTTCAGGCCAGCATTGCACCATTTGATCATTTCATTTCAGAGAGCCCCCAGTCCATTTCAATTCAGGCCAGCATTGCACCATTTGATCATTTCATTTCAGAGAGCCCCCAGTCCATTTCATTTCAGGCCAGCATTGCACCATTTGATCATTTCATTTCAGAGAGCCCCCATACCGTTTCATTTCAGGCCAGCATTGCACCATTTGATCATTTCATTTCAGAGAGCCCCCAGTCCATTTCAATTCAGGCCAGCATTGCATCATTTGATCATTTCATTTCAGAGAGCCCCCATACCGTTTCATTTCTGGCCAGCATTGCACCATTTGATCATTTCATTTCAGAGAGCCCCCATGCCGTTTCATTTCAGGCCAGCATTGCACCATTTCACCTGGTCTCATTTTAGAGAGCCCCCATACCGTTTCATTTCTGGCCAGCATTGCACCATTTGATCATTTCATTTCAGAGAGCCCCACTCCGTTTCATTTCAGGCCAGCATTGCAGCATTTGATCATTTCATTTCAGAGAGCCCCCATACCGTTTCATTTCAGGCCAGCATTGCACCATTTGATCATTTCATTTCAGAGAGCCCCCATGCCGTTTCATTTCAGGCCAGCATTGCACCATTTCACCTGGTCTCATTTTAGAGAGCCCCCACTCCGTTTCATTTCAGGCCAGCATTGCACCATTTGATCATTTCATTTCAGAGAGCCCCCACTCCGTTTCATTTCAGGCCAGCATTGCACCATTTGATCATTTCATTTCAGAGAGCCCCCATACCGTTTCATTTCTGGCCAGCATTGCACCATTTGATCATTTCATTTCAGAGAGCCCCCATGCCGTTTCATTTCAGGCCAGCATTGCACCATTTCACCTGGTCTCATTTTAGAGAGCCCCCATACCGTTTCATTTCTGGCCAGCATTGCACCATTTGATCATTTCATTTCAGAGAGCCCCCATACCGTTTCATTTCAGGCCAGCATTGCACCATTTGATCATTTCATTTCAGAGAGCCCCCACTCTGTTTCATTTCAGGCCAGCATTGCACCATTTGATCATTTCATTTCAGAGAGCCCCCATGCCGTTTCATTTCAGGCCAGCATTGCACCATTTCACCTGGTCTCATTTTAGAGAGCCCCCATACCGTTTCATTTCTGGCCAGCATTGCACCATTTGATCATTTCATTTCAGAGAGCCCCCAGTCCATTTCATTTCAGGCCAGCATTGCACCATTTGATCATTTCATTTCAGAGAGCCCCCATACCGTTTCATTTCAGGCCAGCATTGCACCATTTGATCATTTCATTTCAGAGAGCCCCCACTCTGTTTCATTTCAGGCCAGCATTGCACCATTTGATCATTTCATTTCAGAGAGCCCCCAGTCCATTTCAATTCAGGCCAGCATTGCACCATTTGATCATTTCATTTCAGAGAGCCCCCATACCGTTTCATTTCTGGCCAGCATTGCACCATTTGATCATTTCATTTCAGAGAGCCCCCATGCCGTTTCATTTCAGGCCAGCATTGCACCATTTCACCTGGTCTCATTTTAGAGAGCCCCCATACCGTTTCATTTCAGGCCAGCATTGCACCATTTGATCATTTCATTTCAGAGAGCCCCGCTCCGTTTCATTTCTGGCCAGCATTACACCATTTCACCTGGTCTCATTTCAGAGAGCCCCCAGTCCATTTCATTTCAGGCCAGCATTGCACCATTTGATCATTTCATTTCAGAGAGCCCCCAGTCCATTTCAATTCTGGCCAGCATTGCACCATTTGATCATTTCATTTCAGAGAGCCCCCATACCGTTTCATTTCAGGCCAGCATTGCACCATTTGATCATTTCATTTTAGAGAGCCCCCATACCGTTTCATTTCAGGCCAGCATTGCACCATTTGATCATTTCATTTCACAGAGCCCCCAGTCCATTTCATTTCAGGCCAGCATTGCACCATTTGATCATTTCATTTCAGAGAGCCCCCAGTCCATTTCAATTCAGGCCAGCATTGCACCATTTGATCATTTCATTTCAGAGAGCCCCCAGTCCATTTCATTTCAGGCCAGCATTGCACCATTTGATCATTTCATTTCAGAGAGCCCCCAGTCCATTTCATTTCAGGCCAGCATTGCACCATTTGATCATTTCATTTCAGGGAGCCCCCATACCGTTTCATTTCAGGCCAGCATTGCACCATTTGATCATTTCATTTCAGAGAGCCCCCAGTCCATTTCATTTCAGGCCAGCATTGCACCATTTGATCATTTCATTTCACAGAGCCCCCAGTCCATTTCATTTCTGGCCAGCATTGCACCATTTCACCTGGTCTCATTTTAGAGAGCCCCCATACCGTTTCATTTCTGGCCAGCATTGCACCATTTGATCATTTCATTTCAGAGAGCCCCCAGTCCATTTCATTTCAGGCCAGCATTGCACCATTTGATCATTTCATTTCAGAGAGCCCCCATACCGTTTCATTTCAGGCCAGCATTGCACCATTTGATCATTTCATTTCAGAGAGCCCCCACTCTGTTTCATTTCAGGCCAGCATTGCACCATTTGATCATTTCATTTCACAGAGCCCCCATACCGTTTCATTTCAGGCCAGCATTGCACCATTTGATCATTTCATTTCAGAGAGCCTCACTCCGTTTCATTTCAGGCCAGCATTGCACCATTTGATCATTTCATTTCAGAGAGCCCCCACTCTGTTTCATTTTAGGCCAGCATTGCACCATTTGATCATTTCATTTCAGAGAGCCCCCACTCCGTTTCATTTCAGGCCAGCATTGCACCATTTGATCATTTCATTTCAGAGAGCCCCACTCCGTTTCATTTCAGGCCAGCATTACACCATTTGATCATTTCATTTCAGAAAGCCCCCAGTCCATTTCATTTCAGGCCAGCATTGCACCATTTGATCATTTCATTTCAGAGAGCCCCACTCCGTTTCATTTCAGGCCAGCATTGCACCATTTGATCATTTCATTTCAGAGAGCCCCCACTCTGTTTCATTTCAGGCCAGCATTGCACCATTTGATCATTTCATTTCAGAGAGCCCCCACACCGTTTCATTTCAGGCCAGCATTGCACCATTTGATCATTTCATTTCAGAGAGCCCCCACTCCGTTTCATTTCAGGCCAGCATTGCACCATTTGATCATTTCATTTCAGAGAGCCCCCACACCGTTTCAATTCTGGCCAGCATTGCACCATTTGATCATTTCATTTCAGAGAGCCCCCAGTCCATTTCAATTCTGGCCAGCATTGCACCATTTGATCATTTCATTTCAGAGAGCCCCCATACCGTTTCATTTCAGGCCAGCATTGCACCATTTGATCATTTCATTTTAGAGAGCCCCCATACCGTTTCATTTCAGGCCAGCATTGCACCATTTGATCATTTCATTTTAGAGAGCCCCCATACCGTTTCATTTCAGGCCAGCATTGCACCATTTGATCATTTCATTTCACAGAGCCCCCAGTCCATTTCATTTCAGGCCAGCATTGCACCATTTGATCATTTCATTTCAGAGAGCCCCCACTCCGTTTCATTTCAGGCCAGCATTGCACCATTTGATCATTTCATTTCAGAGAGCCCCCATACCGTTTCATTTCAGGCCAGCATTGCACCATTTGATCATTTCATTTCACAGAGCCCCCAGTCCATTTCATTTCAGGCCAGCATTGCACCATTTGATCATTTCATTTCAGAGAGCCCCCACTCTGTTTCATTTCAGGCCAGCATTGCACCATTTCACCTGGTCTCATTTTAGAGAGCCCCCACTCCGTTTCATTTCTGGCCAGCATTGCACCATTTCACCTGGTCTCATTTTAGAGAGCCCCCATACCATTTCATTTCTGGCCAGCATTGCACCATTTCACCTGGTCTCATTTCAGAGAGCCCCCATACCGTTTCATTTCAGGCCAGCATTGCACCATTTGATCATTTCATTTCAGAGAGCCCCCAGTCCATTTCATTTCTGGCCAGCATTGCACCATTTGATCATTTCATTTCAGAGAGCCCCACTCCGTTTCATTTCAGGCCAGCATTGCACCATTTGATCATTTCATTTCAGAGAGCCCCACTCCGTTTCATTTCTGGCCAGCATTGCACCATTTCACCTGGTCTCATTTTAGAGAGCCCCCACACCATTTCAATTCTGGCCAGCATTGCACCATTTGATCATTTCATTTCAGAGAGCCCCCATACCGTTTCATTTCAGGCCAGCATTGCACCATTTCACCTGGTCTCATTTCAGAGAGCCCCCATACTGTTTCATTTCAGGCCAGCATTGCACCATTTGATCATTTCATTTCAGAGAGCCCCCAGTCCATTTCATTTCTGGCCAGCATCGCACCATTTGATCATTTCATTTCAGAGAGCCCCACTTCATTTCATTTCTGGCCAGCATTGCACCATTTGATCATTTCATTTCAGAGAGCCCCCACTCCGTTTCATTTCTGGCCAGCATTGCACCATTTGATCATTTCATTTCAGAGAGCCCCCAGTCCATTTCAATTCTGGCCAGCATTGCACCATTTGATCATTTCATTTCAGAGAGCCCCCACTCCGTTTCATTTCTGGCCAGCATTACACCATTTCACCTGGTCTCATTTCAGAGAGCCCCCAGTCCATTTCATTTCAGGCCAGCATTGCACCATTTGATCATTTCATTTCAGAGAGCCCCACTCCGTTTCATTTCAGGCCAGCATTGCACCATTACACCCGGTCTCATTTCAGAGAGCCCCCATACCGTTTCATTTCTGGCCAGCATTGCACCATTTGATCATTTCATTTCAGAGAGCCCCCATGCTGTTTCATTTCAGGCCAGCATTGCACCATTTGATCATTTCATTTCAGAGAGGCCCCATACCGTTTCATTTCAGGCCAGCATTGCACCATTTGATCATTTCATTTCAGAGAGCCCCCACTCTGTTTCATTTCAGGCCAGCATTGCACCATTTCACCTGGTCTCATTTCAGAGAGCCCCCAGTCCATTTCATTTCAGGCCAGCATTGCACCATTTGATCATTTCATTTCAGAGAGCCCCCATACCGTTTCATTTCAGGCCAGCATTGCACCATTTGATCATTTCATTTTAGAGAGCCCCCATACCGTTTCATTTCTGGCCAGCATTGCACCATTTCACCTGGTCTCATTTCAGAGAGCCCCCATACCGTTTCATTTCAGGCCAGCATTGCACCATTTGATCATTTCATTTCAGAGAGCCCCACTCCGTTTCATTTCTGGCCAGCATTGCACCATTTCACCTGGTCTCATTTCAGAGAGCCCCCATACCGTTTCATTTCAGGCCAGCATTGCACCATTTGATCATTTCATTTCAGAGAGCCCCCAGTCCATTTCATTTCTGGCCAGCATTGCACCATTTCACCTGGTCTCATTTCAGAGAGACCCTACACCGTTTCATTTCAGGCCAGCATTGCACCATTTCACCTGGTCTCATTTCAGAGAGCCCCCACACCATTTCAATTCTGGCCAGCATTGCACCATTTGATCATTTCATTTCAGAGAGCCCCCATACCGTTTCATTTCAGGCCAGCATTGCACCATTTCACCTGGTCTCATTTCAGAGAGCCCCCATACTGTTTCATTTCAGGCCAGCATTGCACCATTTGATCATTTCATTTCACAGAGCCCCCAGTCCATTTCATTTCTGGCCAGCATTGCACCATTTGATCATTTCATTTCAGAGAGCCCCACTTCATTTCATTTCTGGCCAGCATTGCACCATTTGATCATTTCATTTCAGAGAGCCCCCACTCCGTTTCATTTCTGGCCAGCATTGCACCATTTGATCATTTCATTTCAGAGAGCCCCCAGTCCATTTCAATTCTGGCCAGCATTGCACCATTTGGTCATTTCATTTCAGAGAGCCCCCAGTCCATTTCATTTCAGGCCAGCATTGCACCATTTGATCATTTCATTTCAGAGAGCCCCCAGTCCATTTCATTTCAGGCCAGCATTGCACCATTTGATCATTTCATTTCAGAGAGCCCCACTCCGTTTCATTTCTGGCCAGCATTACACCATTTCACCTGGTCTCATTTCAGAGAGCCCCCATACCGTTTCATTTCTGGCCAGCATTGCACCATTTGATCATTTCATTTCAGAGAGCCCCCATGCCGTTTCATTTCAGGCCAGCATTGCACCATTTGATCATTTCATTTCAGAGAGGCCCCAGTCCATTTCAATTCTGGCCAGCATTGCACCATTTGATCATTTCATTTCAGAGAGCCCCCACTCTGTTTCATTTCAGGCCAGCATTGCACCATTTCACCTGGTCTCATTTCAGAGAGCCCCCACTCTGTTTCATTTCAGGCCAGCATTGCACCATTTGATCATTTCATTTCAGAGAGCCCCCATACCGTTTCATTTCAGGCCAGCATTGCACCATTTGATCATTTCATTTCAGAGAGGCCCCATACCGTTTCATTTCAGGCCAGCATTGCACCATTTGATCATTTCATTTTAGAGAGCCCCCATACCGTTTCATTTCTGGCCAGCATTGCACCATTTGATCATTTCATTTCAGAGAGCCCCACTCCGTTTCATTTCTGGCCAGCATTGCACCATTTCACCTGGTCTCATTTCAGAGAGCCCCCATACCGTTTCATTTCAGGCCAGCATTGCACCATTTGATCATTTCATTTCAGAGAGCCCCCAGTCCATTTCATTTCAGGCCAGCATTGCACCATTTCACCTGGTCTCATTTCAGAGAGCCCCTACACCGTTTCATTTCAGGCCAGCATTGCACCATTTCACCTGGTCTCATTTCAGAGAGCCCCCACACCATTTCAATTCTGGCCAGCATTGCACCATTTGATCATTTCATTTCAGAGAGCCCCCAGTCCATTTCATTTCAGGCCAGCATTGCACCATTTCACCTGGTCTCATTTCAGAGAGCCCCCATACTGTTTCATTTCAGGCCAGCATTGCACCATTTCACCTGGTCTCATTTCAGAGAGCCCCACACCACTTCATTTCAGGCCAGCATTGCACCATTTCACCTGGTCTGATTTCAGAGAGCCCCACACCATTTCATTTCAGGCCAGCATTGCAACGTTTCGTCTTTTCGTTTCAGAGAGCCCCACGTCGTTTCGTCAACAGAAAATCCTGCTAAAAATACCTGCTTTTTCTGTGGATAGTCAAGAGCATTACCAATTGCTACATAAGACGCTTTGCAATTGCCCCCGTTGGATCTGTCCTGTTAAATACCAAGGCTTCCGTAATGTAAAAACGAATTCCAAATACGGTAACGCACGGCTTGAAAACATCTATGAAATGTGTAACAATTGCTCAGGAACGGGGAGTCTTCCTTTGTGCCGCGAGGGTCGTCGCTTTGCTTTGGGCTTTTTTACGTCATCTGGGATTTTTTGGCTCCTTAGTTTACATGCCGATAGGAACCGTTTTCCCCCTCGCCCGCCGATTGCGCAACACATACCCTACGACTGAAAACCGACTGAAAAAATAAAACAACTGTTTACATCGACAGGAAAGAATGGGATCGATTACTAAGTAGATACTTCGCAGCCGCCGAGCCGAGCCGCGCCGAGCCGAGCCGCGCCGAGCCGAGCCGCGCCGAGCCGAGCCGCGCCGAGCCGCGCCGAGCCGAGCCGCGCCGAGCCGAGCCGCGCCGAGCCGAGCCGCGCCGAGCCGCGCCGAGCCGAGCCGCGCCGAGCCGCGCCGCGCCGAGCCGCGCCGCGCCGAGCCGCGCCGCCGAGCCGCGCCGAGCCGCGCCGCCGAGCCGAGCCGCGCCGCGCCGAGCCGCCGAGCCGCGCCGCGCCGAGCCGCCGAGCCGAGCCGCGCCGAGCCGAGCCGCCGAGCCGAGCCGCGCCGAGCCGAGCCGCCGAGCCGAGCCGCGCCGAGCCGAGCCGCCGAGCCGAGCCGCGCCGAGCCGAGCCGCCGAGCCGAGCCGCGCCGAGCCGAGCCGCCGAGCCGAGCCGCGCCGAGCCGAGCCGCCGAGCCGAGCCGAGCCGAGCCGCGCCGAGCCGCCGAGCCGCGCCGAGCCGCCCCGAGCCGCCGAGCCGCGCCGAGCCGCCCCGAGCCGAGCCGCCCCGAGCCGCCGAGCCGAGCCGCCCTTTTAGGGGAAGAAAACCCTCTCGTTTGCCTGAGAGCGCCGAGGCGACTCGCCCCGAGACTATAAATCCAACTACAATCCTCTCCTCTCTATAGAGATATTCAGGAATGGTATTCATTGCGACGGTAAAGAGGCTCTGAAGTTACCCCCCCCACACCGGATCTCCTCTCTGAGATGCAAGTGATGCCGGAACGGAAAAGCGATTTGCGCGTAGAGCAAAGCCAATTTTGGCAACGTACCTACCAAAGGGGAATCGATTGAAAGCGGCGGACTTACGCTGAGCGGTCGGGGGGGCGTCTCTTGCCGCCGCGCGTGGGAAGCGCCCCGCCGGCCTCCGCTCGGCAGGTTTTCCGTTCCGAGAAAAACCAACCCAACGCCGAAACCGGTGAGTGTTCAAAAACCCTACAACGCAAAGGAAAATCCGTGAGCTGTTGTGTACTAGAGATAGGCACTGTAAGTTTACGTCTTTCAGAACCCCATGCAGCGCATTTCAAAGCCTCTTTTCAGACAAATTAATACCAGACTGCTGCGCCTAGTTAAACAGCAGAGCTATGAAGTTGCAAGAGAGGGGTGTCAGGGTTAGCTGGCCTCTTAGGGATTTTAATCCCCTCCGAGAACGTGCAAGCGTTTCAAACGAGCTGCTACGTAAGAACCCCCGAGAGCGGCAGAGGCTGGCGCTTACCTGGAAGGGAGCCCGAGGAAACCGGGAAGAATCTGAGCGAGGAGCTGAGCCCCGCCAAGCCCCCAACGTGCCGGTTCCTTCCGCCTCGCCTCGGGGAGCCCCGTGCCGGTTCCGTCCGGTTCCGTTCGCCTCGGTTCGCCTCTCCTCGTCTCGGGGGGCCCCGCGGGTGAGCTGCCGCGGGGAGTTTGAGTCGCCGCCGGCTGAGGCGAGGAAAAATCTTTTCCTTCGCTGAAAGCGCTATGCCGACTCACCCTAAAACTGAAACTTTCCTGTTTACATGGATAGTAAAGAAGAGGGTCAATTGCTATATGAAAACCTTTGCAGTCTCCCCCATTGGAATGCTTAGTGGAACCCCCTGGTTCCACCCCGAGGGCTCTTACCTGTGGCAGCGATTTGCCTTTCTCCCTTGTGGGACGCCCCCTTAGGGCTTACACGTTACCCCTTTCCCTTGCCAGCAGTCCTTTTCCTGCCTGAAGGCTCTTGTCTCTTCCTGGGGTGATCTGACTGAGTTAAAAGAGCTCCGCCTGAGAAGCCTCTAAGGGGGCGCCCGGAGAGGTCCTGCGCCTCGGCGGGCCCCGCGGCCCGACGGAGAGGGGTCCCGCCGCGGTCCTCGGAAACCGATCTGGGGGAAAAGACGAACGCCACGGCTCGGGTAACTGCCGGAGTTCTATAGGGCTCGCTACAGCCCTGGACGGCTGTGGGATCTCTCCTAAAGGTCTTGGAGCCGAGCGGTTTCACAAACTCACCTTACTTCTGTGAAAGAGGAGGTTGGACTATTTCCCAGAAGTCTGCTGCACGTTTTCCTGGTTTCTGCAGATAGTTTTCCTCCTTTTCTTACCAGCGACTTATGTGAAGTCTTAGGGCTTTTAATGCCCTCCTAGAACATTCAGGCGTATCGAACCTTCAGAGCACCTACACGGGAACCGCGGACAGCGACAGAGGCTGGCACTAACCTGGTGCGGAGCTCAGCCGGACGAAGGGAACCCACGGAAGCTAAAGGAAGACGAGCTGAGAGCAGACCTCGGCGGAGCCGGCTGGTGCCCGGGGGAGCCGAGCCCCGGCGCGCCTGGTGAGAGGCAGCCCGGCCGGGCGGAGCCGCCGTCTGTTCGGGGGAAGGAAATCCTCCGGCTTCACAGAGAGCCGAGCCGACTCGCCCTAAGACTGCCAATCTCTCCTGTTCATATAGGTAGTCAGGACTGGCACTAAGTGCCAGGTAACAAGGCTCTGAACTCACCCCCGCTGCGTCTCTTCCGTTACACGCAAAGGCTGCTAGCAGGTAGAAGCCGATTGCAAGCAGAGCAAAGCAGTTTGAAAACAGAACTACGAAATGGGTCTCAAGGAATTAAAGAGGGGGAACCCTCCTCAGTGTGTGTTGGGGGGGGGGATCCTTTGTTTCTTTTGCCTTTATTCTTTGTCCTGAGGTTTCTTTGGGTTTTGGTCTCTTTAATTTGAATGGAAGTAACCTCTGAGGAGAGCCCAGCGAAGCCTCCCCCCACACACAGGGGTGAGAATCCCCTACCTGGTCAGTGCTGCCCCCGCTCTTAAGGGGCCTGCTAGCATCTAAGGTGGATCTGGGGGTATCAAAGGGGAATTCGGGCACACAGAGAGGTATATGGGGAGGCTCTGGAGGGGCTCCAAAAGGACCTTTCAGTTGGATCCAACTGAGGCCACTGCCACCAAGCCACGCCCCCCAAACTGAGGCCGCCGCCAAGCCAGCCCCCCCACCCACCCAAACACATAGGCCGCCGGCAAGACAAGCAACCCCCCCACCCCCCCCCCCCAGCAACAGAAGCTGCCGCCAAGCCAGCCAAACCCCCACGCCAGCAACAGAAGCTGCCGCCGCCAAGCCGGCCACCCCCCAACCCCCCCCAAACCACAGAGGGCGCCACCACCAAGCCAGCCACCCCCAACCCCCACCCAATAACAGAGGCCGCCGCCAAACCAGCCACGCATCCCACCCACCCCAGTCACAACAGAGGCCGCCGCCACCAAGCCAGTCCCCCCCCCTCCCAACACAGGCCACCGCCGCCAAGCCAGCCCCCCCCCAACCACAGAGGCCACCGCCGCCAAGCCAGCCCCCCCCCCACGGCCCACCCAGTAACAGAGGCCGCTGCCAAAAAGCCAGCCACCCCCCACACACCCAAAAACATGGGCTGCTGCCAAATCAGCCACCACCCCTATCCCCCACCCAACAACAGAGGCCGCTGCCAAGGCAGCCACGCATCCCACTCCCCGCCCAACAGAGGCCGCTGCTGCCAAGCCAGCCAAACCCCCAACCAACAAAAAAATGCTGCTGCCGCCAGGCAGCCAGCCCACCACCCCATAACAGAGGCCGTCGCTGCCAAGCCAGCCACCCCCCCACCCACCCAACGCCAACAGAGGCCGCCGCCAAAAAGCCAGCCACCACCCCCAACCACATAGGCTGCCGCCGCCAAGACAGCCACCCCCCCACTCCCCCACCCAATAACAGAGGCTGCCGCCAAACCAGCCACACATCCCACCCCTCCCACCCAATAACAGAGGCCACCACCGCCAAGCCAGCCACCCCCCCACTCCACCACCCAATAACAGGGGCTGCCGCCAAGCCAAGCCAGCCCCCACCCCACGGCCCACCCAGTAACAGAGGCCACTGCCAAAAAGCCAGCCACCCCCCTACCCACCCACAACCAACAGAGGCCACCGCCAAAAAGGCAGCCACCCCCCCAACCAACCACAGAGGCTGCTGCCGCCAAGCCAGCCAACCCCCCCCCCACCCCAGCAACAGAAGCTGCTGCTGCCGCACCAGCCACCCCTCAACCCCCCCAAACCACAGAGGGCACCGCCACCACGCCAGCCACCCCCCCCAACCCCCACCCAATAACAGATGCTGACACCAAACCAGCCACGCATCCCACCCACCCCAGTCACAACAGAGGCCGCCGCCGCGCCAGCCACAGCCCCCCCACCCAGCCACATATGCCGCCGCCAAGACAAGCAACGACCCCATACCCCCCCAGCAACAGAAGCTGCCGCCAAGCCAGCGACGCATCCCACCCCAGCAACAGAAGCTGCTGCCACCAAGCCGGCCATCCCCTAACCCCCCCAAAAAACAGAGGCCGCTGCCACCAAGCCAGCAAATTGCCCCACACCCCCCAGCAACAGAAGCTGCCGCCGCCAAGCCGGCCATCCACTAACCCCCCCAAAAACCAGAGGGCGCCACCACCACGCCAGCCACCCCCCCAACCCCCACCCAATAACAGAGGCCGCCGCCAAACCAGCCACGCATCCCACCCACCCCAGTCACAGAGGCCGCCGCCATCAAGCCAGTCCCCCCACACCCAACACAGGCCACCACGGCCAAGCCAGCCCCCCCCCCCCCAACCACAGAGGGCACAGCCACCAAGCCAAGCCAGCACCCCCCCATGGCCCACCCAGTAACAGAGGCCGCCGCCAAAAAGCCAGCCACCCTACACACACCCAAAAACATGGGCTGCCACCAAACCAGCCAACACCCCTACCCCGTACCCAACAACAGAGGCCGCTGCCAAGGCAGCCACGCATCCCACCCCCCACCCAACAGAGGCCGCGGCTGCCAAGCCAGCCAAACCCCCAACCAACAACAGACGCTGCCGCCGCCAAGGCAGCCGGCCCACCACTCCATAACAGAGGCCGTCACTGCAAAGCCAGCCACCCCCCCCACCCACCCAACACCGACAGAGGCTGCCGCCAAAAAGCCAGCCACCCCCCCCAACCACAGAGGACGCTGCCGCCAAGCCAGCAAATCCCCTCATGCCCCCCAGCAACAGAAGCTGCCGCCAAGCCAGCCAACCCCCCCACCCCAGCAACAGAAGCAGATGCTGCCAAGCCAGGCAGCCCCCAAGCCCCCCAAAACACAGAGGCCGCCGCCACCAAGTCAGCCACAGCCCCCCCACCCAACCACATAGGCCGCCGCCGCCAAGACAGACACCCCCCCACTCCTCCACACCCCCACCCAATAACAGGGGCCGCCGCCAAGCCAAGCCAGCCCCCCCCCACGGCCCACCCAGTAACAGAGGCCACTGCCAAAAAGCCAGCCACCCCCCTACCCACCCACAACCAACAGAGGCCGCCGCCAAAAAGCCAGCCACCCCCCCAACCAACCACATAGGCCGCTGCCACCAAGCCAGCCAACCCCCACACCACCCCAGCAACAGAAGCTGCCGCTGCTGCACCAGCCACCCCTCAACCCCCCCAAACCACAGAGGGCGCTGCCACCACGCCAGCCACCCCCCCAACCCCCACCCAATAACAGAGGCCGCCACCAAACCAGCCACGCATCCCACCCACCCCAGTCACAGCAGAGGCCACCGCCACCAAGCCAGACACAGCCCCCCCACCCAGCCACACAGGCCGCCGCCAAGACAAGCAACCACCCCATGCCCCCCAGCAACAGAAGCTGCCGTCGCCAAGCTGGCCACCCCCCACCCCCCCCAAAAAACAGAGGCCACTGACAAGCCAGCCACGCATCCCACCCACCCCAGTCACAACAGAGGCCGCTGCTGCCAAGCCAGCCACCCCCCAGCCCCGCAGCAGAAGCTGCCGCCACCAAGCCGGCCATCCCCTAACCCCCCCAAAAAACAGAGGCCGCTGCCACCAAGCCAGCAAATTGCCCCACACCCCCCAGGAACAGAAGCTGCCGCCGCCAAGCCGGCCACCCACTAACCCCCCCAAAAAACAGAGGGCGCTGCCACCAAGCCTGCCCCCCAAACTCCCACCCAATAACAATGGCCGCCGCCAAACCAGCCACACATCCCACCCACCCACCCCAGTCACAACAGAGGCCACCGCCACCAAGCCAAGCCAGCACCCCCCCACGGCCCACCCAGTAACAGAGGCAACCGCCAAAAAGCCAGCCACCCCACACACACCCAAAAACATGGGCTGCCACCAAACCAGCCAACACCCCTACCCCCCACCCAACAACAGAGGCCGCTGCCAAGGCAGCCACGCATCCCACCCCCCACCCAACAGAGGCCGCCGCTGCCAAGCCAGCCAAACCCCCAACCAACAACAGACGCTGCCGCCGCCAAGGCAGCCTGCCCACCACCCCATAACAGAGGCCGTCGCTGCCAAGCCAGCCACCCCCCCACCCACCCAACGCCAACAGAGGCCGCCGCCAAAAAGCCAGCCACCCCCCCCAACCACAGAGGACGCTGCCGCCAAGCCAGCAAATCCCCTCATGCCCCCCAGCAACAGAAGCTGCCGCCGCCACGCCAGCCACCCCCCAACCCCCCCAAACCACAGAGGGCGCCACCACCATGCCAGCCACCCCCCCAACCCCCACCCAATAACAGAGGCCGCCGCCAAACCAGCCACGCATCCCACCCACCCCAGTCACAACAGAGGCCGCTGCCACCAAGCCAGTCCCCCCCCCTCCCAACACAGGCCACCGCCGCCAAGCCAGCCCCCCCCCCAACCACAAAGGCCACAGCCACCAAGCCAAGCCAGCCCCCCCCCACAGCCCACCCAGTAACAGAGGCCGCCGCCAAAAAGCCAGCCACCCCACACACACCCAAACACATGGGCTGCCACCAAACCAGCCAACACTCCTACCCCCCACCCAACAACAGAGGCCGCTGCCAAGGCAGCCACGCATCCCACCCCCCGCCCAACAGAGGCTGCCGCTGCCAAGCCAGCCAAACCCCCAACCAACAAGACACTGCCGCCGCCAAGGCAGCCTGCCCACCACCCCATAACAGAGGCCGTTGCTGCAAAGCCAGCCACCCCCCCACCCACCCAACGCCAACAGAGGCCGCCGCCAAAAAGCCAGCCACCCCCCCAACCACAGAGGACGCTGCCGCCAAGCCAGCAAATCCCCTCATGCCCCCCAGCAACAGAAGCTGCCGCCGCCGCGCCAGCCACCCCTCAACCCCCCCAAACTACAGAGGCCGCCACCAAGCCAGCCACAGCCCCCCCACCTAGCCACATAGGCCGCCGCCAAGACAAGCAACCACCCCATGCCCCCCAGCAACAGAAGCTGCCGCCAAGCCAGCGACGCATCCCACCCCAGCAACAGAAGCTGCCTTCGCCAAGCTGGCCACCCCCCACACCCCCCAAAACACAGAGGCGGCTGACAAGCCAGCCACGCATCCCACCCACCCCAGTCACAACAGAGGCCGCCGCTGCCAAGCCAGCCACCCCCCAGCCCTGCAACAGAAGCTGCCGCCACCAAGCCGGCCACCCCCTAACCCCCCCAAAAACCAGAGGGCGCTGCCACCAAGCCTACCCCCACCCAATAACAGAGGCCACCGCCAAAAAGCCAGCCACACCCCCACACCCAAAAACATGGGCTGCCGCCAAACCAGCCACCACCCCTACCCCACACACACAACAGAGGCCGCTGCCGAGGCAGCCACACATCCCACCCCCCACCCAACAGAGGCTGCCACTGCCATGCCAGCCAACCCCCCAACCAACAACAGACACTGCCACCACCAAGCCAGCCACCCCCCCACCCACCCAACACCAACAGAGACCGCCGCCAAAAAGCCAGCCACCCTCCCCAACCAACCACATAAGCCGCTGCCGCCAAGCCAGTCAACCCCCCCACCCCAGCAAGAGAAGCTGCCGCCCCCAAGCCAGGCGCCCCCAAAGCCCCCAAAAAAACAGAGGCCGCCACCGCACCAGCGAATCCCCCCATACCCCCCAGCAACAGAAGCTGCTGCAGCCAGCCACCCCCCAACCCCCCAAAAAATGGAGGGTGACGCCGCCAAGCCAGCGACCCCCCCATCCCCACCCAATAACAGAGGCCACCGCCAAACCAGCCACGCATCCCACCCCCCCAACCAATAACAGAGGCCACTGCCAGGCCAAGCCGCCCCCCCCCACGCCCCACCCAATAACAGAAGCTGCCGCCAAAAAGCCAGCCACCCCCCCACACACACCCAAAAACATGGGCTGCCACCAAACCCGCCAACACCCCCCACCCAACAACAAAGGCTGTGGCCAAGCCAGCCACGCATCCCGCCCCCCACCCAACAGAAGCCGCCGCTGCCAAGCCGGCCAACCCCCCAACCAACAACAGACGCTGCTGCCGCCGCCAAGCCAGCCAACCCCCCCGCCCAATAACAGAGGCCGCCGCTGCCAAGCTGGCCAACCCCCCACACACACCAGAGGCTGCCAGCAAGCCAGCCCCCACTCCCCCCCCCAACTAACCCTAACCATCCAACTGAAGTGCCCCCAGGTGACCCTCCATTGGCTCCCACATGTCCCTGAATTCCTCTTTGATACCCCCCACACCCACCATAGATGCCCACAAACCCCCTGAAGTGGGGGGGGGACGCTGACCGGTCAGGGGGGGCATCTCCTCCGGGTGCGTGGGGAGCGACTCAGCTGGCCTCTCTTCAGAGGCCTTTCCATTCAAATTAAACAACTGAATATAAAACCAGTGGGGTCTCCTTTGTGTGTGTTGTGCGGTTTTAATTTGCCGCTCAGGGCCATTGGAAACCTTTTGGCGTACACGTTACTACTGCTCTGCAACCTCTGGAGGAACAGCATGGCTTTTCCTCCGCTACAATACCTCACGCTAATACTTACGTTTTGTCATGGGTTTCCGTCCCCTCCGGGAACGTTCGGGCAAGCAGTCCGCCGGCAGCGTTTGGGAGAGGCTGCCCCCGCCCCTCACTCGCCCGCTCCTCGGCTGTGTCGTCGCTGCAGCGATTTGACCCTTACCTGGGAGCTCAGAGCTTGGATGGTGTCGAGGCTGAGAATCTCTCTCCTGCTCCCCCCCTCCTCCCTCCCAACAGAGGGGGGAAAAAAAAAAGGAAAGGACCAAATCCAGCAAGAAATAATTTGGAGTCAGCTGGGAAGCAGAGAGTTTAGTAGAACACTCGCAAGCCCTCCACCCTGTCTTCAGAATGGGCGTTCACCCGCCACAAGCCACCCCTCCATTCCCCTCCCGCTCCCCTGTCACAGCCCTGTCATCCACTCTTGGCACGTGGTATTCGACTCCTCGAGGCAAGTCCCTGGTTATCCCGGCTCGTTCTCTCTCAGGGCAGTCTCTCTGGTGCTGGAACTGGGCAGGGATGTGGAGAAGAATCAGGAATCAGTCTGACTTTGAAAGGAAAAGAGGAAAAAAAAAAAAATCAGAAACAGTCCATTGCTGCAGGGACAGCAGAAACAAGTACAGGTGGGATGACCCAGGAGCTCTGTGGGTTGCTGTGCAGTGCGTATGTTGAGTCCTGGACGCCAGGCTGGTGTTAAGCCAGGAGGGAAAGAGGTTAGACCGACTTCTAACTATTCGCACAGTGACTATAATGCATTGATGTGTGTTGCCCCCTCTGAGTTCATCCTCTCTCAGCCGGAGTCACATTCTGCTGTGGGATACGCTGAATGTCCCCAGTTTCCAACATGCTCCGCTAGGTGTGACCAGGCCTCTTGGCAGCAGCCGCCCCTGGGGTTGGTTTGCCCGGCGCTGGCAAGCCCTCCGCCCTGTTTTTGCAATGGTCTGTAACCCCCCCACAATCGCCCACCCCCACGTGGCATCGCGGTAGGAAAGACAGAGACAGCTGAGGGGCTGCCCTGCTTCTGATAGCCCCGACCCACGGACGCCCTTCTTGGTAGGGTTTGCGCCTTCGGGACGCAGCTGAGTTTTTGCTGCGCCTCTCTGTGAGAGCTGTTGCGTGGCTCTGCGCCTCCGAGCGTGTTCCCTGTTCCCCAGGATTTACTACGCCCCCATTGCCTTGCAGTCGGTGCATTTCTCCCTGGCCATCAACCAACCTCTAATGCCTGTTGCTCTCTAATTAAATCTTTCGATGGTTTCAGCTTTCTGAGCCTGTGTTGGTACGACTCCTGCTCAGGGCACCGCGAGAGAGACAAACCCTCCTTCTGTCCTGTGGTTCCGGGAAGGGTCCTGGCACTCGCAGGCAGGCACCAACGGGGTAGCGACTGTGAAGTGACATCAGCCTTGCTTGGTCGACCAAGTAGAAAGCAAAGAGTCAAACGGTAAGGAGTGGAGCAAAAAGCAAAGCTTAGCTCTCAGTTACTCACGTTGTAAAGCTGTGAGTAGGTTTCCCTGCACCCTAGAAAAACACTGCACAGGCATCTCATTTTTCTCTGGCATTCATTTAACTCGCAGAGCTGTGGGGGAGTTACTGGGAGACTTGGAAAGGCAGTGAGAACACTAGGAAGGGAATTTGGAGTTACGGGGAGGAACACAAAGACGACAGGTGCCACGCTAGAAGAGCACTTACTGTTACCGGGAGAAGACCCCTCCTGACTCTTCCTGACTGCTGCTCGCCCCGGCCCTCCCGCTCGCTCGCTCGCCCCGGCCCGCCCGCCCGCCCGCTCGCTCGCCCCGGCCCGCCCGCCCGCTCGCCCCGGCCCGCCCGCCCGCCCGCTCGCTCGCCCCGGCCGGCCGGCCCGCCCGCCCGCCCCGGCCGGCCCGCTCGCCCCGGCCGGCCGGCCGGCCCGCCCGCCCCGGCCGGCCGGCCGGCCCGCCCGCCCCGGCCGGCCCGCTCGCCTCGGCCCGCCCGCTCGCCCGCCCGCCCCGGCCGGCCCGCCCGCCCCGGCCGGTAGTGCGCGAGTCCCCTGCCCCGTCGCGGCTCCCAAACGGTCCCGGCTCGGCTCCGGGAACCCCCCTGCAAGCAAAGCCAGAGTGCGGTCCTGCAGCTGCCAGAGGAAAGCCCCGGAGAACTGTGGAGGCAGGCACTCACCTAGCACGGAGCGAGCAGGAACCCGATAGCCCCGGCGGGCCAGTGAGCGCCGTTTTAAAGCCGCCAGCCCCGTGCGCGCGAACAACCCTCGCTGCGACGCATGCGCTGAACCCATGGCAACGATCGCGACGCTATCGCCCTGGCGGGACTGGAGCCTCGCTGCGGCGCAGGAGTTGTACCCATGTCAGCGATCGAGTCAGGCTCTCTCTCCCTTTTCCCTTCTCCCCCTAACAACTTTCCAGCATTTCAAGCGTTCAGCGCGGTTCGCTGCAGCGCTGAGCGCCCTCGGGGCGGCACGCGCCGCGGCACGGCGGCGGTGCCGCCCGTGACGCACGCGGGGGCGGCCCTGAGCACTGCCCTGGGCGTGGGCAGCAGCTCGGCCCGGCCCCGTTCGGGATGTTTTGGCATTTAAATCGAAACCCTACACCGCGCGCAGGTAAAAGCCTCTGTTTATGATGGGTACGGCCGCAGGCTGTGCTTATAGCTCAAGCCCCTGTGTGACTTCATTACGATTCTCACAGCCTTTAAAACAGAGAGGGGAGACGGGGGGTCGTTTCCAAAGTTTTGTGACACAGCAGTCGCTGCAACTCCTCCCTCTCCAGCTGGAGAGGGTCTGCTCCGCATCGCCTCTCACGGCACTGACGCTGTGAAATGTTCTGTGGTCCCCTCCGAGACTTGTCAGCGGTTTAGGGGGGTGCCCCCAGCCCTCACCTGCTCCTCTGCTGCAGCATCCCCCTGCCCCATGTCCGCCCAGAATCCCCCCGCTCCCTTTGATTCTCCCCCCAAAAGGCAGAATGTGAAGCAAACTGCCCGGCCAGCAGCTCGGTCCTTTCCTAGTCAGTTGTGTACACATCCCCTCTCCCCCCGAAGGGGAGCTCTGCTGCAGCAATGAAGGGGGGCAGGGAAGGGTCCCCCACAAACAGCTGCAGCTACTCCAGCCCCCATGCTGCCGGCTGGTGGCTGCCCCACGGTGGGGAATGTGCCAGAGGTCGATGTCTCTCACACCCAGTTTGGGTTGGACCCCTGGGCAGCGATGCTCCGCCCGAGGCCTCCATCGGAGGCCGCAGGCAGGTTCCTCGCTGCTGCCTTTGTGCCTCAGACGCAGCCGCCCTTGGATCCTCCTGAAGCCATGCGGCCTGCTGCGGTGCTCCGGTGCCCCACAGGCTACCCCGAAAGCTACTTCCTAGACTGACATGGAGCAGAAAGAGAGCAGAGTTTTCTCCTGCTAGGCACAGGAGACTCCCGTGTGGGAATGCATGCAGGGACCCCCCTGGTGCAGCAGGAATCATTTATTGGTGCAGCAGGAATCACTTACTGGTGCAGCAGGAATCATTTACTGGTGCAGCAGGAATCACTTACTGGTGCAGCAAGAATCATTTATTGGTGCAGCAGGAATCATTTATTGCTGCAGCAGGAATCACTTATTGGTGCAGCAGGAATCACTTACTGGTGCAGCAGGAATCATTTACTGGTGCAGCAGGAATCATTTATTGCTGCAGCAGGAATCATTTATTGGTACAGAACAGGCAGTTTACAGAGGGGAAATCCAGCAGCCCGAGCACTTCCCTGGCACTCCTGCACCACTGCTGCTCTCTGAGTTTGCTCCATCGTTATCTTCATCCCGTATCAGGTTGATCTTCTCCAGCAGGGAGGCAAGCGTCCCCCTGCCTCACGCTTCAGGCTGTGTACTGCAGTCCGCTCTTTTTTATCACCAGGCCATCCTTCCAGTATCAGCAGCCTGTTGTTCTCCCTTGTCCTGAAACCCTCCTGGGACCCTTTCTGCTTTCCTACGCTCCCAGTGCCCTTCACCCCTCCCCCGGAGGCACTGCACAGAGCCGGCGCTCGGTCCCAGAGAGACTGTAGAGCACAGCTGGATGGAAGATGCACCGCAACACACCCAGCACTCCTTTCTCTGCAGGAACAAGCAACAACCTCTCGGCAAGACTCAAGATGCTTACACAAGTGGCTCCACGACGTGTCTCAGATCCATCTCACCTCATCACCTGACCTGTGGAGTCCTTGTGTGAGCCAGAAAGGGAACCAGCCTTGGCCAGGGAGAGCGAGAGCGTCTCTTTCCCCCCGGAGCGGACGGCGGCTTGCAGGCATCAGGGCTGCTCAGCAGCCTGCCAGGCGTCCAGGCCTGGGCTCTGAGAAGGAAAGGGGAAGGGAGAGGAGAAGAGGGGAAGGGAGGGGAGGGGAGGGGGCCTCAGGGATCGGCCAGTTCCAACCCCCCTGCCATGGGCAGGGATGCCTCACCCTGGATCGGGCTGCCCAGAGCCACCTCCAGCCTGGCCTCCAAATCGCCCAGGGGTGAGGCTACCACCACCTCCCTGGGCAACCTGTGCCAGAGCCTCACCACCCTGATGGGGAAGAGCTTCCTCCTGGCATCCAATCGGAACCTCCCCCCTTCTGGGTTTTGTTCCATGCCCCCCAGCCCTGTCACTCCCTGACACCCTTGAAGTCCCTCACCTGCCCCACTTCCCCTCTTCATCCCCTCAAACCATCGGCACCTGGGCTCAGCTGGAGTCTCCTCCCACCCCAGGTGTGGCCACCTGGCCCCTCCCACCCACTCCCCTATTTAATCCCCTCCCCCAGGAAGAGCAGCTCCCCTAGGATGAGCCTGCCTGGGCTGAGGATCCTCCTTGCATCCCTGGTGAGTGTCTCTGGTGCACGCTGAGTGATGGTGGTGGTGACAGAAGGTTGGGGTCCTGGCAGCCCCCTGGCTGTCAGGGCCAGGGGTGATGACCGCCCCAATCCCATCCAGGGGTGCTGGCTGGGGCTTCCTGCTGGGGCTGAGCTCCTCTGGGTGGTGTCCTGGCTGGTGAGGGCCTTGCCCCTGGTGCTGGGCTGGGGGCAGAAGTGGTGGTGGTGGTGATGGAGCAGGAGCTATGATGCTAACTGCACGGCTCTGACCTGGAGGCCCCTGGAGTCTGCTCTCCTCCCTCCATAGCCCTCTGCTGCTGCTGCTGTGCCTCATCTGCAGAGCCTCTCCTCCCCCTCACTGCCTCCCTCCAGAAAGAAGGGAAGGAGGGAACAGCCGTGAGGAAGATCTGGAACTGCTTCCCCTCACCTGTCAGCTCTGAGCAGGCAGCCCCCAGGAAGGGGCAGGGTGGGCAGGGAGAAGCACAATGCCGGCGAGAACAGCCAGGACAGGACTGCATCTCCCCCCCTGTGCTTCTGTTCAGGGGGGCAAATGCAGAGGGGGAAATAGTTCAGGCTGGCTGGGAAGCCTCTCTCACACCTCTGAAGAGGAGGAATCCCTGAGCAGAGAGACTGAGCAGGGAATCCCTGTCCTGAACACGCAGAAGCAGCACGAACCAGGCTGGGACGGGCCTCGGGGAGCGTCAGGTCCAACCTCCCACCCAGGGGAAGATGAAATAGGATGGGAAGAGAATTAATGAGGTTGGAAAAGGCCTCAGAGGTCCTCGAGTCCAACCTCCCACCCAGCCCCATCTGATCAACTCGACCATGGCACCAAGGGCCCCACCCAGGCCCCTCCTGGACATCTCCAGGGAGGGAGACTCCACCACACCCCCCTGGGCAGCACATCCCCAGGGCCAACCTCTCTTGCTGGGAAGAACTTCCTCCTCACCTCCAGCCTAAACCTCCCCTGGCACAGCTTGAGGCTGTGTCCTCTTGTTCTGGTGCTGGGTGCCTGGGAGGAGAGCCCAACCCCCACCTGGCTACGGCCTCCCTTCAGGTAGGTGTAGAGAGCAAGAAGGTCTCCCCTGAGCCTCCTCTTCTCCAGGCTAAGCAACCCCAGCTCCCTCAGCCTCTCCTCACAGGACTCTGTGCCCCAGCCCCCTGCCCAGGGCTCTGTGCCCCAGCCCCCTCCCCAGCCCTGCTGCCCTGCTCTGGACCCCTTCACCTGCACCCTGCTTACCGTGGCACCCCGCAGAAGGCTCTCTGGTGGAAGACTCCTGGGGGGATGGCTCCCAGCTGGTGAAGAGCATCTACAGCCCACACAGCTCCAGGCCTCTCAGGCTGTGCCTCTCTCTCTCCAGGAGTGAGGGCATCCTGTCCCCTAGGCAGGGAAGGAAACACAGCTGTGAAATCAGAGCAGTGGGGTCTGAGATCCCCAGGAGAACCCAAACCGAACCTTGGAGCTGGCCTCAGAGCTCCTCTGGGGGAAGCTGTCGCTGCTAGGAGCGCAGAGCCCCCCCGGCGCGGCTCAGCCCTCGGCCTCCTGGAGGCAGCACTCGCCGCTGCCCATCTGCAGTGCCGACCGTGACGCGCGGGGACAGCACTGAGCCACCGGGCGGCGGCACAGCTGCGCTGCTAACCACTCGCGATGTGGCTGGGGGGGGCCCAGGGGGAGAGAGGGGTCCCGGGGGGGTCCCGGGGCTGCAGGGACGCCGAAAACCACAGTGAGACCTCCCCGAATCCTGCAGGACCCCAAAACCTTAAACCCCAGAGACCCCTAACCCTCACAGCCCCTCCCCAGCTCCTTTGGGACCCTCCAGAGGGCCCCCCCCAATTCCCCTTTCACGCCCCCAGGACCCCGGCGCCGGCATCCCCGGGAGCAGTGCCCATCCCACCTCCCCCCCTCTGCCCTCTCCCTTTTGGGGGTCCCTAAAGGACCGTGGGGGTCCTGAGGGGTCCCCAAGGGTCTGTCAGGGTCCTTGGCTGTCCGCAGGGTTCTGGGGGGGTCCGCAGGGTTCTGGGGGGGTCTGCAGGGGTCCCCTAGGGTCTGGAGGGATATGTGGGGGTCCCCAAGGGTCTGCAGGGGCCCGTAAGAGACCCCCGCGGACCCCTATGGACTCTTAAGGACCATTCCAGACCCCTGGGGACCCCCGCGGAGTCTGGCGGACCCCTGCAGACCCTTACGGACCTCCCAGAGCCCCCCCAGACCCAGCCCCTCCCCCCAATTCCCATCCCACCTTTTTCTGCCCTTCTGGGATCCCCTTCAGACCCTCCTGGGACCCCTCCCCAACCCTTAGGAGCCCCTCCTGGACCCCCTCAAACCCTTTTGACCCTCCCCCGCGCCCCCCCCCCCCAAAAACCATCCCCCTGCCCCTCCCCTCGCTGGGGTCCTCAGGGGTCCGCTGCAGCCAGCGAGCCAATGGGAGAACCCCAGGGGCTGCACCCCTGCCCCACCCCACGGGGACCCTGCCCCACGGATCCCCGCCCCCTAGCTCCTGGCCCTGCCCCCTAGCTCCTGGCCCCTCCCCTTCCTGCCCCCCACCCCCCTCATTCACCGGCACCAGTTCGAGGCACTGGGAGCCGCTGGGAGGTACAGGGATGGGCTGGGAGGGGGATCAGGGGGACTGGGAGTGCTGGGAGGGGGACTGGGGGGGACTGGGAGCCCCTGGGGGGGTGGGGAGGGGGGACTGGGAGCACTGGTCCTAACCCCAACCCCCTAACCCCCTAAACCCTAACCCCTAACCCTCGGGTACTAACCCCACCCCCAAGCCCTGCCCCTAACCCCCCACCCTAACTCCCTAACCCCCCCAACCCTACCCTAACCCCCTAACCGTTAACCCCAACCCTAACCCCAACCCCAACCCCCCCACCCTAACCCAACAGAACAGTTGCTTTTTTCAAAGTTTCATCCTACTTACTCCCTTACTTCAAAGAACTTACTTCTTTGTTAACTGCTTAATCTGTCAACGACTTAGATCTTACTAGTTCAAGTTTTCACACTTCACTCCTCTTACCAACAGAGATGACTTCATCAGGCCCAAATACGTCATACACAAGGATCAAGACACAATGATCTACAAACACAGCAAACCCTATCCTCACCACTGTCTTTTACAATATGCTTTAAAGGTATGTTACATCTTCTCTTGTCTAAGACGCTCAAAAATCCTAAGTTGTTTTATGTTAGCAAGATTCTCCTTGATCTATAAAGATAAAGCTGGCCAGGCTCCATCTCCATAAGTAAAGAAAAATCTTGCACGTAAACAGCAAAAGTGAAAAGGCTTCTTTGCCGGGTCAAAGGTGACATCTTGACTATTCACGGTTCTGCCCGGTATAAAATTGACCGTAACCTAACAATCCATCCTTACTCATCCTAACAATGCTGCTCTTTTGATACTTTGGTTTTGCTAAGGCACCGAGTCCTATAGATACTATCTTTGGCCTAATGTTGTTTGTTCTTCTTTCAAATTTCTCCTAGCTAAAACTTCCAGAATTCTTATATCCTCCATAAACTTTGTTAAATCACGCTTGAAACCGCACATGAAATGAAAGTTTGAGAATGTAGTATACTTTAGCCATTTTTTTGGGGGGGATGTAACACCTGAATTCTCCCTTGTTTTTTATAACCTAAAATGCAAATGTATTTTGTGTTATAATCAGACTAACTATTTAAAATTAATACAAACTGGTGAGTTAACATACAAGTCCATGACAACATATTCTCTAACCACACAACAATTAAGCAATTGTGATATTCAGTCCTAATACACATAGCTTTATGGTACATTCTCCCGATTGATGCTTTTGATCTCAGATTATCGTAACAGACATTGTGACCTGTGTTAGGTAGGTCTGCTGATTTTCAGCTTCATGTGAAATGCTATTTGTCCCATCCTTGTGATTCTTGTGCTGTTGTTTGTTGAGATGATTGCGGTACTGCGTTGCAGAAGTGATGTTCCCGGGTGTTGACATGGGTTAGCTATTTTTTGCTGGCATTACTAAAACCTTAGTTATAAAATATGCATCCTTTTTGTTTTAATATATAATCCCTCTCTTAAAACGATTTTGAATACAAACAAAAAAAAAAATCTCATTCTATAATATCCCTATATCAAACTCTTATGCTAACACCAAAAATCTCTAAAGAACTGAAAGAACTATGTTAAAATTAAATTATCAAATCAATGTCTAAAAAGAAACTAATAAAAAGTTAGAGCTCTTTCAAAATGCCATGGCACGAAAAAAAAAAAAAAAAGGTTTGAACCAAAAGTTAAAATTTGAACTCACAGAAAAACGAAAGTTTGAGCTCATTACTAAATGCTTATACCTTAGTACAATCACTAATTACTTAATACTTATAAATACTAAATACTTACTATTCATTATGCTTACAGGTAAAACAACTATTGAAAACAGAAAAAAAAAAATCTCTAAAACACATCACAATCAGAAATAATGAAATAATGAAATAATCATTGTTGCTTTAAATCAGAACACAACTTTCATAGACTAGAGAGGTTATCAGAAGGGGGGGGGGGGAGAAATGGGGGGGGGAGGTGGCTGGCTAGCAAAGGCACCATAGGGACAAAGAGAGGGGGGGAAAAGGGGGGTGGGAAGAAAGCCACCGAATTCACACCAGCTGCCCTTCCAGGCAGCCTCCAGGTCAAATGTAGGATTCGCTGAAGGCATGGAGACTTCCATAGGAGGTGATAGCAGCAATTTTGAGCTACATTGATGTTTTTGAGCCTAAAACTCGAGCTGCTTGTAACAGATGCCACTGTCTCTTCTCCACTCCATATTGCTGGATGTCAGTGCATACAACTTACAGCAGCAGTTCCTAAAGTACACAAAAGTATCTGGCAATCAGTGTTTCTTACAGGCTTCTAGGACAGTCATCTTCTCCCAAGTCATGCTTTTTGCCTAAAGTGTCCCTTCTGTCCACAATTGTGGTGGGTTTGGAAGGGTAAGGCCGAGAAGCCTCCTCCCTTCCCCCTTGTAAGGTAAAAGGGAAAAAAAAATTGAAGGGAAAGGAAAAAAAATATCACAAGCTGAATTAGCAAAGCAGTGGAGCTATATTTACAAAGCAATGTAAGGTATGCAGGGGAATGTTTACAAATTTACAATATCTACAATATATACAAAGATATACAACAGAGTAACACAGAAATGAGAGTAACCCCCCTCGGCAGAGAGGGGGTTCCCCACCTCCGCTCTCCCCTCTCTCCCCCCCCCTTCCCAGAGTGGGATAGAAAGAGAGAGAAAAGAGAGGAAAAAAAAAAATGTTAGAAGCAGTTTGTGTTAATTGGAAAGGAGTTAATACAGGCCTGGTATCTGGACTTCAAGGCCGAGGCCTTGGCAGAAAGCCCAGCACAGAGACAGAGAGCTGCTGCACCGTGGAAAGGCGGAAGCAAGACTGATAGAAAAGTCCTGGAAATGTCCAGTTCACTCCCAGTTCAGAAGGTGCTTCCTCCCACTCTTCCAATGAAATTAGTTTAGACTATTCCTTCCGTTTACCAACTTCCGTCCACCATATTCCCTTTCTTAAGGGGGCAGCGTCAACCGGCCACAGTCCACCCCTTCTAAACAATTTCATTGGCTGTTCACACTGTCCATCCAATCCAAAATGATATTTACAGTTCATGAGTAAAGTTCATAGTCCATTCCGGCTATGCTCAGATGTAGATGATTCAAAAGTCCAAGAAAATCAGAAAATGAGAAAAATGGAAAACAGTTCATTTCTTCACCGACAAAGCGAAGAAAAGGGAAACGGGGATTCTCAGGGTCTCTTAGTTGACTCAGGGCTCTCAGGGTTCGTGCACCGTAGATTCCTCGTTGATTCTTCCTTTGGACGCAATGTAGCTGTACAACAGTTTGAAATTAACCTCTTTCAGCTAAAGTTAGATTTCTTTGTGGAATACACTGAATTTCACCATTCTCTTGCATTACCCAATAAGTGTGACCCGGACCTTCAGCTGAAACCACCCCTCGGACAGGTTTAGCCTCTCCTGAGGGTGAAAATACCCAAACAGTTTTACCTAACAGATTCTTTTCTCTAACAACAGGAACTCTATCACCTTCTACTTTCCGTAGCAAATCTGAATGTTCAGGTCCAGCTCGGTTCACTGAACCTCTACTATTTACCAGCCAGGTTGCTTGTGCTAAATGTTTTTCCCGGTTTTTCAAAGATCCACCCCCCATGGCTTTAAGAGTGGTCTTCAACAAACCGTTGTAGCGTTCAGTCTTCCCTGAAGCTGGTGCATAGTAGGGAATGTGGAATATCCACTCAATACCGTGCTCTTTTGCCCAGCTCTTTACAAGGTTGTTCTTGAAATGAGTTCCGTTGTCTGACTCGATCCTCTCCGGAGTTCCGTGTCTCCACAGGATCTGTCTCTCCAGACCGAGAATGGTGTTGCGTGCAGTTGCATGTGGAACTGGATAAGTTTCCAACCATCCAGTGTTTGCCTCTACCATAGTAAGCACGTATTGCTTACCAGAACGAGAATGTGGTAGAGTGATGTAGTCAATCTGCCAAGCTTCACCATACTTGTACTTGGACCATCTGTCACCATACCACAAGGGCTTAAGTCGTTTTGCCTGCTTAATAGCAGCACAAATGTCACAGTCATGGATGACTTGTGTGATAGCATCCATGGAAATGTCTATGGATCTGTCACGAGCCCATTGGTATGTCGCATCTCTGCCTTCATGTCCTGACGAATCGTGAGCCCACCGAGCTAAGAATATCTCACCTCGGTGTTTCCAGTCGAGATCAAGATTAGAGTCCATGTCTACTTGAGAAACTCTTGCAGCTAGATCTGCCTGATGGTTGTGTTGCTGTTCCTCAGTAGCTTTGCTCTTAGGAATGTGAGCATCGATGTGTCTCACTTTCACTGGAATTCTCTCGATTCGATCAGCAATGTCCTGCCATAGGTCGGCTGCCCAAATGGGTTTTCCTTTTCTCTGCCAACCACTCTTCTTCCAGTTCTTTAGCCAAACCCATAGAGCATTGGCTACCATCCATGAGTCGGTGTAGAGATAAAGCTTTGGCCATCTCTCACGTTGACCTACGTCGAGAGCTAGCTGGACAGCTTTTACCTCTGCGAACTGACTGGATTCTCCTTCTCCATCTTTCGCTTCTGCAACTCGGCGTGTTGGACTCCACACTGCAGACTTCCACCTTCGCTTGTTTCCAACAAGACGACAGGAACCGTCTGTGAACAAAGCGTATTTCTTTTCGTCATCAGAGAGGTCATTGTAAGGAGGAGCTTCCTCAGCACGAGTTACTTTCTCCTCCGGAGGTTTAGCACAGTTGATACCTTCAGGCCAACTTGAGATCACCTCCACTAGACCAGGTCTTTCAAGATTTCCCATTCGAGCTCTCTGTGTTATCAGAGCCATCCACTTAGACCATGTTGAGTCTGTGGCATGATGTGGTGTGGAGCCTTTGCCTTTGAACATCCAATTCAAAACTGGTAATCTGGGAGCTAAGAGAAGTTGTGATTCAGTTCCAATCACTTCAGAAGATGCTTTCACTCCTTCATAGGCAGCTAAAATTTCTTTCTCTGTTGGAGTATAGTTAGCCTCTGAACCTCTGTAACCTCGACTCCAGAAACCAAGAGGTCGTCCACGTGTCTCACCTGGAGCTTTTTGCCACAAGCACCAGGTTGGACCATTGTCACTTGCAGCCGTGTACAAAATGTTCTTAATGTCTGGACCATCTCGGATGGGTCCCAGACCCATTGCTTGAATCACCTCTTGCTTTATCTGGTCAAAGGCTGCTTGTTGTTCAGGTCCCCAGTGGAAATGGTTTCTCTTTCGAGTCACATCATACAGAGGTTTCACAATCTGACTGTATCCAGGAATGTGCAGTCTCCAAAATCCCCCTATCCCTAAGAAACGTAGGGTCTCTTGCTTGTTTGTGGGACTTGCCATGGTGGAGACTCTATTTACCACATCCACTGGAATGTGTCGACGTCCATCCTGCCAGCGCTCTCCCAGAAACTGAATCTCTGTGGTAGGTCCTTTCACCTTGTCTCGCTTGATGGCAAAACCTGCATTCAGAAGAATGTCAATGATTTTGTTACCTTTCTCGAAGACTTCCTCAGCAGTTTTACCCCAGACGATGATATCATCGATGAACTGGATGTGTTCTGGAGCACCGCCTTTCTCCAGAGCATCGTGGATCACTGCATGACAGATGCTTGAGCTGTGGATCCAGCCCATTGGCAGCCTGTTGAAAGTGTACTGGATTCCTCTCCAGGTGAAAGCAAACTGAGGCCTGCATTCTTCTGCTATGGGAATAGAGAAAAATGCATTAGCAATGTCTATGGTAGCATACCATTTGGCCTCTTTGGATTCCAGCTCATACTGTAGCTCCATCATGTCTGGTACTGCTGCACTCATAGGTGGTGTCACTTCATTCAGGGCTCGGTAGTCTACCGTCAGACGCCAGTCTCCATTCTGCTTCCGCACAGGCCACACTGGACTGTTGAAAGGCGAATGAGTTTTGCTGACGACTTTCTGACTCTCCAACTGACGAATCAGATTCTGAATGGGCAACAAAGAGTCACGGTTGGTTCTGTATTGTCTGTGATGCACAGTCTGAGAAGCAACCGGCAATTTAATGTCCTGTATCTTATGTTGTCCCACAACTGCAGATTCATCAGAAAGTTCAGGTCTGGCAGACAGCTTCAATTTTTGTCCATCAATTTCTATAGAAGCTACTCCAAAAGCCCATTTGTAACCTCTAGGGTCTTTGAAACGCCCTTCTCTCAGAAAATCAATTCCCAAAATACAAGGTGCGTCAGGTCCGGTCACAACTGTATGCTTCCTCCATTGTTTACCAGTTAAACTTATGTTAACCTCTACCTTACTTAACTCTTGAGATCCACCAGTGACTCCCAGAATAGTTATAGACTCTGATCCCTGATAATTTGATGGTATTATGGTGCACTGAGCTCCTGTGTCAACCAAGGCCCTGTACTTCTGAAATTGTGAAGTGCCAGGCCACTGGATGTACACATCCCAATAGATTCTATTATCTCTGTTATCCCTCTCCTCCCCCTGGCGGGAGGCAGGGCACCCCTAGTTATGGGGAACATGCGCACATGTGCATTGCACATAGTTTGCAGGGTTATAACTTTGCATGTTATAACTGGAGCCACTGTTGGAGCCATAAGAGTCGTTCTGGGGAACTGTGGAAGTAACAGCTACCCTTCTGGTATTGCTACCTTGGGTTCTGCCACTTTGCAATTCCCTCAGTCTCCTGAACAGATTAGAAGTTGGTTGGCCATCCCAGCGGTTCATGTTCTCACCAAACTGATCACGCAGAGTTATCCAAATAGTTCTACGTGATTGCCTTGGTGGTCTGTTTTGGAATGACCTGTTTTGGAATAACCTGTTTTGGAATGACCTCCTTGGAGGACGTGTATTCCTCACAGATGAAACTTGTATCCACCTGGAGGAAGAATTGAAATTATCCTTCTGTGCCAATTGGTATATGGAATCTTTCAGATCCTTCATGCAATTCTCAATTTTTCCAGACAGAGTTTCAATGGCTGAAACCAAAGAACCACGTGTCATGCTATCCTCCAATTGTCTCATTTGATCACTGAATTGGCCAACCGTAGGAGAAGCTCCACCATAACTTCTTGACACAATTCTGCTTGCCAGAATGTTTGTATAATTAGAAGGAGCAAGTTTGATGATCTTTTTAGCAAGACCAATACCCACAGGAATGTCATCAGGATTCAGAGTTTCATGTTCACCATAGAGTAGCTCTCTAACAGCAAATTCTCTCAAGCGCTTAATTCCCTCATCTATGGTAGTCCAGGGTTTAGGGTTCCATGGAAGGTCATCGCGGGAAGGGTATCTCAGGGCAACCGCCATTAAAAGGCGTATCCACAGATTAACCTTACCGAGAGCTTCGCCTAGATGTCTATCTATTCCATTGTCCCTTGAGAGAGTTCCTAACTGAGCTGCTGACTTGTCTCCAACTGTTAGAGCTGAAGCACCTGTATCATAACACCTACTAAGCCAAGCTAGAACTGGCTCCTTATCTGCCCTGGTGAAATCTTTACGGACATTTCGCAATTCCTCCCGTGGTGATGAACAGTCTGTAATATCATCTTGTTCCTCATCTCCCTGAATTCTTTGTCCATATAATCCTGCTGTCATTCTCCTAAGGATCTCTTTAAGCTGAGAACCACCTTTGCCAGCTGCCTTCCTAACTTCATCTCTATCCTGCTTTGATCTCACTAGGTTAGCTAGATCTTTAAAACAAACCTTCTCTTCCTCCTGAGCAGGATCTTTTAGAGTAGAGGGCCCCTCACCAGGATCAGTCTCCTCCTCTTCTTCTCCATCTTTGGCCTTTCCACCTCTAGTCTTTAAAGGAGCCACCTTAACTGGAGCTGTGTTTGAATTTACAGCCACCTTAATAGAAGCTGACAGGTCCTGAGATAAATCAGCTGATGGGGCAGTGACTTCCGGTCCCACCGAGGGAGTGGGCGGAAGTGATGTTGCTCCGTTAATGGCCGACGGAGAAGAAGAAGGAGAAGGAGTAGGTGCCATGTTGATACCAGCCGATGCCCTTGGCTGCTTGCTAGAATCAGCAAAGTCATTTAGAGCTGCTTTACCAATTAACTTTTTAGCCTTCTTTTTAGCTGACACAGATTCTCCACAGTCCTCGTCACTAGATGACTCTGGGACTGATCGAGAGCCACGGCGTTTTCTTTTTGATCTAGTTTTAATAACAAAACAAGCTCTGGACACCTTTCTCTCCCGACACCAGGAATACAGAGAATACACATTAGTTATCACCAGCAGCAGAATTATACACATGAAATAAATCACCTTTTGATCCCAGGCATCACCTAAATTTACTCTTTCCTCCGGTGGAATCTTAAAACCCTTTATCTCAATTGGGAGAGTGGTGGAGGTAACATTCCTGTATCTCACTGGCCATAGGAAATTAATACATTTTCCATACCATAATTTAACTCTATACATAACCCACATATAAATTGTCCGCACCAAATATTTGCCCAGGTAATCCAAAATCAAACCCAAACAATATCTGTAAACCAGAGCCCCAAAAATTGAAAAGAATAATCGCTCCACAAACCACAATACCTTCATGTTTGCTAATTCAGCTAGAAAACACTAAATCAATCAAGTAATAAATTAAACTAATTATCTGCCGCACGTTGGGTACACCAATAAAAAAATGTAGTGGGTTTGGAAGGGTAAGGCCGAGAAGCCTCCTCCCTTCCCCCTTGTAAGGTAAAAGGGAAAAAAAAATTGAAGGGAAAGGAAAAAAAAAACTCACAAGCTGAATTAGCAAAGCAGTGGAGCTATATTTACAAAGCAATGTAAGGTATGCAGGGGAATGTTTACAAATTTACAATATCTACAATATATACAAAGATATACAACAGAGTAACACAGAAATGAGAGTAACCCCCCTCGGCAGAGAGGGGGTTCCCCACCTCCGCTCTCCCCTCTCTCCCCCCCCCTTCCCAGAGTGGGATAGAAAGAGAGAGAAAAGAGAGGAGAAAAAAAAAATGTTAGAAGCAGTTTGTGTTAATTGGAAAGGAGTTAATACAGGCCTGGTATCTGGACTTCAAGGCCTAGGCCTTGGCAGAAAGCCCAGCACAGAGACAGAGAGCTGCTGCACCGTGGAAAGGCGGAAGCAAGACATAGAAAAGTCCTGGAAATGTCCAGTTCACTCCCTGTTCAGAAGGTGCTTCCTCCCACTCTTCCAATGAAATTAGTTTAGACTATTCCTTCCGTTTACCAACTTCCGTCCACCATATTCCCTTTCTTAAGGGGGCAGCGTCAACCGGCCACAACAATTAAAACACATGGAAAAACTTTTAAGAGTTAGTGGGGGGGTGTCCAGCAGCAGGGGGGGAGTGGGCTGCTGTTGCTATTGGCCAGGTGCCAGTGACTGCAGCTCCACGGGAGCAGGTGAGCTTAGTGGCCATGGTGGGGGAGGGGGGCTGGGGGGCGTAGATGTCAAAGAGCTTTGTTCTGGTGAAATGGCATTACTATTCTAACAGCTTTATAATGCTCTGCTAATTGATCTAAAGAATCTTTAATTAGTCCCTGTGTTGTAAGGGAAGATGTAACAATTTTGTTTACTTTTGTTGCTGCCCTGAACGATGCCATCCCTCCCTGCTCCCATGTCTTTTCATTCTACTTTTTTTTTCCCTCCAAGATGTAAGTAAATGACTCTGAGTATCAAGTTATCTTCTTTTGTTCTTTGATTACCCATACGTGCTCCTCAACAGGAGGCACCGACCCTCAGTTTCCACTGTCGCTTACCTCTGTCCGGGGTGACCATTTGTTGTAGTATCGATGTTTTACTTCAAGCAGTGCTTTTTGGGCCAGATGTAAGCAGCTGAAGACATTTATTACATTGTACAGCAAAGTTACATAGTCTAATCAGAAGGCACACTTGGCATATCTCAATTGGGCATTTTCTACTGGCGTACGTGTAATTAAGGCATACAGTAGGTCGTAATAACAAAACTATTTTAACACGTCCAACCAAACTCTGCCCAGTTTCTCTCCTTCGGTTCCAAAGTGTTTACATTACTCTCAGAGTCAAAGGCAAAACATACCTTTCTCTGACTCGAGCAAAGGCAAATCTTCCCCATAGTCTTCCAAAGCTATCCCAAAACAACTTCCCACATAATACTATTCTTCTACATCCACTTAAACAGGAGAGCTTCTGGAATGTAAAAGCAAATTCTAGGGAGAGCAAAACAGGGTTTCAAAGCATAAATATAACATGTATCACATAAAAACAGTAGACCTTCCTTTTTGTCTGTCACGGGAGGGGGGGTTGCCCTTTTTTGTTTCTTTGGGGTTTTTTTCTTTTTGTTTCTTAGTTTTCAATACAAATGGAAAAACCTTCAAAGAGGGCCGCACTCAGCTGCTCCCCACACACAGGGGCAAGAGAAGCCCCTAACTGGTCAGTGTTGCCACCCCTCTTAAGGGGATCGGTTGGCACCTAAGGTGCACCTGGGGGTATCAAAGGGGAATTTGGGGGCACATAGAGGGATCAGGAGGGCCTCTGGAGAGTCTCCCAAAGGATTAGTTGGATATTTAGGGTTATTTGGACCCCCGCCACAAAGGCCACTACTGCAAAGCTTTCCCCCCACCACCACAACTAACCCTAACCATCCGACTAAAATACCCACAGGAGACCTTCCATTGGGCCCCACATGCCTCTATATTCCCCTTGACTTCCCATTCAAATTAAGAAACTAAAAATAAAACCAGTGATGTTTCTTTTGTGTGTCTTGTGGGGTTTTTTAGTTTGCAAATAAGAGTCATTTCAAAGCCTTTTTGTCATCCACATTACTACTGTTCTGCAATCTCTCGATTAAGAGCACAGCTTTTTCTCTGCTGGAATACCTCAGACTAACATTTTTTTCATGGGTTTTCATCCCCTCTGAGAGCATTCAGGCAGCTTTTTTGGGCAGCATCCCCCACCCCTCACTCACCTGCTCCTCTCCTGCATCATCACCCACCCCCATATGGTATCATGGAAGGAAAGAGACAGCTGAGGGGCTTTTTATCACCCTGACCCATGGACACCCTTCTGGGTAGGATTTGCACCTTCAGCACACAGCTGAGTTTTTGCTGCGCTTCCCTCCTCTGTGACAGCTGCTGCGCAGGTCTGCATCTCCAAGCGTGTCACACCTTCTGGGATTTACTACCCCAAAATCACCTTGCAGTTGGTGCATTTCTTGCTGGCAATCAACCCATCTCTTCCATCTGTTGCTCTCATTGTTTTGTTTCAGCTTTCTGAGCCTGTGTCGGTACAAGTCCTTCTCAGGGCACCGCAAACAGAGACAGACAAAGCTTCCTTTTCTCCAATAGTTCCAGGAAGATTTCTGGCACTCCTAGGCAAACACCGACAGAGTGACGGCTGTGAGGTGACATCAGCCTGGCACTGGAGCTGGGCATTCTGAGCAGATGAGGAACCCTGGGCAACACCTGCAGAGAAATCTTGGTTCCTCTGCAGAGAAGCACTGGCCTTAGAGACAAAGCTGTCTTTGATCTGGGCACCAGCTGCAGCCCAGAGTTCCAGGTATCTCTGGGTACAGTTGAGGCAGCAGCCGCCACCCCCACAGAGCCCCGCCAGCCGAACCCGGACACCCCCCGCCGGCCGCCACCTCCCCAAAGCCCCGCGCTGCCCCGCTGGCAGCCACCCCCAAAGCCCCGCGCAGCTCCAGCGGCTGCTATAGAGAAACCCCACAAAGCAGCAGAGACTAGCACTGACCTGGGACACAGAGGAGGAGCTCCGACCTCTACCAGCCACAACCCTGCACTGAGCCGTTTTAAAGCATCCGGCGCCATGTTGTTGAGGGCGGCGCTGCCACGCTGGGGAGGGCGGTGCCTGCGTTGTCACCTCACGCTCAGCTTTCCATGGGTTTTATTCCCCGCCAAGGCAACATGTTGAGTTCTGAGCACCTGAGGAGCCCTGGGGAACACCTCTACAGAAATGTTCCTCCAAGAGCTGTCAGAAAAACATTCGTTCCCCCAGCAGGCAGCTCTGGCTTCAGAGCAAAAGCCTTCTGTGATCATTCTGTTTAGCTCAGCACCAGCTGCAGCCGTCAGTATTACCAAACTACACAGTAATGGCCTCCTCCCGGTGCCCTCCCGGTCCCAACAGTTTCCTCCCACCAAAGGACTGGGAGAGAACTGGAAGCAACTGGGAAGAAACTGGGAGGGACTGGGAGGGCACGAGGTGGAATCTGGGAGGGAAGGAGGAGGAAACTGTCAGAGACTGAAAGAAAACTGGGAGGAAACTGGTAGAGACTAAGAGGTAGTGGAGGCTCAAGTGGGAGGCACTGGGGAGAACTGTGAGAGAGCTCCGAGGGAACTGGAAGGGACTGGGAACAACTGGGGAAAAAGTCCCAAAGAGGATCCTAAATGGGCCCAAATGGCCCCAAAGTAAACAGAGCCCAAACTGGGGCGATCTGGACCAATGGAGCCAGTGGAAGCACTTCCCACCTAAACTGTACTGACCAAAGGGAGCGCAGCTCTGCTTTCCCACTCCGGGAAATCTGCCACGCTGCAAGATGAGAAGGAGACTGGGAGGGATTGAGAGGAACTGGGAAAGGACTAGGAGAGACTGGGAGGGGACTGGGAGTGACGGGGATGGGACTGGGAGGAGACTGGGAGAGGATTGGGAGGAATGGGAATGGGGATGGGGATGGGGACAGGACTGAGAAGGGACTGGGAGAGACTTGGAAGGGACTGGAAGGAGATTGGGAAGGACCGGGAGGGACTGTGAGGAATTCCAAAGGGAATGGGAGGGAATGGGAAGGAAACGGGAGGAACTGGGATGGAAATTGGAAGGACTAGGGGTGACTGAGAAGGACTGGGAAAGAACTGGGAGGGACTGGGATACCACTGGGACCCTCACAAGTCTATGGCACCAGATGGGATCCATCCCAGGGCAGAGAGCTCTGGCAGATGAGCTCCTAGCCACTGTCCAACATTTGCCACCAGTCCTGCCCTAAAGGCTCGGGCCTTTGATCTAATCCTCAACAGCCACCAGTGACACCAGAATGGTGAGAAATGCCATTTCCCCAATAGATGGAGTCACCTGCTCAGACAGCAAAAAGCAGTCTCGGGGACAGGAGGCTCTTGGCAACAGCCAGCCTGCTCTTCTGACCCGAGTGCCACAGAAGGGTATAAGAGTAGATCACCTTGAAGGCCACCGCACGGACCGCAGAGGACATTCAGGTGCTCGTGCCTAACAGAAAAGATGTGTGAAAAGCAGGTGTTGCATCACTAACCTAATGTCCCTCTGTGACCAGGGGACCTTCATCCCAATCCCATCATGGGGTGGAAAAGATTTCCTGCTGGTCGCTGTAAGGCAGGACTTTAACGCTTTCCCTAGCAAGTTTCTCTGAAAAGAAAATGGGGAATGAGACTTGAAGGAGTAAGGAGGAGATGAAGAAGATGGACTGTAGCACAGGCCATCTCACCAGCTACAGACATTTTCCCCTGCCCATGTGCTCTGTGGACTAAGAAGAGTTCCCTTCTTTTGGCGTGAAAGCACTGGCTTCAATGAAAGAGCTGGCTCCTCCTGAAGGGCAAGTATGAATGGAGCTCTCAAAGTACCACACTTCAGAGCCTCCTACTTGCTAGCACTAAGACAACTGTTCATGTAGAACGACTGGCCACTCACTTCAACAAACCCCACAGAACTGGCTCCTATCAACTCTCCAGAAGACACTGCTGCACTAGCTTGGCTGCCTGACCGGCTCAGTTCAGGTGGCTTAGGATCTCACAGAGGGTACCACAATGTAGTGGTTTGAGCCTTAACTGAGAGTTAAAAGGTCAAATGGGGAAAAGGCTGAGAATCTCTTCCCCACTTCCCCCCCACCTCCTCCCTCCAAACAGGGAGAGGAGGGGAAAAAAAGGTAAGGAGCAAACCCACTAAGCAACAATCTGGAGTCAGCTTGGAAGTAGAGAGGCAAGTAATTTTTTTTTTTCCTTCAAAATATATATATATATATAGCAATAACAGGGAAAAAAGGTTCACAAGGGCAAGGAACAAAAATGGATGGGAGGGGGATAGAAAAAGAATAATACAAAACCAGTCTGTCTCTGAGAAGGCGCAGAGGCAGCAGGGAGAAGGATCAGGTCCGGCCACGTGGCTGAGGATCAGGGGAGCAGCTGCAGTAGCTCTCATCCAGCAGAGGCAGGAGCCAAAAAGGAGATCCAACAGCTATGAGGTCCTGCTTTTTTATACCCTTGCTGGGCAGGGAGGGGGAAGTGGAACAGACTCAGCTTTCCTAGGGGGAGACGCCCTTCAGGGAGTGTAAAGTACCCGCAAGCCCTCCACCCTGCTTTCTTCTTTTGTTTTCAGAAAAAGGTGTTAACCCACCACAATCCACCCCTCTGTTCCACTTCCTCTCTCCTGCCACAGCCCCTTTATGTGATTTTGACACATGGTATTTGAATCCTTGGTGCAAGTCTCTTGCTATCCCGGCTTGCTCTCTCCCAGGGCAGTCTCTCTCTCTGCTGATGGTCACTGTAGGTGGTGCTTGAACTGGGCAGGCATGTGGAGAAGAATCAGGAATCAGTCTGTCTTTGAAAGGGAAAGGAAAAAGTCAGGAACAGTCTGTTGCTGTATGGACATAGGGAACAGTCCGTTGCTGTAGGGACATCAGGAACGGGTACAGGTGAGATGATGCTCTTTGGGTTGGTGTGCAGTGGGTACGTTGGGTCCTGGATGCTGGGCTGGTGTTAAACTAGGATGGAGAAACTTAGAACAACTTATAACTATTCACATAATTACATTGATGAGTGTTGCCTCCTCTGAGTTCATCCTCTCTCAGCCAGAGTCACGTTCTGCTGTGGGATACACTGAATGTCCCCAGTTTCTAACATAACCCAGTACGTGTGACCAGGCCCCTCAGCCGAGACCACCCCTCGGGTTGGTTTGCCCCCACCAGCAGCAGGGAAAACCCACACTGACTTCCCCAGCAGGTTCTTCTCAGCAATCACAGGAACTCCATCTCCATCCACTGTTTGCAGCAGGTCGGACTGGGCAGGACCAGCTCGGTTCACAGATCCTCTGCTGTTCATTAACCAAGTGGCTTGAGCTAGGTGCTTTTCCCAGTTCCTGAAGGTTCCACCCCCCATGGCTTTTAGGGTGGTCTTTAGCAAGCCATTGTAGCGCTCGACCTTCCCTGCAGCTGGTGCATGGTATGGGATGTGGTAAATCCACTCAATCCCATGTTCCTTTGCCCAGTCCCTTATGAGATGGTTCCTGAAGTGGGTTCCATTGTCTGATTCAATCCTCCCGGGGGTGCCGTGTCTCCACAGGATATGTCTCTCTAGGCCCAGGATGGTGTTGCGAGCAGTGGCATGAGGAACTGGATAGGTCTCCAGCCACCCTGTACTTGCCTCCACCATGGTCAGTACGTACTGCTTGCCACTGTGAGACCGAGGAAGGGTGATGTAGTCGATCTGCCAGGCCTCTCCATATTTATATTTCGACCATCTCCCCCATACCACAGAGGCTTCATGCGCTTGGCCTGCTTGATGGCAGCACAGATGTCACACTCATGGATGACCTGTGAGATGGCCTCCATAGAGATGTCCACAGCTCTGTCCCGAGCCCACCGGTATGTGGCATCTCTCCCTTGGTGGCCAGAAGTGTCATGGGCCCAGCGAGCTAAGAACAGCTCACCCTTGTGTTCCCAGTCCAAGTCTATTTGGGAGATCTTAGCAGCCAGGTCTGCTTGGTGGTTGTGCTTGTGCTCCTCTGTGGCTCTGCTCTTGGGGATGTGTGCATCGATGTGCCGTACCGTGGTTGGCAGCCTGTCCAGGCGGGCGGCGATGTCTTGCCACAGGTCAGCGGCCCAAACAGGCTTCCCTTTTCTCTGCCACCCGTTCCTCCTCCATTCCTTCAGCCACCCCCACAAGGCGTTGGCTACCATCCAGGAGTCAGTGTAGAGGTACAGCACTGGCCAGTTCTCTCGTTCTGCTATATCCAGGGCCAGCTGGACAGCTTTTACCTCTGCATACTGACTGGATTCACCTTCTCCATCCCTTGCTTCTGCCACTTGCCTTGTTGGGCTCCAGACAGCTGCCTTCCATCTCCGCTTGCTTCCTACAAGCCGGCAGGACCCATCTGTAAATAAAGCATAGCCCTTCTCGTTGTCAGGGAGATCGTTATATGGGGGAGCCTCCTCAGCACGGGTCACTGTCTGCTCTGGTGGCATTCCAAAGTCAGCACCCTCTGGTCAGTTGGTGATCACTTCCACTATGCCAGGGTGTTCGAAGTTCCCCATCCGAGCTCGCTGAGTTATCAGGGCCATCCACTTACTCCAGGTAGCATCTGTGGCATGATGTGGGCTTGAGCCTCTCCCTTTGAACATCCAGGTCAGGACTGGAAGTCTCGGAGCTAGAAATAGAGGTGACTCAGTCCCAATTACCTCAGAGGCAGCCCGGACGCCCTCATAGGCAGCTAGGATTTCCTTCTCTGTCGCGGTGTAGTTGGCCTCAGAGCCTTTGTACCCCTTACTCCAGAAACCTAGGGGCCTGCCCCTGGTTTCACCAGGAGCCTTCTGCCACAAGCTCCATGTAGGACCATTCTCACCAGCCGCAGTGTACAGCACATTCTTGATCTCTGGCCCAGTTCGAACAGGTCCCAGAGCCATAGCATGGACCACCTCTCGTTTGATCTGGTCAAACGCCACCTGCTGCTCAGGTCCCCACACAAAATCATTTTTCTTCCTTGTTACATGGAAGAGAGGCTTCACAATTTGACTGTACCCGGGAATGTGCATTTTCCAGAAGCCCACAAGCCCCAAAAACGACTGTGTCTCTTTCTTGTTCGTGGGCTGCACCATAGTGGCTACCCTGTTCACCACCTCCTGAGGGATGTGGCGACGGCCATCCTGCCATTGAACACCCAGGAACTGGATCTCCCTGGCAGGCCCTTTCACCTTGCTTCTCTTGATGGCAAAGCCAGCCTCCAGCAGGATGTCAATTATCCTCTTACCCTTCTGGTAAACTTCCTCTGCTGTCTCACCCCATACAATGATGTCATCAATGAACTGCAGATGCTCAGGAGCTCCACCTTTCTCCAAGGCAGTCTGGATCACCTCATGGCAGATGGTTGAGCTATGGACCCAGCCCTGAGGTAACTGATTCCATTGATACTGTGCTCCCCTCCAGGTGAAAGCAAACTGTGGCCGGCATTCTTCTGCAATGGGAATGGAGAAAAAGGCATTAGCAATGTCAATTGTGGCATACCACTTGGCCGCCTTCGATTCCAGCTCGTACTGGAGCTCCAGCATGTCTGGCACGGCAGCGCTGATCGGAGGAGTCACTTCATTCAGGCCACGGTAGTCCACAGTCAGTCTCCATTCCCCATTTGCCTTCCGCACTGGCCATATCGGGCTGTTGAAGGGGAAGTGAGCCTTGCTGATCACGCTCTGGCTCTCCAGTCGTCGAATCAGTTGGTGTATGGGGTGCAGAGAGTCTCTGTTGGTCCTGTATTGCCTGCGATGTACTATGCGAGAGGCAATAGGTAACTTCAAATCCTGCACCTTATGGCTGCCCACTACGGAGGGGTCATCTGAAAGCTCGGGCATGGTGGACAGCTGTTCTTTGCCTGCAGTCTCCACAGCTGCCACCCCAAACGCCCACTTGTGCCCCCTAGGGTCCTTGAAGCATCCCTCCCGCAGAAAGTCAATGCCAAGAATGCAAGGTGCATCTGGACCAGTCACTATGTCGTGCTTTCCCCATTCATTCCCGGTCAGGCTTATCTCAGCTTGCAGTACAGTCAAGTCTTGTGAGCCTCCTGTGACTCCTTGAATGCTTATGGACTCAGCCCCTTTGTACCCCGATGGTATCAGGGTGCATTGGGCCCCTGTGTCCACCAGAGCTCGGTACTTCAGGGCTTCTGAAGTGCCAGGCCATTTCACGTACACATCCCAGTATACTCTGTTATCCCTGGCCTCCACCTGGCTGGAGGTAGGGCACCTCTAATGCTGGCGGCAATGTCCACACTTGTCACATGGTCCTGTGTTACTAGGGGAAGGGTCTCTTGAGCGAGAGCGACCACTCCAGGAAACTGGGGCAGCTCTTCTCCTAGATGAGTTATCCCCGTGGTGCCCACCTTGCAGTTCCCGCACCCTGTTCCAGAGGGCAGAGGTGGGTTGGCCATGCCAGGTGTCCATGTCCTCTCCATGGTCACAGAGGAACCTCCACAGAGACCCCCTTGACATTCCCCGATTGGCTTGGGGTGATCTCCTAGGGGAAGGTCACCTGTTCCTGATTGCTGAAACCTGGACCCATTCTGAAGGAGAAGGGGAAAAGGAGGCATCGCTCCCCTTTTTCAGTTCAGACATGGAGGTCTTGATCTCTTTGACAATGTCTTTAGCCATAGTTTCTATGGCTGAGATCAGGAGTTTCTGATTTACGCTGTCCTCATATTCCCTTAAATCATTGGCAAACTCACAGACAGTTTTAGGACTTCCATCCTGTCCAGTCAAGAGTATCCCTCCTAATGTGTGAGCATATTTCTGAGGAGCAGTCTGGGTGAGTTTCTTTACGAAGGGCCGTCTCATGGGCACCTCATCTGGGTCCGAAGGGAGCTGGCCATCTCCATAAATTATTTCCATCACGGCCATCTGCCTCAGATACCGAATGCCCTGTTCCATAGTTGTCCATCTAACTGGGGCCCAGGGCAGGTCATCTCTTGAGCGGTACCGGCTCTTGATGGCGTTCAGAATCCGGGCCCAGAGAGTGTGTATTCCATCAAGTTTGGCTAACTCTTTGTCCAGACCAGCATCACGAGTCAGGGAGCCTAAAAGCTTTGCCTCCCTCTTATCCAGGTCCACTGTGTCCACCCCCTCGTCCCAGCATCTCAGGGCCCAGCTTAGTATTGGCTCACCCTCTTTCCTGGCGTAGTCCAGACGAGTTTGCCTTAGTTCCTTTCTGGGCAGCGATGTAACAGTTTTTTCCTGGTCTGAATCATCTTCATCCACCGCTGGATTCTGTGAGGTGCTGGGGCCTGCTGAGATTCCTTCCTCACCATCCGTGCTTGGCGATGATTTTTGATTTCTTTTCCTGTGTGTGGTGACCGGTGCTAGAGAGACTGCATTGGCAGGAGCATCAGGGGTCAACTGTGGGACTGCTGGTGGTGGGGCAAACCCTTGTGCCTGGGGCTCAGGCTGAGAGCTGGCACAGTCATTACAACCCGACCCCTCCCTCTTTATGTCTACAGAGTGCTTACAATGCCCACAACAGACACGCCCCCAGTCATTAAAGAGCACAAAGGAGTGTGTTATCACCCTCCAAACAGCTCTTAATGGGTTAGCTAGTCCTCCACCCAACACGGTCCCAGCAAATGCCACTATAAGGATTACATTTAGGCATATGGAGCATATTGCAACGTAGAGCAATTTTCCATCACAGGCACTTTTATCTACACCATTGGTTTCATAACTTGCTTCAGGAAAGTTTCCTATGTTAGAAAAGTTACCACTGACAGTGCAATTCAATGGATTCAAGAGATACATGCCTAACTTAATTGGTAAAGTTTTTATCCACTTGATCAGCATCTCTATCATTAACCACACCACGTGGTAAGTTATTAATTTGTAGATGTGGGTCCAAAAGATCCAGCCAAAAGCCCATGAAAAGGCTTGGACCATCAGGTTCTTTAAAATTGCCATTTCTACTTCAAGCTCCTTTTTCAGAAAAAAGTATTGCTTTCCCAATACAAGATCAATTTCCAAGCCCCACGTTGGAGGCGCCAAAAATTGTAGTGGTTTGAGCCTTAACTGAGAGTTAAAAGCTCAAATGGGGAAAAGGCTGAGAATCTCTTCCCCACTTCCCCCCCACCTCCTCCCTCCAAACAGGGAGAGGAGGGAAAAAAAAAAGGTAAGGAGCAAACCCACTAAGCAACAATCTGGAGTCAGCTTGGAAGTAGAGAGGCAAGTAATTTTTTTTTCCTTATATATATATATATATATATATAGCAATAACAGGGAAAAAAGGGTTCACAAGGGCAAGGAACAAAAATGGATGGGAGGGGGATAGAAAAAGAATAATACAAAACCAGTCTGTCTCTGAGGAGGCGCAGAGGCAGCAGGGAGAAGGATCAGGTCCGGCCACGTGGCTGAGGATCAGGAGAGCAGCTGCAGTAGCTCTCATCCAGCAGAGGCAGGAGCCAAAAAGGAGATCCAACAGCTATGAGGTCCTGCTTTTTTATACCCTTGCTGGGCAGGGAGGGGGAAGTGGAACAGACTCAGCTTTCCTAGGGGGGAGACGCCCTTCAGGGAGTGTAAAGTACCCGCAAGCCCTCCACCCTGCTTTCTTCTTTTGTTTTCAGAAAAAGGTGTTAACCCACCACAACCACAAACAGAGACAGACAAAGCTTCCTTTTCTCCAATAGTTCCAGGAAGATTTCTGGCACTCCTAGGCAAACACCGACAGAGTGACGGCTGTGAGGTGACATCAGCCTGGCACTGGAGCTGGGCATTCTGAGCAGATGAGGAACCCTGGGCAACACCTGCAGAGAAATCTTGGTTCCTCTGCAGAGAAGCACTGGCCTTAGAGACAAAGCTGTCTTTGATCTGGGCACCAGCTGCAGCCCAGAGTTCCAGGTATCTCTGGGTACAGTTGAGGCAGCAGCCGCCACCCCCACAGAGCCCCGCCAGCCGAACCCGGACACCCCCCGCCGGCCGCCACCTCCCCAAAGCCCCGCGCTGCCCCGCTGGCAGCCACCCCCAAAGCCCCGCGCAGCTCCAGCGGCTGCTATAGAGAAACCCCACAAAGCAGCAGAGACTAGCACTGACCTGGGACACAGAGGAGGAGCTCCGACCTCTACCAGCCACAACCCTGCACTGAGCCGTTTTAAAGCATCCGGCGCCATGTTGTTGAGGGCGGCGCTGCCACGCTGGGGGGGGCGGTGCCTGCGTTGTCACCTCACGCTCAGCTTTCCATGGGTTTTATTCCCCGCCAAGGCAACATGTTGAGTTCTGAGCACCTGAGGAGCCCTGGGGAACACCTCTACAGAAATGTTCCTCCAAGAGCTGTCAGAAAAACATTCGTTCCCCCAGCAGGCAGCTCTGGCTTCAGAGCAAAAGCCTTCTGTGATCATTCTGTTTAGCTCAGCACCAGCTGCAGCCGTCAGTATTACCAAACTACACAGTAATGGCCTCCTCCCGGTGCCCTCCCGGTCCCAACAGTTTCCTCCCACCAAAGGACTGGGAGAGAACTGGAAGCAACTGGGAAGAAACTGGGAGGGACTGGGAGGGCACGAGGTGGAATCTGGGAGGGAAGGAGGAGGAAACTGTCAGAGACTGAAAGAAAACTGGGAGGAAACTGGTAGAGACTAAGAGGTAGTGGAGGCTCAAGTGGGAGGCACTGGGGAGAACTGTGAGAGAGCTCCGAGGGAACTGGAAGGGACTGGGAACAACTGGGGAAAAAGTCCCAAAGAGGATCCTAAATGGGCCCAAATGGCCCCAAAGTAAACAGAGCCCAAACTGGGGCGATCTGGACCAATGGAGCCAGTGGAAGCACTTCCCACCTAAACTGTACTGACCAAAGGGAGCGCAGCTCTGCTTTCCCACTCCGGGAAATCTGCCACGCTGCAAGATGAGAAGGAGACTGGGAGGGATTGAGAGGAACTGGGAAAGGACTAGGAGAGACTGGGAGGGGACTGGGAGTGACGGGGATGGGACTGGGAGGAGACTGGGAGAGGATTGGGAGGAATGGGAATGGGGATGGGGATGGGGACAGGACTGAGAAGGGACTGGGAGAGACTTGGAAGGGACTGGAAGGAGATTGGGAAGGACCGGGAGGGACTGTGAGGAATTCCAAAGGGAATGGGAGGGAATGGGAAGGAAACGGGAGGAACTGGGATGGAAATTGGAAGGACTAGGGGTGACTGAGAAGGACTGGGAAAGAACTGGGAGGGACTGGGATACCACTGGGACCCTCACAAGTCTATGGCACCAGATGGGATCCATCCCAGGGCAGAGAGCTCTGGCAGATGAGCTCCTAGCCACTGTCCAACATTTGCCACCAGTCCTGCCCTAAAGGCTCGGGCCTTTGATCTAATCCTCAACAGCCACCAGTGACACCAGAATGGTGAGAAATGCCATTTCCCCAATAGATGGAGTCACCTGCTCAGACAGCAAAAAGCAGTCTCGGGGACAGGAGGCTCTTGGCAACAGCCAGCCTGCTCTTCTGACCCGAGTGCCACAGAAGGGTATAAGAGTAGATCACCTTGAAGGCCACCGCACGGACCGCAGAGGACATTCAGGTGCTCGTGCCTAACAGAAAAGATGTGTGAAAAGCAGGTGTTGCATCACTAACCTAATGTCCCTCTGTGACCAGGGGACCTTCATCCCAATCCCATCATGGGGTGGAAAAGATTTCCTGCTGGTCGCTGTAAGGCAGGACTTTAACGCTTTCCCTAGCAAGTTTCTCTGAAAAGAAAATGGGGAATGAGACTTGAAGGAGTAAGGAGGAGATGAAGAAGATGGACTGTAGCACAGGCCATCTCACCAGCTACAGACATTTTCCCCTGCCCATGTGCTCTGTGGACTAAGAAGAGTTCCCTTCTTTTGGCGTGAAAGCACTGGCTTCAATGAAAGAGCTGGCTCCTCCTGAAGGGCAAGTATGAATGGAGCTCTCAAAGTACCACACTTCAGAGCCTCCTACTTGCTAGCACTAAGACAACTGTTCATGTAGAACGACTGGCCACTCACTTCAACAAACCCCACAGAACTGGCTCCTATCAACTCTCCAGAAGACACTGCTGCACTAGCTTGGCTGCCTGACCGGCTCAGTTCAGGTGGCTTAGGATCTCACAGAGGGTACCACAAGAACTGAGTGCCGCAAGAAGGGGCCGCTTATTCGACCAATTTGATCAGTGGAATCCAACTTTATTGAGCATCAGACACATCTTATATACAGTCTGCTATAATTATGCCCACTTGGCAACATACTATTGGTTGCTCTCTAAAAGGTTACATCATTGTTTTCACAACTCTGTGGAATTCTTCTATCCGGTCTAATTGCTCTCTTCCCCAGATCTCGCCTCCTCCTTATCTTGCTTGCCTCCCATCTCAGAGGCAGCTGGACTTCAGCATACCAAGCAATCAGCACTTTCTCACATCTCTTACTCCGCCACTATATTATCACAGAGAATTCTTCAAGGCCTGAATTGCACAGGCGTTCCTGGCACCCAAGGCCCCTCTTGCTCAAAACAATCCTCAACAACTGAGGGGACTGCAATCTTTGCAGCTTCAACTTTCCTTCTCTGCTACTTCTTTTTTCAGATGGATTTTTTTTCAAAGGGACTGCTGGACAGCAGAACAGGATGGATGGCTGGGCCCCAAGAGCAGTGGGGAACAGAGTTAAACCCAGCTGGTGGCTGGCCCGGCAGAAGTGGTGTTCCCCAGCACACAGAGGTGAGAGAGTGTCCCCAGAGAAGGGCCACAAAGCTGGTGAAGGGTCTGGATAACAAGTCTTATGAGGAGTGGCTGAAGGAACTGGGACTGTTTAATCTGCAGAAGAGGAAGCTGAGGGAATTAAGGTGTGGTCTGGCTTCAGCTCTCAACTAGTTCCACGTTGAACAAGAACAGCTTGTACTCACAGAAGGCACTGGCTGCTTGGGTTCAAGGTTCCTGTAGAGCTCAGGCTATCTCTCTTCTTTAGTGAGGTCATTCTCTCACCTAGGCAGAGAGAAGAAAATGCAGCTATAAAATTAGACCACTGGAATCGTGAGAGTCGTTCTGTGTGCGACTCCAGGAGAATCCAAACCTAACCTTGGAGCTGCCCTTAAGAGCTCCTCTTTGGAAAACTCTCGCTGCCGGGCCCCACAAACCCCACACCCTCTGTCAGCAAACCGGATGTACGAGCTGAAGAGTGTCAACAGAAACCGTACGTGGACAGCTCAGGAAAATCCTGCCAGTCCCAGCACACCAGACCTGAAATGATCAAAGAAAGTCTGTTAACAACTGTCTGTGTGTCTGCTCATAGCTTGAGGAGTAACAGAGCAGGAACAATTCTCAAAAGGTTTTCACTGCATTCCTAGGGCACTTGAAGGATTGCCCTGGCTGTAGTTAATACCTAGAAATTCCTATCAAAATCTTTGCAGCACAGCAAGGAAACTAAAACAACCAACAAAGCACAGACTGCTTTATATTATCAAGCAGGAACTTGAAATCCTACAGGAATGGTGGGGTTTTTATGACAAATTGTGATGAATATACTGGTGATCTATGTTTAAAATTATAAGACTTAGAGTGCCCTGGGATTAAGGGTCAGGATCTTGTGAGGCCTGTTTTGAGAGCAAAGGGAAAGAAACATATCTTGCAGACTTGCAAGGATACTGTCTGGTTAGTTGGAGACATCACGGCTGAGGCGGAGCTTATCTTAAAGATAAACATTCAGACCTAGGAATTTGTTTTCTTCAGATAAGAAGCCTGCAAAATTGCGCACGTGAGAAAATTGATACATTGACCCTTACCACCCAAATGTGGGGAGAAGGGATTTGACCGCCTACTCTAAGACTCATTATCACATGCCTGCCTTCTGTTTAGCATAAGTTTGCTTATGTAGATGATGTAACTATAGAAGATGAAGAAAACTATTGTAAGGCTGCTATGGAGGTGGAGTTTTGTCCCCTCTCAAGCCCAGCGCGCTGCTTTGCTTGCCTTTTATTGCACTTTATTCCCTTTTTATGATCTTTTAGTGCCAATAAAACTGTTACCAAAAACTTTTACCTGGAGTCATCTATAACGCAAATTATTCCTGTTCTTTTTTCCTTCTTTTGGTGTCGTACCACCTAGTACACATTCACCACCTAACCGAACGTCACAGTTGTGATTCAAAGCCAAGCAAGACAAAGTGTATCGAGGGAAAGAAAAGAGAGAGAAAGCTAAAGAGTTCTCCTCCTCTTCACTTTTCCCCTTGAGAGATCCAACACTACAGGAAGGCAGGCCTGAATTTCATGAGCTCTGGGATTCAGATGAGCTCAGGAAATCATTTGGTTTGCACTTCACGGCTGTACACACACAGCTGTGTTCAGCTGTAGAACGACCTCCTTGCAACATGAAATACAGGCTTCCGAAACTGGAGCGTCTGTCCCACTGAGACTTCCACGACCCTGTGTCCAAACCCTACTGACATGTCAATTCAATTGTTCACAGCTTTTACCACAGGTCACTCTTAGCACCTGAGTTTCTGAGCCTAGATGAGACATCCTGCTGTCTGGCTCTGAGTTCAGGAGAACATGCCAAGCTGCTGGCTACCTGCAGACATCACATTGCTAGGACTGAATTGGCTCACCTTTATCTTTCCAACAGGCAGCGCCTCTCTGAATGCTGGATTCACATGAGTGTGCCTAAGGCAGATGACACAAGCAGGCTCTGTGTCCGGCACAGCCCTGAGGGCACTCGCCAGCTAGCAAACAAGCATCACACAGCAGGATGTGGGGGGAAGACAACTGGAAGGGGGAAAGTGAGAAAACTCAGGGGTAGGAATAATAGTAATACCAATAATAAGAGCAATAATAACAATAGCAGAAGTCCTAAGGAGAATAAGGAATGGAAATTAAGGCTATTGCTCACCATCAGCTGAGTGAGGTCAATCCAGTCCTGGAGAGCAGTCCACCAGCCAACCTGCCCTCCAGTCTTCTGGCTGAGCATGTGACATAGCCTTGCTAAATTAGAAAATCCTTGCTGAATATGCAATGCGCTCAGTGGGAATTAAAACGTCCCTGCATTATCAACGCTGTTTGCAGCACAAACCCAAACCCACCCCGAGACACCCCCAGCTCCCACGGGAGCCTGCAGAGACCTCCCAAAGGGTCCGTCGGAGGTGCCCAGCTGCCTCTCCACGACCCTTGATCCTTTCAGATGGCCCCACCAGAACTTTACATATCCCCAGACCCTTTTAGGTGCCCCCAGACCTCCTCCGTCACCCCCAAAAGCCCTGCCGATGGCCCCAGACCACCTTCAGACGCCGGAAGGAACACACCTGGGAGTCCCGGGCCGGCAGCAACACTGGAAACCGCACTGCAAGCTCCCCGAATGCGCCAGGACCCCTTGCCCCGCCAAAGGACGGCGGTTCGCAGGCACCCTGGGGCACAGAACGGCATCATGCGCCGAATCAGGGCTCTCCGCGACCGGTCCGGCTCCAAAGCTGCTCTGCGCGGCGCCCGCCCCCCCAGCCAGAAAAGCGGGGCGCAGCCCGCGAGGAGGGCGCGTGCGCGGGACCAGACCCGCTGCGGCGCAGGCACCGTATCCATAGCGACCACCGGGACGCTGCCCCCCTGGCGCGAGCAGAGCCGGGCTAGGGCGCAGGCGCTGGATCCATAGCGACGCTCGAGTCAAGCTCTCCGCTCACCGCTCTTCCCCTAAGAATTTTCGAGCATTCAGCGCAGTTAGGCTGCAGAAATTAGCTCCCCCGGGGCGGCACACGCCGCGGCACGGCTGCACTGCCGGCCATTACACACCGGGTGGCAGCATTGAGATCCCCCGGGGCGGCACACGCCGCGGCACGGCAGCACTGGCCTTAGAGACAAAGCTGTCTTTGATCTGGGTACCAGCTGCAGCTCTCAGCAGTGCCTAGCTGCAGAGCAATGGCCTGCACCTTCATCCTGATCCAGGTGGAGAGAGAACTGCCAGGAACACAGCTTCTCTGCTCCGGTTGCAGCATCCCCAGGGGCCGAGCGCAGCCTTGCTGTTAGTGAGGAACACAGCCCCTGTGAGAAGCTTCTGGGGTCAGGGGACAAACAAGGGGTTTTCCACACTGGAAACAAGGGAAGTCTCTTTGCCACCCCCTTTGCCACCACCCCTAACCCTAACCCCCTAACCCCAACCTCCTAACCCTACGTCTGCCGGCCCCTGCACCCTCACCCTGGTGCTGTCCACGACGCAAACCCTAAACCCCCTGACCACCACACTATCGTTAACCCCGACCCCAAACGCAATCCTCACCCGGACCCTAAGTTGCCCATCCGCCCCTTTGCCCATCCGCCCCTTGCCCTAATCTCCACCTGAATAATCTCTCCTCCCTACCTCCATACTCACAAATGCTATTACTGGGCATTTAGAAAGCTTTAGCTAGCACCCCTGTCCTTCTCCTCACTTACCTGCAAAGGCTTCTAGCATGTAAAAACAAATTGCACATACTACAACACACAGTTTAGAAATATGCCATGTTCTTCCCTTAGGCAGGGGACCTTCCTTCATTTGTTTTCAGAAGGATGTTGCTACTTCCTTGCCCTGCTTTTGTTTCTTAGTTTATTAGTACTAGAAACCATATACGCATTCTACACCAAACCACAATGAAGTGCAACAAGCACTAATGCTGCAGATTCCGTGACTGGCCGTGCTCCCATTGACACCTTTCGCTTCGTCCGTCTCTGGCCACGCTCCTCAAGAAGACGTGGAACCGCAGATCGGGACTCCCGCTCGCTTCGTAGGTATTATCTACGTCTCAGTCTTGCACACGCTCCCACTGACATCTTTCGCTTCGTCCGTCACTGGCCACGCTCCTCGCGAAGACGTGGAACCGCAGATCGGGACTCCCGCTCGCTTCGTAGCTATTTTCTACGTCTCAGTCGTGCCCGCTCTCACCCGCACGCTCAAAGCATCAACAGGGTGTCAAACATAGGAGGAACCTCCCCTGCCTCCACACAAGCCATCCTACAATTCATTACGTCCCTAAGGGACACAGGGTTTAGGACCAACACAGTCAGTTTAGAAGGTTCAGCGGCAACACTGTCAGTTCACAGGGTTCAACAGCAACACCATGAGTTTACAGGTTTCAGCAGCAACACAGACCATTTACAGAGTTCAGCGGCAACACTTTCACTTTACAGAGTACAACGGCAACACAGTCTGTTTACACAGTTCAGCGGCGACACTGTCAGTTTACAGAGTTCAGCGGCGACACTGTCAGTTTACAGAGTTCAGCGGCGACACAGTCCACTTACAGAGTTTGGCGGCAACACAGTCCGCTTACAGAGTTCAACAGCAACACTGTCCGCTTACAGAGTTCGGCAGCAACACTTTCAGCTTACAGAGTTCAGCGGCAACACAGTAGACTTACAGAGTTCGGCGGCAACACAGTCCGCTCACAGAGTTCAGCGGCAACGCTTTCAGTTTACAGAGTTCAGCGGCAACACAGTAGACTTACAGAGTTCGGCGGCAACGCTTTCAGTTTACAGAGTTCGGCGGCAACACGGTTTGTTACCGCTGAGCGTGGGAAGGAGCTTAGCCAGCTTCTGTTCAGATGGCTTTCCATTCTAATAAAAGACAGAAAACCAGAGACGCCCAAGTCAGTGAATACTTAATAACCCTACAACGCACGCAAAGGAAAAAGCGTTCCTTGCATATTAGACAGACACGCTGCAAGCTTACGTATTCCGCAACCCCGTGGAGCTCGTTTCGAAGCCCCTTTTCGGGCAGATGAATACCACACTTCCACACCTCTTAAACAAGAGGGCCGTGGAGTTGGAGGAGAGGGGTCAGGGTTAGCTGGCCTACTAGAGGTCATAATCCCCTCCAAGAACATACAGGCATTTCAAACCTTCTAGGTTGATACAGAAGAACCCCAGAGAGCAGAAGAGGCTTGGACTTACCTGGAGGGGAACCCAAGGACATCCAAAAAGCCGAGCAGAGAGCCGACCTCAACGGAGCCGCCGAGGGGAGCTGAGCCCGGCCGAGCCCAGTCTAAAGTAGCCGGGCTTGACGGAGCCGACATCCTTCTAGGGAAAGAAAATGCTCTCTCTTTACTGACCAGTCCTACACATACAATTACTAGCCACACACCCATTCACAACTTTCGCTTCGTCCGTCTCTGGCCACGCTCCACAGGAAGACGTGGAACTGCAGATCGGGACTCCCGCTCACTTCGTAGCTATTTTCTATGTCTCAGTCTTGCACACGCTCCCATTGACAACTTTCGCTTCGTCCATCTCTGGCCACGCTCCTCGCAAAGACGTGGAACCGCAGATCGGGACTCCCGCTCGCTTCGTAGCTACTTTCTACGTCTCTGCCGTGCCTGCTCTCACCCACATGCTCAAACATCAACAGGGTGTCAAACATAGGAGGAACCTCCCCTGCCTCCACACAAGCCATCCTACAATTCATTACATCCCTAAGGGACACAGAGTTCGGCAGCCCCGCAGTTTGTTAGCTTACAGCGTTCGGCAGCCCCACAGTGAGTTTACAGCGTTCGGCAGCAACACAGTTTGTTACCGCTGTGCATGGGAAGGAGCTCAGACAGCTTCTGTTCGGAAGGCTTTCCAGTCTAATAAAAGAAAGAAAAACAGACACGCCCAAATCAGTAAATATTTAATAACCCTACAACACACGCAAAGGAAAAAGCACTCCTTGTGTATGACACGGACGCGCTGTAAGCTTACGTATTCCAGAACCCCGTGTAGCTCATTTCAAAGCCTCTTTTCAGACACATGAATACCACACTTCTACACCTCGTTAAACAAGAGAGCTAGGGAGTTGGAGGAGAGGGGTCAGGGTGAGCTGGCCTCCTAGGGGTCTTAATCCCCTCCAAGACCATGCAGGCATTTCAAACATTCCAGGTTGATACAGAAGAACCCCAGAGAGCAGCAGAGGCATGGACTTACCTGGAGGGGAACCCAAGGACATCAAAAAAGCTGAGCAAAGAGCCAACCTTGGCAGAGCTTGGCACCACCAAGCCCCACCGAGCCCGGTCTAAAGTAGCCAGGCTTGACGGAGCCACCATCCTTCTAGGGAAAGAAAATTGTCTCTCTTTCCTGACCGGTCCTACACATACAATTACTAGCCACACGCCCGTTGACAACTTTCGCTTCGTCCGTCTCTGGCCACGCTCCTCGTGAAGACATGGAACCACAGATCGGGACTCCCGCTCGCTTCGTAGCTATTTTCTACGTCTCAGTCGTGCCCGCTCTCACCCGCATGCTCAAAGCATCAACAGGGTGTCAAACATAGGAGGAACCTCCCCTGCTTCCACACAAGCCATCCCACAATTCATTACGTCCCTAAGGGACACAGGGTTTAGGACCAACACTGTCAGTTTACAAGGTTCATCGGCAACACTGTCAGATCACAGGGTTCAACAGCAACACCATGAGTTTACAGGTTTCAGCAGCAACACAGACCGTTTACAGAGTTCAGCGGCGACACTGTCAGTTTACAGAGTTCAACTGCCACACAGTCCACTTACAGAGTTTGGCGGCAACACAGTCCGCTTACAGAGTTCAACAGCAACACTTTCAGCTTACAGAGTTCAGCGGCAACACAGTAGACTTACAGAGTTCGGCGGCAGCACAGTCCGCTTACAGAGTTCGGCGGCAGCACAGTCCGCTTACAGAGTTCGGCGGCAACGCTTTCAGTTTATAGAGGTCGGCGGCAACACGGTTTGTTACCGCTGAGCGTGGGAAGGAGCTTAGCCAGCTTCTGTTCAGAAGGCTTTCCATTCTAATAAAAGGCAGAAAACCAGACACGCCCAAGTCAGTGAATACTTAAAAACCCTACAACGCACGCAAAGGAAAAAGCGTTCCTTGCATATTAGACAGACACGCTGCAAGCTTACGTATTCCGCAACCCCGTGGAGCTCGTTTCGAAGCCCCTTTTCGGGCAGATGAATACCACACTTCCACACCTCTTAAACAAGAGGGCCGTGGAGTTGGAGGAGAGGGGTCAGGGTTAGCTGGCCTACTAGGGGTCATAATCCCCTCCAAGAACATACAGGCATTTCAAACCTTCTAGGTTGATACAGAAGAACCCCAGAGAGCAGAAGAGGCTTGGACTTACCTGGAGGGGAACCCAAGGACATCCAAAAAGCCGAGCAGAGAGCCGACCTCAACGGAGCCGCCGAGGGGAACTGAGCCCGGCCGAGCCCAGTCTAAAGTAGCCGGGCTTGACGGAGCCGACATCCTTCTAGGGAAAGAAAATGCTCTCTCTTTACTGACCGGTCCTACACATACAATTACTAGCCACACGCCCGTTGACAACTTTCGCTTCGTCCATCTCTGGCCACGCTCCTCGCAAAGACGTGGAACCGCAGATCGGGACTCCCGCTCGCTTCGTAGGTATTTCCTACGTCTCTGCCGTGCCCGCTCTCACCCACACACTCAAACATCAACAGGGTGTCAAACATAGGAGGAACCTCCCCTGCCTCCACACAAGCCATCCTACAATTCATTACGTCCTTAAGGGACACAGAGTTCAGCAGCCGCACAGTTTGATAGCTTACAGAGTTCAGCAGCCACACAGTTTGTTAGTTTACAGAGTTCAGCAGCCGCACAGTTTGTTAGTTTACAGAGTTCGGCAGCCGCACAGTTTGATAGTTTACAGAGTTCGGCAGCAGCACAGTAAGTTTTCAGAGTTCGGCAGCAGCACAGTAAGTTTACAGCGTTCGGCAGCAACACAGTTTGTTACCGCTGTGCATGGGAAGGAGCTCAGACAGCTTCTGTTCGGAAGGCTTTCCAGTCTAATAAAAGAAAGAAAAACAGACACGCCCAAATCAGTAAATATTTAATAACCCTACAACACACGCAAAGGAAAAAGCACTCCTTGTGTATGACACGGACACGCTGTAAGCTTACGTATTCCAGAACCCCGTGTAGCTCATTTCAAAGCCTCTTTTCAGACACATGAACACCACACTTCTACACCTCGTTAAACAAGAGAGCTAGGGAGTTGGAGGAGAGGGGTCAGGGTGAGCTGGCCTCCTAGGGGTCTTAATCCCCTCCAAGACCATGCAGGCATTTCAAACATTCCAGGTTGATACAGAAGAACCCCAGAGAGCAGCAGAGGCTTGGGCTTACCTGGAGGGGAACCCAAGGACATCAAAAAAGCTGAGCAAAGAGCCAACCTTGGCAGAGCCTGGCACCACCAAGAGGAGCTGAGCCCCACCGAGCCCGGTCTAAAGCAGCCAGGCTTGATGGAGCCACCATCCTTCTAGGGAAAGAAAAATGTCTCTCTTTACTGACCGGTCCTACACATACAATTATTAGCCACACACCCGTTGACAACTTTCGCTTTGTCCGTCTCTGGCCACGCTCCTCACGAAGACGTGGAACCGCAGATCGGTACTCCTGCTCGCTTCGTAGCTATTTTCTACGCCTCGGTCTTGCACACGCTCCCCGCACGCTCATAACATCAGTGTCAAACATTTAAAGTACTCTGAGGAACTTCCCCTGATTCCACACAAACCATCCTACAATTCATTAAGATCTCAAGGGATCCATTTCACAGAGCGCACCACTGTTTCACAGAGCGCACCACTGTTTCACAGAGCGCACCACTGTTTCACAGAGCGCACCGTATGAGCCGCCACAGGGAACGGAGACACGCTGCCCTCTAAGACAAAAAATCAAAGTGAAAAAAAAAAGCCCTCTCTTTATAGATAGTCAAGAATGGTATTAATTGCTATGACAAAAGGCTTTGAAATCACCCCCACTGGATCTCTTCCATTAGATGCAAAAACTTCTAGAGTTGTAGAAGCACATTCTAAGTAGAACAAAACGGATATTGCAGACATACCTATAAAAGGTGTCAGGAAGGCATTTGTCATTTTTTTTTTTTAATTTGTCGTGGACTTACTTGCTCTTTTGTTTTTATTTTGAACGCAAAGCCCTCTGAACAGAGCCCAGCAAAGCTGCTTCCCCATGCACGAAGGCAGGAGAAGCCCCTAACTGGGCTGCCACAATACCTTTCAAGGGGTTCTGATGGCATCTGAGATAGCGCCGAGGAGCCGAGCCGCCAAGCCAAGCCGAGGAGCCGAGCAGCCGAGCCGAGGAGCCGAGCCGAGGAGCCGAGCCCAGCCGAGCCGAGGAGCCGAGCCAAGGAGCCGAGCCGAGGAGCCGAGCCCAGCCAAGGAGCCGAGCCCAGCCGAGGAGCCGAGCCGAGCCGAGCCCAGCCGAGGAGCCGAGCCGAGCCCAGCCGAGGAGCCGAGCCGAGCCCCGCACCATTTCACTTCAGAGGGCCCCGCACCATTTCACTTCAGAGGGCCCCGCACCATTTCACTTCAGAGGGCCCCGCACCATTTCATTTCACATCAGCATTGCAGTGCTTCATCATTTCAGAGAGCCCCACACCATTTCATTTCAGGTCAGCATTGCAGCATTTCACATCTTTTCAGTTCAGAGAGCCCCACACCCTTTCATTTCAGGTCAGCATTGCAGTATTTCAGCATTTCATTTCACAGAGCCCCACACCATTTCATTTCACTTCAGCATTGCAGCATTTCATTTCACAGAGCCCCACACCATTTCATTTCACGTCAGCATTGCAGCATTTCATTTCAGAGAGCCCACCGTTTCATTTCAGGACATGGTTTCATCATTTCATTTCACAGAGCCCCACACCATTTCATTTCACATCAGCATTGCAGCGCTTCATCATTGCAGAGAGCCCCACACCATTTCATTTCACTTCAGCATTGCACCATTTCATTTCAGAGAGCCCACCGTTTCATTTCAGGTCATCGTTTCATCATTTCATTTCACAGGGCCCCACACCATTTCGCTTCAGGTCACCATTGCAGCATTTCACCTCTTTTCAGTTCAGAGAGCCCCACACCATTTCATTTCAGGACAGCATTGCAGCATTTCATTTCACAGAGCCCCACACCATTTCATTTCACGTCAGCATTGCAGCATTTCATTTCAGAGAGCCCACCGTTTCATTTCAGGACATCGTTTCATCATTTCATTTCACATCAGCACTGCAGCGCTTCATCATTTCAGAGAGCCCCACACCATTTCATTTCAGGTCACCATTGCAGCATTTCACCTCTTTTCATTTCAGAGAGCCCCACACCGTTTCCTTTCAGGTCAGCATTGCACCATTTCATTTCAGAGAGCCCACCGTTTCATTTCAGGTCATCGTTTCATCATTTCATTTTACAGGGCCCCACACCCTTTCATTTCAGGTCAGCATTGCAGTATTTCAGCATTTCATTTCACAGAGCCCCACACCATTTCATTTCACATCAGCATTGCAGCACTTCATCATTTCAGAGAGCCCCACACCATTTCATTTCAGGTCACCATTGCAGCATTTCACCTCTTTTCAGTTCAGAGAGCCCCACACCCTTTCATTTCAGGTCATCGTTTCATCTCGTGACGTCCCACACCTGAGCCGCCACATGTCGTCTGTTTCTTAGTTTTTAAATAGAAACCCTTTTCCCCTCCAAACGCACACCAAAACCAAATAAAACAACAATGACCGGTCCTAAACACACAAATAGTGGCCACGCTCCCATTCACAAGTTTCACTTTTAGGTTCTTTTAGCAACTTCCCCTGCTTCCCCACAGACAATCCTACAATACATTACGTGTTACGGGATCCCCCGATCCCACACGCTTTACCCTTATTCCTCTTTTCTGCCGAGGGGAGCCGAGCCGCCTCTCGCGTCTCTCAGAGCGCTGAGGCAACTCACCCCAAGACTAAAAATCGAACTGAAAATCTCTCCCCTTTATATTGATAGACAATAATGGTATTAATTGCTATTTGAAAAGGTTTTGAAGTCATCCCCACTGGACCTCCTCTATTAGATGCAAATGCTTCTGGAATGCAGAAGCAAATTCTAAAGTAGAGCAAAACAAATGTTGAGAACATACCTACAAAAGGTGTATCAATTAAAAACAGGGGACCTTCCTTTGTGTGTATCAAGGGACATCTGTCTTTATTATTTCTTGTTTTATTTGTTGTGGAATTATTTGTTCTTTGTTTTTAATTTGAATGGAAAGCCCTCTGAACAGAGCTTAGCAAAACTCCTTCCCCCATACACAAGGGCAACAGAGGCCCCTAAGTGGGCTGTTAACACGCCTTTTAAGGGGTTCTGATGGCAACTGAGGTGGGTCTGAGGGTATCACTGGAGAATTTGGGGCCATATGGAGGGATGTGGGGAGCCTCCAGAAGGCTCCAAGAGAATCTTTTAGTCGGACCTTTAGGGTTACTTGCCGACAGCCAACCACAACAACCAGAACAGCTACTACTACTACGGTGCCTGCCACCAGACAACCACAATCACGACAACGACCACCACCACCACAACAAATACTATGGCACCTGCCGCCAGCCAACCACAACCACGACAACCGCCAGAAAAACAGCAACTGCTACGGCGCCTGCCGCCAGCCAACCACAGCAACCACCAGAAAAACAGCAACTACTACGGCGCCTGCCACCAGCCAACCACAACCACGACAAATACCAGAACAACGACGACTACTACGGCGCTTGCCGCCAGCCAACCACAACTAGCCCTAACCATCCCACTAGAATACCCACTGGAGACCCTCCATTGGCATCCACACGCCCCTAAATTCCCTTTGGGTAGCCCCACACCCACCACAGATGCACACAGACCCCCTTAGGAGAGGTGGCAACACTGACCAGTTAGGGGGCTATCTCATGCTGCTGTGCATGGGAAGCGCCTCAGCCGGCCTCTGTTCAGAAGGTTTTTCATTCAAATTAAAAAAAAAAAAAAACAAAAAAAAACACACACAAACAAAAAAAACCACAAACAACCAAGCCAATGAATATTTAAAAATCCTAGAACACACACAAAGGAAAATCCATTCTTTGTGTATTATAGACATACACTGCAAGTTTACGTAACACAGAACCCCATGTATCTCATTTCAAAGCCTCTTTTGAGACTAATTCTGTATTTCTACACCTCGTTAAACAGGACAGCTATGGAGTTGGAGGAGGGTCAGGGTTAGCTGGCCGCTTAGGGGTTTTAATCCCCTCCAAGAACATGCAGGCATTTCAAATGTTCCAGGCTGATACAGAAGAGCCCCAGAGAGCAGAGGAGGTTGACACTTACCTGGAGGAGAGCCCAAGGAAGCCAGAAAAAAGCTGAGCAAAGAGCCATCCTCAGCAGAGCCGGGCACCACCGAGGGGAGCTGAGTCCCACTGGGCTCAGTCTGAAGTAGCCAGGCTTGCAGAGCCACCATCCTTTCAGGGAAAGAAAATGCTCTCGTTTTGCTGAAAGGTCCTAAACATACAATTACTGGCCACGCTCACATTTAAAATTTTCACTTCGTGTGTCTCTGGCCATGCTTATCACAGAACTGCAGGTCAGGACTCCAACTCGCTTTGGAGACTTTTTTCTACATCTCAACCGTGCCCACGCTCAGCTGCACGCTCCACACAAACTACGTTTCTAACATTTTAAGGTCTTTTAGGAACTTCCCCTGGTTCCACGCAGATAACACTACGATACCTTAAGTTCTCAGGGGATCCCCCTGTTCCCATATACTTGGCCCCAGCTTCCATTTTGTATAATGCAACACGGTACCACCTTTTCAGCATAGAAAATAAGCAAAAAGCCCTATTATACACACAAAAGAAAATCCACTCTGTATTACGGAAGCACACTGTATACTTATATATTTCAGAACCCCATGTAGCTCATTTCAAAGCCTCCTTTCATACAAATCAATACTATTCTTCTACATCTACTTGAACAGGAGAGCTATGGAGTTGGATGGATTGAGACTCCCTCTCGCTTCATAGTTTTTTGGGTTTTTTTTCCTTCTGTGTCTCGATCGTGCACACTCAGCCACACGCTCTAAACAAGGTTTCTAACATTAAGTTCCTTAGGGAACTATCCCTGCTTCCCCACGGACAATGTCTACAATACTTTAAGTTCTTAGAGGATCTGCCGACCCCATACACTTAACATCTGTAATACTTCAAGTTAAGCAGTACCTGTAATAAAAGAATAACAGAAACAATGCTTATACTACTTTTGGAACTCCCTGGTTCTGACCCAAGAGCTCTTTTACCTCGGACAGCAGTTTGCCTCTCCCGTGTAAGGGGTCCCGTTACAGCTTATGCATTGCCCCTTTCCCTTCAAAGCATACGTTTTTCTGCCTGGTGGCCCTTGTCCGTTCCTGTGCTGACCTGAGAGAGTTTAAGGAGCTCTGCCCGAGAAGCCTGGGAGGGGGCACCCGGAGAGATCCCGTTCCTCGGCAGGTCCCGCTGCGGTGGCAAGAAAATGATCTGTGGAAAAAGACAAACTCCACAACTCAAATAAGTTGGAGTTTTACATGCTTTATTACAGTGCTGGACAGACGTGGGATCTCTCCTGAAGCCATGTGCCAAACAACTTCACATGCTCAGGTTATTTCTATAATACAGGAAGTGGTAGCGTTTCAGTGCCAGAAATCTACTGCCTTTTTTTGTGTTTTCTGTGGGTTACTGCGTATGTTTTTCATCTTTTTTTTAAAATCAGTCACTTAACTATCCCTTGTTGTTATTTTGCTCCTTTGATGCTCACAGTTTACCATTCTTATTTCATATAAAAGGTTAATCTTTTCCCATGTTAATTCTTATTTTATACAAAAAGGTTAATTTTTCTTATCAGGCTCAGCCAGCCTCCGTTCAGAGGGTTTTCCTTTCACATAAAAAACAATCGACAACAAAATCGATACGTTTTAAAAAGCCACTCTTTGCATATTATAGATACACACTGCACATTTATATATTTGAGAACCCCACGTACCCCATTTCAAAGCCTCCTTTCTTACAAATTAACACTGTAGTATAGATGTTTTACTTACTTTGAGCAGTGCTTTCTGGGCCAGATGTAAGCAGCTGAAGACATTTATTACATTATACAGCAAAGTTATATAGTCTAATCAGAAGGCACATGTGGCACATCTCAGTTGGGCATTTTCTGCTGGCATACGTGTAATTAAGGCATACAGTAGATCGTAACAACAAAACTATTTTAACACGTCCAACCAAACTCTGCCTAGTTTCTCTCCTTCGGTTCCAAAGTGTTTACATTACTCTCAGAGTCAAAGGCAAAACATAGCTTTCTCTGACTCGAGCAAAGGCAAATCTTCCCCGTAGTCTTCCAAAGCTATCCCAAAACACCTTCCCACATCATACTATTCTTCTACATCCACTTAAACAGGAGAGCTTCTGGAATGTAAAAGCAAATTCCAGGGAGAGCAAAAAGGGTTTCAAAGCATAAATATAACATGTGTATCACATAAAAACAGTAGACCTTCCTTTTTGTCTGTCATGGGAGGGGGGGTTGCCCTTTTTTGTTCCTTTGGGGTTTTTTTCTTTTTGTTTCTTAGTTTTCAATACAAATGGAAAAACCTTCAAAGAGGGCCGCACTCAGCTGCTCCCCACACACAGGGGCAAGAGAAGCCCCTAACTGGTCAGTGTTGCCACCCCTCTTAAGGGGATCGGTTGGCACCTAAGGTGCACCTGGGGGTATCAAAGGGGAATTTGGGGGCACATAGAGGGATCAGGAGGGCCTCTGGAGAGTCTCCCAAAGGATTAGTTGGATATTTAGGGTTATTTGGACCCCCGCCACAAAGGCCACTACTGCAAAGCTTTCCCCCCACCACCACAACTAACCCTAACCATCTGACTAAAATACCCACAGGAGACCTTCCATTGGGCCCCACATGCCTCTATATTCCCCTTGACTTCCCATTCAAATTAAGAAACTAAAAATAAAACCAGTGATGTTTCTTTTGTGTGTCTTGTGGGGTTTTTTAGTTTGCAAATAAGAGTCATTTCAAAGCCTTTTTGCATCCACATTACTACTGTTCTGCAATCTCTCGATTAAGAGCACAGCTTTTTCTCTGCTGGAATACCTCAGACTAACATTTTTTTCATGGGTTTTCATCCCCTCTGAGAGCATTCAGGCAGCTTTTTTGGGCAGCATCCCCCGCCCCTCACTCACCTGCTCCTCTCCTGCATCAGCACCCACCCCCATGTGGTATCATGGAAGGAAAGAGAGACAGCTGAGGGGCTGCCCCGCTTTTTATCACCCCGACCCACGGATGCCCTTCTCAGTGGGATTTGCACCTTCAGCACACAGCTGAGTTTTTGCTGCGCTTCCCTCCTCTGTGACAGCTGCTGCGCAGGTCTGCATCTCCAAGCATGTCACACCTTCTGGGATTTACTACCCCATAATCACCTTGCAGTTGGTGCATTTCTTGCTGGCAATCAACCCATCTCTTCCATCTGTTGCTCTCATTGTTTTGTTTCAGCTTTCTGAGCCTGTGTCGGTACAAGTCCTTCTCAGGGCACTGCAAACAGAGACAGACAAAGCTTCCTTTTCTCCAATAGTTCCAGGAAGATTTCCGGCACTTCTAGGCCAGCACCGACAGAGTGACGGCTGTGAGGGGACATCAGCCTGGCACTGGAGCTGGGCATTCTGAGCAGATGAGGAACCCTGGGCAACACCTACAGAGAAATCTTGGTTTCTCTGCAGAGAAGCACTGGCCTTAGAGACAAAGCTGTCTTTGATCTGGGCACCAGCTGCAGCTCCCAGCGGTGCCTAGCTGCAGAGCAATGGCCTGCACCTTCATCCTGATCCAGGTGGAGAGAGAACTGCCAGGAGCACAACTTCTCTGCTCCGGTTGCAGCATCCCCAGGGGCCGAGCGCAGCCTTGCTGTTAGTGAGGAACACAGCCCCTGTGAGAAGCTCCTGGGGTCAGGGGACAAACAAGAGGTTGTCCACACTGGAAACAAGGGAAGTCTCTTTGCCACTCCCATTATACCCATCAGAGGACTTCTGCTTGCTTACCTACCTGCTCGGTTGGAGTCTACACTGGAAGAAGTTTCAGCTCCTCGGTAAAAGCGTGGACTGAGCAGTTTCTTTTTCAGCCTTTCCTTCCTGACTGACAGATCAAACCCTACCTGGAGCCCACACAAGCCAAGCAGGAGATCCCCTGCTAGGCTGGCAGGGCGAGGCTGTACCGTCGCAGCAGCCGTAGCCCTTGTGCCGACCGTGTCGCTGCTGCACGTCTTGCTTGCTCGGTTAATGAAGTGGAAAGCAAAGAGTCAATCTGTAAAGAATAAAGCAAAAAGCAAAGAACAGATCTCAGTTACTCACATTGTAAAGCTGTGAGGAGGTTAGCATGCATTCAATAAAAATACCACAAAATCATTTGTTCTCCCTTCAGCGTTCATTTAACTCACAGAGCTGTGAACTGATGCTGTCCCAAAACACACACTCAGCATCTGGTGGTACTTGGAGCACCAAGAAGAGAGTTTGGCATGCTGGGAGAACACTTCCCCACTGAGGGAAGATCTGGGGCCCCACTGGGAGACTTGGGAAGGCACTGGGAGCACTAGAAAAGGATTTTGGAGTTACTGGGAAGAAGAGGGAGAACACAGGGGCCATGCTGGGAGCAATCGGGAAAGCAGAATAGAATACAGACTTAACCAGGTTGGAAAAGACCTTCCAGAACACTGAGTCCAACCTATCACCCACCACCATCTAGTCAACCAAACCATGGTACTCAGTGCCTCATCCAGTCTTACTTTAAACACTTGCAGTTATGGTGACTCCATCACCTCCCAGGGCAGCTCATTCCTCATGAGTGCAACACAAAGCAGACTTACTTGTGGTCTTGTTCTCCAAAGCACAACGTATAGACTGCTCCTGATGTAGACATACACACACACCCCACATGTGGAGAACAGCAAGAGTCCTGCAGACAAGACTCCTAACAGGAGTGGGGAAACACTGGGTGTACAAGAAAAGAAAAAGAGATAAAGGGCCAATTCTGTTATCACTTACAGCTCCACACTTCCGTCATTATTGCATGCACTAGAAGCACAGAGTTACAGGTATCTCTAGGTACAGTTGAGGCAGCAGCCGCCACCCCCCCAAAGCCCCGCGCTGCCCCGCCGGCCGCCGCCGCCGCGGCCAGCCCCCAAAGCCTCGCGCAGCCCCGCCGGCGGCCACCCCCCCAAGCCCCGCGCAGCACCGCCTGTGGCCACCCCCCCAAGCCCCGCGCAGCTCCAGCGGCTGCTATAGAGAAACCCCACAAAGCAGCAGAGACTAGCACTGACCTGGGACACAGCAGAAGAGCTCCAACCTCTACCAGCCACGACCCTGCACTGAGCCGTTTTAAAGCATCCGGCGCCATGTTGTTGAGGGCGGTGCCACGCTGGGGGGTGGGGTTCAGGCTGGGGGGGGGTGATGTACTCTGAGGGGGCGGTGCCACGCTGGGGGGCGGTGCCACATGGGTGGAGGCGGGTGCCAAGCTGGGGGGCGGTGCCGCGCTGGGGGAGCCGGTGCCACCCTGGGAAGGGCGGTGCCACCCTGGGAAGGGCGGTGCCACCCTGGGGGGGCGGTGCCACCCTGGGGGGGGCGGTGCCACCCTGGGGGGGGGGCGGTGCCTGCTTTGTCACTTCACGCTCAGCTTTGCATGGGTTTTATTCCCCTCCAAGATTGTTGAGTTATGAGCAGCCGAGGAGCCCTGGGGAACACCTGTACAGAAATGTTCTTCCAAGAGCTGTCAGAAAAATGTGACTGAGAAGGACTGGGAAAGAACTGGGAGGGACTGGGATACCACTGGGACCCTCACAAGTCTATGGCACCAGATGGGATCCATCCCAGGGCAGAGAGCTCTGGCAGATGAGCTCCAAGCCACTGTCCAACATTTGCCACCAGTCCTGCATGACCACAGAGGTCCCAGGTGGCTGGAAGCTGCCAGTGTGATGCCATTCACGAGAAGGGCTGGAGGGAAGAACCTGGGAACTCCAGGCCTGTAAGCCTGACCTCAGTGCCTGGCAAGACTATGGAGGAGATCGTCCTGGGGGCAATCACAGCAAACCTGCAGGACGGGCAAGGGCTCAGGCCCAGCCAGCAAAGATTTGGTGGGAGGGGCAGGTCCTGCCTCACCAACCTGATCTCCTTCTATGCCCAGGTGACTGCCTGGTAGGTGTGGGGAAGGCTGTGGATGTAGTCTGCCTGGACTTCAGCAAGGCCTTTGACACTGTCTGCCACAACAACCACCTGGCCGAGCTGACAGCCCACATCCTGGACAGGAGCACTCTGTGCTGGGTTAGGAACTGGCTGGAGTCCTGGGCCCAGAGAGTGGTGGTGAATGGTGCCACATGCAGCTGGCAGCCGGGCACTAGTGGTGTCCCCCAGGGATCAGTGCTGCGTCCCATCCTGTTCAATATCTGTATTGATGATCTGGATGAGGGGATCGAGTCCATCATCAATAACTTTGCAGATAACACCAAGCTGGGGGCAGGAGTTGATCTGCTGGAAGGTAGGAGAGCTCAGCAGAGGGACCCTGACAGGCTGGACAGATGGGCAGAGTTTGGAAAGCATGCATGGACTCCCTGGTTGGTGAAGCAGCAATTGTTTAGCGGTACAGAACAAGCAGTGTATGTAGGAAAAACCAAGCAGGCTAAGCAATTCCCTGGCATTCTTGCACCACTGCTGCTAATTGAGTTTTCTCCTTTGATATGCAGCTCTCCATTATTATCTTCATCCCATATCAGGTTGAGCTTCTCCAGCACGGAGGCGAGCGTCCTTCTGTCTCGCGCTTCAGGCTGTTTACTGCAGTCAGCTCTTCTTTATCATCACACCGTTCTTCCGTCGTCAGCAGCCTGTTGTTCTTTCCTGTCCTGAAACCTTCCATAGATACTTTCTGCTTTCCTCCAGGCAGAGTCCAAGGGCATGATATTGAACACATGCAAATGCCAGGCTCTACACATTACCACAACAACCCCAGGCATTGCTACAGGCTGGGGTCAGACTAGCTGGAGAGGAACCAGGCTGGAAAGGGAGCGGTAAGGGAGTGGCAAAGGGCTGGGAGGGGCTCAGGACAGTACTGGGAGGTAGTGGGAGGTACTGGGAGGCTGTGGAAGGACTCTGGGGGGGAGGGTTACTGGGGGGAGTGAGGAGGCACTGGGAAAATTCTAAGGGTTAACTGGGAGGTACTGGGAAGGGCTCTGAATGGCACTGGGAAGAACTCAGAGACTGTGGAAAGACTCTGGGGCAGTGTGGAGGGGCTGAGGGGGGCACTTGGGGTTATGAGGAGATACTCACAGTGCTCCCAGTGCTCTCCCAGTTGTCTCCCAGTTGCTCCCAGTTGGGTTCCTGCTGCTTCCAGTTGTCTCCCATGGCTCCAGAACTGACTTCAGCTGCTGCAGGTATGGCTCCCAGTCCCTCCCAGTGCCTCTCAGCCCCTACCAGCTTCCTCCCAGACTGGGAAAGGACTGGGAGGCACTGGGAGGGGTTCAGGACAGTACTGGAAGGTACTGGGAGGCTGTGGAAGACCTCTGGTGGGGGGAAGGTTACGGGGGGGAGAGTAAGGGGACACTGGGAAAATTCTAAGGGTTAACTGGGAGGTACTGGGAAGGGCTCTACATGGCACTGGGAAGAACTCAGAGACTGTGGAAAGACTTTGGGGCGGTCTGGAGGGGCTCAGGGGGGCACTGGGGGTCATGGGGAGATACTCCCAGTGCTCTCCCAGTTGTCTCCCAGTTCCTCCCAGGGACCCCTAGTGCTCCCAGTTGGGTTCCTGCTGCTTCCAGTTGTGTCCCAGGGCTCCAGCAATGCCTCCAGCTGGTCCAGGCATGTCTCCCAGTGCCTCCTGGTCCCTACTGGTCTCCTCCCATACTGGGATAGGACTAGAAGGGATTGGGAGGTACTGGGAGAGACAGGAATAAACAGGGAGGGACTGGGAGGGGACTGGGAAGGGAGTGGGACAGTGTGGGAGGGGACTTGGAGGGACAGGGAGGGGACACAGTGGGAATGAACTGGGAGGCTGTAAAGGGCTGTGGGAGGGAAATGGGGGACTGAGGGGGGTACTGGGAATTCCTGGGTCATGCTCCCAGTGCTCCCAGTTGTTTCCCAGTTGTCTCCCAGTGTTCCCAGTGGGGATGCTACTGTTTCCAATTGTCCACCAGGGCTCTTGCCAGGTAGTGCATGTATGACTGGGAGGGAACTGGAAAGGGATGGGGAAGGGACTGGTTGGGGACTGTGAAGGGACTTGAAGAGGACTGGGAGGGGCACTGGGAGGGGAGTGGGAGGGCCACTGGGCAGGACTGGGACGGACTGGCAGGGACTGGCAAGGACTGGGAAGGGACTGAGAAAGGATTGGGAGAAAATGGGTTGAATGGGAGGGGATTGGGAAGGACTGGGGAAAACTAGGAAGGGACTAGTAGGGGACATGGAAGGGACTGGGATGGAATGGGAGGAACTGGGATGGACTGGGAGGGGCTGGGTTGGACTGGGGGGGCACTGAGAAGAGACTGGGATGGGAGTGGGAAAGGACAGGGAGGAACTGGGTGTACTGGGATGGGACTGGGAGGGAACTGGGAGAGACTGGGAAGGACTGGGAATGCAGTGCGACAGGACTGGGAGGGGAGTGGCAAGTGACTGGGAGGGGAGTGGGGAGCCAGTGGGAGGGAAATGGGAGGGAATTAAGAAGGGAATGGGAAGGGAAAAAAGTTGGAAGGGACTGGGAATGGAATGGGTAGGGAGTGTGAAGGGAGTGAGAAGGAACAGGGAGGGCACGGGGACAAACTGGGAGGGGAATGGCAATGGCACTGGGAGGACCTGAGTGAAATGGGAGGGGACTGAGAGGGAATGGGAGGAACTGGGAAGGATGGGGAGGGAACTATGAGGGGAATGGGAATGGACTGGGACAAACTGGGAGGCGACTGGGAGGGCACTGGAAGGCTAATGGAAAGGGAGCGGGAGGGGAGTGAGAGGGAATGGGTGGACTGGGTCAAACTGGGAAGGGACTGGGAAGGGCCTGGAACTAAGTGGGAAGGGACTTGGAGGGAACTGGGAGGGAATGGGAGGAATCTGGGAGGGCCTGGGAAGGGACTGGAGGAAGTGGGTGGACTGGAGGGGAATGGGATGGAGTGGGAGGACACTGGGAACGGCCTGGGAAGGCCCTGGAACTAAGTGGGAGGGGACTTGGAGGGAACTGGGAGGGAATGGGAGGGCCTGGGAAGGAACTGGAAAGGGCCTGGGAGGGACTGAGAAGGGACTGGGTAGGTCCTGGGACAAACTGGGAGGGAACTGGGAATGCACAAGGAAGGGCAGTGGGAAGGGACTGGGAGGGGATTGGGATGGGACTGGGAGGGACCTGAGAAGGGACTGCGACAAACTGGGAAGGGACTGGGGGGGGACTGGGAGGGGACTGCTTAGGCACTGGGATGGGAATGTAAAAGGGACAGGGAAAAGAGTTGGAAGGGACTGAGAAGGGACAGTGCGGGGAGTTTGAGGGACAGGGTGGACCAGGAGGGAATGGAAGGGACTGGGAGGGTACTGGGAAGGGTCTGGAAAAAGCCTGGGAGAAACTGGGAGGGGACTTGGAGGGAACTGGGAGTGGACTGGGAGGGAATGGGAGGGCACTGGGAAGGACTGGGCGGACTGGGAGGGGACCGGGAGGGAATGGGTGGAACTGGGATGGAGTGGGAGGGAACTGGGAGGGCCTGGGAAGGGACAAGGAAGGGGAGTGGGAAGAGATTGGCACAAACTGGGAGGGGACTGGGAGGGAACTGGGAAGGGAAAAGGAGGGCAGTGCAAAGGGACTGGGAAGGGACAGGAAGGGACTGGGACGGGACTGGGAAGGGCCTGGGACAAATTGGGAGGGGACTTGGAGGGAACTGGGAGGACCCAGGAAGGGACAGGGAGGGGAGTGGGAAGGGACAGGGACGGGACAAGGAAGGGACAGGGAGGGGAGTGAGAGGGAGTGGGAGGGAACTGAGAAGGGAATGGGACGGGCCTGGAACTAACTGGGAAGGGACTTGGAGGACCTGGGAGGGCACTTGGAAGGACTGGGAGGGCACCGGGAGGGAGTGGGAGGAAACTGGGAGTGCCTGGGAAGGGACTGGAAAGGGCCTGGGACAAATTGGAGGGGACTGGGATGGAACTGGGAAGGGAAAAAGAAGGGACATGGAAGGGACAAGAAGGGTAGAAGGAGGGGACAAGGAGGGGACTGGGAGGACAAGGAGGGTACTGAGAAGGGACAGGGACAAACTAGGAAGGGCCTGGAACGAAGTGGGAGGGGACTTGGAGGACCTGGGAGGGCACTTGGAAGGAATGGGAGGGGACCGGGAGGGAGTGGGAGGAAACTTGGAGGGCCTGGGAAGGGACTGGAAAGGGCCTGGGACAAACTGGGAGGGGACTGGGATGGAACTGGGAAGGGAAAAGGAAGGGACAGGGAGGGGACAAGGAGGGGAGTGAGAAGGGACTGGGAGGGGAGTGAGAACGGACTGGGAGGGGAGTGAGAAGGGACTGGGACAAACTGGGAAGGACCTGGAACTAAGGGGGAGGGGACTTGGAGGGAACTGGAAAGGGCCTGGGAGGGACTGAGAAGGGACTGGGTAGGTCCTGGGACAAACTGGGAGGGAACTGGGAATGCACAAGGAAGGGCAGTGGGAAGGGACTGGGAGGGGATTGGGATGGGACTGGGAGGGACCTGAGAAGGGACTGGGACAAACTGGGAAGGGACTGGGAAGGGCCTGGAACTAACTGGGAGGGGACTTGGAGGGAACTGGGAGGACCTGGGAGGGCACTGGGAAGGACCGGGAAGGAATGGGAGGGGGTGGGATGGAGTGGGAGGAAACTTGGAGGGCCTGGAAAGGGACTGGAAGAAACTGGGTGGACTGGGAGGGGACTGGAAGGGGACTGGGAAGGTCCTGGGACAAACTGGGAGGGGACAGGGATGGAACAAGGAAGGGACAAGGAAGCAACACGGAGGCGACAAGGAAGCGACACGGAGGCGACAAGGAAGGGACAGGGAGGGGAGTGGGAAGGGACAGGGAGGGGAGTGGGAGGGAACTGAGAAGGGACAGGGAAGGGCCTGGAACTAAGTGGGAGGGGACTTGGAGGACCTGGGAGGGCACTTGGAAGGACTGGGAGGGGACCGGGAGGGCCTGGGAAGGGACTGGAAAGGGACTGGGAGGAAATGGGTGGACTGGGAGGGGACTGGGAAGGGACAAGGAGGAGACAAGGAGGGAATTGGGGAGGGACGGAGGGGAGTGGGAAGGGACTGGGAAGGGACTGGGACAAACTGGGAAGAGACTGGGACAAACTGGAAGGGGACTGGGAGGGAAGTGGGAGGGAACTGGAAGGGTAATGCAAAGGGACTGGGAGGGGAGTGGGAGAGACTGGGTGGAGTGGGATGGACTGGGATGGAACTGAGTAGGCACTGGGATAAACTTTGAAGGGACTGGGAAGGGCCTGGAACTAACTGGGAGGGGACTTGGAGGGAACTGGGAAGACCTGGGAGGGAATGGGAGGGAACGGGAGGGACTGGGAGGAACTGGGTGGACTGGGAGGGGACCAGGAGGGAATGGGAGAGACTGGTAGGAAACTGGGAGGGCCAGGAAAGGGACTGGGACAAACTGGGAGGCGACTGGGAGGGCACTGGAAGGCTAATGGAAAGGGAGCGGGAGGAGAGTGAGAGGGTATTGGAAAGGGACTGGGAAGGGAGTGGGGGGGAGTGGGAGGGAATGGGTGGACTGGGTCAAACTGGGAAGGGACTGGGAAGGGACTGGGAAGGCCCTGGAACTAAGTGGGAGGGGACTTGGAGGGAACTGGGAGGGAATGGGAGGGCCTGGGAAGGAACTGGAAAGGGCCTGGGAGGGACTGAGAAGGGACTGGGTAGGTCCTGGGACAAACTGGGAGGGAACTGGGAATGCACAAGGAAGGGCAGTGGGAAGGGACTGGGAGGGGATTGGGATGGGACTGGGAGGGACCTGAGAAGGGACTGGGACAAACTGGGAAGGGACTGGGAAGGGCCTGGAACTAACTGGGAGGGGACTTGGAGGGAACTGGGAGGACCTAGGAGGGCACTGGGAAGGACCAGAAAGGAATGGGAGGGGCTGGGATGGAGTGGGAGGAAACTTGGAAGGCCTGGGAAGGGACTGGAAAGGGACTGGGAGAAACTGGGTGGACTGGGAGGGGACTGGAAGGGGACTGGGAAGGTCCTGGGACAAAATGGGAGGGGACTGGGATGGAACAAGGAAGGGACAAGGAAGCAACACGGAGGCGACAAGGAAGGGACAGGGAGGGGAGTGGGAAGGGACAGGGAAGGGCCTGGAACTAAGTGGGAGGGGACTGGGATGGAACTGGGAAGGGAAAAGGAAGGGACATGGAAAGGACAAGGAGAGAAGAAGAAGGGAACAAGGAGAGGACAAGGAGGGGAGTGAGAAGGGACAGGGACAAACTGGGAAGGGCCAAGAACTAAGTGGGAGGAGACTTGGAGGACCTGGGAGGGCACTTGGAAGGACTGGGAGGGGACCGGGAGGGAGTGGGAGGAAACTTGGAGGGCCTGGGAAGGGACTGGAAAGGGACTGGGAGGAAATGGGTGGACTGGGAGGGGACTGGGAAGGGAACTGGGAAGGGAACGGGAAGGGACCTGGGAAGGGACCTCGGAAGGGAGTGGGAGGGAACTGGGAAGAGACTGGGACAAACTGGAAGGGGACTGGGAGGGAAGTGGGAGGGAACTGGAAGGGTAATGCAAAGGGACTGAGAGGGGAGTGGGAGAGACTGGGTGGAGTGGGATGGACTGGGATGGAACTGAGTAGGCACTGGGATAAACTTTGAAGGGACTGGGAAGGGCCTGTGACAATCTGGGAGGGGACTTGGAGGGCACTGGCAGGGGACTGGGGGGGGACTGGAATGAGACAGAGAGAAACTGGGAGGTGACTGGGAGGGAACTCTGAAGGGACTGGGAACGGACAGTGAGGGCACTGGGACAAACTGGTAGGGGACCGGGAAGGCACTGGGAGGGGACTGGGATGGAACTAAGAAGGGACTGGGAAAGGCCTGGGACAGAGTGGGAGGAGACTGGGAGGGGATTGCGATGGGACTGGGAAGGAACTGGGAGGGGATGATGTACTCTGCAAAGGGTATGGGAAGAGAGTGGGAGGGCCTGAGTAAAATGGGAGAGGATTGGGAAGGGACTGGGATGGATAGCGAGGGGCTTGTAGGGACTGGGAAGGACTGGGAAAGCACTGGGTGGGGAATGCGAAGGGACTGGGAGGGGACTGGGAAGGGCCTTAGAGGGCACTGGGAAGGGAATGGGAACAGACCGGGAGGGGACTGGGATGGACAGGGATGGGCTGGGATGGACAGGGAGGGGCTTGGAGGGACTGGGAGAGAATGGGAGGGGTCTGGAAGAGAATGGGAGGGGACTGGGAGTGCAGTGGGAAGGGACTGGGAGTGCACTGGGAAGGGACTGGGAGGGGACAGGGAGGAAAGTGAGAATGGACTGGTAAGGGCCTGGGACAAACTGGGAGGGAACTGGGAGGGGAGTGGGAGGGACTGGGTGGACTGGGAGGGAATTGGGAGGGACAGGGCAGGACTGGGAGCTTGCTGGGAGGGACTGGAAAGGGCCTGGGCGAAACTGGGAGGGAACTGTGAAGAGACTGGGAAGGTATGGGGAGGGCACTGGGACGGACTGGGAGGGAACTGGGAAGGGACAGTGAGGGGAGTGGGAGGGACTGGGTGGAACAGGACAGAATGGGAGGGACTGGGATGGAGTGGGAGGGACTGGGAAGGGACAGGGAGGGAAGTGGGACAAAGTGGCAATGAACTGGGAGTGCACTGGGAGGACCAGAGTGAAATGGGAGGGGACGGGGAGGGAATGGGAGGGCACTGGGAATGGACCAGGAGGGAACTGAGAGGGAATGGGAGGAACTGGGAATGACTGGGAGGGCACTGGGCGGACTGGGAGGGGACGGGGAGGGAATGGGAGGGGCTGGGAGGGACAGGAATGGGGGGGGAGAGACTGGGAAGGACTGGGACGGAATGGGAGGGAACTGGGAAGGGAATGGGAAGGGACTGGGAGGGCCCGGGATGGAGTGGGATGGACTGGGATAGGACGGGGAAGGGACTGGGTGGGAATGGGATGGACTGGAAAGGACCTGGAGGGAACTGGCAAGGGACTAAGAAGAACTGGGAGGTAGTGGGAGAAATTGGGAGGGACTGGAAGGAAACTGGGAAGGGACTTGGCTGGGAATGGGAGAGTACTGCGAAGGGACTGGGATGCAGTGGGAAAGGACTGGGAATGAAACTGGGAATGGACTGGGACAGTGTGGGAAGGGACTTGGTAGGGATAGCAAAGCGATTGTTACAGACTGGGACAAGCTGGGAGGGACAGGGACAAACTGGGAAGGGACTGGGAAATACTGGGGGGGACTGGGAGAACACATTGCAGTACTGGGAGCCCTTGAGGGAGATCTTGGAGTTCCTGGGAGCACTGTTGTTGCTGCGAGGTCACCGAGAATAGGATCGGAGAGGTTTTACTGGCAGCACCGCGTGGGACAGGAGGTCACTCACTGCGTTCCTGGGAGGACTGGAGAGGGATTTTGCAGTTCCCGGGAGCACTGGCAGAGACTGGGAGGCGCTGGGTTCACCCTGGGATCGCTGGGCGAGTCTGGGGGCATTGGGGTCAGCCTGCAAGAGCTGGGAGAGACAGGAGAACAGCTCGTGAACTGGGAGCAGACTGCTCCTGACCGCGGCAAATCGACACCCACCCCCGCCCCCTCGCTGCTGCCCACCCCCAGACCCGTGGCAGAGTCCTGCAGCAGGGACAAAACAACTCCAGAGAGCAGCAGAGTCTACACTGAGCTGATGCGGAGCAGAGAAAGCAGAGGGGACGAGGGTTACGCTGGCTAGGTCAGAGCCGAGGGGGCGAGGGCGGCGCGATCTTGGGAAGGGCAGGCGCCATCACGGGGAGGGCGGCGCCGAAGGGAGCCGAGCCGAGCCGCCGAAGGGAGCCGAGCCGAGCCGAGGAGCCGAAGGGAGCCGAGCCGAGCCGAAGGGAGCCGAACCGAGCCGAGGAGCCGAAGGGAGCCGAGCCGAGCCGAGGAGCCGAAGGGAGCCGAGCCGAGCCGAAGAGCCGAAGGGAGCCGAGCCGAGCCGAGGAGCCGAAGGGAGCCGAGCCCAGCCGAGCCGCCGAAGGGAGCCGAGCCCAGCCGAGCCGCCGAAGGGAGCCGAGCCGAGCCGAGGAGCCGAAGGGAGCCGAGCTGAGCCGAGCCGCCGAAGGGAGCCCAGCCCAGCCGAGCCGCCGAAGGGAGCCGAGCCGAGCCAAGGAGCCGAAGGGAGCCGAGCCCAGCCGAGCCGCCGAAGGGAGCCCAGCCCAGCCGAGCCGCCGAAGGGAGCCCAGCCCAGCCGAGGGTTATATAAAAGGTTAATCTTTTCCCATGTTAATTCTTATTTTATACAAAAAGGTTAATTTTTCCTATCAGGCTCAGCCAGCCTCTGTTCAGAGGGTTTTCCATTCACATAAAAAACAACCAATCGACAACAAAATCGATACTTTTAAAAAGCCACTCTTTGCATATGATAGATACACACTGCACATTTATATATTTGAGAACCCCACGTACCCCATTTCAAAGCCTCCCTTCTTACGAATTAACACTGTAGTATAGAGGTTTTACTTCGAGCAGTGCTTTCTGGGCCAGATGTAAGCAGCTGAAGACATTTATTACATTATACAGCAAAGTCATATAGTCCAATCAGAAGGCACACGTGGCACATCTCAGTTGGGCATTTTCTGCTGGCATACGTGTAATTAAGGCATACAATAGGTTGCAATAAAACTATTTTAACACATCCAACCTGTTATAAAATATGCATCCTTTTTTTTTTTTAATATATATAATCCTTCTCTTAAAACGATATTGAATACAAAGAAACAAAAATCCCATTCTATAATATCCCTATATCAAACTCTTATCCTAACACCTTAGTACCTTAGTACAATCACTCATTACTTAATACTTATAAATACTAAATACTTACTATTCATTATGCTTACAGGTAAAACAACTATTAAAAACAAAAAAAAAATCTCTAAAACACATCACAATCAGAAATAATGAAATAATCATTGTTGCTTTAAATCAGAACACAACTTTCATAGACTAGAGAGGTTATCAGAAAGGGGGGGAGAAATGGGGGGGGGGAGGCAGCCGGCTAGCAAAGGCACCATAGGGACAAAGAGAGGGGGGGGAAAGGGGGGTGGGGAGAAAGCCACCGAATTCACACCAGCTGCCCTTCCAGGCAGCCTCGAGGTCAAATGTAGGATTCCCTGAAGGCATGGAGACTTCCATAGGAGGTGATAGCAGCAATTTTGAGCTACATTGATGTTTTTGAGCCTAAAACTCAAGGTGCTTGTAGCAGATGCCACTGTCTCTTCTCCACTCCATATTGCTGGATGTCAGTGCATACAACTTACAGCAGCAGTTCCTAAAGTACACAAAAGTATCTGGCAATCAGTGTTTCTTACAGGCTTCTAGGACAGTCATCTTCTCCCAAGTCATGCTTTTTGCCTAAAGTGTCCCTTCTGTCCACAATTAAAACACATGGAAAAACTTTTAAGAGTTAGTGGGAGGGTGTCCAGCAGTAGGGGGGGAGTGGGCTGCTGTTGCTATTGGCCAGGTGCCAGTGACTGCAGCTCCAGGGGTGCAGGTGAGCTTAGTGGCCATGGTGGGGGAGAAGGGCTGGGGGGCGTAGATGTCAAAGAAGAGCTTTGTTCTGGTGAAATGGCATTACTATTGTAACAGCTTTATAATGCTCTGCTAATTGATCTAAAGAATCTTTAATTAGTCCCTGTGTTGTAAGGGAAGATGTAACAATTTTGTTTACTTTTGTTGCCGCCATCCCTCCCCGCTCCCATGTCTTTTCATTCTACATTGTTGCCCTTTTTTTTCCCTCCAAGATGTAAGTAAATGACTCTGAGTATCAAGTTATCTTCTTTTGTTCTTTGATTACCCATACGTGCTCCTCAACAGGAGGCACCGACCCTCAGTTTCCCCAGTCGCTTACCTCTGTCCGGGGTGACCATTTGTTGTAGTATTGATGTTTTAATTACTTCGAGCAGTGCTTTCTGGGCCAGATGTAAGCAGCTGAAGACATTTATTACATTATACAGCAAAGTTATATAGTCTAATCAGAAGGCACACGTGGCACATCTCAGTTGGGCATTTTCTACTGGCATACGTGTAATTAAGGCATACAGTAGGTCGTAACAACAAAACTATTTTAACACGTCCAACCAAACTCTGCCCAGTTTCTCTCCTTCGGTTCCAAAGTGTTTACATTACTCTCAGAGTCAAAGGCAAAACATAGCTTTCTCTGACTCGAGCAAAGGCAAATCTTCCCCATAGTCTTCCAAAGCTATCCCTTTATTAGAATAAACCTTTATTAGAATAAACCAAACCAGGTTGGAAGAGACCTTCAAGATCATCGTGTCCAACCCATCAACCAATCCAACCCACCCAAACAGCTAACCCATGGCACCAAGCACCCCGTCAAGTCTCCTTCTGAACACCTCCAATGACGGCGACTCCACCACCTCCCCGGGCAACCCATTCCATAGCGCAATCACTCTTTCTGTATAGAACTTCTTCCTAACATCCAACCTGAACCTCCCCTGGCGCAGCTTGAGACTGTGTCCTCTTGTTCTGGTACTGGGTGCCTGGGAGAAGAGACCATCATCAGCCTGTCTACAACCTCCCTTCAGGTAGTTGTAGAGAGTGATAAGGTCACCCCTAAGTCTCCTCTTCTCCAGGCTAAGCAGCCCCAGCTCCCTCAGCCTCTCCTCATAGGGCTTGTGTTCCAAACCCCTCACCAACTTTGTTGCTCTTCTCTGGACTCGTTCCAGCAAGTCAACATCCTTCCTAAACTGAGGGGCCCAGAACTGGACACAGTACTCGAGGTGTGGCCTAACCAGTGCAGTGTACAGGGGCAGAATGACCTCCCTGCTCCTGCTGGCCACACTGTTCTTGATGCAGGCCAGGATGCCATTGGCCCTCTTGGCTGCCTGGGCACACTGCAGGCTCATGTTAAGCCTACCATCAACCAGCACCCCCAGATCCCTCTCTGCCTGGCTGCTCTCTAGCCACTCTGACCCCAGCCTGTAGCACTGCATGGGGTTGTTGTGGCCAATGTGCAGAACCCGGCATTTGGATGTGTTAAATCTCATGCCGTTGGATTCTGCCCATCTGTCCAGCCTGTCCAGGTCTCTCTGCAGAGCCTCTCTACCCTCCAGCAGATCAACTCTTGCCCCCAGCTTGGTGTCGTCAGCAAATTTACTGATGATGGACTCAATGCCCTCATCCAGATCATCAATAAAGATGTTAAAGAGCACAGGGCCCAGCACTGATCCTTGGGGCACACCACTAGTGACTGGTTGCCAGCTGGATGTGGCACCATTCACCACCACTCTCTGGGCTCGGCCCTCCAGCCAGTTCCTAACCCATCGCAGTGTGCTCCCGTCCAAGCCATGGGCTGACAGCTTGGCCAGCAGTTTGCTATGGGGGACGGTGTCAAAGGCCTTGCTGAGGTCCAGGTAGACTACATCAACAGGCCTCCCCACATCCACCAGGCGGGTCACCTGATCATAGAAGGAGATCAGGTTGGTCAGGCAGGACCTGCCCTTCCTAAATCCATGCTGGCTAGGCCTGATCCCTTGGCCATCCTGTAAGTGTTGTGTTATTGAACTCAGGATGACCTGTTCCATGATCTTGCCTGGCACTGAGGTCAGGCTGACAGGCCTGTAATTCCCTGGCTCATCCAACCGGCCCTTCTTATGGATGGGCACCACGTTGGCCAGCTTCCAGTCCTCTGGGACCTCGCCAGTGAGCCAGGACTGCTGGAAAATTATGGAGAGTGGCTTGGCCAGCTCATCTGCCAGCTCTCTCAGCACCCTAGGATGAATCCCATCTGGTCCCATGGACTTGTGGGGATCCAAGCTGCTAAGGAGAGTTCCAACTACCGCCTCATGGAACATAGGGAAACTGTGCAGCTCCCTGGCTCCTTCTGCTAGCTCTGCAGACCAGCTGTCAGGAAGACGTTCTGCCCTTCTAGTAAAAATTGAGGCAAAGAAGGTGTTAAGTATCTCTGCCTTTTCCTTATCCTTGGTTACAATGTTCCCCTCCGTATCCACCAAGGAGTGGAGGTTTTCCTTCCCCTTCCTCTTACTATTAATGTATTTATAGAAGGACTTTTTGTTGTCCTTCACAGTAGAGGCCAGTTTAAGTTCCAAGTGTGCTTTTGCCTCCCTAATTCTCTTCCTACAAGACCTAGCAACATCCTTAAACATTCTGTGGGTTGCCTCCCCTCGCTTCCAAAGGTGATACACCCTCTTTTTTTCCCTCAGTTCCATTAAAAGTTCATGAACCATCCAGGCTGGCCGTCTGCCCCGGCGGCTCATCTTCTGGCACATTGGCACAGCCTGTCCCTGAGCCTTCAACAATTCTTCATTGAAGTAGGTCCAGCTCTCCTGGACCCCTTTATTATTGAGGGCTTTATCCCAAGGAACCCTCTGAATTAGTTCCTTGAGTAACCCAAAGTCTGCCCTCCGGAAGTCCAGAGTGGAGGTCTTCTTGCCGCCCCTCTTGGCTTGACCAAAAACCGAGAATTCAATTATCTCGTGGTCACTGGACCCCAAACACCCTCCAACCACCACATCACCCACCAGTCCTTCCCTGTTGGTGAAGAGGAGGTCAAGCATAGCCTTGCCCCTGGTAGGCTCTCGCAGCACCTGGGATAAGAAGCTGTCCTCCATGCATTCTAAAAACCTTCTAGACTGTCTCCTCTCTGCCGTGTTGAGTTCCCAGCAGATGTCAGGCAGGTTGAAGTCACCCACGAGAACAAGGTCCGGAGATCTTGAGACAGCCCTAAGCTGCCTATAGAATGCTTCGTCAACATCTTCCTCCTGGTTGGGTGGTCTATAACAGACTCCAACCAGGGTGTCTGCCCTGCTGGTCTTCCCTCTAATTCTTATCCACAAGCATTCAACCCGATCATCCCTAGCCTCCATCTCAATGGCATCTAGTGCCTTCCTGATGTAAAGGGCCACCCCTCCACCCCTTCTTCCTCGCCTGTCTCTCCTGAAGAGCTTGTAACCGTCAATTGCAGCGCTCCAGTCGTGTGAGTCGTCCCACCACGTCTCTGTGATGGCAACTATATCATAATTTTCCTGCTGCATCAAGGCTTCCAGCTCCTCCTGTTTGTTACCCATGCTTCGTGCATTAGTGTACATGCACTTCAGCTGGGCTGCTGGTTTCACCTCCAACTCTAGCTTGTCGCCCCCAGACTCTTGTCTGAGAGGACTCTCTTCAGCCCCTTCCCCCTTCGAAACTAGTTTAAAGCCCTGTCTATGAGACCTGCCAATTCCCTACCCAGGATTTTTTTATCTTTGGGGGACAGTCCGTTCTCATATACAGTGATCTTTCCCCTTCTCTGGGACAGATGTACTCTATCTGTTGCCAGCTGGCCTGGTGCAGTGGAAAGTTTCCCAATATCAAAAAACCCAAAATTCTTTTGACTGCACCAGCCTCTAAGCCACTTGTTAACTATAGCTGCTGACCTGTTCCTTACTGTATTCCCTCCTGCAGTTAAAGGTATTGATGAAAAAATTATTTGTGCCCCTGACCCCTCAACCAGGTCTCCCAGGGCCCTGAAGTCATCTTTGATAGCCCTGGGAGTTCTGGTTGCAACATCATCATTCCCTAACTGCATAACTAGTAAGGGGTAGTAGTCAGAGGGCTGTACCAGTTTAGGCAGCCTACTGGTAACATCATTAACTTGGGCTCCTGGCAGACAACAGAGTTCCCTATGAGATGGGTCAGGCCGACATATAGGGCCCTCCATTCCCCTCAGAAGGGAATCACCAATAACAACTACCCTCCTCTTTTTATTGAGGGAACAGGTCCTGATGCCAGCAGAAGACTGTTTGACCTTAGGCTGCTTTGCCTTAGGCTGTTTAATCTTAGGCTGCTTAGCTTTAGGGAGAACCCCAGATGGTGTGTCCTCCGGCATCAGGACCACCTCACCCTCAATTTCCAGTGCTCCATATCTGTTTTCTAAGAGCAGCGGGGAAGGTGAGGGGAGGCAAGGAGGTTTAACTTTGCGTCTTTTGAGAGTAACCTGCGTCCATTCACCTCTGCTTTTTGAATAACCAGCCTCTGCTGGGGGAGCCTGCAGAGCCTGCTTACTCCCATTCAACTCTTTCCTCTTCTGATTCTGATTCACCTCTTTCCTCCTTTGGTCCATCTCCTTCCTCCTCTGGTTCATCTCTTTCCTCCTCTGGTTCATCTCTTTCCTACATTTCCTTACATTTCTAAGGCTAGCAAACTTATCCCTCAGTCTGGCCACCATATTAAGTAGATAGTCAACCTGCTCACACCTTATACAAGAGTTGCCCCCACTACCCTGCGTCTCAAGGGCCAGGCTCCAGCATTCTCTACAGCCAGATACCTGGACAGCTACCTGCTTCTGTTCTACCTCCGTCTGGGTCGACACTGATTTTTTAAGGGAGATTTTGCTGCGAGTTACAACCATGGCTGTCCCTGGCCACAGCACCTACTGCCAATTTAAAAACAAAAACAAAAAAAACCAAAACAAAACAAAAAAAAAATGGGCGGCGCGTGAGCGTACAGGAGAATACGGGCTGCCCGACGAAGTGAACCCCCCGAGCCGCAGCACAGCCTTTTAAATTCAGCCGCTCCCGCCGCTGGGACCACGAGTCTGACCACGTGAAAGAGCGGCTGCTCCTTCCCCGCGGCTAAACTCGGCAGCGATGGCGATTCCCGCAGCCCGAAAAGGAGAGCAGCGGCTGGTCCCCGGCGGTTGCTGGTCTGGGTGCTGTCTCGAGGAAGCTGCCCGACGAAGTGAACCCCCCGAGCCGCAGCACAGCCTTTTAAATTCAGCCGCTCCCGCCGCTGGGACCACGAGTCTGACCACGTGAAAGAGCGGCTGCTCCTTCCCCGTGGCTAAACTCGGCAGCGATGGCGATTCCCGCAGCCCGAAAAGGAGAGCAGCGGCTGGTCCCCGGCGGTTGCTGGTCTGGGTGCTGTCTCGAGGAAGCTGCCCGACGAAGTGAACCCCCCGAGCCGCAGCACAGCCTTTTAAATTCAGCCGCTCCCGCCGCTGGGACCACGAGTCTGACCACGTGAAAGAGCGGCTGCTCCTTCCCCGCGGCTAAACTCGGCAGCGATGGCGATTCCCGCAGCCCGAAAAGGAGAGCAGCGGCTGGTCCCCGGTGGTTGCTGGTCTGGGTGCTGTCTCGAGGAAGCTGCCCGACGAAGTGCAAAACACCTTCCCACATCATACTATTCTTCTACATCCACTTAAACAGGAGAGCTTCTGGAATGTAAAAGCAAATTCTAGGGAGAGCAAAACAGGGTTTCAAAGCATAAATATAACGTGTATCACATAAAAACAGTAGACCTTCCTTTTTGTCTGTCATGGGAGGGGGGGTTGCCCTTCTTTGTTTCTTTGGGGTTTTTTTCTTTTTGTTTCTTAGTTTTCAGTACAAATGGAAAAACCTTCAAAGAGGGCCGCACTCAGCTGCTCCCCACACACAGGGGCAAGAGAAGCCCCTAACTGGTCAGTGTTGCCACCCCTCTTAAGGGGATCGGTTGGCACCTAAGGTGCACCTGGGGGTATCAAAGGGGAATTTGGGGGCACATAGAGGGATCAGGAGGGCCTCTGGAGAGTCTCCCAAAGGATTAGTTGGATATTTAGGGTTATTTGGACCCCCGCCACAAAGGCCACTACTGCAAAGCTTTCCCCCCACCACCACAACTAACCCTAACCATCCGACTAAAATACCCACAGGAGACCTTCCATTGGGCCCCACATGCCTCTATATTCCCCTTGACTTCCCATTCAAATTAAGAAACTAAAAATAAAACCAGTGATGTTTCTTTTGTGTGTCTTGTGGGGTTTTTTAGTTTGCAAATAAGAGTCATTTCAAAGCCTTTTTGCATCCACATTACTACTGTTCTGCAATCTCTCGATTAAGAGCACAGCTTTTTCTCTGCTGGAATACCTCACACTAATACTTACTTTTTTTTCATGGGTTTTCATCCCCTCTGAGAGCATTCAGGCAGCTTTTTTGGGCAGCATCCCCCACCCCTCACTCACCTGCTCCTCTCCTGCATCATCACCCACCCCCATATGGTATCATGGAAGGAAAGAGACAGCTGATGGGCTTTTTATCACCCTGACCCACGGACACCCTTCTGGGTAGGATTTCCACCTTCAGCACACAGCTGAGTTTTTGCTGCGCTTCCCTCCTCTGTGACAGCTGCTGCGCAGGTCTGCATCTCCAAGCGTGTCACACCTTCTGGGATTTACTACCCCATAGTCACCTTGCAGTTGGTGCATTTCTTGCTGGCAATCAACCAATCTCTTCCATCTGTTGCTCTCATTGTTTTGTTTCTCTCAGGGCACCACAAACAGAGACAGACAAAGCTTCCTTTTCTCCAATAGTTCCAGGAAGATTTCTGGCACTCCTAGGCAAACACCGACAGAGTGACGGCTGTGAGGTGACATCAGCCTGGCACTGGAGCTGGGCATTCTGAGCAGATGAGGAACCCTGGGCAACACCTGCAGAGAAATCTTGGTTCCTCCACAGAGAAGCACTGGCCTTAGAGACAAAGCTGTCTTTGATCTGGGTACCAGCTGCAGCTCTCAGCAGTGCCCAGCTGCAGAGCAATGGCCTGCACCTTCATCCTGATCCAGGTGGAGAGAGAACTGCCAGGAACACAGCTTCTCTGCTTCGGTTGCAGCATCCCCATGGGCCGAGCGCAGCCTTGCTGTTAGTGAGGAACACAGCCCCTGTGAGAAGCTTCTGGGGTCAGGGGACAAACAAGAGGTTGTCCACACTGGAAACAAGGGAAGTCTCTTTGCCACCCCCTTTGCCTCCACCCTTAACCCTAATCCCCTAACCCCCTAACCCCAACCCTACGTCTGCCGGCCCCTGCACCCTCACCCTGGTGCCGTCCGCGACGCAAACCCTAAACCCCCTGACCACCACACTATCATTAACCCTGACCCCAAACGCAATCCTCACCCGGACCCTAAGTTGCCCATCCGCCCCTTCCCCTAATCTCCGCCTGAATAATCTCTCCTCCCTACCTCCATACTCACAAATGCTATTACTGGGCATTTAGAAAGCTTTAGCTAGCACCCCTGTCTTTCTCCTCACTTACCTGCAAAGGCTTCTAGCATGTAAAAACAAATTGCACATACTACAACACACAGTTTAGAAATATGCCATGTTCTTCCCTTAGGCAGGGGACCTTCCTTCATTTGTTTTCAGAAGGCTGTTGCTACTTCCTTGCCCTGATTTTGTTTCTTAGTTTATTAGTACTAGAAACCATATACGCATCCTACACCAAACCACAATGAAGTGCAACAAGCACTAATGCTGCAGATTCCGTGACTGGCCGTGCTCCCATTGACACCTTTCGCTTCATCCGTCTCTGGCCACGCTCCTCACGAAGACGTGGAACTGCAGATCGGGACTCCCGCTCACTTCATAGGTATTATCTACGTCTCAGTCTTGCACACGCTCCCACTGACATCTTTCGCTTCGTCCGTCTCTGGCCACGCTCCTTGCAAAGACGTGGAACCACAGATCGGGACTCCCGCTCGCTTCGTAGCTATTTTCTACGTCTCAGTCGTGCCCGCTCTCACTCGCATGCTCAAAGCATCAACAGGGTGTCAAACATAGGAGGAACCTCCCCTGCCTCCACACAAGCCATCCTACAATTCATTACATCCCTAAGGGACACAGGGTTTAGGACCAACACTGTCAGTTTACACAGTTGAGCGGCAACACTGTCAGTTTACACAGTTGAGCGGCAACACCGTCAGTTTACACAGTTGAGCGGCGACACTGTCAGTTTACAGAGTTCAGCGGCGACACTGTCAGTTTACAGAGTTCAACCGCCACACAGTCCACTTACAGAGTTTGGCGGCAACACAGTCCGCTTACAGGGTTCAACAGCAACACTGTCCGCTCACAGAGTTCGGCAGCAACACTTTCAGCTTACAGAGTTCAGCGGCAACACAGTAGACTTACAGAGTTCGGCGGCAGCACAGTCCGCTTACAGAGTTCAGCGGCAACGCTTTCAGTTTACAGAGTTCGGCGGCAACACGGTTTGTTACCGCTGAGCGTGGGAAGGAGCTTAGCCAGCTTCTGTTCAGAAGGCTTTCCATTCTAATAAAAGACAGAAAACCAGACACGCCCAAGTCAGTGAATACTTAAAAACCCTACAACGCACGCAAAGGAAAAAGCGTTCCTTGCATATTAGACAGACACGCTGCAAGCTTACGTATTCCGCAACCCCGTGGAGCTCGTTTCAAAGCCCCTTTTCGGGCAGATGAATACCACACTTCCACACCTCTTAAACAAGAGGGCCGTGGAGTTGGAGGAGAGGGGTCAGGGTTAGCTGGCCTACTAGGGGTCATAATCCCCTCCAAGAACATACAGGCGTTTCAAACCTTCTAGGTTGATACAGAAGAACCCCAGAGAGCAGAAGAGGCTTGGACTTACCTGGAGGGGAACCCAAGGACATCCAAAAAGCCGAGCAGAGAGCCGACCTCAACGGAGCCGCCGAGGGGAGCTGAGCCCGGCCGAGCCCAGTCTAAAGTAGCCGGGCTTGACGGAGCCGACATCCTTCTAGGGAAAGAAAATGCTCTCTCTTTACTGACCAGTCCTACACATACAATTACTAGCCACACACCCATTCACAACTTTCGCTTCGTCCGTCTCTGGCCACGCTCCTCGCGAAGACGTGGAACTGCAGATCGGGACTCCCGCTCACTTCGTAGCTATTTTCTACGTCTCAGTCTTGCACACGCTCCCATTGACAACTTTCGCTTCGTCCGTCTCTGGCCACGCTCCTCGCAAAGACGTGGAACCGCAGATCGGGACTCCCGCTCGCTTCGTAGCTACTTTCTACGTCTCTGCCGTGCCTGCTCTCACCCACACGCTCAAACATCAACAGGGTGTCAAACATAGGAGGAACCTCCCCTGCCTCCACACAAGCCATCCTACAATTCATTACATCCCTAAGGGACACAGAGTTCGGCAGCCCCGCAGTTTGTTAGCTTACAGCGTTCGGCAGCCCCACAGTTTGTTAGCTTACAGCGTTCGGCAGCCCCACAGTGAGTTTACAGCGTTCGGCAGCAACACAGTTTGTTACCGCTGTGCATGGGAAGGAGCTCAGACAGCTTCTGTTCGGAAGGCTTTCCATTCTAATAAAAGAAAGAAAAACAGACACGCCCAAATCAGTAAATATTTAATAACCCTACAACACACGCAAAGGAAAAAGCACTCCTTGTGTATGACACGGATGCGCTGTAAGCTTACGTATTCCAGAACCCCGTGTAGCTCATTTCAAAGCCTCTTTTCAGACACATGAATACCACACTTCTACACCTCGTTAAACAAGGGAGCTAGGGAGTTGGAGGAGAGGGGTCAGGGTGAGCGGGCCTCCTAGGGGTCTTAATCCCCTCCAAGACCATGCAGGCATTTCAAACATTCCAGGTTGATACAGAAGAACCCCAGAGAGCAGCAGAGGCATGGACTTACCTGGAGGGGAACCCAAGGACATCAAAAAAGCTGAGCAAAGAGCCAACCTTGGCAGAGCTTGGCACCACCAAGCCCCACCGAGCCCGGTCTAAAGTAGCCGGGCTTGACGGAGCCACCATCCTTCTAGGGAAAGAAAATTGTCTCTCTTTACTGACCGGTCCTACACATACAGTTACTAGCCACACGCCCGTTGACAACTTTCGCTTCGTCCGTCTCTGGCCACGCTCCTCGTGAAGACGTGGAACCACAGATCGGGACTCCCGCTCGCTTCGTAGCTATTTTCTACGTCTCAGTCGTGCCCGCTCTCACTCGCATGCTCAAAGCATCAACAGGGTGTCAAACATAGGAGGAACCTCCCCTGCCTCCACACAAGCCATCCTACAATTCATTACATCCCTAAGGGACACAGGGTTTAGGACCAACACTGTCAGTTTACACAGTTGAGCGGCAACACTGTCAGTTCACAGGGTTCAACAGCAACACCATGAGTTTACAGGTTTCAACAGCAACACAGACTGTTTACAGAGATCAGCGGCAACACTTTCACTTTACAGAGTACAACGGCAACACAGTTTGTTTACACAGTTGAGCGGCAACACTGTCAGTTTACACAGTTGAGCGGCGACACTGTCAGTTTACACAGTTGAGCGGCGACACTGTCAGTTTACAGAGTTCAGCGGCGACACTGTCAGTTTACACAGTTGAGTGGCAACACTGTCAGTTTACACAGTTGAGCGGCAACACCGTCAATTTACACAGTTGAGCGGCGACACTGTCAGTTTACAGAGTTCAACCGCCACACAGTCCACTTACAGAGATTGGCGGCAACACAGTCCGCTTACAGGGTTCAACAGCAACACTGTGCGCTTACAGAGTTCGGCAGCAACACTTTCAGCTTACAGAGTTCAGCGGCAACACAGTAGACTTACAGAGTTCGGCGGCAGCACAGTCCGCTTACAGAGTTCAGCGGCAACGCTTTCAGTTTACAGAGTTCGGCGGCAACACGGTTTGTTACCGCTGAGCGTGGGAAGGAGCTTAGCCAGCTTCTGTTCAGAAGGCTTTCCATTCTAATAAAAGACAGAAAACCAGACACGCCCAAGTCAGTGAATACTTAAAAACCCTACAACGCACGCAAAGGAAAAAGCGTTCCTTGCATATTAGACAGACACGCTGCAAGCTTACGTATTCCGCAACCCCGTGGAGCTCGTTTCAAAGCCCCTTTTCGGGCAGATGAATACCACACTTCCACACCTCTTAAACAAGAGGGCCGTGGAGTTGGAGGAGAGGGGTCAGGGTTAGCTGGCCTACTAGGGGTCATAATCCCCTCCAAGAACATACAGGCGTTTCAAACCTTCTAGGTTGATACAGAAGAACCCCAGAGAGCAGAAGAGGCTTGGACTTACCTGGAGGGGAACCCAAGGACATCCAAAAAGCCGAGCAGAGAGCCGACCTCAACGGAGCCGCCGAGGGGAGCTGAGCCCGGCCGAGCCCAGTCTAAAGTAGCCGGGCTTGACGGAGCCGACATCCTTCTAGGGAAAGAAAATGCTCTCTCTTTACTGACCAGTCCTACACATACAATTACTAGCCACACACCCATTCACAACTTTCGCTTCGTCCGTCTCTGGCCACGCTCCTCGCGAAGACGTGGAACTGCAGATCGGGACTCCCGCTCACTTCGTAGCTATTTTCTACGTCTCAGTCTTGCACACGCTCCCATTGACAACTTTCGCTTCGTCCGTCTCTGGCCACGCTCCTCGCAAAGACGTGGAACCGCAGATCGGGACTCCCGCTCGCTTCGTAGCTACTTTCTACGTCTCTGCCGTGCCTGCTCTCACCCACACGCTCAAACATCAACAGGGTGTCAAACATAGGAGGAACCTCCCCTGCCTCCACACAAGCCATCCTACAATTCATTACATCCCTAAGGGACACAGAGTTCGGCAGCCCCGCAGTTTGTTAGCTTACAGCGTTCGGCAGCCCCACAGTTTGTTAGCTTACAGCGTTCGGCAGCCCCACAGTGAGTTTACAGCGTTCGGCAGCAACACAGTTTGTTACCGCTGTGCATGGGAAGGAGCTCAGACAGCTTCTGTTCGGAAGGCTTTCCATTCTAATAAAAGAAAGAAAAACAGACACGCCCAAATCAGTAAATATTTAATAACCCTACAACACACGCAAAGGAAAAAGCACTCCTTGTGTATGACACGGACGCGCTGTAAGCTTACGTATTCCAGAACCCCGTGTAGCTCATTTCAAAGCCTCTTTTCAGACACATGAATACCACACTTCTACACCTCGTTAAACAAGGGAGCTAGGGAGTTGGAGGAGAGGGGTCAGGGTGAGCGGGCCTCCTAGGGGTCTTAATCCCCTCCAAGACCATGCAGGCATTTCAAACATTCCAGGTTGATACAGAAGAACCCCAGAGAGCAGCAGAGGCATGGACTTACCTGGAGGGGAACCCAAGGACATCAAAAAAGCTGAGCAAAGAGCCAACCTTGGCAGAGCCTGGCACCACCAAGCCCCACCGAGCCCGGTCTAAAGTAGCCAGGCTTGACGGAGCCACCATCCTTCTAGGGAAAGAAAATTGTCTCTCTTTACTGACCGGTCCTACACATACAGTTACTAGCCACACGCCCGTTGACAACTTTCGCTTCGTCCGTCTCTGGCCACGCTCCTCGTGAAGACGTGGAACCACAGATCGGGACTCCCGCTCGCTTCGTAGCTATTTTCTACGTCTCAGTCGTGCCCGCTCTCACTCGCATGCTCAAAGCATCAACAGGGTGTCAAACATAGGAGGAACCTCCCCTGCCTCCACACAAGCCATCCTACAATTCATTACATCCCTAAGGGACACAGGGTTTAGGACCAACACTGTCAGTTTACAAGGTTCAGCGGCAACACTGTCAGTTCACAGGGTTCAACAGCAACACCATGAGTTTACAGGTTTCAACAGCAACACAGACTGTTTACAGAGTTCAGCGGCAACACTTTCACTTTACAGAGTACAACGGCAACACAGTTTGTTTACACAGTTGAGCGGCAACACTGTCAGTTTACAGAGTTCAGCGGCGACACTGTCAGTTTACACAGTTGAGTGGCAACACTGTCAGTTTACACAGTTGAGCGGCAACACCGTCAATTTACACAGTTGAGCGGCGACACTGTCAGTTTACAGAGTTCAGCGGCGACACTGTCAGTTTACAGAGTTCAACCGCCACACAGTCCACTTACAGAGTTTGGCGGCAACACAGTCCGCTTACAGGGTTCAACAGCAACACTGTCCGCTTACAGAGTTCGGCAGCAACACTTTCAGCTTACAGAGTTCAGCGGCAACACAGTAGACTTACAGAGTTCGGCGGCAGCACAGTCCGCTTACAGAGTTCAGCGGCAACGCTTTCAGTTTACAGAGTTCGGCGGCAACACGGTTTGTTACCGCTGAGCGTGGGAAGGAGCTTAGCCAGCTTCTGTTCAGAAGGCTTTCCATTCTAATAAAAGACAGAAAACCAGACACGCCCAAGTCAGTGAATACTTAAAAACCCTACAACGCACGCAAAGGAAAAAGCGTTCCTTGCATATTAGACAGACACGCTGCAAGCTTACGTATTCCGCAACCCCGTGGAGCTCGTTTCAAAGCCCCTTTTCGGGCAGATGAATACCACACTTCCACACCTCTTAAACAAGAGGGCCGTGGAGTTGGAGGAGAGGGGTCAGGGTTAGCTGGCCTACTAGGGGTCATAATCCCCTCCAAGAACATACAGGCGTTTCAAACCTTCTAGGTTGATACAGAAGAACCCCAGAGAGCAGAAGAGGCTTGGACTTACCTGGAGGGGAAGCCAAGGACATCCAAAAAGCCGAGCAGAGAGCCGACCTCAACGGAGCCGCCGAGGGGAGCTGAGCCCGGCCGAGCCCAGTCTAAAGTAGCCGGGCTTGACGGAGCCGACATCCTTCTAGGGAAAGAAAATGCTCTCTCTTTACTGACCAGTCCTACACATACAATTACTAGCCACACACCCATTCACAACTTTCGCTTCGTCCGTCTCTGGCCACGCTCCTCGCGAAGACGTGGAACTGCAGATCGGGACTCCCGCTCACTTCGTAGCTATTTTCTACGTCTCAGTCTTGCACACGCTCCCATTGACAACTTTCGCTTCGTCCGTCTCTGGCCACGCTCCTCACGAAGACGTGGAACCGCAGATCGGGACTCCCACTCGCTTCGTAGGTATTTCTTACGTCTCTGCCGTGCCCGCTCTCACCCACACACTCAAACATCAACAGGGTGTCAAACATAGGAGGAACCTCCCCTGCCTCCACACAAGCCATCCTACAATTCATTACATCCCTAAGGGACACAGAGTTCAGCAGCCGCACAGTTTGATAGTTTACAGAGTTCAGCAACCGCAGTTTGTTTGTTTAGAGAGTTCAGCAACAGCACAGTTTGTTTGTTTAGAGAGTTCGGCAACAGCACAGTTTGTTTGTTTAGAGAGTTCGGCAACAGCACAGTTTGTTTGTTTAGAGAGTTCGGCAGCAGCACAGTGAGTTTACAGAGTTCGGCAGCAGCACAGTGAGTTTACAGAGTTCAGCAGCCGCGCAGTTTGATAGTTTACAGAGTTCAGCAGCCGCGCAGTTTGATAGTTTACAGAGTTCAGCAGCCGCACAGTTTGATAGTTTACAGAGTTCAGCAGCCGCACAGTTTGATAGTTTACAGAGTTCAGCAGCCGCACAGTTTGATAGTTTACAGAGTTCAGCAACAGCACAGTTTGTTTGTTTAGAGAGTTCGGCAACAGCACAGTTTGTTTGTTTAGAGAGTTCGGCAGCAGCACAGTTTGTTTGTTTACAGAGTTCGGCAGCAGCACAGTGAGTTTACAGAGTTCGGCAGCAGCACAGTGAGTTTACAGCGTTCGGCAGCAACACAGTTTGTTACCGCTGTGCATGGGAAGGAGCTCAGACAGCTTCTGTTCGGAAGGCTTTCCATTCTAATAAAAGAAAGAAAAACAGACACGCCCAAATCAGTAAATATTTAATAACCCTACAACACACGCAAAGGAAAAAGCACTCCTTGTGTATGACACGGACACGCTGTAAGCTTACGTATTCCAGAACCCCGTGTAGCTCATTTCAAAGCCTCTTTTCAGACACATGAATACCACACTTCTACACCTCGTTAAACAAGAGAGCTAGGGAGTTGGAGGAGAGGGGTCAGGGTGAGCGGGCCTCCTAGGGGTCTTAATCCCCTCCAAGACCATGCGGGCATTTCAAACATTCCAGGTTGATACAGAAGAACCCCAGAGAGCAGCAGAGGCATGGACTTACCTGGAGGGGAACCCAAGGACATCAAAAAAGCTGAGCAAAGAGCCAACCTCGGCAGAGCCTGGCACCACCAAGAGGAGCTGAGCCCCACCGAGCCCAGTCTAAAGTAGCCAGGCTTGATGGAGCCACCATCCTTCTAGGGAAAGAAAAATGTCTCTCTTTACTGACCGGTCCTACACATACAGTTACTAGCCACACACCCGTTGACAACTTTCGCTTCGTCCGTCTCTGGCCACGCTCCTCACGAGGACGTGGAACCGCAGATCGGGACTCCCACTCGCTTCGTAGCTATTTTCTACGTCTCAGTCTTGCACACACTCCCCGCACGCTCATAACATCAGTGTCAAACATTTAAAGTACTGTGAGGAACTTCCCCTGATTCCACACAAACCATCCTACAATTCATTAAGATCTCAAGGGATCCATTTCACAGAGCGCACCATTGTTTCACAGAGCGCACCATTGTTTCACAGAGTGCACCATTGTTTCACAGAGCGCACCATTGTTTCACAGAGCGCACCGCATGAGCCGCCACAGGGAACCGAGACACGCTGCCCCCTAAGACAAAAAATCAAAGTGAAAAAAAAAAAGCCCTCTCTTTATAGATAGTCAAGAATGGTATTAATTGCGATGACAAAAGGCTTTGAAATCACCCCCACTGGATCTCTTCCATTAGATGCAAAAACTTCTAAGTTTTAGAAGCACATTCTAAGTAGAACAAAACGGATATTGCAGACATACCTATAAAAGGTGTATGAATTAAAAACCAGGGACCTTCCCTTGTGTGTAATCAGGAAGGCATTTGTCATCTTTTTTTTTTTTTAATTTGTCGTGGACTTACTTGCTCTTTTGTTTTTATTTTGAACGCAAAGCCCTCTGAACAGAGCCCAGCAAAGCTGCTTCCCCATGCACGAAGGCAGGAGAAGCCCCTAACTGGGCTGCCACAATACCTTTCAAGGGGTTCTGATGGCATCTGAGATGGCGCCGAGGAGCCGAGCCGAGGAGCCGAGCCGAGGAGCCGAGCCGAGCCGAGGATCCGAGCCGAGGAGCCGAGGATCCGAGGACCCGAGGAGCCGAGCCGAGGAGCCGAGGAGCCGAGCCGAGCCGAGGAGCCGAGCCTCTTTTCAGACAAATTAATACTGCGCTTCTACACCCAGTTGAACAGGAGATCTATGAAGTTGGAGGGGGCGGGTGACAGGGTTAGCTGGCCTCCTAGGGATTTTAATCCCCTCCAAGAACATGAAAGCATTTCCAACAAGCTGAGAGCAGCAGAGGCTGGCACTTACCTGGAAGGGAGTCCAAAGAAACCAGGAAAAATCTGAGCAAAGAGCTGACCTCAGCAGAGCCGGGAACCACCGTGGTGAGCTGAGCCCCACCGAGCAAGGTCTGAAGTAGCCCAGCCTGACAGAGCCACCATCCTTTTAGGCTCTCTCACTTTGCTGACTGGTCCTAGGCATGCAATTACTGGCCACACACCCATTTACAATTTTCATGTGTCTCTGGCCATGCTGTCACAGAGACATGGAACCACAGATCGTGACTCCAACTCAGTTAGTAGATTTTTCTCTACGTCTCCATTGTGCCCACACTCAACATTGCATTCCAGTTCACCATTTCAACATCTCACCTCTTCATTTCAGAGAACCCCTCACCATTGCAGTGTTTCAGCATTTCATTTCACAGAGCCCCACACCCTTTCATTTCAGGTCACCATTGCAGCATTTCAGCATTTCAATTCAGAGAGCCCCACGCCAGTTCTTTTCAGGTCAGCACTGAAGCATTTCATTTCAGAGAGCCCCACACCATTTCACTTCAGGTCAGCATTGCAGCATTTCACCTCTTTTCATTTCAGAGAACCCCACACCATTTCACTTCAGGTCAGCATTGCAGCATTTCATTTCAGAGCGCCCCACACCATTTCATTTCAGGTCAGCATTGCAGCATTTCATTTCAGAGAACCCCACACCCTTTCATTTCAGGTCAGCATTGCAGCATTTCATTTCAGAGAGCCCCACACCATTTCATTTCAGGTCATCATTTCATTTCAGACAGCCCACCATTTCATTTCAGGACATCATTTCGTTTCAGAAAGCCCCGCACCATTTCATTTCACGTCAGCATTGGAGCAGTTCATCATTTCAGAGAGCCCCACACCATTTCATTTCAGGTCAGCATTGCAGCATTTCATTTCAGAGAGCCCCACACCGTTTCATTTCAGGTCATGATTGCAGCATTTCACCTCTTTTCAGTTCAGAGAGCCCCACACCCTTTCATTTCAGGTCAGCATTGCAGTATTTCAGCATTTCATTTCACAGAGCCCCACACCCTTTCATTTCAGGTCAGCATTGCAGTATTTCATTTCACAGAGCCCCACACCCTTTCATTTCAGGTCAGCATTGCAGCATTTCATTTCACAGAGCCCCACACCCTTTCATTTCAGGTCATCATTTCATTTCAGAGAGCCCCGCACCATTTCATTTCACAGAGCCCCGCACCATTTCATTTCACAGAACCCTGCACCATTTCATTTCACGTCAGCATTGCAGTGCTTCATCATTTCAGAGAGCCCCACACCATTTCATTTCAGGTCAGCATTGCAGCATTTCACCTCTTTTCAGTTCAGAGAGCCCCACACCCTTTCATTTCAGGTCAGCATTGCAGTATTTCAGCATTTCATTTCACAGAGCCCCACACCCTTTCATTTCAGGTCAGCATTGCAGCATTTCTTTTCACAGAGCCCCACACCCTTTCATTTCAGGTCAGCATTGCAGCATTTCATTTCACAGAGCCCCACACCCTTTCATTTCAGGTCATCATTTCATTTCAGAGAGCCCCGCACCATTTCATTTCACAGAGCCCCGCACCATTTCATTTCACAGAACCCCGCACCATTTCATTTCACGTCAGCATTGAAGCGCTTCATCATTTCAGAGAGCCCCACACCATTTCATTTCACGTCAGCATTGCAGCATTTCACCTCTTTTCAGTTCAGAGAGCCCCACACCCTTTCATTTCAGGTCAGCATTGCAGCATTTCACCTCTTTTCAGTTCAGAGAGCCCCACACCCTTTCATTTCAGGTCAGCATTGCAGTATTTCAGCATTTCATTTCACAGAGCCCCACACCCTTTCATTTCAGGTCACCATTGCAGCATTTCTTTTCACAGAGCCCCACACCCTTTCATTTCAGGTCAGCATTGCAGCATTTCATTTCAGAGAGACCCACACCCTTTCATTTCAGGTCAGCATTGCAGCATTTCATTTCAGAGAGCCCCGCACCATTTCATTTCAGAGATCCCCGCACCATTTCATTTCACATCAGCATTGCAGTGCTTCATCATTTCAGAGGGCCCCACACCATTTCATTTCACATCAGCATTGCAGTGCTTCATCATTTCAGAGAGCCCCACACCATTTCATTTCAGGTCATGATTGCAGCATTTCACCTCTTTTCAGTTCAGAGAGCCCCACACCCTTTCATTTCATGTCAGCATTGCAGTATTTCAGCATTTCATTTCACAGAGCCCCACACCCTTTCATTTCAGGTCAGCATTGCAGCATTTCATTTCAGAGAGCCCCACACCATTTCATTTCAGGTCATCATTTCATTTCAGAGAGCCCCGCACCATTTCATTTCATAGAGCCCCGCACCATTTCATTTCAGAGATCCCCGCACCATTTCATTTCACATCAGCATTGCAGTGCTTCATCATTTCAGAGAGCCCCACACCATTTCATTTCACGTCAGCATTGTAGTGCTTCATCATTTCAGAGAGCCCCACAGCATTTCATTTCAGGTCAGCATTGCAGCATTTCACCTCTTTTCAGTTCAGAGAGCCCCACACCCTTTCATTTCAGGTCAGCATTGCAGTATTTCAGCATTTCATTTCACAGAGCCCCACACCATTTCATTTCACTTCAGCATTGCAGCATTTCATTTCACAGAGCCCCACACCATTTCATTTCACGTCAGCATTGCAGCGCTTCATCATTGCAGAGAGCCCCACACCATTTCATTTCACATCAGCATTGCAGCGCTTCATCATTGCAGAGAGCCCCACACCATTTCATTCAGGTCAGCATTGCACCATTTCATTTCAGAGAGCCCACCGTTTCATTTCAGGTCATCGTTTCATCATTTCATTTCACAGGGCCCCACACCATTTCACTTCAGGTCACCATTGCAGCATTTCACCTCTTTTCAGTTCAGAGAGCCCCACACCATTTCATTTCAGGACAGCATTGCAGCATTTCATTTCAGAAAGCCAGCCGTTTCATTTCAGGACATCGTTTCATCATTTCATTTCACAGAGCCCCACATCATTTCATTTCACATCAGCACTGCAGCGCTTCATCATTTCAGAGAGCCCCACACCATTTCATTTCAGGTCACCATTGCACCATTTCACCTCTTTTCATTTCAGAGAGCCCCACACCGTTTCATTTCACTTCAGCATTGGAGCGGTTCATCATTTCAGAGAGCCCCACACCGTTTCCTTTCAGGTCAGCATTGCAGCATTTCATTTCAGAGAGCCCACCGTTTCATTTCAGGTCATCGTTTCATCATTTCATTTCACAGGGCCCCACACCCTTTCATTTCAGGTCAGCATTGCAGTATTTCAGCATTTCATTTCACAGAGCCCCACACCGTTTCATTTCACGTCAGCATTGCAGCATTTCATTTCAGAAAGCCCACCGTTTCATTTCAGGACATCGTTTCATCATTTCATTTCACAGAGCCCCACACCATTTCATTTCACATCAGCATTGCAGCGCTTCATCATTTCAGAGAGACCCACACCCTTTCATTTCAGGTCAGCATTGCAGTATTTCAGCATTTCATTTCACAGAGCCCCACACCATTTCATTTCAGGTCACCGTTGCAGCATTTCACCTCTTTTCATTTGAGGGCCCCACACCATTTCATTTGAGATCAGCATTGCACCATTTCACCTCTTTTCATTTCAGAGAGCCCCACACCGTTTCATTTCACGTCAGCATTGCAGCATTTCACCTCTTTTCATTTCAGAGAGCCCCACACCCTTTCATTTCAGGTCACCATTGCACCATTGCACCTCTTTTCATTTCAGAGAGCCCCACACCCTTTCATTTCAGGTTATCGTTTCATCTCGTGACATCCCACACCTGAGCCGCCACATGTCGTCTGTTTCTTAGTTTTTAAATAGAAACCCTTTTCCCCTCCAAACGCACACCAAAACCAAATAAAACAACAATGACCGGTCCTAAACACACAAATAGTGGCCACGCTCCCATTCACAAGTTTCACTTTTAGGTTCTTTTAGCAACTTCCCCTGCTTCCCCACAGACAATCCTACAATACATTACGTTGTTATGGGATCCCCCGATCCCACACGCTTTACCCTTATTCCTCTTTTCCGCTGAGGGGAGCCGAGCCGCCTCTCGCGTCTCTCACAGCGCTGAGGCAACTCACCCCAAGACTAGAAATCGAACTGAAAATCTCTCCCCTTTATATTGATAGACAATAATGGTATTAATTGCTATTTGAAAAGGTTTTGAAGTCATCCCCACTGGACCTCCTCTATTAGATGCAAATGCTTCTGGAATGCAGAAGCAAATTCTAAAGTAGAGCAAAACAAATGTTGAGAACATACCTACAAAAGGTGTATCAATTAAAAACAGGGGACCTTCCTTTGTGTGTATCAAGGGACATCTGTCTTTATTATTTCTTGTTTTATTTGTTGTGGAATTATTTGTTCTTTGTTTTTAATTTGAATGGAAAGCCCTCTGAACAGAGCTTAGCAAAACTCCTTCCCCCATACACAAGGGCAACAGAGGCCCCTAAGTGGGCTGTTAACACGCCTTTTAAGGGGTTCTGATGGCAACTGAGGTGGGTCTGAGGGTATCACTGGAGAATTTGGGGCCATATGGAGGGATGTGGGGAGCCTCCAGAAGGCTCCAAGAGAATCTTTTAGTCGGACCTTTAGGGTTACTTGCCGACAGCCAACCACAACAACCAGAACAGCTACTACTACTACGGTACCTGCCACCAGCCAACCACAACCACGACAACCACCACAACAACAACAAATACTATGGCACCTGCCACCAGCCAACCACAACCACCGCAATGGTGCCTGCCGCCAGCCAACCACAACCACGACAACTGCCAGAAAAACAGCAACTACTACAGCGCCTGCCACCAGCCAACCACAACCACGACAAACACCAGAACAACAACGACTACTACGGCGCTTGCCACCAGCCAACCACAACTAGCCCTAACCATCCCACTAGAATACCCACTGGAGACCCTCCATTGGCATCCACACGCCCCTAAATTCCCTTTGGGTAGCCCCACACCCACCACAGATGCACACAGACCCCCTTAGGAGAGGTGGCAACACTGACCAGTTAGGGGGCTATCTCATGCTGCTGTGCATGGGAAGCGCCTCAGCCGGCCTCTGTTCAGAAGGTTTTTCATTCAAATTAGGAAAAAAAAAAAAAAAAACCACACACAAACAAAAAAAAAAACACAAACAACCAAGCCAATGAATATTTAAAAATCCTAGAACACACACAAAGGAAAATCCATTCTTTGTGTATTATAGATATACACTGCAAGTTTACGTAACACAGAACCCCATGTAGCTCATTTCAAAGCCTCTTTTGAGACTAATTCTGTATTTCTACACCTCATTAAACAGGACAGCTATGGAGTTGGAGGAGGGTCAGGGTTAGCTGGCCGCTTAGGGGTTTTAATCCCCTCCAAGAACATGCAGGCATTTCAAATGTTCCAGGCTGATACAGAAGAGCCCCAGAGAGCAGAGGAGGTTGACACTTACCTGGAGGAGAGCCCAAGGAAGCCAGAAAAAAGCTGAGCAAAGAGCCATCCTCAGCAGAGCCAGGCACCACCGAGGGGAGCTGAGTCCCACTGGGCTCAGTCTGAAGTAGCCAGGCTTGCAGAGCCACCATCCTTTCAGGGAAAGAAAATGCTCTCGCTTTGCTGAAAGGTCCTAAACGTACAATTACTGGCCACGCTCACATTTAAAATTTTCACTTCGTGTGTCTCTGGCCATGCTTATCACAGAACTGCATGTCAGGACTCCAACTCGCTTTGGAGATTTTTTTCTACATCTCAACCGTGCCCACGCTCAGCTGCACGCTCCACACAAACTACATTTCTAACATTTTAAGGTCTTTTAGGAACTTCCCCTGGTTCCACGCAGATAACGCTACGATACCTTAAGTTCTCAGGGGATCCCCCTGTTCCCATACGCTTGGCCCCAGCTTCCATTTTGTATAATGCAACACGGTACCACCTTTTCAGCATAGAAAATAAGCAAAAAGCCCTATTATACACACAAAAGAAAATCCACTCTGTATTACGGAAGCACACTGTATACTTATATATTTCAGAACCCCATGTAGCTCATTTCAAAGCCTCCTTTCATACAAATTAATACTATTCTTCTACATCTACTTGAACAGGAGAGCTATGGAGTTGGATGGATTGAGACTCCCTCTCGCTTCATAGTTTTTTGGTTTTTTTTTCCTTCTGTGTCTCGATCGTGCACACTCAGCCACACGCTCTAAACAAGGTTTCTAACATTAAGTTCCTTAGGGAACTATCCCTGCTTCCCCACGGACAATGTCTACAATACTTTAAGTTCTTAGAGGATCTGCCGACCCCATACGCTTAACATCTGTAATACTTCAAGTTAAGCAGTACCTGTAATAAAAGAATAACAGAAACAATGCTTATACTACTTTTGGAACTCCCTGGTTCCGACCCAAGAGCTCTTTTACCTTGGACAGCAGTTTGCCTCTCCCGTGTAAGGGGTCCCGTTACAGCTTATGCATTGCCCCTTTCCCTTCAAAGCATACGTTTTTCTGCCTGGTGGCCCTTGTCCGTTCCTGCGCTGACCTGAGAGAGTTTAAGGAGCTCTGCCCGAGAAGCCTCGGAGGGGGCACCCGGAGAGATCCCGTTCCTCGGCAGGTCCCGCTGCGGTGGCAAGAAAATGATCTGTGGAAAAAGACAAACTCCACAACTCAAATAAGTTGGAGTTTTACATGCTTTATTACAGTGCTGGACAGACGTGGGATCTCTCCTGAAGCCATGTGCCAAACAACTTCACATGCTCAGGTTATTTCTATAATACAGGAAGTGGTAGCGTTTCAGTGCCAGAAATCTATTGCCTTTTTTTGTGTTTTCTGTGGGTTACTGCGTATGTTTTTCATCTTTTTTTTAAAATCAGTCACTTAACTATCCCCTGTTGTTATTTTGCTCCTTTGATGCTCACAGTTTACCATTCTTATTTCATATAAAAGGTTAATCTTTTCCCATGTTAATTCTTATTTTATACAAAAAGGTTAATTTTTCTTATCAGGCTCAGCCAGCCTCCGTTCAGAGGGTTTTCCGTTCACATAAGAAACAATCAACAACAAAATCGATACGTTTTAAAAAGCCACTCTTTGCATATTATAGATACACGCTGCACATTTATATATTTGAGAACCCCACGTACCCCATTTCAAAGCCTCCTTTCTTACAAATTAACACTGTAGTATAGATGTTTTACTTACTTTGAGCAGTGCTTTCTGGGCCAGATGTAAGCAGCTGAAGACATTTATTACATTATACAGCAAATTTATATAGTCTAATCAGAAGGCACATGTGGCACATCTCAATTGGGCATTTTCTGCTGGCATACGTGTAATTAAGGCATACAGTAGGTCGTAACAGCAAAACTATTTTAACACGTCCAACCAAACTCTGCCCAGTTTCTCTCCTTCGGTTCCAACGTGTTTACATTACTCTCAGAGTCAAAGGCAAAACATAGCTTTCTCTGACTCGAGCAAAGGCAAATCTTCCCCATAGTCTTCCAAAGCTATCCCAAAACACCTTCCCACATCATACTATTCTTCTACATCCACTTAAACAGGAGAGCTTCTGGAATGTAAAAGCAAATTCTAGGGAGAGCAAAACAGGGTTTCAAAGCATAAATATAACATGTGTATCACATAAAAACAGTAGACCTTCCTTTTTGTCTGTCACGGGAGGGGGGGTTGCACTTCTTTGTTTCTTTGGGTTTTTTTTCTTTTTGTTTCTTAGTTTTCAATACAAATGGAAAAACCTTCAAAGAGGGCCGCACTCAGCTGCTCCCCACACACAGGGGCAAGAGAAGCCCCTAACTGGTCAGTGTTGCCACCCCTCTTAAGGGGATCGGTTGGCACCTAAGGTGCACCTGGGGGTATCAAAGGGGAATTTGGGGGCACATAGAGGGATCAGGAGGGCCTCTGGAGAGTCTCCCAAAGGATTAGTTGGATATTTAGGGTTATTTGGACCCCCGCCACAAAGGCCACTACTGCAAAGCTTTCCCCCCACCACCACAACTAACCCTAACCATCTGACTAAAATACCCACAGGAGACCTTCCATTGGGCCCCACATGCCTCTATATTCCCCTTGACTTCCCATTCAAATTAAGAAACTAAAAATAAAACCAGTGATGTTTCTTTTGTGTGTCTTGTGGGGTTTTTTAGTTTGCAAATAAGAGTCATTTCAAAGCCTTTTTGCATCCACATTACTACTGTTCTGCAATCTCTCGATTAAGAGCACAGCTTTTTCTCTGCTGGAATACCTCAGACTAACATTTTTTTCATGGGTTTTCATCCCCTCTGAGAGCATTCAGGCAGCTTTTTTGGGCAGCATCCCCCGCCCCTCACTCACCTGCTCCTCTCCTGCATCAGCACCCACCCCCATGTGGTATCATGGAAGGAAAGAGAGACAGCTGAGGGGCTGCCCCGCTTTTTATCACCCCGACCCACGGATGCCCTTCTCAGTGGGATTTGCACCTTCAGCACACAGCTGAGTTTTTGCTGCGCTTCCCTCCTCTGTGACAGCTGCTGCGCAGGTCTGCATCTCCAAGCATGTCACACCTTCTGGGATTTACTACCCCATAATCACCTTGCAGTTGGTGCATTTCTTGCTGGCAATCAACCCATCTCTTCCATCTGTTGCTCTCATTGTTTTGTTTCAGCTTTCTGAGCCTGTGTCGGTACAAGTCCTTCTCAGGGCACTGCAAACAGAGACAGACAAAGCTTCCTTTTCTCCAATAGTTCCAGGAACATTTCCGGCACTTCTAGGCAAGCACCGACAGAGTGACGGCTGTGAGGGGACATCAGCCTGGCACTGGAGCTGGGCATTCTGAGCAGATGAGGAACCCTGGGCAACACCTACAGAGAAATCTTGGTTTCTCTGCAGAGAAGCACTGGCCTTAGAGACAAAGCTGTCTTTGATCTGGGCACCAGCTGCAGCTCCCAGCGGTGCCTAGCTGCAGAGCAATGGCCTGCACCTTCATCCTGATCCAGGTGGAGAGAGAACTGCCAGGAGCACAACTTCTCTGCTCCGGTTGCAGCATCCCCAGGGGCCGAGCGCAGCCTTGCTGTTAGTGAGGAACACAGCCCCTGTGAGAAGCTCCTGGGGTCAGGGGACAAACAAGAGGTTGTCCACACTGGAAACAAGGGAAGTCTCTTTGCCACTCCCATTATACCCATCAGAGGACTTCTGCTTGCTTACCTACCTGCTCGGTTGGAGTCTACACTGGAAGAAGTTTCAGCTCCTCGGTAAAAGCGTGGACTGAGCAGTTTCTTTTTCAGCCTTTCCTTCCTGACTGACAGATCAAACCCTACCTGGAGCCCACACAAGCCAAGCAGGAGATCCCCTGCTAGGCTGGCAGGGCGAGGCTGTACCGTCGCAGCAGCCGTAGCCCTTGTGCCGACCGTGTCGCTGCTGCACGTCTTGCTTGCTCGGTTAATGAAGTGGAAAGCAAAGAGTCAATCTGTAAAGAATAAAGCAAAAAGCAAAGAACAGATCTCAGTTACTCACATTGTAAAGCTGTGAGGAGGTTAGCATGCATTCAATAAAAATACCACAAAATCATTTGTTCTCCCTTCAGCGTTCATTTAACTCACAGAGCTGTGAACTGATGCTGTCCCAAAACACACACTCAGCATCTGGTGGTACTTGGAGCACCAAGAAGAGAGTTTGGCATGCTGGGAGAACACTTCCCCACTGAGGGAAGATCTGGGGCCCCACTGGGAGACTTGGGAAGGCACTGGGAGCACTAGAAAAGGATTTTGGAGTTACTGGGAAGAAGAGGGAGAACACAGGGGCCATGCTGGGAGCAATCGGGAAAGCAGAATAGAATACAGACTTAACCAGGTTGGAAAAGACCTTCCAGAACACTGAGTCCAACCTATCACCCACCACCATCTAGTCAACCAAACCATGGTACTCAGTGCCTCATCCAGTCTTACTTTAAACACTTGCAGTTATGGTGACTCCATCACCTCCCAGGGCAGCTCATTCCTCATGAGTGCAACACAAAGCAGACTTACTTGTGGTCTTGTTCTCCAAAGCACAACGTATAGACTGCTCCTGATGTAGACATACACACACACCCCACATGTGGAGAACAGCAAGAGTCCTGCAGACAAGACTCCTAACAGGAGTGGGGAAACACTGGGTGTACTAGAAAAGAAAAAGAGATAAAGGGCCAATTCTGTTATCACTTACAGCTCCACACTTCCGTCATTATTGCATGCACTAGAAGCACAGAGTTACAGGTATCTCTGGGTACAGTTGAGGCAGCAGCCGCCGCTCCCCCAAAGCCCCGCGCTGCCCCGCCGGCCGCCGCCGCCGCAGCCAGCCCCCAAAGCCTCGTGCAGCCCCGCCGGCAGCCACCCCCCCAAGCCCCGCGCAGCTCCAGACCCTGACAGGCTGGACAGATGGGCAGAGTTTGGAAAGCATGCACGGACTCCCTGGTTGGTGAAGCAGGAATTGTTTAGTGGTACAGAACAAGCAGTGTATGTGGGAAAAATCAAGCAGGCTAAGCAATTCCTTGGCATTCTTGCACCACTGCTGCTAATTGAGTTTTCTCCTTTGATATGCAGCTCTCCATTATTATCTTCATCCCATAGCAGGTTGAGCTTCTCCAGCACGGAGGCGAGCGTCCTTCTGTCTCACACTTCAGGCTGTTTACTGCAGTCAGCTCTTCTTTATCATCAGACTGTTCTTCCGTCGTCAGCAGCCTGTTGTTCTTTCCTGTCCTGAAACCTTCCATACATACTTTCTGTTTTCCTTCAGGCAGAGTCCAAGGGCATGATATTGAACACATGCAAGTGCCAGGTTCTACACATTACCACAACAACCCCAGGCATTGCTACATGCTGGGGTCAGACTAGCTGGATAGGAACCAGGCTGGAAAGGGAGCGGTAAGGGAGTGGCAAAGGGCTGGGAGGGGCTCAGGAGAGTACTGGGAGGTACTGGGAGGCTGTGGAAGGACTCTGGGGGGGAGGGTTACTGGGGGGGAGTGAGGAGGCACTGGGAAAATTCTAAGGGTTAACTGGGAGGTACAGGGAAGGGCTCTGAATGGCACTGGGAAGAACTCAGAGACTGTGGAAAGACTCTGGGGCAGTGTGGAGGGGCTGAGGGGGGCACTTGGGGTTATGAGGAGATACAGTGCTCCCACTGCTCTCCCAGTTGTCTCCCAGTTGCTCCCAGTTGGGTTCCTGCTGCTTCCAGTTGTCTCCCAGGGCTCCAGAACTGACTCCAGCTGCTGCAGGTATGGCTCCCAGTCCCTCCCAGTGCCTCTCAGCCCCTACCAGCTTCCTCCCAGACTGGGAAAGGACTGGGAAGCACTGGGAGGGGTTCAGGACAGTACTGGAAGGTACTGGGAGGCTGTGGAAGACCTCTGGTGGGGGGAAGGTTATGGGGGGGAGACTAAGGGGACACTGGGAAAATTCTAAGGGTTAACTGGGAGGTACTGGGAAGGGCTCTACATGGCACTGGGAAGAACTCAGAGACTGTGGAAAGACTTTGGGGCGGTCTGGAGGGGCTCAGGGGGGCACTGGGGGTCATGGGGAGATACTCCCAGTGCTCTCCCAGTTGTCTCCCAGTTCCTCCCAGGGACCCCTAGTGCTCCCAGTTGGGTTCCCGCTGCTTCCAGTTGTGTCCCAGGGCTCCAGCAATGCCTCCAGCTGGTCCAGGTATGTCTCCCAGTGCCTCCTGGTCCCTACTGGTCTCCTCCCATACTGGGATAGGACTAGAAGGGATTGGGAGGTACTGGGAGGGACAGGAATAAACAGGGAGGGACTGGGAGGGGACTGGGAAGGGAGTGGGACAGTGTGGGAGGGGACTTGGAGGGACAGGGAGGGGACATAGTGGGAATGGACTGGGAGGCTGTAAAGGGCTGTGGGAGGGAAATGGGGGGCTGAGGGGGGGTACTGGGAATTCCTGGGTCATGCTCCCAGTGCTCCCAGTTGTCTCCCAGTGGGGATGCTACTGCTTCCAATTGTCCACCAGGGCTCTTGCCAGGTAGTGCAGGTATGACTGGGAGGGGACTGGAAAGGGATGGGGAAGGCACTGGTTGGGGACTGTGAAGGGACTGGGATGGAATGGGAGGAACTGGGATGGACTGGGAGGGGCTGGGATGGACTAAGGGGGCACTGGGAAGAGACTGGGATGGGAGTGGGAAAGGACAGGGAGCAACTGGGTGTAGTGGAATGGGAATGGGAGGGAACTGGGAGAGACTGGGAAGGACTGGGAGTGCACTGCGACGGGACTGGGAGGGGAGTGGGGAGCCAGTGGGAGGGGATTGGGAGGGAACTAAGAAGGGAATGGGAAAGGAAAAGAGTTGGAAGGGACTGGGAAGGGACAGGGAGGGGATTGGTAAGGGACTGGGATAGAGTGGGATGGATCAGGGAGGGAATTGGAAAACGACTGGGAGGGTACTGGAAAGGGCTCAGGACAATAGTGGGAAGGACTGGGAGGCTGTTAACAGCTCTGGAGGGGAATTGGGGGGGCAGTGGGAGGCTGTGGAAGGATCTGGGGTAGGGAGGGTTACGGGGGGGAGTGAGGGGGCACTGGGGAAGTCTAAGGGTTAACTGGGAGGTACTGGGAAGGGCTCTACATGGCACTGGGAAGAACTCAGAGACTGTGGAAAGACTTTGGGGCGGTCTGGAGGGGCTCAGGGGGGCACTGGGGGTCATGGGGAGATTCTCCCAGTTGTCTCCCAGTTCCTCCCAGGGACCCCTAGTGCTCCCAGTTGGGTTTCTGCTGCTTCCAGTTGTGTCCCAGGGCTCCAGCAATGCCTCCAGCTGGTCCAGGTATGCCTCCCAGTGCCTCCTGGTCCCTATTGGTCTCCTCCCATACTGGGATAGGACTAGAAGGGATTGGGAGGTACTGGGAGGGACAGAAATAAACAGGGAGGGACTGGGAGGGGACTGGGAAGGGAGTGGGACAGTGTGGGAGGGGACATAGTGGGAATGGACTGGGAGGCTGTAAAGGGCTGTGGAGGGAAATGGGGGGCTGAGGGGGGGTACTGGGAATTCCTGGGTCATGCTCCCAGTGCTCCCAGTTGTTTCCCAGTTGTCTCCCAGTGTTCCCAGTGGGGATGCTAGTGCTTCCAATTGTCCATCAGGGCTCTTGCCAGGTAGTGCATGTATGACTGGGAGGGAACTGGAAAGGGATGGGGAAGGGACTGGTTGGGGACTGTGAAGGGACTTGAAGAGGACTGGGAGGGGAGTGGGAAGGCCACTGGGCAGGACTGGGAGGGACTGGGGAGGAACTGGCAGGGACTGGCAAGGGACTGAGAAAGGATTGGGAGGAAATGGGTTGAATGGGAGGGGATTGGGAAGGACTGGGGAAAACTAGGAAGGGACTAGTAGGGGACATGGAAGGGACTGGGATGGAATGGGAGGAACTGGGATGGACTGGGAGGGGCTGGATTGGACTGGGGGGGCACTGAGAAGAGACTAGGATGGGAGTGGGAAAGGACAGGGAGGAACTGGGTGTACTGGGATGGGACTGGGAGGGAACTGGGAGAGACTGGGAAGGACTGGGAATGCAGTGCGACGGGACTGGGAGGGGAGTGGCAAGTGACTGGGAGGGGAGTGGGGAGCCAGTGGGAGGGAAATGGGAGGGAACTAAGAAGGGAATGGGAAGGGGAAAAAGTTGGAAGGGACTGGGAATGGAATGGGTAGGGAGTGTGAAGGGAGTGGGAAGGAACAGGGAGGGCACCGGGACAAACTGGGAGGGGACTGGCAATGGCACTGGGAGGACCTGAGTGAAATGGGAGGGGACTGAGAGGGAATGGGAGGAACTGGGAAGGATGGGGAGGGAACTATGAGGGGAATGGGAATGGACTGGGACAAACTGGGAGGGGACTGGTTGGGAACTGGATGAACTGTGAAGGGACTGGGAAGTGACAGTGAAGGGACAGGAAGGGACTGGGAAGGGACAGGAAGGGCACTGGGACAAACTGGGAAGGGACTGGGGGGGGGACTGGGAGGGGACTGCTTAGGCACTGGGATGGGAATGTAAAAGGGACAGGGAAAAGAGTTGGAAGGGACTGAGAAGGGACAGTGCGGGGAGTTTGAGGGACTGGGTGGACCAGGAGGGAATGGAAAGGACTGGGAGGGTACTGGGAAGGGTCTGGAAAAAGCCTGGGAGAAACTGGGAGGGGACTTGGAGGGAACTGGGAGTGGACTGGGAGGGAATGGGAGGGCACTGGGAAGGACTGGGCGGACTGGGAGGGGACCGGGAGGGAATGGGTGGAACTGGGATGGAGTGGGAGGGAACTGGGAGGGCCTGGGAAAGGACAAGGAAGGGGAGTGGGAAGAGATTGGCACAAACTGGGAGGGGACTGGGAGGGAACTGGGAAGGGAAAAGGAGGGCAGTGCAAAGGGACTGGGAAGGGACAGGAAGGGACTGGGACGGGACTGGGAAGGGCCTGGGACAAATTGGGAGGGGACTTGGAGGGAACTGGGAGGACCCAGGAAGGGACAGGGAGGGGAGTGGGAAGGGACAGGGACGGGACAAGGAAGGGACAGGGAGGGGAGTGAGAGGGAGTGGGAGGGAACTGAGAAGGGAATGGGACGGGCCTGGAACTAACTGGGAAGGGACTTGGAGGACCTGGGAGGGCACTTGGAAGGACTGGGAGGGCACCGGGAGGGAGTGGGAGGAAACTGGGAGTGCCTGGGAAGGGACTGGAAAGGGACTGGGACAAACTGGAGGGGACTGGGATGGAACTGGGAAGGGAAAAGGAAGGGACATGGAAGGGACAAGAAGGGTAGAAGGAGGGGACAAGGAGGGGACTGGGAGGGGAGTGGGAGGACAAGGAGGGTACTGAGAAGGGACAGGGACAAACTAGGAAGGGCCTGGAACGAAGTGGGAGGGGACTTGGAGGACCTGGGAGGGCACTTGGAAGGAATGGGAGGGGACCGGGAGGGAGTGGGAGGAAACTTGGAGGGCCTGGGAAGGGACTGGAAAGGGCCTGGGACAAACTGGGAGGGGACTGGGAGGGGACAAGGAGGGGACAAGGAGGGGACAAGGAGGGGACAAGGAGGGGAGTGAGAAGGGACTGGGAGGGGAGTGAGAAGGGACTGGGAGGGGAGTGAGAAGGGACTGGGAGGGGAGTGAGAAGGGACTGGGAGGGGAGTGAGAAGGGACTGGGACAAACTGGGAAGGGCCTGGAACTAAGTGGGAGGGGACTTGGAGGACCTGGGAGGGCACTTGGAAGGACTGGGAGGGGACCAGGAGGGAGTGGGAGGAAACTTGGAGGGCCTGGGAAGGGACTGGAAAGGGACTGGGAGGAAATGGGTGGACTGAGAGGGGACTGGGAGGGAACTGGGAAGGGACAGGGAAGGGGCAGGGAAGGGATTGGGAAGGGACAGGGACAAACTGGGAAGGGACTGGGAGGGAAGTGTGGGGGAACTAGAAGGGTAATGCAAAGGGACTGGGAGGGGAGTGGGAGAGTCTGGGTGGAGTGGGATGGACTGGGATGGAACTGAGTAGGCACTGGGATAAACTTTGAAGGGACTGGGAAGGGCCTGGAACTAACTGGGAGGGGACTTGGAGGGAACTGGGAAGCGACTGGGACAAACTGGGAAGGGACAGGAAGGGAACTGGGAAGGGACAAGGAATGGACAGGGAGGGGACTGGGACAAACTGGGAGGGGACTGGAAGGGAACTGGGAAGTAACAAGGAATGGACAGGGAGGGGAGTGGGAAGGGACTAGGACAAACTGGGAAGGGACTGGGACACACTGGGAGCGGACTTGGACGGAAGTGGGAGGACCCGAGTGAAATGGGAGGGCACTGAGAGGGACTGGGAGGGCACTGGAAAGGGAATGGGAAGAGACTGGGAGGGGCCTGGGAGGAACTGGGTGGACTGGGAGGAGACCGGGAGGGAATGGGAGGGACTGGTAGGAAACTGGGAGGACCAGAAAAGGGACTGGGACAAACTGGGAGGCGACTGGGTGGGCACTGGAAGGCTAATGGGAAGGGAGTGGGAGGGGAGTGGGAGGGTAATGGAAAGGGACTGGGAAGGGAGTGGGAGGGGAATGGGAGGGTAATGGAAAGGGACTGGGAAGGGAGTGGGGGGGAGTGGGAGGGAATGGGTGGACTGGGATGGACTGGGTCAAACTGGGAAGGGACTGGGAAGGGCCTGGAACTAAGTGGGAGGGGACTTGGAGGGAACTGGGAGGGAATGGGAGGAGTCTGGGAGGGCCTGGGAATGGACTGGAAGAAGTGGGTGGACTGGAGGGGAATGGGAGGGAATGGGATGGAGTGGGAGGACACTGGGAACGGCCTGGGAAGGGCCTGGAACTAAGGGGGAGGGGACTTGGAGGGAACTGGGAGGGAATGGGAGGGCCTGGGAAGGAACTGGAAAGGGCCTGGGAGGGACTGAGAAGGGACTGGGTAGGTCCTGGGACAAACTGGGAGGGAACTGGGAATGCACAAGGAAGGGCAGTGGGAAGGGACTGGGAGGGGATTGGGAGGGACCTGAGAAAGGACTGGGACAAACTGGGAAGGGACTGGGAAGGCCCTGGAACTAAGTGGGAGGGGACTTGGAGGGAACTGGGAGGGAATGGGAGGAGTCTGGGAGGGCCTGGGAATGGACTGGAAGAAGTGGGTGGACTGGAGGGGAATGGGAGGGAATGGGATGGAGTGGGAGGACACTGGGAACGGCCTGGGAAGGGCCTGGAACTAAGGGGGAGGGGACTTGGAGGGAACTGGGAGGGAATGGGAGGGCCTGGGAAGGAACTGGAAAGGGCCTGGGAGGGACTGAGAAGGGACTGGGTAGGTCCTGGGACAAACTGGGAGGGAACTGGGAATGCACAAGGAAGGGCAGTGGGAAGGGACTGGGAGGGGATTGGGAGGGACCTGAGAAGGGACTGGGACAAACTGGGAAGGGACTGGGAAGGGCCTGGAACTAACTGGGAGGAGACTTGGAGGGAACTGGGAGGACCTGGGAGGGCACTGGGAAGGACCGGGAAGGAATGGGAGGGGGTGGGATGGAGTGGGAGGAAACTTGGAAGGCCTGGGAAGGGACTGGAAGAAACTGGGTGGACTGGGAGGGGACTGGAAGGGGACTGGGAAGGTCCTGGGACAAACTGGGAGGGGACTGGGATGGAACAAGGAAGGGACACGGAGGCGACAAGGAGGCGACTAGAAAGGGACAAGGAGGCGACAATAAAGGGACAAGGAAGCGACACGGAGGCGACAGGGAAGGGACAGGGAGGGGAGTGGGAAGGGACAGGGAGGGGAGTGGGAAGGGACAGGGAGGGGAGTGGGAAGGAACTGAGAAGGGACAGGGAAGGGCCTGGAACTAAGTGGGAGGGGACTTGGAGGACCTGGGAGGGCACTTGGAAGAACTGGGAGGGGACCGGGAGGGAGTGGGAGGAAACTGGGAGGGCCTGGGAAGGGACTGGAAAGGGCCTAGGACAAACTGAGAGGGGACTGGGATTTAACTGGGAAGCGAAAAGGAAGAGACATGGAAAGGACAAGGAGAGGAGAAGGAGGAGACAAGGAGAACAAGGAGAGGACAAGGAGGGGAGTGGGAAGGGACTGGGAGGGGAGTGGGAAGGGACTGGGAGGGGAGTGGGAAGGGCCTGGAACTAAGTGGGAGGGTACTTGGAGGACCTGGGAGGGCACTTGAAAGGACTGGGAGGGGACCGGGAGGGCCTGGGAAGGGACTGGAAAGGGACTGGGAGGAAATGGGTGGACTGGGAGGGGACTGGGAAGGGACAAGGAGGGGACAAGGAGGGAATCGGGGAGGGACGGAGGGGAGTGGGAAGGGACTGGGAAGGGACAGGGAGGGGATTGGGATGGGACTGGGACAAACTGGAAGGGGACTGGGAGGGAAGTGGGAGGGAACTGGAAGGGTAATGCAAAGGGACTGGGAGGGGAGTGGGAGAGACTGGGTGGAGTGGGATGGACTGGGATGAAACTGAGAAGGCACTGGGATAAACTTTGAAGGGACTGGGAAGGGCCTGGAACTAACTGGGAGGGGACTTGGAGGGAACTGGGAAGACCTGGGAGGGAATGGGAGGGAACGGGAGGGACTGGGAAGGGACGGGAAAGGGCCTGGGAGGAACTGGGTGGACTGGAAGGGGACTGGGACAAACTGGGAGGGGACTGGAAGGGAACTGGGAAGTAACAAGGAATGGACAGGGAGGGGAGTGGGAAGGGACTGGGAGGGGATTGGGAAGGGACTGGGACAAACTGGGAAGGGACTGGGACACACTGGGAGCAGACTTGGAGTGAAGTGGGAGGACCCGAGTGAAATGGGAGGGCACTGGGAGGGACTGGGAGGGCACTGGGAAAGACTGGGTGGCCACTGGAAAGGGAATGGGAAGAGACTGGGAGGGGCCTGGGAGGAACTGGGTGGACTGGGAGGGGACCAGGAGGAAATGGGAGGGACTGGTAGGAAACTGGGAGGGCCAGGAAAGGGACTGGGACAAACTGGGAGGCGACTGGGAGGGCACTGGAAGGCTAATGGAAAGGGAGCGGGAGGGGAGTGAGAGGGTATTGGAAAGGGACTGGGAAGGGAGTGGGGGAGAGTGGGAGGGAATGGGTGGACTGGGATAGACTGGGTCAAACTGGGAAGGGACTGGGAAGGCCCTGGAACTAAGTGGGAGGGGACTTGGAGGGAACTGGGAGGGAATGGGAGGGCCTGGGAAGGAACTGGAAAGGGCCTGGGAGGGACTGAGAAGGTCCTGGGACAAACTGGGAGGGAACTGGGAATGCACAAGGAAGGGCAGTGGGAAGGGACTGGGAGGGGATTGGGATGGGACTGGAGTGACCTGAGAAGGGACTGGGACAAACTGGGAAGGGACTGGGAAGGGCCTGGAATTCACTGGGAGGGGACTTGGAGGGAACTGGGAGGACCTAGGAGGGCACTGGGAAGGACCGGGAAGGAATGGGAGGGGGTGGGATGGAGTGGGAGGAAACTTGGAAGGCCTGGGAAGGGACTGGAAAGGGACTGGGAGAAACTGGGTGGACTGGGAGGGGACTGGAAGGGGACTGGGAAGGTCCTGGGACAAACTGGGAGGGGACTGGGATGGAACAAGGAAGGGACAAGGAAGCAACACGGAGGCAACAAGGAGGCGACAAGAAAGGGAAAAGGAAGCGACACGGAGGCGACAAGGAAGGGACAGGGAGGGGAGTGGGAAGGGACAGGGAGGGGAGTGGGAAGGGACAGGGAGGGGAGTGGGAAGGGACAGGGAGGGGAGTGGGAAGGGACAGGGAGGGGAGTGGGAGGGAGCGGGAGGGAACTGAGAAGGGACAGGGAAGGGCCTGGAACTAAGTGGGAGGGGACTGGGATGGAACTGGGAAGGGAAAAGGAAGGGACATGGAAAGGACAAGGAGAGAAGAAGGAGGGAACAAGGAGAGGACAAGGAGGGGAGTGAGAAGGGACAGGGACAAACTGGGAAGTGCCAAGAACTAAGTGGGAGGGGACTTGGAGGACCTGGGAGGGCACTTGGAAGGACTGGGAGGGGACTGGGAGGGAGTGGGAGGAAACTTGGAGGGCCTGGGAAGGGACTGGGAGGAAATGGGTGGACTGGGAAGGGAACGGGAAGGGAACGGGAAGGGAGTGGGAGGGGACTGGGACAAACTGGAAGGGGACTGGGTGGGAAGTGGAAGGGAACTGGAAGGGTAATGCAAAGGGACTGAGAGGGGAGTGGGAGAGACTGGGTGGAGTGGGATGGACTGGGATGGAACTGAGTAGGCACTGGGATAAACTTTGAAGGGATTGGGAAGGGCCTGTGACAATCTGGGAGGGGACTTGGAGGGCACTGGCAGGGGACTGGGGGGGGACTGGAATGAGACAGAGAGAAACTGGGAGGGAACTCTGAAGGGACTGGGAACGGACAGTGAGGGCACTGGGACAAACTGGTAGGGGACCGGGAAGGCACTGGGAGGGGACTGGGATGGAACTAAGAAGGGACTGGGAAAGGCCTGGGACAGAGTGGGAGGAGACTGGGAGGGGATTGCGATGGGACTGGGAAGGAACTGGGAGGGGATGGCGTACTCTGCAAAGGGTATGGGAAGAGAGTGGGAGGGCCTGAGTAAAATGGGAGGGGATTGGGAAGGGACTGGGATGGATAGCGAGGGGCTTGTGGGGACTGGGAAGGACTGGGAAAGCACTGGGTGGGGAATGCGAAGGGACTGGCAGGGGACTGGGAAGGGCCTTGGAGGGCACTGGGAAGGGAATGGGAACAGACCAGGAGGGGACTGGGATGGACAGGGATGGGCTGGGATGGACAGGGAGGGGCTTGGAGGGACTGGAAGAGAATGGGAGGGGTCTGGAAGAGAATGGGAGGGGTCTGGAAGAGAATGGGAGGGGTCTGGGAGTGCACTGGGAAGGGACTGGGAGTGCACTGGGAAGGGACTGGGAAGGGACAGGGAGGAAAGTGAGAATGGACTGGTAAGGGCCTGGGACAAACTGGGAGGGAACTGGGAGGGGAGTGGGAGGGACTGGGTGGACTGGGAGGGAATTGGGAGGGACAGGGCAGGACTGGGAGCTTGCTGGGAGGGACTGGAAAGGGCCTGGGCGAAACTGGGAGGGAACTGTGAAGAGACTGGGAAGGTATGGGGAGGGCACTGGGACGGACTGGGAGGGAACTGAGAAGGGACAGTGAGGGGAGTGGGAGGGACTGGGTGGAACAGGAGGGAATGGGAGGGACTGGGATGGAGTGGGAGGGACTGGGAAGGGGCTGGGAAGGGACAGGGAGGGAAGTGGGACAAAGTGGGAGGGGACTGGGAGTGCACTGCGAGGACCAGAGTGAAATGGGAGGGGACGGGGAGGGAATGGGAGGGCACTGGGAATGGACCAGGAGGGGACTGAGAGGGAATGGGAGGAACTGGGAATGACTGGGAGGGCACTGGGCGGACTGGGAGGGGACGGGGAGGGAATGGGAGGGGCTGGGATGGACAGGAATGGGGGGGGAGAGACTGGGAAGGACTGGGACGGAATGGGAGGGAACTGGGAAGGGAATGGGAAGGGAATGGGAAGGGACTGGGAAGGGACTGGGAGGGCCCGGGATGGAGTGGGATGGACTGGGATAGGACGGAGAAGGGACTGGGTGGGAATGGGATGGACTGGAAAGGACCTGGAGGGGACTGGCAAGGGACTAAGAAGAATTGGGAGGTAGTGGGAGAAATTGGGAGGGACTGGAAGGGAACTGGGAAGGGACTTGGCTGGGAATGGGAGAGTACTGCGAAGGGACTGGGATGCAGTGGGAAAGGACTGGGAATGAAACTGGGAATGGACTGGGAAGGGACTGGGACAGTGAGGGAAGGGACTTGGTAGGGATAGCAAAGCGATTGTTACAGACTGGGACAAGCTGGGAGGGACAGGGACAAACTGGGAAGGGACTGGGAGAACACATTGCAGTACTGGGAGCCCTTGAGGGAGATCTTGGAGTTCCTGGGAGCACTGTTGTTGCTGCGAGGTCACCGAGAATGGGATCGGAGAGGTTTTACTGGCAGCACCGCGTGGGACAGGAGGTCACTCACTGCGTTCCTGGGAGGACTGGAGAGGGATTTTGCAGTTCCCGGGAGCACTGGCAGAGACTGGGAGGCGCTGGGTTCACCCTGGGATCGCTGGGCGAGTCTGGGGGCATTGGGGTCAGCCTGCAAGAGCTGGGAGAGACAGGAGAACAGCTCGTGAACTGGGAGCAGACTGCTCCCGACCGCGGCAAATCGACACCCACCCCCACCCCCCCCTCGCTGCTGCCCACCCCCTGACCCGTGGCAGAGTCCTGCAGCAGGGACAAAACAACTCCAGAGAGCAGCAGAGTCTACACTGAGATGATGCGGAGCGGAGAAAGCAGAGGGGACGAGGGTTACGCTGGCTAGGTCAGAGCCGAGGGGGCGAGGGCGGCGCCATCTTGGGAAGGGCAGGCGCCGTCACGGGGAGGGCGGCGCCATCTTGGGAAGGGCAGGCGCCGTCACGGGGAGGGCGGCGCCATCTTGGGAAGGGCAGGCGCCGTCACGGGGAGGGCGGCGCCATCTTGGGAAGGGCAGGCGCCGTCACGGGGAGGGCGGCGCCATCTTGGGAAGGGCAGGCGCCGTCACGGGGAGGGCGGCGCCATCTTGGGAAGGGCAGGCGCCGTCACGGGGAGGGCGGCGCCATCTTGGGAAGGGCAGGCGCCGAAGGGAGCCGAGCCGAGCCGAGGAGCCGAAGGGAGCCGAGCCGAGCCGAGGAGCCGAAGGGAGCCGAGCCGAGCCGAGGAGCCGAAGGGAGCCGAGCCGAGCCGAGGAGCCGAAGGGAGCCGAGCCGAGCCGAGGAGCCGAAGGGAGCCGAGCCGAGCCGAGGAGCCGAAGGGAGCCGAGCCGAGCCGAGGAGCCGAAGGGAGCCGAGCCGAGCCGAGGAGCCGAAGGGAGCCGAGCCGAGCCGAGGAGCCGAAGGGAGCCGAGCCGAGCCGAGGAGCCGAAGGGAGCCGAGCCGAGCCGAGGAGCCGAAGGGAGCCGAGCCGAGCCGAGGAGCCGAAGGGAGCCGAGCCCAGCCGAGGAGCCGAAGGGAGCCGAGCCCAGCCGAGGAGCCGAAGGGAGCCGAGCCCAGCCGAGGAGCCGAAGGGAGCCGAGCCCAGCCGAGGAGCCGAAGGGAGCCGAGCCCAGCCGAGGAGCCGAAGGGAGCCGAGCCCAGCCGAGGAGCCGAAGGGAGCCGAGCCCAGCCGAGGAGCCGAAGGGAGCCGAGCCCAGCCGAGGAGCCGAAGGGAGCCGAGCCCAGCCGAGGAGCCGAAGGGAGCCGAGCCCAGCCGAGGAGCCGAAGGGAGCCGAGCCCAGCCGAGCCGCCGAAGGGAGCCGAGCCCAGCCGAGCCGCCGAAGGGAGCCGAGCCCAGCCGAGCCGCCGAAGGGAGCCGAGCCCAGCCGAGCCGCCGAAGGGAGCCGAGCCCAGCCGAGCCGCCGAAGGGAGCCGAGCCCAGCCGAGCCGCCGAAGGGAGCCGAGCCCAGCCGAGCCGCCGAAGGGAGCCGAGCCCAGCCGAGCCGCCGAAGGGAGCCGAGCCCAGCCGAGCCGCCGAAGGGAGCCGAGCCCAGCCGAGCCGCCGAAGGGAGCCGAGCCCAGCCGAGCCGCCGAAGGGAGCCGAGCCCAGCCGAGCCGCCGAAGGGAGCCGAGCCCAGCCGAGCCGCCGAAGGGAGCCGAGCCCAGCCGAGCCGCCGAAGGGAGCCGAGCCCAGCCGAGCCGCCGAAGGGAGCCGAGCCCAGCCGAGCCGCCGAAGGGAGCCGAGCCCAGCCGAGCCGCCGAAGGGAGCCGAGCCCAGCCGAGCCGCCGAAGGTTATATAAAAGGTTAATCTTTTCCCATGTTAATTCTTATTTTATACAGAACGGTTAATTTTTCCTATCAGGCTCAGCCAGCCTCTGTTCAGAGGGTTTTCCATTCACATAAAAAACAACCAATCGACAACAAAATCGATACGTTTTAAAAAGCCACTCTTTGCATATGATAGATACACACTGCACATACCCCATTTCAAAGCCTCCCTTCTTACCAATTAACACTGTAGTATAGAGGTTTTACTTCGAGCAGTGCTTTCTGGGCCAGATGTAAGCAGCTGAAGACATTTATTACATTATACAGCAAAGTCATATAGTCTAATCAGAAGGCACACGTGGCACATCCCAAATGGGCATTTTCTGCTGGCATACGTGTAATTAAGGCATACAATAGGTTGCAATAAAACTATTTTAACACATCCAACCTGTTATAAAATATGCATTTTTTTTTTTTAATATATATAATGCTTCTCTTAAAACGATTTTGAATACAAAGAAACAAAAATCTCATTCTATAATATCCCTATATCAAACTCTTATCCTAACACCTTAGTACCTTAGTACAATCACTAATTACTTAATACTTATAAATACTAAATACTTACTATTCATTATGCTTACAGGTAAAACAACTATTAAAAACAAAAATAAATCTCTAAAACACATCACAATCAGAAATAATGAAATAATCATTGTTGCTTTAAATCAGAACACAACTTTCATAGACTAGAGAGGTTATCAGAACGGGGGGGAGAAAGGGGGGGGGGGGGGAGGCGGCCGGCTAGCAAAGGCACCATGAGGACAAAGAGGGGGGGGGCAAAAGGGGGGTGGGGAGGAAGCCACCGAATTCACACCAGCTGCCCTTCCAGGCAGCCTCCAGGTCAAATGTAGGATTCCCTGAAGGCATGGAGACTTCCATAGGAGGTAATAGCAGCAATTTTGAGCTACATTGATGTTTTTGAGCCTAAAACTCGAGGTGCTTGTAGCAGATGCCACTGTCTCTTCTCACTCCATATTGCTGGATGTCAGTGCATACAACTTACAGCAGCAGTTCCTAAAGTACACAAAAGTATCTGGCAATCAGTGTTTCTTACAGGCTTCTAGGACAGTCATCTTCTCCCAAGTCATGCTTTTTGCCTAAAGTGTCCCTTCTGTCCACAATTAAAACACATGGAAAAAACTTTTAAGAGTTAGTGGGGGGGTGTCCAGCAGCAGGGGGGGAGTGGGCTGCTGTTGCTATTGGCCAGGTGCCAGTGACTGCAGCTTCAGGGGTGCAGGTGAGCTTAGTGGCCATGGTGGGGGAGAGGGGCTGGGGGGCGTAGATGTCAAAGAAGAGCTTTGTTCTGGTGAAATGGCATTACTATTGTAACAGCTTTATAATGCTCTGCTAATTGATCTAAAGAATCTTTAATTAGTCCCTGTGTTGTAAGGGAAGATGTAACAATTTTGTTTACTTTTGTTGCCGCCATCCCTCCCCGCTCCCATGTCTTTTCATTCTACTTTTTTTTTCCCTCCAGGATGTAAGTAAATGACTCTGAGTATCAAGTTATCTTCTTTTGTTCTTTGATTACCCATACGTGCTCATCAACAGGAGGCACCGACCCTCAGTTTCCCCAGTCACTTACCTCTGTCCGGGGTGACCATTTGTTGTAGTATTGATGTTTTAATTACTTCGAGCAGTGCTTTCTGGACCAGATGTAAGCAGCTGAAGACATTTATTACATTATACAGCAAAGCTATATAGTCTAATCAGAAGGCACACGTGGCACATCTCAGTTGGGCATTTTCTACTGGCATACGTGTAATTAAGGCATACAGTAGGTCGTAACAACAAAACTATTTTAACACGTCCAACCAAACTCTGCCCAGTTTCTCTCCTTCAGTTCCAAAGTGTTTACATTACTCTCAGAGTCAAAGGCAAAACATAGCTTTCTCTGACTCGAGCAAAGGCAAATCTTCCCCATAGTCTTCCAAAGCTATCCCAAAACATCTTCCCACATAATACCATTCTTCTACATCCACTTAAACAGGAGAGCTTCTGGAATGTAAAAGCAAATTCTAGGGAGAGCAAAACAGGGTTTCAAAGCATAAATATAACATGTGTATCACATAAAAACAGTAGACCTTCCTTTTTGTCTGTCATGGGAGGGGGGGTTGCCCTTCTTTGTTTCTTTGGGGTTTTTTTCTTTTTGTTTCTTAGTTTTCAATACAAATGGAAAAACCTTCAAAGAGGGCCGCACTCAGCTGCTCCCCACACACAGGGGCAAGAGAAGCCCCTAACTGGTCAGTGTTGCCACCCCTCTTAAGGGGATCGGTTGGCACCTAAGGTGCACCTGGGGGTATCAAAGGGGAATTTGGGGGCACATAGAGGGATCAGGAGGGCCTCTGGAGAGTCTCCCAAATGATTAGTTGGATATTTAGGGTTATTTGGACCCCCGCCACAAAGGCCACTACTGCAAAGCTTTCCCCCCACCACCACAACTAACCCTAACCATCCGACTAAAATACCCACAGGAGACCTTCCATTGGTCCCCACATGCCTCTATATTCCCCTTGACTTCCCATTCAAATTAAGAAACTAAAAATAAAACCAGTGATGTTTCTTTTGTGTGTCTTGTGGGGTTTTTTAGTTTGCAAATAAGAGTAATTTCAAAGCCTTTTTGCATCCACATTACTATTGTTCTGCAATCTCTCGATTAAGAGCACAGCTTTTTCTCTGCTGGAATACCTCACACTAACACATTTTTTTCATGGTTTTCATCCCCTCTGAGAGCATTCAGGCAGCTTTTTTGGGCAGCATCCCCCGCCCCTCACTCACCTGCTCCTCTCCTGCATCATGACCCACCCCCATGTGGTATCATGGAAGGAAAGACAGACAGCTGAGGGGCTGCCCTGCTTTTTATCGCGCTGGGGGAGGCGGCGCCGCGCTGGGGGAGGCGGCGCCGCGCTGGGGGAGGCGGCGCCGCGCTGGGGGAGGCGGCGCCGCGCTGGGGGAGGCGGCGCCGCGCTGGGGGAGGCGGCGCCGCGCTGGGGGAGGCGGCGCCGCGCTGGGGGAGGCGGCGCCGCGCTGGGGGAGGCGGCGCCGCGCTGGGGGAGGCGGCGCCGCGCTGGGGGAGGCGGCGCCGCGCTGGGGGAGGCGGCGCCGCGCTGGGGGAGGCGGCGCCGCGCTGGGGGAGGCGGCGCCGCGCTGGGGGAGGCGGCGCCGCGCTGGGGGAGGCGGCGCCGCGCTGGGGGAGGCGGCGCCGCGCTGGGGGAGGCGGCGCCGCGCTGGGGGAGGCGGCGCCGCGCTGGGGGAGGCGGCGCCGCGCTGGGGGAGGCGGCGCCGCGCTGGGGGAGGCGGCGCCGCGCTGGGGGAGGCGGCGCCGCGCTGGGGGAGGCGGCGCCGCGCTGGGGGAGGCGGCGCCGCGCTGGGGGAGGCGGCGCCGCGCTGGGGGAGGCGGCGCCGCGCTGGGGGAGGCGGCGCCGCGCTGGGGGAGGCGGCGCCGCGCTGGGGGAGGCGGCGCCGCGCTGGGGGAGGCGGCGCCGCGCTGGGGGAGGCGGCGCCGCGCTGGGGGAGGCGGCGCCGCGCTGGGGGAGGCGGCGCCGCGCTGGGGGAGGCGGCGCCGCGCTGGGGGAGGCGGCGCCGCGCTGGGGGAGGCGGCGCCGCGCTGGGGGAGGCGGCGCCGCGCTGGGGGAGGCGGCGCCGCGCTGGGGGAGGCGGCGCCGCGCTGGGGGAGGCGGCGCCTGCTTTGTCACCTCACGCTCAGCTTTCCATGGGTTTTATTCCCCTCCAAGACAACACGTTGAGTTCTGAGCAGCTGAGGAGCCCTGGGGAACACCTGTACAGAAATGTTCCTCCAAGAGCTGTCAGAAAAACGTTCGTTCCGCCAGCAGGCAGCTCTGGCTTCAGAGCAAAAGCCTTCTGTGATCATTCTGTTTAGCTCAGCACCAGCTGCAGCCGTCAGTATTACCAAACTACACAGTAATGGCCTCCTCCCGGTGCCCTCCCGGTCCCAACAGTTTCCTCCCACCAAAGGACTGGCAGAGAACTGGAAGCGACTGGGAAGAAACTGGGAGGGACTGGGAGGGCACGAGGTGGAATCTGGGAGGGAAGGAGGAGGAAACTGTCAGAGACTGAAAGAAAACTGGGAGGAAACTGGTAGAGACTAAGAGGTAGTGGAGGCTCAAGTGGGAGGCACTGGGGAGAACTGTGAGAGAGCTCCGAAGGAACTGGAAGGGACTGGGAACAACTGGGAAAAAAAGTCCCAAAGAGGACCCTAAATGGGCCCAAATGGCCCCAAAGTAAACAGAGCCCAAACTGGGGTGATCTGGACCAATGGAGCCAGTGGAAGCACTTCCCACCTAAACTGTACTGACCAAAGAGAGCGCGGCTCTGCTTTCCCACTCCGGGAAATCTGCCACGCTGCAAGATGAGAAGGAGACTGGGAGGGATTGAGAGGAACTGGGAAAGGACTAGGAGAGACTGGGAGGGGACTGGGAGTGACTGGGATGGGACTGGGAGGAGACTGGGAGAGGATTGGGAGGGATGGGGATGGGGACAGGACTGAGAAGGGACTGGGAGAGACTGGGAAGGGACTGGAAGGAGATTGGGAAGGACCGGGAGAGGAATGGGAGGGACTGTGAGGAATTCCAAAGGGAATGGGAGGGAATGGAAAGGAAACGGGAGGAACTGGGATGGAAGTTGGAAGGACTAGGGGTGACTGAGAAGGACTGGGAAAGAACTGGGAGGGACTGGGATACCACTGGGACCCTCACAAGTCTATGGCACCAGATGGGATCCATCCCAGGGCAGAGAGCTCTGGCAGATGAGCTCCAAGCCACTGTCCAACATTTGCCACCAGTCCTGCATGACCACAGAGGTCCCAGGTGGCTGGAAGCTGCCAGTGTGATGCCATTCACGAGAAGGGCTGGAGGGAAGAACCTGGGAACTCCAGGCCTGTAAGCCTGACCTCAGTGCCTGGCAAGACTATGGAGCAGATCGTCCTGGGGGCAATCACAGCAAACCTGCAGGATGGGCAAGGGCTCAGGCCCAGCCAGCAAAGATTTGGTGGGAGGGGCAGGTCCTGCCTCACCAACCTGATCTCCTTCTATGCCCAGGTGACTGCCTGGTAGGTGTTGGGAAGGCTGTGGATGTAGTCTGCCCAGACTTCAGCAAGGCCTTTGACACTGTCTGCCACAACAACCACCTGGCTGAGCTGACAGCCCACATCCTGGACAGGAGCACTCTGTGCTGGGTTAGGAACTGGCTGGAGTCCTGGGCCCAGAGAGTGGTGGTGAATGGTGCCACATGCAGCTGGCAGCCGGGCACTAGTGGTGTCCCCCAGGGATCAGTGCTGGGTCCCATCCTGTTCAATATCTTTATTGATGATCTGGATGAGGGGATCGAGTCCATCATCAATAACTTTGCAGATGACACCAAGCTGGGGGCAGGAGTTGATCTGCTGGAAGGTAGGAGAGCTCAGCAGAGGGACCCTGACAGGCTGGACAGATGGGCAGAGTTTGGAAAGCATGCATGGACTCCCTGGTTGGTGAAGCAGCAATTGTTTAGTGGTACAGAACAAGCAGTGTATGTAGGAAAAATCAAGCAGGCTAAGCAATTCCCTGGCATTCTTGCACCACTGCTGCTAATTGAGTTTTCTCCTTTGATATGCAGCTCTCCATTATTATCTTCATCCCATATCAGGTTGAGCTTCTCCAGCACGGAGGCGAGCGTCCTTCTGTCTCGCGCTTCAGGCTGTTTACTGCAGTCAGCTCTTCTTTATCATCAGACCATTCTTCCGTCGTCAGCAGCCTGTTGTTCTTTCCTGTCCTGAAACCTTTCATACATACTTTCTGCTTTCCTCCAGGCAGAGTCCAAGGGCATGATATTGAACACATCCAAGTGCCAGGTTCTACACATTACCACAACAACCCCAGGCATTGCTACAGGCTGGGGTCAGACTAGCTGGAGAGGAACCAGGCAGAAAGGGACCTGAGGGTGCTGGTTGACACCAGCTGAACATGAGCCAGCAGTGTGCCCAGGTGGCCAAGAAGGCCAAATACATCCTGGCCTGCATCAGGAACAGTGTGGCCAGCAGGAGCAGGGAGGTCATTCTGCCCTGTGCTCAGCACTGGTCAGGCCACACCTTGAGTTCTGGGTCCAGTTCCTGGGCCCCTCAGTTTAGGAAAGATGTTGAGATGCTGGAAGGTGTCCAGAGAAGGGCAACAAAGCTGGGGAGGGGTCTGGAGCATAGCCCTGTGAGGCAAGGCTGAGGGAGCTGGGGTTGCTTAGCCTGGAGAAGAGGAGGCTCAGGGGAGACCTTCTTGCTCTCTACAACTACCTGAGGGCAGATTGTAGCCAGGTAGGGTTTGGTCTGTTCACCCAGGCACCCAGTACCAGAACAAGAGGACACAGTCTCAGGCTGTGCCAGGGAAGGTTTAAGCTAGAGGTGAGGACAAAGTTCATCCCAGAAAGAGGAACTGGCCATTGGAATGTGCTGCCCAGGGAGGTGGTGGAGTCCCCATCCCTGGAGGTGTTCCAAAAAAGAACTGGATGTGGCACCTGGAGCCATGGTTTAATTGTGAGGAGGGGATAGGGATGCAGACATAGGAGGGAATTGATGAGATCTGAGGTCTCTTCAAACCTGGTTGATTATGTGAGACTGGGAGGTACTAGGAGGAACTGGGGGTTACTGGGAAGTACTAGAAGGTACTGGGAGGCTGTGGAAGGACTCTGGGGGTGGAGAGTTACTGGGGGGGAGTGAGGGGGCACTGGAGAACTATAAGGGTTAACTGGGAGGTACTGGGAAGGGCTCTGAATGGCACTGGGAAAAACTCAGAGACTGTGGAGAGACTTTGGGGCAGTCTGCAGGGGGTGAAGGGGTCACTGGGGGTTATGGGGAGATACTCACAGTGCTCCCAGTGCTCTCCCAGTTGTCTCCCAGTTCCTCCCAGTGCTCCCAGTTAGGTTCCTGATCCTTCCAGTTGTATCCCAGGGCTCCAGAACTGACTCCAGGTGCTGCAGGTATGGCTCCCAGTCCCTCCCAGTCCCTCCCAGTGCCTCTCAGCCCCTGCCAGCCTCCTCCCAGACTGGGAAAGGACTGGGAGGCACTGGGAGGGGCTCAGGACAGTAGTGGGAAGGACTGGGAGACTGTGGAAGGACTCTGGGGGGGAATTGGGGATGCTCAGTGGGGTACAGAGGGTCACTGGGAGGCTGTGGAAGGACTTCCTCGGTGGAACTGGGAGGGCTCAGGGGGGCACTGGGGGTTACTGGAAGGTACTGGGAGGTAGTGGGGAGTACTGGGAGGCTGTGAAAGGACTCTGGGAGGGGAGGGTTACTGTGGGGGGAGTGAGGGGGCACTGGGGAAGTCTAAGGGTTAACTGGGAGGTACTGGGAAGGGCTCTGAATGGCACTGGGAAGAACTCAGACTGTGGAAAGACTTTGGGGCGGTCTGGAGGGGCTCAGGGGGGCACTGGGGGTCATGGGGAGATACTCCCAGTGCTCTCCCAGTTGTCTCCCAGTTCCTCCCAGGGACCCCTAGTGCTCCCAGTTGGGTTCCCGCTGCTTCCAGTTGTGTCCCAGGGCTCCAGCAATGCCTCCAGCTGGTCCAGGTATGTCTCCCAGTGCCTCCTGGTCCCTACTGGTCTCCTCCCATACTGGGATAGGACTAGAAGGGATTGGGAGGTACTGGGAGGGACAGGAATAAACAGGGAGGGACTGGAAGGGAGTGGGACAGTGTGGGAGGGGACGTGGAGGGACAGGGAGGGGACATAGTGGGAATGGACTGGCAGGGACTGGCAGGGACTGGGAGGGGACTTTCACAGCTGTCTCCCACTTTTGTCCCAGTTGGGTTCCTGCTGCTTCCAGTTGTCTCCCAGGGCTCCAGGTCTGACTCCAGGTGCTGCAGGTATGGCTCCCAGACTCTCCCAGAAACTTCCAGCCCCTACCAGTCTCCTCCCAGACTGGGAAATGTGTAGGAGAAAATGGGATGGACTGGGAGGCTGTAAAGGGCTGTGGGAGGGAAATGGGGGGCTGAGGGGGGTACTGGGAATTCCTGGGTCACGCTCCCAGTGCTCCCAGTTGTTTCCCAGTTGTCTCCCAGTGGGGATGCTACTGCTTCCAATTGTCCACCAGGGCTCTTGCCAGGTAGTGCAGGTAGAACTGGGAGGGGACTGGAAAGGGATGGGGAAGGGACTGGTTGGGGACTGTGAAGGGACTGGGATGGAATGGGAGGAACTGGGAGGGGCTGGGATGGACTAGGGGGGCACTGGGAAGAGACTGGGATGGGAGTGGGGAAGGACAGGGAGGAACTGGGTGTACTGGGATGGGAATGGGAGGGAACTGGGAGAGACTGGGAAGGACTGGGAGTGCACTGTGACGGGACTGGGAGGGGAGTGGGGAGCCAGTGGGAGGGGATTGGGAGGGAACTAAGAAGGGAATGGGAAGGGAAAAGAGTTGGAAGGGACTGGGATAGAGTGGGATGGATCAGGGAGGGAATTGGAAAGGGCTCAGGACAGTACTGTGAAGGACAGGGAGGCTGTTAAGGGCTCTGGGGGGGCACTGGGAGGTACTGGGAGGCTGTGAAAAGATCTGGGGGGGGAGGGTTACTGGGGGGAGTGAGGGGGCGCTGGAGAACTATAAGGGTTAACTGGGAGGTACTGGGAAGGGCTCTGAATGGCACTGGGAAGAACTCAGAGACTGTGGAATGACTCTGGAGGGGGTCTGGAGGAGCTCGGGGGCACTGGGGGTCATGAGGAGATACTCACAGTGCTCCCAGTGCTCTCCCAGTTCCTCCCAGTGCTCCCAGTTGAGTTCCTGCTGCTTCCAGTTGTCTCCCAGGGCTCCAAACTGACTCCAGGTGCTGCAGGTATGGCTCCCAGTCCTTCCCAGTGCCTCTCAGCCCCTGCCAGCTTCCTCCCAGACTGGGAAAGGACTGGGAGGCACTGGGAGGGTCTCAGGACAGTACTGGGAAGGACTGGGAGGCTGTGGAAGGTCTCTGGAAGGGAGTTGGGGGGGCACTGGGAGGCTGTGGAAGGATCTGGGGCAGGGAGGGTTACTGGGGGAGAGTGAGGGGGCACTGGGAAAATTCTAAGGGTCAACTGGGAGGTACTGGGAAGGGCTCTGAATGGCACTGGGAAGAACTCAGACTGTGGAAAGACTTTGGGGCGGTCTGGAGGGGCTCAGGGGGGCACTGGGGGTCATGGGGAGATACTCCCAGTGCTCTCCCAGTTGTCTCCCAGTTCCTCCCAGGGACCCCTAGTGCTCCCAGTTGGGTTCCCGCTGCTTCCAGTTGTGTCCCAGGGCTCCAGCAATGCCTCCAGCTGGTCCAGGTATGTCTCCCAGTGCCTCCTGGTCCCTACTGGTCTCCTCCCATACTGGGATAGGACTAGAAGGGATTGGGAGGTACTGGGAGGGACAGGAATAAACAGGGAGGGACTGGAAGGGAGTGGGACAGTGTGGGAGGGGACGTGGAGGGACAGGGAGGGGACATAGTGGGAATGGACTGGCAGGGACTGGCAGGGACTGGGAGGGGACTTTCACAGCTGTCTCCCACTTTTGTCCCAGTTGGGTTCCTGCTGCTTCCAGTTGTCTCCCAGGGCTCCAGGTCTGACTCCAGGTGCTGCAGGTATGGCTCCCAGACTCTCCCAGAAACTTCCAGCCCCTACCAGTCTCCTCCCAGACTGGGAAATGTGTAGGAGAAAATGGGATGGACTGGGAGGCTGTAAAGGGCTGTGGGAGGGAAATGGGGGGCTGAGGGGGGGTACTGGGAATTCCTGGGTCACGCTCCCAGTGCTCCCAGTTGTTTCCCAGTTGTCTCCCAGTGGGGATGCTACTGCTTCCAATTGTCCACCAGGGCTCTTGCCAGGTAGTGCAGGTAGAACTGGGAGGGGACTGGAAAGGGATGGGGAAGGGACTGGTTGGGGACTGTGAAGGGACTGGGATGGAATGGGAGGAACTGGGAGGGGCTGGGATGGACTAGGGGGGCACTGGGAAGAGACTGGGATGGGAGTGGGGAAGGACAGGGAGGAACTGGGTGTACTGGGATGGGAATGGGAGGGAACTGGGAGAGACTGGGAAGGACTGGGAGTGCACTGTGACGGGACTGGGAGGGGAGTGGGGAGCCAGTGGGAGGGGATTGGGAGGGAACTAAGAAGGGAATGGGAAGGGAAAAGAGTTGGAAGGGACTGGGATAGAGTGGGATGGATCAGGGAGGGAATTGGAAAGGGCTCAGGACAGTACTGTGAAGGACAGGGAGGCTGTTAAGGGCTCTGGGGGGGCACTGGGAGGTACTGGGAGGCTGTGAAAAGATCTGGGGGGGGAGGGTTACTGGGGGGAGTGAGGGGGCGCTGGAGAACTATAAGGGTTAACTGGGAGGTACTGGGAAGGGCTCTGAATGGCACTGGGAAGAACTCAGAGACTGTGGAATGACTCTGGAGGGGGTCTGGAGGAGCTCGGGGGCACTGGGGGTCATGAGGAGATACTCACAGTGCTCCCAGTGCTCTCCCAGTTCCTCCCAGTGCTCCCAGTTGAGTTCCTGCTGCTTCCAGTTGTCTCCCAGGGCTCCAAACTGACTCCAGGTGCTGCAGGTATGGCTCCCAGTCCTTCCCAGTGCCTCTCAGCCCCTGCCAGCTTCCTCCCAGACTGGGAAAGGACTGGGAGGCACTGGGAGGGTCTCAGGACAGTACTGGGAAGGACTGGGAGGCTGTGGAAGGTCTCTGGAAGGGAGTTGGGGGGGCACTGGGAGGCTGTGGAAGGATCTGGGGCAGGGAGGGTTACTGGGGGAGAGTGAGGGGGCACTGGGAAAATTCTAAGGGTCAACTGGGAGGTACTGGGAAGGGCTCTGAATGGCACTGGGAAGAACTCAGAGACTCTGGAAAGACTTTGGGGAGGTCTGGAGGGGCTGAGGGGGGCACTGGGGGTTATGTGGAGATACTCACAGTGCTCACAGTGCTCTCCCAGTTGTTCCCAGTGCTCCCAGTTGAGTTCCTGCTGCTTCCAGTTGTCTCCCAGGGCTCCAGCAATGCCTCCAGCTGGTCCAGGTATGTCTCCCAGTGCCTCCTGGTCCCTACTGGTCTCCTCCCATACTGGGATAGGATTAGAAGGGATTGGGAGGTACTGGGAGGGACAGGAATAAACAGGGAGGGACTGGGAGGGGACTGGGAAGGGAGTGGGACAGTATGGTAGGGGACTTGGAGGGACAGGGAGGGGACATAGTGGGAATGGACTGGGAGGGACTGGCAGGGACTGGGATGGAGTGGGATGGGACAGTAAGGGGATTGGGAAGGGACAGGGAAGGGACAGGGAGGGGATTGGGATGGGACTGAGTGAACTGGGAAGGGAATGAAAGGGACTGGGATGGACTGTTAGGGGCTTGGGTGGACTGGGATTGACAGGGAGGGCAGTGGTAGGGAATGGGAGGGATGGGAGGGGACTGGGAAGGAACTGGGAAGGGCCTGGGTCAAACTGGAAGGGGACTTGGAGGGAACTGGGAGGACCTGAGTGAAATTGGAGGGGACTGGGAGGGAGTGGGAGGAAACTGGGAGGGAATTGGTAGGGAACAGTGAAGGGACTAGGAGGGCACTGGAAGGGTAATGGAAAGGGAGTGGGAAAGGACAGGGAGGAACTGGGTGTAGTGGAATGGGAATGGGAGGGAACTGGGAGAGAATGCGAAGGACTGGGAGTGCACTGCGATGGGACTGGCTGGCCACGCCCCCTCCCAAATAAGGGAGGGAGAGTGAAACGGAGGAGGGCGGCTGGCCACACCCACAAAGGGAGGGCAGTGAAGAAGCGAGGTGGGGGGCTGGCCACGCCCCCCCCCAAATAAGGGAGGGAGGGAGTGAAGTGGAGGCGGGTGGCTGGCCATGCCCCCTCCCCCCACCAAGCTAAAAGGGGGAGGGAGCTTCTGGCGCGGTGCGGCCAATAGGAGGGAGGGGAAAGCGCAAAGGCGGGAAAGGGGTTAGGGGTGGGCGGCAAAAGGGGAGGGGAGGGCGGGAAAGGAATAAGGAAGGGGAAGGGAGGGGAGAGGAAGAGAGGGGGGACCAGTATGTACCAGTATGTACCAGTATGGAGCCAGGGCTAGACCAGTCTGGACCGGTTTGGACCAGTCTGGACTGGTTTGGACCAGTTTGGACCAGTCTGGACCAGTTTGGACCAGTCTGCACCAGTCTGGACCGTTTTGGACCAGTTTGGAACAGTATGAATCAGTTTGGACCAGTGTAGACTGGTTTGGACCGGTTTGGACCAGTCTGGAGTGTTTTGGACCGGTTTGGACCAGTCTGGACCAGTTTCAAGCAGTTTTGACCGGTCCGGACCGGTTTGGACCGGTTTGGACCGGTCCGGACCGGCTTGGACCGGTTTGGACCGGTCCAGACCGGCTTGGACCGGTTTGGACCGGTCTGGACCGGCTTGGACCGGTTTGGACCGGTCCAGACCGGCTTGGACCGGTTTGGACCGGTCCGGACCGGCTTGGACCGGTTTGGACCGGTCCAGACCGGCTTGGACCGGTTTGGACCGGTCTGGACCGGTCTGGACTGGCTTGGACCGGTTTGGACCGGCTTGGACCGGTCTGGACCGGTTTGGACCGGCTTGGACCGGTCTGGACCGGTTTGGACCGGTTTGGACCGGTCTGGACCGGTCTGGACCAGTCTGGACCGGTTTGGACCGGTCTGGACCGGCTTGGACCGGTTTGGACCAGTTTGGACCGGTCTGGACCGGCTTGGACCGGTCTGGACCGGTTTGGACCGGTTTGGACCGGTCTGGACCAGCTTGGACCGGTCTGGACCAGTTTGGACCGGTTTGGACCGGTCTGGACCGGTCTGGACCGGCTTGGACCGGCTTGGACCGGTTTGGACCGGTCTGGACCGGTCTGGACCGGTCTGGACCGGCTTGGACCGGTCTGGACCGGCTTGGACCGCTTTGGACCGGTTTGGACCGGTCTGGACCGGCTTGGACCGGCTTGGACCGGTTTGGACCGGTCCGGACTGGTCTGGACCGGTCTGGACCGGCTTGGACCGGTTTGGACCGGTCTGGACTGGCTTGGACCGGTCTGGACCGGTTTGGACCAGTCTGGACGAGTCTGGACCAGTATCGAGCTTGGGTGGCCACTAATGAGCTACGGTGGCCACTAATGACCCCCCCCCAGCCTCTCCCTCCCTCCCCTCCTCCTCCTCTCCCCTCCCGTTATCCCTTTCCCGCGCTCCCCGTGGCCCACGTGGCGCAGCCGGCCCCACTCCACTCTCTGACATCACCGCGCGGGGCAGCCCTGGTGCCCTCCTCCCCCCTCCCACCTGGGCGCTCCGCCCCCTTGCTCTGACGTAATCAGCAGCCATCGCCTCTCTGCCCCAGCTGCTCAGGCCACGCCCCCCGTGACATAGTCTGCGCTATTCCCCGCCCCCCCCATAGCCATCCTGCTGCCCTCCTCCAGCCCCGCCCCCTCCTATAGCCATCCAATTGTCGCCCTCCAGCCCCGCCTCCAGTCCTCCAGTCCCACCTCCTGCAACCTCCCTCAGCCCTTTCCCCGCCCCCTCCATAGCCATCCTATTTCACTCAAACCCCGCCCCCTTGTGACGCAGATGCCCTCTCGTTCCCGCCCCCTCCCTTAGCCATTCTATTGCCGCCCTCTAGCCCCGCCTCCAGTCCTCCAGCCCCGCCCCCCCATAGCCATCCTATTGCCTTCCTCAAGCCCCGCCTCCAGTGACGTAACCTGCGCGGTCTTCCCCGCTCCCCCTCCCCTCTAGCTCCCTTCCCACCCTTTCCCTTTCCTATCCCTCACAGCGCCGCCGCCGCTTTCTCTGCTCCCCGCCCCTCCTTTGCGTGGCCCCTAATCACGTGACGATCGCTGGGCGAATCTGGGTGCTGCGGGGTTCACCCTGGGATCGCTGGGCGAGTCTGGGGGCATTGGGGTCAGCCTGCAAGAGCTGGGAGAGACAGGAGAACAGCTCATGAACTGGGAGCAGACTGCTCCCGACCGCGGCAAATCGACACCCACCCCCCCTCGCTGCTGGTGTTTCTTGCCCCCCCCCCTCGCTGCTGCCCACCCCCAGACCCGTGGCAGAGTCCTGCAGCAGGGACAAAACAACTCCAGAGAGCAGCAGAGTCTACACTGAGCTGATGCGGAGCGGAGAAAGCAGAGGGGACGATAGTTACGCTGGCTAGGTCGAAGCCGAGAAGGCGAGGGCGGCGCCATCTTGGGAAGGGCAGGCGCTGTCACGGAGAGGGCGACGTCATCTTGGGAAGGGCAGGCGCTGTCACGGGGAGAGCGGTGCCGTCTTGGGAAGGGCAGGCGCTGTCACGGGGAGAGCGGTGCCGTCTTGATGCCCTCACTTCCGTCTACATGCCCCCAGACCTCCTTTCTCACCCTCTAAGGCCCTTGAGGTGCTCGCAGCTCGCCTTGAGATGCCGGGGGAGATGTGGCTGGGGGGTCCTGGGACTGCAGGACACCCAATACCGGAGTGAGACCACCCCAATCTTGCGGGACCCCAAACCCTGGAACCCCCCAGAGACCTCTAACACAACACCACCACTCCCCGCCCCCTCAGCTGCTTCAGGACCCTCCAGAGACCCCCCCGGAGACCCTCCAGAGGCCGCCAGACACCTCTCGATGCCCACAAAGCCCCTCTAGACGCCCCAGAATACCTCTCTGCGCCTCCCTTCAGAGGCCACTCACACCCTTGGCAGCAGGCGACAGCAAGCAGTACCTGGCCGTGCCCACAAGGTGGGAGCAGTGAGCAGAAGAGTCAGGGGCGCTAGGGACACCGAGACTCCAGCAATGCCACACAGCAACCCACACGCTGTGGGGACCTGACACAGAGACCCCGAAACCACACTGAGGCACAGACCCCCCCACTCCTCCGTGACCCTCCAGACATGACCCAGGAGCCCCTCCAGAGGTCCCCAGACACCTCTAGATGCTCCCAGAACCCTTCACATGCCCCCAAATTCCCCTTTCATACCCCCAAGCCCACTTCAGATGACAGCAGACCCTCCTTAACAGGCCCCCAACGCTCAGCAGGTCCGGTGCTGCTGTGCCTCGGGAGCAGATCAGCTGGTCTCCCTGCAGAGCTTTTTCCATTCAATGAAAAAACAGCACACCACACACACACATGAAAGACAATCCACTGTTTTAATTGAGAGACAGTTGCTATTTCTGTTTCAAACCACACCCCACACCCCCCCGTGGCTCTGCTCACGATGTGCTTTTCTCCTCTAGAAGCCTTTCTACAGAACAGAGGGGGGGCACGTCAAGGCCTTTCTGCACACAAATCACTGCCCTTCTGCAATCTCTCAATAAGCAGCACCGCTGTTCCTCGGCTGGAACACCTCACACTCACTCTTACACTTTCCCGGGGCTTTCCCTCCCCTCCAAGAACGTCCTGGCATTTCAAACATTTGGCATTTCAGGTCTGCAAGCAGCCTTTGTGGGAGGCTGCCCTCACCCCTCCCTCACTGCTCCTCTGCTGTATCCTCGCCCACCCCCCTGTGGCATCACAGAAGGAAAGACAGCCGAGCGGCTACGCTCCTGTTCTTTTTATCACCCCGAGCCGGGGACAGCCTTCTGGGCAAGGTTTGCAGCTTCAGCACACAGCTGAGCTTTGCTCTCACCCATTAAACCCTTTGGTGGTTTCAGCTTCCCGAGGATGTGTCGGCACAAGTCCTTGTCGGGGCACCGCAAACAGGGAGAGACAAAGCTCCGAGATCCAGGAAGAGGACGGCTGAGCAGACACTTCTAAAAGAGAGAAACTTCATCAGCTGAACCTCACACTTCTCCCAGCTTTGCAACAGCAAAGAACTTTGTGAACAACACAGTGGTGCTCCTAAGGAGGTCACCAGCTTGCAAGTTACAGGAGAAATAAAAACCTTTTTATTACAGAAGCACTGGCAAAAATTTACGGACAGGAACAGCAGACGAGGAAATTCTGCAATTGAGCTAACGATAGACATCAGGCCTAGGATCTGGCTACCCTGACAAAGGATGCCAACAGGACAGAGTGAGGCCTCAGCAGCACTCCCAAAAAGCCCCACAGAGAGCCACAGGCTCTGGCCCGTGCCCCACCTACGGGTCGGCCCTCCTGGCAGCAGCGCAACACCACCTCTTCAGGAGCCCAGGGACTGACCTCAGCCCCCTAAGGGCCAGGCAAGGTTGGTTCCTGTCAGCTGCCTAAAGCAGCCTCCCCAGCCCTGCTTACAGGGACCTTGGGCTGCTGCTGGGGACAGAAGGGGGAATGGAGGGCTCCACAACTCGTCACACAGACCCCGAGTACAGGGCTGTTAAGCTGACAGGGTGCCAAGGGAACAGGCTGCCATGAAGGCAGAGACCCAGGCCCTGAACTACAGGGTGGGTCACCTTGCCGCAGCAACACGACCCAGCGGCTTCGCTGTGTCTGACGAATAAAAGGAGGAAGTTCCACAGGAACAGAAGGGAAAACCTTTTCACTGTGTGTGCCAGAGCCCTGGAGCAGGCTGCCCAGAGAGTTAGTGGAGTCTCTGGAGACATTCAAAACCTGCCCCAGGTGATCCTGCACTGGCACAGGGGTTGGACCGGATGCTATTTTGGGGTCCCTTCCAACCCCTAACACTCAGTGATTCTGTGATTAGCTATGCTGGTGACAGAGTCTCACTGAGTGGTCTTTAAAATGTTTTTCTTTTCTTTCAGCCTAGGAGTTTCATATTTAAATAGACCTTCTGCTCTGTCTTCCCCCTTCCTTCTTCCATCTTGCGTCTAAAAACTAGGAGAGCTCGATGAGGTGTATCCTGGGCGTCCCAACGTAACACATCTCAATTGCATACATGGATTTTGTAATCTTTTGCCCCATTGCTTGCACAGGGTGGATTAAGTTCATTACTTAGAGCTTGTCAGGACAGCTGTTGAAGTGTCCTGTGCAATGCAGGAGGAGTTGAATCCCATAGGAAACCACATTACTGTGCTTTGTCAGCCTGGTTATGGTCAGAAACCTCCTTCATTTTTTTTTCTCTTAAACAGATATATCACATGAGTCCCCAGAATTAATTTGCCTCTTCTCATAATTATTTCTTTAAAACTGTCTTAGAAGTGTCACTGTCCTTCCCTCTCCCTCTCTCTAGATACTGGCCTCCTGAGCCCATGGCAGACTTGCACAGAGCTACTGCGAGCACCACTCTGCACGGCCTCTGGGGGGCTTTCAAGCACAGGCACCCCTGGAGAATCCAAACCTAACCTTGCAGCTGGCCTTAGAGCTCCTCTTTGGAAAACTGTCGCTGCCAGGGCCCACAAACCCAACATCCTCTGTCAGCAACCTGGATGTAAGAGCTGAAAAGTGTCAACAGAAATTGTACTTGGACAGCTCAGGAAGATCCTTCAATGAAAGAGCTGGCTCCTCCTGAAGGGCAAGTATGAATGGAGCTCTCAAAGTACCACACTTCAGAGCCTCCTGCTTGCTAGCACTAAGACAATTGTTCATGTAGAACGACTGGCCACTCACTTCAACAAACCCCACAGAACTGGCTCCTATCAACTCTCCAGAAGACACTGCTGCACTAGCTTGGCTGCCTGACCGGCTCAGTTCAGGTGGCTTAGGATCTCACAGAGGGTACCACAAGAACTGAGGGGACTGCAGTCTTTGCAGCTTCAGCTTTCCTTCTCTGCTACTTCTTTTTTCAGATGGATTTTTTTTCAAAGGGACTGCTGGACAGCAGAACAGGATGGATGGCCAGGCCCCAAGAGCGGTGGGGAACAGAGTTAAACCCAGCCGGTGGCCGGCCGGGCACAAGTGGTGTTCCCCAGGACACCCCTTGTGAGAGAGTGAGTCCAGAGAAGGGCCACAAAGCTGGTGAGGGGTCTGGATAACAAGTCTTATGAGGAGTGGCTGAAGGAACTGGGACTGTTTAATCTGCAGAAGAGGAAGCTAAGGGAATTATGGTGTGGTCTGGCTTCAGCTCTCAACTACTTCCACGTTGAACAAGGACAGCTTGTACTCACAGAAGGCACTGGCTGCTTGGGTTCAAGGTTCCTGTAGAGCTCAGGTCTCTGAGACTTCTGAACAGCTGTGCTTAGCCCAAAATCAGACAGTTTCACATCACCCTGGGAAAAAAAAAAATCCAAGAAAAGAATTCAGAAAGATTGTGCTTGAGCAAAAGAAAAGGTTTAACCGCTGCACAGCCTCCTGAGCCCATGGCAGGCTTGCAGAGCTACTGTGAGCACCACTCTGCGCGGCCTCTGGGGGGTTTCAAGCACAGGCACTCCAGGAGACTGCAGGCACTCCACAGAGACTCCAAAACCTCACTGAGAACCCCCCAACTCCTTCAGGACCCCCACAGATTCCCCAACTTAGATGCCCACAAAACCCCTTTGGAGGCACCCAAACCCCCCATCTGATACGCCCAGCTCCGTTTTAGGTACCCCCAGACGCTTCTAATGTCCCCAGACCCGCTGGTGGACCAGCCCAGAACCCCCTGACACTATCCCAGACCCTTTCAGGGGGCTCCACACCCCTTCTAGATGCCCACAAAACCCCTTCACACGCCAAAAGAAACCTTTACCTGCCTCCAAACCCCATTTGGGGCCCACTCAGACCCCTTAGCAGCGGGTGGCAGCAACCAAGTCTGTTGCTCTCACCAATTAAACCCTTTGGTGCTCTCAGCTCTCTGACCCTGTGTCAGTGCAAGTCCTTGTCGGCCGGTACCTTTGTCCTGATCCAGGCGGAGAGAGAACTGCCAGGAACACAGCTTCGCCGCTCCGCTTGCGGCACGCCTGCTGCCGAGGGCAGCCTCGTCCGCAGCCTGCCCGAGAGGAACACGGCCCCCGGGGCCGGGGGACAAACAAAAGCCTTCCACAAAGGAAACAAGGGAAGTCTCTTGGCCACTCTTCACGTGCCGAGTGCGATTGTCATGTGGAACACACCGCGGCATCTGGAATGAGTTTAAGTCCAGGTCTATGGCAGCACAGAGGTTCCTGGAATATCCCGGTACATCGATCCACAGGAGGTTGTCTTTCGGTCCCCAGTCTGATGCTTTGCAGCACAGCCATCACATCATTTCTCTCGAGTGCTTTGAACTGACAATTCATACAGGAGAATAAACCCAAACAGGAGTAAGCAGGTTGGAAAAGAACTTTGATCATCACCGGGCCCAGCAAGAGGACACAGTCTCAGGCTGCACCAGGGGAGGTTTAGGCTAGAGGTTAGGAAGAGGTTCTGCACAGAGAGAGTGATGGCCCATTGGAATGGGCTGCCCAGGGAGGTGGTGGAGTCACCATCTTTGGAGGTGTTCAGGAGGAGACTGGATAGGGTGCTTGGTTGCATGGTTTAGTTGATTAGGTGGTGTTGGATGATAGGTTGGACACGATGATCTTGAAGGTCTCTTCCAACTCGGTCTGGTCTATTCTTTTCTATTCCGTTCCATTCCATACCATTCCATTCCAACACCATCTAATCAACTAAACCATGGCACTGAGTGCCTCATCCAGTCTCTTTCTAAACACTTCCAGTGATGGTGACTCCCTGGGCACCACCTCACTGAGCAGCACATTCCAAAGGCCAATCTCTCTTTCAACCTGCTCTATTCTATTCTATGAAGACCTTCTTCCTAACATCCAGCCTAAACCTCCCCTGGCACAGCTTGAGACTGTGTCCTCTTGCTCTGGTGCTGCTTGCCTGGGAGAAGAGACCAACCCCCACCTGGCTACAACCAGAACTGAGGGGACTGCAGTCTTTGCAGCTTCAGCTTTCCTTCTCTGCTACTTCTTTTTTCAGATGGATTTTTTTTCAAAGGGACTGCTGGACAGCAGAACAGGATGGATGGCCAGGCCCCAAGAGCGGTGGGGAACAGAGTTAAACCCAGCCGGTGGCCGGCCGGGCACAAGTGGTGTTCCCCAGGACACCCCTTGTGAGAGAGTGAGTCCAGAGAAGGGCCACAAAGCTGGTGAGGGGTCTGGATAACAAGTCTTATGAGGAGTGGCTGAGGGAACTGGGACTGTTTAATCTGCAGAAGAGGAAGCTGAGGGAATTATGGTGTGGTCTGGCTTCAGCTCTCAACTACTTCCACGTTGAGCAAGGACAGCTTGTACTCACAGAAGGCACTGGCTGCTTGGGTTCAAGGTTCCTGCAGAGCTCAGGCTATCTCTCTCCATTAGTGAGGTCGTCCTGTCACCTAGGCAGAGAGATGAAAATGCAGCTATGAAATTAGACCACTGGAATCGTGAGAGTCGTTCTGTGTGCGACTCCAGGAGAATCCAAACCTAACCTTGGAGCTGCCCTGAAGAGCTCCTCTTTGGAAAGCTCTCGCTGCCGGGCCCCACAAACCCCACACCCTCTGTCAGCAAACCGGATGTACGAGCTGAAGGGTGTCGACAGAAACTGTACATGGACAGCTCAGGAAGATCCTGCCAGTCCCAGCACACCAGACCTGGAATGATCAAAGAAAGTCCGTTAACATCTCTCTGTGTGTCTGCTCATAGCTTGACGAGAACCCCCCAACTCCTTCAGGACCCCCCCAGATTCCCCAACTTAGATGCCCACAAAACCCCTTTGGAGGCACCCAAACCCCCCATCTCATACGCCCAGCTCCATTTTAGGTACCCCCAGACGCTTCTAATGTCCCCAGACCCGCTGGTAGACCAGCCCAGAACCCCCTGACACTATCCCAGACCCTTTCAGGGGGCTCCACACCCCTTCTAGATGCCCACAAAACCCCTTCACACGCCAAAAGAAACCTTTACCTGCCTCCAAACCCCATTTGGGGCCCACTCAGACCCCTTAGCAGCGGGTGGCAGCAACCAAGTCTGTTGCTCTCACCAATGAAACCAGGATGTTAGGAAGAAGGTCTTCATAGAATAGAATAGAGCAGGTTGAAAGAGAGATTGGCCTTTGGAATGTGCTGCCCAGGGAGGTGGTGGAGTCACCATCACTGGGAGTGTTTAGAAAGAGACTGGATGAGGCACTCAGTGCCATGGTTTAGTTGATTGGAATGGGATGGAATGGACCAGGTTGGAAGAGACCTTCAAGATCATCGTGTCCAAGCTATCATCCAACACCACCTAATCAACTAAACCATGCAACCAAGCACCCTATCCAGTCTCCTCCTGAACACCTCCAAAGATGGTGACTCCACCACCTCCCTGGGCAGCCCATCCCATTCCAATGGGCAATCACTCTCTCTGTGCAGAACCTCTTCCTAACCTCTAGCCTAAACCTCCCCTGGCACAGCTTGAGACTGTGTCCTCTTGTTCTGGTGCTGCTTGCCTGGAAGAAGAGACCAACCCCCACCTGGCTACAACCTCCCTTCAGGGAGTCGTAGAAAGCAAGAAGGTCTCCCCTGAGCCTCCTCTTCTCCAGGCTAAGCAACCCCAGCTCCCTCAGCCTCTCCTCACAGGCCTGTGCTCCAAACCCCTCCCCAGCTTTGTTGCCCTTCTCCGGACACCTTCCAGCAACTCAACGTCTTGCTTAAACGGAGGGGCCCAGAACTGGACACGGGACTCAAGGTGTGCCCTAACCAGTGCCAAGTGCAGGGGCAGAATGACCTCCCTGCTCCTGCTGGCCACTCTGATCCTGATATTGGCCAGGTTGCCAGTGGCCTTCTTGGCCACCCGTGCACGCTGCTGGTCACGACCAGAAGACAGGGATCGGAAGAGTCTTTGGCCAAGCTGTAAGCCTCTTCCTAACATCCAGCCTAAACCTCCCCTGGCACAGCTTGAGACTGTGTCCTCTTGTTCTGGTGCTGCTTGCCTGGGAGAAGAGACCAACCCCCACCCGGCTACAACCAGAACTGAGGGGACTGCAATCTTTGCAGCTTCAGCTTTCCTTCTCTGCTACTTCTTTTTTCAGATGGATTTTTTTTCCATAGCGACCACCGGGACGCTGCCCCCCTGGCGCGAGCAGAGCCGGGCTAGGGCGCAGGCGCCGGATCCATAGCGACCACCGGGACGCTGCCCCTGTGGCGCCAGCAGAGCCGGGCTAGGGCGCAGGCGCCGGATCCATAGCGACCACCGGGACGCTGCCCCTGTGGCGCCAGCAGAGCCGGGCTAGGGCGCAGGCGCCGGATCCATAGCGACACTCGAGTCAAGCTCTCCGCTCTCCGCTCTTCCCTTAAGAATTTTCGAGCATTCGGCGCAGTTAGGCTGCAGAAATTAGCTCCCACGGGGCGGCACACGCCGCGGCACGGCTGCACTGCGGCCCTTACACACAGGGTTGAGCACTGAGCTCCCACGGGGCGCTATACGCCGCGGTACGGCTGCACTGCCGGCCATTACACACCGGGTGGCAGCATTGAGCTCCCCCGGGGCGGCACACGCCGCGGCACGGCTGCACTGCCGGCCATTACACACAGGGTGGCAGCATTGAGCTCCCACGGGGCCTCTGGGTACGGTTGAGGCAGCAGCCGCCACCCCCGCAGAGCCCCACCGGTCAAGCCCGGACACGCCCCCCCCCCCCCCCCCCCCCCAAAAGCCCCGCGCTGCCCCGCCGGTGGCCACCCCCCCAAGCCCCGCGCACCTCCAGCGGCTGCTATAGAGAAACCCCACAAAGCAGCAGAGACTGGCACTGACCTGGGACACAGCAGAAGAGCTGCAACCTCTACCAGCCACAACCCTGAAAGCATCTGGCGCCATGTTGTTCAGGGCGGTGCCATGCTGGGGGGTGGGGTTCAGGCTGGGGGGCGGTGACACGCTGGAGGGGGGCGGTGACACGCTGGGCGGGGGCGGTGCCACGCTGGGGGGGCGGTGCCACGCTGGGGGGGCGGTGCCACGCGGGGGGGGCGGTGACACGCTGGAGGGGGGCGGTGACACGCTGGAGGGGGGCGGTGACACGCTGGAGGGGGGCGGTGACACGCTGGAGGGGGGCGGTGACACGCTGGAGGGGGGCGGTGACACGCTGGGGGGGCGGTGCCACGCTGGGGGGGCGGTGCCACGCTGGGGGAGGCGGTGACACGCTGGAGGGGGGCGGTGACACGCTGGAGGGGGGCGGTGACACGCTGGAGGGGGGCGGTGACACGCTGGAGGGGGGGCGGTGACACGCTGGGGGGGCGGTGCCACGCTGGGGGAGGCGGTGACACGCTGGAGGGGGGCGGTGACACGCTGGAGGGGGGGCGGTGACACGCTGGGGGGGCGGTGACACGCTGGGGGGGCGGTGACACGCTGGGAGGGGCGGTGACACGCTGGGGGGGCGGTGCCACGCTGGGGGAGGCGGTGACACGCTGGAGGGGGGCGGTGACACGCTGAGGGGGCGGTGCCACGCTGGGGGGGCGGTGCCACGCCGGGGGGGGCGTTGCCTGCGTTGTCACCTCACTCTCAGCTTTCCATTGGGTTTTATTCCCCTCCAAGACAACACGTTGAGTTCTGAGCAGCTGAGGAGCCCTGGGGAACACCTGTACAGAAATGTTCCTCCAAGAGCTGTCAGAAAAACGTTCGTTCCGCCAGCAGGCAGCTCTGGCTTCAGAGCAAAAGCCTTCTGTGATCATTCTGTTTAGCTCAGCACCAGCTGCAGCCGTCGGTATTACCAAACTACACAGTAATGGCCTCCTCCCGGTGCCCTCCCGGTCCCAACAGTTTCCCCCCACCAAAGGACTGGCAGAGAACTGGAAGCGACTGGGAAGCAGATCCGGGCTAGGGCGCAGGCGCCGGATCCATAGCGACGCTCGAGTCAAGCTCTCCGCTCTCCCCCTAAGAATTTTCGAGCATTCAGCGCAGTTAGGCTGCAGAAATTAGCTCCCCCGGGGCGGCACACGCCGCGGCACGGCTGCACTGCCGGCCGTTACACACCGGGTGGCAGCATTGAGCTCCCCCGGGGCGACACACGCCACGGCACGGCTGCACTGCCGGCCGTTACACACCGGGTGGCAGCACTGAGCACCTCCCTGGGCGTGGGCAGCAGCCGGGCCCCCACGTGGGTTTTATTTTCCAATGCTAAAAGCCTTTTAGAAGCAGAGAGGGCAGACAGGGGTCGTTTCCAAAGCTTTCTTACGCACCAGTCACTCCAAGCCCTCCCTCTCCAGCTGCAAACCAGAGGTTTGCCTCCGCCTCGCCTCACCCCAGTACTTACACTTTTAAAGATAGTGTGGTGCCCTCGGAGAATTTTCAGCACTTTAGGGGGGGGCCCCCAGCCCTCGCTCACCTGCTCCTCTGCTGCAGCAGCCCCCTGCCCCACGTGGCAGAACCAGCCCACCCACAATCCCCCCACTCCCTTTGATTCGCCCCCAGAAAGGCACAAAATAAAGCAAACTGCCCAGCCAGCACCTCCTGCCTTTCACAGCAAGGACTGAACATTGCAGCTTTGGCCAAGACTATCAGCCCAAAGGAAGGCCTGGCCCCTGAGGAGCTAAATGCAAGTGAACTGTCTGACACCACCACAGTCCTGTGAATGTTGCAAAGCAGTAGTGCATGCAGTATAATAATTCGAAAGTTAAGGGCTGCTCAAGCTTTACACAAAGTATCCTATTCAGTTTTGGGTTCCACTTAACACAAAGTACAAGTATAAAAGGTCAGAGGGAAAGCCAACTCTACCTCTGAACTACAGCAAGAAATACTGGAATCAAGGGGCCCTTTCTTCTGCTACTAATAGATGAAGAGAACATGAAAACTGATGGGCTAAACCAACAGGGCAAGATTAGAATAACTAGTAGAGAGAACGGAAGATACAAAGCTTCAACTACATCTGTTTAGCAACGACTCCTACCAGATAACTTCCATGCCATAACTTTACTGAATTCAAACAAGCCAGCTGGCGAAGCGTCTCGCTTACAGGCGGCCGACGAGGACACGCGCAGAAGGAAGAGGCGAGGGAACAAGTCCTGAGCTTTGCTGCAGGCTGTCCTGCGGCTTCCCCTACCGACTCTTTCCCGTACACCACCGCAGAATGAGTTGGGTGAATTTTGTCTCAAACCCATTAAACCCTTTGGTGGTTTCAGCTTCCCGAGGATGTGTCGGCACAAGTCCTTGTCGGGGCACCGCAAACAGGGAGAGACAAAGCTCCGAGATCCAGGAAGAGGACGGCTGAGCAGACACTTCTAAAAGAGAGAAACTTCATCAGCTGAACCTCACACTTCTCCCAGCTTTGCAACAGCAAAGAACTTTGTGAACAACACAGTGGTGCTCCTAAGGAGGTCACCAGCTTGCAAGTTACAGGAGAAATAAAAACCTTTTTATTACAGAAGCACTGGCAAAAATTTACGGACAGGAACAGCAGACGAGGAAATTCTGCAATTGAGCTAACGATAGACATCAGGCCTAGGATCTGGCTACCCTGACAAAGGATGCCAACAGGACAGAGTGAGGCCTCAGCAGCACTCCCAAAAAGCCCCACAGAGAGCCACAGGCTCTGGCCCGTGCCCCACCTACGGGTCGGCCCTCCTGGCAGCAGCGCAACACCACCTCTTCAGGAGCCCAGGGACTGACCTCAGCCCCCTAAGGGCCAGGCAAGGTTGGTTCCTGTCAGCTGCCTAAAGCAGCCTCCCCAGCCCTGCTTACAGGGACCTTGGGCTGCTGCTGGGGACAGAAGGGGGAATGGAGGGCTCCACAACTCGTCACACAGACCCCGAGTACAGGGCTGTTAAGCTGACAGGGTGCCAAGGGAACAGGCTGCCATGAAGGCAGAGACCCAGGCCCTGAACTACAGGGTGGGTCACCTTGCCGCAGCAACACGACCCAGCGGCTTCGCTGTGTCCGACGAATAAAAGGAGGAAGTTCCACAGGAACAGAAGGGAAAACCTTTTCACTGTGTGTGCCAGAGCCCTGGAGCAGGCTGCCCAGAGAGTTAGTGGAGTCTCTGGAGACATTCAAAACCTGCCCCAGGTGATCCTGCACTGGCACAGGGGTTGGACCGGATGCTATTTTGGGGTCCCTTCCAACCCCTAACACTCAGTGATTCTGTGATTAGCTATGCTGGTGACAGAGTCTCACTGAGTGGTCTTTAAAATGTTTTTCTTTTCTTTCAGCCTAGGAGTTTCATATTTAAATAGACCTTCTGCTCTGTCTTCCCCCTTCCTTCTTCCATCTTGCGTCTAAAAACTAGGAGAGCTCGATGAGGTGTATCCTGGGCGTCCCAACGTAACACATCTCAATTGCATACATGGATTTTGTAATCTTTTGCCCCATTGCTTGCACAGGGTGGATTAAGTTCATTACTTAGAGCTTGTCAGGACAGCTGTTGAAGTGTCCTGTGCAATGCAGGAGGAGTTGAATCCCATAGGAAACCACATTACTGTGCTTTGTCAGCCTGGTTATGGTCAGAAACCTCCTTCATTTTTTTTTCTCTTAAACAGATATATCACATGAGTCCCCAGAATTAATTTGCCTCTTCTCATAATTATTTCTTTAAAACTGTCTTAGAAGTGTCACTGTCCTTCCCTCTCCCTCTCTCTAGATACTGGCCTCCTGAGCCCATGGCAGACTTGCACAGAGCTACTGCGAGCACCACTCTGCACGGCCTCTGGGGGGCTTTCAAGCACAGGCACCCCTGGAGAATCCAAACCTAACCTTGCAGCTGGCCTTAGAGCTCCTCTTTGGAAAACTGTCGCTGCCAGGGCCCACAAACCCAACATCCTCTGTCAGCAACCTGGATGTAAGAGCTGAAAAGTGTCAACAGAAATTGTACTTGGACAGCTCAGGAAGATCCTTCAATGAAAGAGCTGGCTCCTCCTGAAGGGCAAGTATGAATGGAGCTCTCAAAGTACCACACTTCAGAGCCTCCTGCTTGCTAGCACTAAGACAATTGTTCATGTAGAACGACTGGCCACTCACTTCAACAAACCCCACAGAACTGGCTCCTATCAACTCTCCAGAAGACACTGCTGCACTAGCTTGGCTGCCTGACCGGCTCAGTTCAGGTGGCTTAGGATCTCACAGAGGGTACCACAAGAACTGAGGGGACTGCAGTCTTTGCAGCTTCAGCTTTCCTTCTCTGCTACTTCTTTTTTCAGATGGATTTTTTTTCAAAGGGACTGCTGGACAGCAGAACAGGATGGATGGCCAGGCCCCAAGAGCGGTGGGGAACAGAGTTAAACCCAGCCGGTGGCCGGCCGGGCACAAGTGGTGTTCCCCAGGACACCCCTTGTGAGAGAGTGAGTCCAGAGAAGGGCCACAAAGCTGGTGAGGGGTCTGGATAACAAGTCTTATGAGGAGTGGCTGAAGGAACTGGGACTGTTTAATCTGCAGAAGAGGAAGCTAAGGGAATTATGGTGTGGTCTGGCTTCAGCTCTCAACTACTTCCACGTTGAACAAGGACAGCTTGTACTCACAGAAGGCACTGGCTGCTTGGGTTCAAGGTTCCTGTAGAGCTCAGGTCTCTGAGACTTCTGAACAGCTGTGCTTAGCCCAAAATCAGACAGTTTCACATCACCCTGGGAAAAAAAAAAATCCAAGAAAAGAATTCAGAAAGATTGTGCTTGAGCAAAAGAAAAGGTTTAACCGCTGCACAGCCTCCTGAGCCCATGGCAGGCTTGCAGAGCTACTGTGAGCACCACTCTGCGCGGCCTCTGGGGGGTTTCAAGCACAGGCACTCCAGGAGACTGCAGGCACTCCACAGAGACTCCAAAACCTCACTGAGAACCCCCCAACTCCTTCAGGACCCCCACAGATTCCCCAACTTAGATGCCCACAAAACCCCTTTGGAGGCACCCAAACCCCCCATCTGATACGCCCAGCTCCGTTTTAGGTACCCCCAGACGCTTCTAATGTCCCCAGACCCGCTGGTGGACCAGCCCAGAACCCCCTGACACTATCCCAGACCCTTTCAGGGGGCTCCACACCCCTTCTAGATGCCCACAAAACCCCTTCACACGCCAAAAGAAACCTTTACCTGCCTCCAAACCCCATTTGGGGCCCACTCAGACCCCTTAGCAGCGGGTGGCAGCAACCAAGTCTGTTGCTCTCACCAATTAAACCCTTTGGTGCTCTCAGCTCTCTGACCCTGTGTCAGTGCAAGTCCTTGTCGGCCGGTACCTTTGTCCTGATCCAGGCGGAGAGAGAACTGCCAGGAACACAGCTTCGCCGCTCCGCTTGCGGCACGCCTGCTGCCGAGGGCAGCCTCGTCCGCAGCCTGCCCGAGAGGAACACGGCCCCCGGGGCCGGGGGACAAACAAAAGCCTTCCACAAAGGAAACAAGGGAAGTCTCTTGGCCACTCTTCACGTGCCGAGTGCGATTGTCATGTGGAACACACCGCGGCATCTGGAATGAGTTTAAGTCCAGGTCTATGGCAGCACAGAGGTTCCTGGAATATCCCGGTACATCGATCCACAGGAGGTTGTCTTTCGGTCCCCAGTCTGATGCTTTGCAGCACAGCCATCACATCATTTCTCTCGAGTGCTTTGAACTGACAATTCATACAGGAGAATAAACCCAAACAGGAGTAAGCAGGTTGGAAAAGAACTTTGATCATCACCGGGCCCAGCAAGAGGACACAGTCTCAGGCTGCACCAGGGGAGGTTTAGGCTAGAGGTTAGGAAGAGGTTCTGCACAGAGAGAGTGATGGCCCATTGGAATGGGCTGCCCAGGGAGGTGGTGGAGTCACCATCTTTGGAGGTGTTCAGGAGGAGACTGGATAGGGTGCTTGGTTGCATGGTTTAGTTGATTAGGTGGTGTTGGATGATAGGTTGGACACGATGATCTTGAAGGTCTCTTCCAACTCGGTCTGGTCTATTCTTTTCTATTCCGTTCCATTCCATACCATTCCATTCCAACACCATCTAATCAACTAAACCATGGCACTGAGTGCCTCATCCAGTCTCTTTCTAAACACTTCCAGTGATGGTGACTCCCTGGGCACCACCTCACTGAGCAGCACATTCCAAAGGCCAATCTCTCTTTCAACCTGCTCTATTCTATTCTATGAAGACCTTCTTCCTAACATCCAGCCTAAACCTCCCCTGGCACAGCTTGAGACTGTGTCCTCTTGCTCTGGTGCTGCTTGCCTGGGAGAAGAGACCAACCCCCACCTGGCTACAACCAGAACTGAGGGGACTGCAGTCTTTGCAGCTTCAGCTTTCCTTCTCTGCTACTTCTTTTTTCAGATGGATTTTTTTTCAAAGGGACTGCTGGACAGCAGAACAGGATGGATGGCCAGGCCCCAAGAGCGGTGGGGAACAGAGTTAAACCCAGCCGGTGGCCGGCCGGGCACAAGTGGTGTTCCCCAGGACACCCCTTGTGAGAGAGTGAGTCCAGAGAAGGGCCACAAAGCTGGTGAGGGGTCTGGATAACAAGTCTTATGAGGAGTGGCTGAGGGAACTGGGACTGTTTAATCTGCAGAAGAGGAAGCTGAGGGAATTATGGTGTGGTCTGGCTTCAGCTCTCAACTACTTCCACGTTGAGCAAGGACAGCTTGTACTCACAGAAGGCACTGGCTGCTTGGGTTCAAGGTTCCTGCAGAGCTCAGGCTATCTCTCTCCATTAGTGAGGTCGTCCTGTCACCTAGGCAGAGAGATGAAAATGCAGCTATGAAATTAGACCACTGGAATCGTGAGAGTCGTTCTGTGTGCGACTCCAGGAGAATCCAAACCTAACCTTGGAGCTGCCCTGAAGAGCTCCTCTTTGGAAAGCTCTCGCTGCCGGGCCCCACAAACCCCACACCCTCTGTCAGCAAACCGGATGTACGAGCTGAAGGGTGTCGACAGAAACTGTACATGGACAGCTCAGGAAGATCCTGCCAGTCCCAGCACACCAGACCTGGAATGATCAAAGAAAGTCCGTTAACATCTCTCTGTGTGTCTGCTCATAGCTTGACGAGAACCCCCCAACTCCTTCAGGACCCCCCCAGATTCCCCAACTTAGATGCCCACAAAACCCCTTTGGAGGCACCCAAACCCCCCATCTCATACGCCCAGCTCCATTTTAGGTACCCCCAGACGCTTCTAATGTCCCCAGACCCGCTGGTAGACCAGCCCAGAACCCCCTGACACTATCCCAGACCCTTTCAGGGGGCTCCACACCCCTTCTAGATGCCCACAAAACCCCTTCACACGCCAAAAGAAACCTTTACCTGCCTCCAAACCCCATTTGGGGCCCACTCAGACCCCTTAGCAGCGGGTGGCAGCAACCAAGTCTGTTGCTCTCACCAATGAAACCAGGATGTTAGGAAGAAGGTCTTCATAGAATAGAATAGAGCAGGTTGAAAGAGAGATTGGCCTTTGGAATGTGCTGCCCAGGGAGGTGGTGGAGTCACCATCACTGGGAGTGTTTAGAAAGAGACTGGATGAGGCACTCAGTGCCATGGTTTAGTTGATTGGAATGGGATGGAATGGACCAGGTTGGAAGAGACCTTCAAGATCATCGTGTCCAAGCTATCATCCAACACCACCTAATCAACTAAACCATGCAACCAAGCACCCTATCCAGTCTCCTCCTGAACACCTCCAAAGATGGTGACTCCACCACCTCCCTGGGCAGCCCATTCCAATGGGCAATCACTCTCTCTGTGCAGAACCTCTTCCTAACCTCTAGCCTAAACCTCCCCTGGCACAGCTTGAGACTGTGTCCTCTTGTTCTGGTGCTGCTTGCCTGGAAGAAGAGACCAACCCCCACCTGGCTACAACCTCCCTTCAGGGAGTCGTAGAAAGCAAGAAGGTCTCCCCTGAGCCTCCTCTTCTCCAGGCTAAGCAACCCCAGCTCCCTCAGCCTCTCCTCACAGGCCTGTGCTCCAAACCCCTCCCCAGCTTTGTTGCCCTTCTCCGGACACCTTCCAGCAACTCAACGTCTTGCTTAAACGGAGGGGCCCAGAACTGGACACGGGACTCAAGGTGTGCCCTAACCAGTGCCAAGTGCAGGGGCAGAATGACCTCCCTGCTCCTGCTGGCCACTCTGATCCTGATATTGGCCAGGTTGCCAGTGGCCTTCTTGGCCACCCGTGCACGCTGCTGGTCACGACCAGAAGACAGGGATCGGAAGAGTCTTTGGCCAAGCTGTAAGCCTCTTCCTAACATCCAGCCTAAACCTCCCCTGGCACAGCTTGAGACTGTGTCCTCTTGTTCTGGTGCTGCTTGCCTGGGAGAAGAGACCAACCCCCACCCGGCTACAACCAGAACTGAGGGGACTGCAATCTTTGCAGCTTCAGCTTTCCTTCTCTGCTACTTCTTTTTTCAGATGGATTTTTTTTCCATAGCGACCACCGGGACGCTGCCCCCCTGGCGCGAGCAGAGCCGGGCTAGGGCGCAGGCGCCGGATCCATAGCGACCACCGGGACGCTGCCCCTGTGGCGCCAGCAGAGCCGGGCTAGGGCGCAGGCGCCGGATCCATAGCGACCACCGGGACGCTGCCCCTGTGGCGCCAGCAGAGCCGGGCTAGGGCGCAGGCGCCGGATCCATAGCGACACTCGAGTCAAGCTCTCCGCTCTCCGCTCTTCCCTTAAGAATTTTCGAGCATTCGGCGCAGTTAGGCTGCAGAAATTAGCTCCCACGGGGCGGCACACGCCGCGGCACGGCTGCACTGCGGCCCTTACACACAGGGTTGAGCACTGAGCTCCCACGGGGCGCTATACGCCGCGGTACGGCTGCACTGCCGGCCATTACACACCGGGTGGCAGCATTGAGCTCCCCCGGGGCGGCACACGCCGCGGCACGGCTGCACTGCCGGCCATTACACACAGGGTGGCAGCATTGAGCTCCCACGGGGCCTCTGGGTACGGTTGAGGCAGCAGCCGCCACCCCCGCAGAGCCCCACCGGTCAAGCCCGGACACGCCCCCCCCCCCCCCCCCCCCCCCCCAAAAGCCCCGCGCTGCCCCGCCGGTGGCCACCCCCCCAAGCCCCGCGCACCTCCAGCGGCTGCTATAGAGAAACCCCACAAAGCAGCAGAGACTGGCACTGACCTGGGACACAGCAGAAGAGCTGCAACCTCTACCAGCCACAACCCTGAAAGCATCTGGCGCCATGTTGTTCAGGGCGGTGCCATGCTGGGGGGTGGGGTTCAGGCTGGGGGGCGGTGACACGCTGGAGGGGGGCGGTGACACGCTGGGCGGGGGCGGTGCCACGCTGGGGGGGCGGTGCCACGCTGGGGGGGCGGTGCCACGCGGGGGGGGGCGGTGACACGCTGGAGGGGGGCGGTGACACGCTGGAGGGGGGGCGGTGACACGCTGGAGGGGGGCGGTGACACGCTGGAGGGGGGCGGTGACACGCTGGAGGGGGGCGGTGACACGCTGGGGGGGCGGTGCCACGCTGGGGGGGCGGTGCCACGCTGGGGGAGGCGGTGACACGCTGGAGGGGGGCGGTGACACGCTGGAGGGGGGCGGTGACACGCTGGAGGGGGGCGGTGACACGCTGGAGGGGGGGCGGTGACACGCTGGGGGGGCGGTGCCACGCTGGGGGAGGCGGTGACACGCTGGAGGGGGGCGGTGACACGCTGGAGGGGGGGGCGGTGACACGCTGGGGGGGGCGGTGACACGCTGGGGGGGCGGTGACACGCTGGGAGGGGCGGTGACACGCTGGGGGGGCGGTGCCACGCTGGGGGAGGCGGTGACACGCTGGAGGGGGGCGGTGACACGCTGAGGGGGCGGTGCCACGCTGGGGGGGGCGGTGCCACGCCGGGGGGGGCGTTGCCTGCGTTGTCACCTCACTCTCAGCTTTCCATTGGGTTTTATTCCCCTCCAAGACAACACGTTGAGTTCTGAGCAGCTGAGGAGCCCTGGGGAACACCTGTACAGAAATGTTCCTCCAAGAGCTGTCAGAAAAACGTTCGTTCCGCCAGCAGGCAGCTCTGGCTTCAGAGCAAAAGCCTTCTGTGATCATTCTGTTTAGCTCAGCACCAGCTGCAGCCGTCGGTATTACCAAACTACACAGTAATGGCCTCCTCCCGGTGCCCTCCCGGTCCCAACAGTTTCCCCCCACCAAAGGACTGGCAGAGAACTGGAAGCGACTGGGAAGCAGATCCGGGCTAGGGCGCAGGCGCCGGATCCATAGCGACGCTCGAGTCAAGCTCTCCGCTCTCCCCCTAAGAATTTTCGAGCATTCAGCGCAGTTAGGCTGCAGAAATTAGCTCCCCCGGGGCGGCACACGCCGCGGCACGGCTGCACTGCCGGCCGTTACACACCGGGTGGCAGCATTGAGCTCCCCCGGGGCGACACACGCCACGGCACGGCTGCACTGCCGGCCGTTACACACCGGGTGGCAGCACTGAGCACCTCCCTGGGCGTGGGCAGCAGCCGGGCCCCCACGTGGGTTTTATTTTCCAATGCTAAAAGCCTTTTAGAAGCAGAGAGGGCAGACAGGGGTCGTTTCCAAAGCTTTCTTACGCACCAGTCACTCCAAGCCCTCCCTCTCCAGCTGCAAACCAGAGGTTTGCCTCCGCCTCGCCTCACCCCAGTACTTACACTTTTAAAGATAGTGTGGTGCCCTCGGAGAATTTTCAGCACTTTAGGGGGGGGCCCCCAGCCCTCGCTCACCTGCTCCTCTGCTGCAGCAGCCCCCTGCCCCACGTGGCAGAACCAGCCCACCCACAATCCCCCCACTCCCTTTGATTCGCCCCCAGAAAGGCACAAAATAAAGCAAACTGCCCAGCCAGCACCTCCTGCCTTTCACAGCAAGGACTGAACATTGCAGCTTTGGCCAAGACTATCAGCCCAAAGGAAGGCCTGGCCCCTGAGGAGCTAAATGCAAGTGAACTGTCTGACACCACCACAGTCCTGTGAATGTTGCAAAGCAGTAGTGCATGCAGTATAATAATTCGAAAGTTAAGGGCTGCTCAAGCTTTACACAAAGTATCCTATTCAGTTTTGGGTTCCACTTAACACAAAGTACAAGTATAAAAGGTCAGAGGGAAAGCCAACTCTACCTCTGAACTACAGCAAGAAATACTGGAATCAAGGGGCCCTTTCTTCTGCTACTAATAGATGAAGAGAACATGAAAACTGATGGGCTAAACCAACAGGGCAAGATTAGAATAACTAGTAGAGAGAACGGAAGATACAAAGCTTCAACTACATCTGTTTAGCAACGACTCCTACCAGATAACTTCCATGCCATAACTTTACTGAATTCAAACAAGCCAGCTGGCGAAGCGTCTCGCTTACAGGCGGCCGACGAGGACACGCGCAGAAGGAAGAGGCGAGGGAACAAGTCCTGAGCTTTGCTGCAGGCTGTCCTGCGGCTTCCCCTACCGACTCTTTCCCGTACACCACCGCAGAATGAGTTGGGTGAATTTTGTCTCAAACCCATTAAACCCTTTGGTGGTTTCAGCTTCCCGAGGATGTGTCGGCACAAGTCCTTGTCGGGGCACCGCAAACAGGGAGAGACAAAGCTCCGAGATCCAGGAAGAGGACGGCTGAGCAGACACTTCTAAAAGAGAGAAACTTCATCAGCTGAACCTCACACTTCTCCCAGCTTTGCAACAGCAAAGAACTTTGTGAACAACACAGTGGTGCTCCTAAGGAGGTCACCAGCTTGCAAGTTACAGGAGAAATAAAAACCTTTTTATTACAGAAGCACTGGCAAAAATTTACGGACAGGAACAGCAGACGAGGAAATTCTGCAATTGAGCTAACGATAGACATCAGGCCTAGGATCTGGCTACCCTGACAAAGGATGCCAACAGGACAGAGTGAGGCCTCAGCAGCACTCCCAAAAAGCCCCACAGAGAGCCACAGGCTCTGGCCCGTGCCCCACCTACGGGTCGGCCCTCCTGGCAGCAGCGCAACACCACCTCTTCAGGAGCCCAGGGACTGACCTCAGCCCCCTAAGGGCCAGGCAAGGTTGGTTCCTGTCAGCTGCCTAAAGCAGCCTCCCCAGCCCTGCTTACAGGGACCTTGGGCTGCTGCTGGGGACAGAAGGGGGAATGGAGGGCTCCACAACTCGTCACACAGACCCCGAGTACAGGGCTGTTAAGCTGACAGGGTGCCAAGGGAACAGGCTGCCATGAAGGCAGAGACCCAGGCCCTGAACTACAGGGTGGGTCACCTTGCCGCAGCAACACGACCCAGCGGCTTCGCTGTGTCCGACGAATAAAAGGAGGAAGTTCCACAGGAACAGAAGGGAAAACCTTTTCACTGTGTGTGCCAGAGCCCTGGAGCAGGCTGCCCAGAGAGTTAGTGGAGTCTCTGGAGACATTCAAAACCTGCCCCAGGTGATCCTGCACTGGCACAGGGGTTGGACCGGATGCTATTTTGGGGTCCCTTCCAACCCCTAACACTCAGTGATTCTGTGATTAGCTATGCTGGTGACAGAGTCTCACTGAGTGGTCTTTAAAATGTTTTTCTTTTCTTTCAGCCTAGGAGTTTCATATTTAAATAGACCTTCTGCTCTGTCTTCCCCCTTCCTTCTTCCATCTTGCGTCTAAAAACTAGGAGAGCTCGATGAGGTGTATCCTGGGCGTCCCAACGTAACACATCTCAATTGCATACATGGATTTTGTAATCTTTTGCCCCATTGCTTGCACAGGGTGGATTAAGTTCATTACTTAGAGCTTGTCAGGACAGCTGTTGAAGTGTCCTGTGCAATGCAGGAGGAGTTGAATCCCATAGGAAACCACATTACTGTGCTTTGTCAGCCTGGTTATGGTCAGAAACCTCCTTCATTTTTTTTTCTCTTAAACAGATATATCACATGAGTCCCCAGAATTAATTTGCCTCTTCTCATAATTATTTCTTTAAAACTGTCTTAGAAGTGTCACTGTCCTTCCCTCTCCCTCTCTCTAGATACTGGCCTCCTGAGCCCATGGCAGACTTGCACAGAGCTACTGCGAGCACCACTCTGCACGGCCTCTGGGGGGCTTTCAAGCACAGGCACCCCTGGAGAATCCAAACCTAACCTTGCAGCTGGCCTTAGAGCTCCTCTTTGGAAAACTGTCGCTGCCAGGGCCCACAAACCCAACATCCTCTGTCAGCAACCTGGATGTAAGAGCTGAAAAGTGTCAACAGAAATTGTACTTGGACAGCTCAGGAAGATCCTTCAATGAAAGAGCTGGCTCCTCCTGAAGGGCAAGTATGAATGGAGCTCTCAAAGTACCACACTTCAGAGCCTCCTGCTTGCTAGCACTAAGACAATTGTTCATGTAGAACGACTGGCCACTCACTTCAACAAACCCCACAGAACTGGCTCCTATCAACTCTCCAGAAGACACTGCTGCACTAGCTTGGCTGCCTGACCGGCTCAGTTCAGGTGGCTTAGGATCTCACAGAGGGTACCACAAGAACTGAGGGGACTGCAGTCTTTGCAGCTTCAGCTTTCCTTCTCTGCTACTTCTTTTTTCAGATGGATTTTTTTTCAAAGGGACTGCTGGACAGCAGAACAGGATGGATGGCCAGGCCCCAAGAGCGGTGGGGAACAGAGTTAAACCCAGCCGGTGGCCGGCCGGGCACAAGTGGTGTTCCCCAGGACACCCCTTGTGAGAGAGTGAGTCCAGAGAAGGGCCACAAAGCTGGTGAGGGGTCTGGATAACAAGTCTTATGAGGAGTGGCTGAAGGAACTGGGACTGTTTAATCTGCAGAAGAGGAAGCTAAGGGAATTATGGTGTGGTCTGGCTTCAGCTCTCAACTACTTCCACGTTGAACAAGGACAGCTTGTACTCACAGAAGGCACTGGCTGCTTGGGTTCAAGGTTCCTGTAGAGCTCAGGTCTCTGAGACTTCTGAACAGCTGTGCTTAGCCCAAAATCAGACAGTTTCACATCACCCTGGGAAAAAAAAAAATCCAAGAAAAGAATTCAGAAAGATTGTGCTTGAGCAAAAGAAAAGGTTTAACCGCTGCACAGCCTCCTGAGCCCATGGCAGGCTTGCAGAGCTACTGTGAGCACCACTCTGCGCGGCCTCTGGGGGGTTTCAAGCACAGGCACTCCAGGAGACTGCAGGCACTCCACAGAGACTCCAAAACCTCACTGAGAACCCCCCAACTCCTTCAGGACCCCCACAGATTCCCCAACTTAGATGCCCACAAAACCCCTTTGGAGGCACCCAAACCCCCCATCTGATACGCCCAGCTCCGTTTTAGGTACCCCCAGACGCTTCTAATGTCCCCAGACCCGCTGGTGGACCAGCCCAGAACCCCCTGACACTATCCCAGACCCTTTCAGGGGGCTCCACACCCCTTCTAGATGCCCACAAAACCCCTTCACACGCCAAAAGAAACCTTTACCTGCCTCCAAACCCCATTTGGGGCCCACTCAGACCCCTTAGCAGCGGGTGGCAGCAACCAAGTCTGTTGCTCTCACCAATTAAACCCTTTGGTGCTCTCAGCTCTCTGACCCTGTGTCAGTGCAAGTCCTTGTCGGCCGGTACCTTTGTCCTGATCCAGGCGGAGAGAGAACTGCCAGGAACACAGCTTCGCCGCTCCGCTTGCGGCACGCCTGCTGCCGAGGGCAGCCTCGTCCGCAGCCTGCCCGAGAGGAACACGGCCCCCGGGGCCGGGGGACAAACAAAAGCCTTCCACAAAGGAAACAAGGGAAGTCTCTTGGCCACTCTTCACGTGCCGAGTGCGATTGTCATGTGGAACACACCGCGGCATCTGGAATGAGTTTAAGTCCAGGTCTATGGCAGCACAGAGGTTCCTGGAATATCCCGGTACATCGATCCACAGGAGGTTGTCTTTCGGTCCCCAGTCTGATGCTTTGCAGCACAGCCATCACATCATTTCTCTCGAGTGCTTTGAACTGACAATTCATACAGGAGAATAAACCCAAACAGGAGTAAGCAGGTTGGAAAAGAACTTTGATCATCACCGGGCCCAGCAAGAGGACACAGTCTCAGGCTGCACCAGGGGAGGTTTAGGCTAGAGGTTAGGAAGAGGTTCTGCACAGAGAGAGTGATGGCCCATTGGAATGGGCTGCCCAGGGAGGTGGTGGAGTCACCATCTTTGGAGGTGTTCAGGAGGAGACTGGATAGGGTGCTTGGTTGCATGGTTTAGTTGATTAGGTGGTGTTGGATGATAGGTTGGACACGATGATCTTGAAGGTCTCTTCCAACTCGGTCTGGTCTATTCTTTTCTATTCCGTTCCATTCCATACCATTCCATTCCAACACCATCTAATCAACTAAACCATGGCACTGAGTGCCTCATCCAGTCTCTTTCTAAACACTTCCAGTGATGGTGACTCCCTGGGCACCACCTCACTGAGCAGCACATTCCAAAGGCCAATCTCTCTTTCAACCTGCTCTATTCTATTCTATGAAGACCTTCTTCCTAACATCCAGCCTAAACCTCCCCTGGCACAGCTTGAGACTGTGTCCTCTTGCTCTGGTGCTGCTTGCCTGGGAGAAGAGACCAACCCCCACCTGGCTACAACCAGAACTGAGGGGACTGCAGTCTTTGCAGCTTCAGCTTTCCTTCTCTGCTACTTCTTTTTTCAGATGGATTTTTTTTCAAAGGGACTGCTGGACAGCAGAACAGGATGGATGGCCAGGCCCCAAGAGCGGTGGGGAACAGAGTTAAACCCAGCCGGTGGCCGGCCGGGCACAAGTGGTGTTCCCCAGGACACCCCTTGTGAGAGAGTGAGTCCAGAGAAGGGCCACAAAGCTGGTGAGGGGTCTGGATAACAAGTCTTATGAGGAGTGGCTGAGGGAACTGGGACTGTTTAATCTGCAGAAGAGGAAGCTGAGGGAATTATGGTGTGGTCTGGCTTCAGCTCTCAACTACTTCCACGTTGAGCAAGGACAGCTTGTACTCACAGAAGGCACTGGCTGCTTGGGTTCAAGGTTCCTGCAGAGCTCAGGCTATCTCTCTTCATTAGTGAGGTCGTCCTGTCACCTAGGCAGAGAGATGAAAATGCAGCTATGAAATTAGACCACTGGAATCGTGAGAGTCGTTCTGTGTGCGACTCCAGGAGAATCCAAACCTAACCTTGGAGCTGCCCTGAAGAGCTCCTCTTTGGAAAGCTCTCGCTGCCGGGCCCCACAAACCCCACACCCTCTGTCAGCAAACCGGATGTACGAGCTGAAGGGTGTCGACAGAAACTGTACATGGACAGCTCAGGAAGATCCTGCCAGTCCCAGCACACCAGACCTGGAATGATCAAAGAAAGTCCGTTAACATCTCTCTGTGTGTCTGCTCATAGCTTGACGAGAACCCCCCAACTCCTTCAGGACCCCCCCAGATTCCCCAACTTAGATGCCCACAAAACCCCTTTGGAGGCACCCAAACCCCCCATCTCATACGCCCAGCTCCATTTTAGGTACCCCCAGACGCTTCTAATGTCCCCAGACCCGCTGGTAGACCAGCCCAGAACCCCCTGACACTATCCCAGACCCTTTCAGGGGGCTCCACACCCCTTCTAGATGCCCACAAAACCCCTTCACACGCCAAAAGAAACCTTTACCTGCCTCCAAACCCCATTTGGGGGCCACTCAGACCCCTTAGCAGCGGGTGGCAGCAACCAAGTCTGTTGCTCTCACCAATGAAACCAGGATGTTAGGAAGAAGGTCTTCATAGAATAGAATAGAGCAGGTTGAAAGAGAGATTGGCCTTTGGAATGTGCTGCCCAGGGAGGTGGTGGAGTCACCATCACTGGGAGTGTTTAGAAAGAGACTGGATGAGGCACTCAGTGCCATGGTTTAGTTGATTGGAATGGGATGGAATGGACCAGGTTGGAAGAGACCTTCAAGATCATCGTGTCCAAGCTATCATCCAACACCACCTAATCAACTAAACCATGCAACCAAGCACCCTATCCAGTCTCCTCCTGAACACCTCCAAAGATGGTGACTCCACCACCTCCCTGGGCAGCCCATTCCAATGGGCAATCACTCTCTCTGTGCAGAACCTCTTCCTAACCTCTAGCCTAAACCTCCCCTGGCACAGCTTGAGACTGTGTCCTCTTGTTCTGGTGCTGCTTGCCTGGAAGAAGAGACCAACCCCCACCTGGCTACAACCTCCCTTCAGGGAGTCGTAGAAAGCAAGAAGGTCTCCCCTGAGCCTCCTCTTCTCCAGGCTAAGCAACCCCAGCTCCCTCAGCCTCTCCTCACAGGCCTGTGCTCCAAACCCCTCCCCAGCTTTGTTGCCCTTCTCCGGACACCTTCCAGCAACTCAACGTCTTGCTTAAATGGAGGGGCCCAGAACTGGACACGGGACTCAAGGTGTGCCCTAACCAGTGCCAAGTGCAGGGGCAGAATGACCTCCCTGCTCCTGCTGGCCACTCTGATCCTGATATTGGCCAGGTTGCCAGTGGCCTTCTTGGCCACCCGTGCACGCTGCTGGTCACGACCAGAAGACAGGGATCGGAAGAGTCTTTGGCCAAGCTGTAAGCCTCTTCCTAACATCCAGCCTAAACCTCCCCTGGCACAGCTTGAGACTGTGTCCTCTTGTTCTGGTGCTGCTTGCCTGGGAGAAGAGACCAACCCCCACCCGGCTACAACCAGAACTGAGGGGACTGCAATCTTTGCAGCTTCAGCTTTCCTTCTCTGCTACTTCTTTTTTCAGATGGATTTTTTTTCCATAGCGACCACCGGGACGCTGCCCCCCTGGCGCGAGCAGAGCCGGGCTAGGGCGCAGGCGCCGGATCCATAGCGACCACCGGGACGCTGCCCCTGTGGCGCCAGCAGAGCCGGGCTAGGGCGCAGGCGCCGGATCCATAGCGACCACCGGGACGCTGCCCCTGTGGCGCCAGCAGAGCCGGGCTAGGGCGCAGGCGCCGGATCCATAGCGACACTCGAGTCAAGCTCTCCGCTCTCCGCTCTTCCCTTAAGAATTTTCGAGCATTCGGCGCAGTTAGGCTGCAGAAATTAGCTCCCACGGGGCGGCACACGCCGCGGCACGGCTGCACTGCGGCCCTTACACACAGGGTTGAGCACTGAGCTCCCACGGGGCGCTATACGCCGCGGTACGGCTGCACTGCCGGCCATTACACACCGGGTGGCAGCATTGAGCTCCCCCGGGGCGGCACACGCCGCGGCACGGCTGCACTGCCGGCCATTACACACAGGGTGGCAGCATTGAGCTCCCACGGGGCCTCTGGGTACGGTTGAGGCAGCAGCCGCCACCCCCGCAGAGCCCCACCGGTCAAGCCCGGACACGCCCCCCCCCCCCCCCCCCCCCAAAAGCCCCGCGCTGCCCCGCCGGTGGCCACCCCCCCAAGCCCCGCGCACCTCCAGCGGCTGCTATAGAGAAACCCCACAAAGCAGCAGAGACTGGCACTGACCTGGGACACAGCAGAAGAGCTGCAACCTCTACCAGCCACAACCCTGAAAGCATCTGGCGCCATGTTGTTCAGGGCGGTGCCATGCTGGGGGGTGGGGTTCAGGCTGGGGGGCGGTGACACGCTGGAGGGGGGCGGTGACACGCTGGGCGGGGGCGGTGCCACGCTGGGGGGGCGGTGCCACGCTGGGGGGGCGGTGCCACGCGGGGGGGGGGCGGTGACACGCTGGAGGGGGGCGGTGACACGCTGGAGGGGGGCGGTGACACGCTGGAGGGGGGCGGTGACACGCTGGAGGGGGGCGGTGACACGCTGGAGGGGGGCGGTGACACGCTGGGGGGGCGGTGCCACGCTGGGGGGGCGGTGCCACGCGGGGGGGGGGCGGTGACACGCTGGAGGGGGGCGGTGACACGCTGGAGGGGGGCGGTGACACGCTGGAGGGGGGCGGTGACACGCTGGAGGGGGGGCGGTGACACGCTGGGGGGGCGGTGCCACGCTGGGGGGGCGGTGCCACGCTGGGGGGGCGGTGCCACGCTGGGGGGGCGGTGCCACGCTGGGGGAGGCGGTGACACGCTGGAGGGGGGCGGTGACACGCTGGAGGGGGGCGGTGACACGCTGGAGGGGGGCGGTGACACGCTGGAGGGGGGGCGGTGACACGCTGGGGGGGCGGTGACACGCTGGAGGGGGGGCGGTGACACGCTGGAGGGGGGGCGGTGACACGCTGGAGGGGGGGCGGTGACACGCTGGGGGGGCGGTGACACGCTGGGGGGGCGGTGACACGCTGGGAGGGGCGGTGACACGCTGGGGGGGGCGGTGCCACGCTGGGGGAGGCGGTGACACGCTGGAGGGGGGCGGTGACACGCTGAGGGGGCGGTGCCACGCTGGGGGGGCGGTGCCACGCCGGGGGGGGCGTTGCCTGCGTTGTCACCTCACTCTCAGCTTTCCATTGGGTTTTATTCCCCTCCAAGACAACACGTTGAGTTCTGAGCAGCTGAGGAGCCCTGGGGAACACCTGTACAGAAATGTTCCTCCAAGAGCTGTCAGAAAAACGTTCGTTCCGCCAGCAGGCAGCTCTGGCTTCAGAGCAAAAGCCTTCTGTGATCATTCTGTTTAGCTCAGCACCAGCTGCAGCCGTCGGTATTACCAAACTACACAGTAATGGCCTCCTCCCGGTGCCCTCCCGGTCCCAACAGTTTCCCCCCACCAAAGGACTGGCAGAGAACTGGAAGCGACTGGGAAGCAGATCCGGGCTAGGGCGCAGGCGCCGGATCCATAGCGACGCTCGAGTCAAGCTCTCCGCTCTCCCCCTAAGAATTTTCGAGCATTCAGCGCAGTTAGGCTGCAGAAATTAGCTCCCCCGGGGCGGCACACGCCGCGGCACGGCTGCACTGCCGGCCGTTACACACCGGGTGGCAGCATTGAGCTCCCCCGGGGCGACACACGCCACGGCACGGCTGCACTGCCGGCCGTTACACACCGGGTGGCAGCACTGAGCACCTCCCTGGGCGTGGGCAGCAGCCGGGCCCCCACGTGGGTTTTATTTTCCAATGCTAAAAGCCTTTTAGAAGCAGAGAGGGCAGACAGGGGTCGTTTCCAAAGCTTTCTTACGCACCAGTCACTCCAAGCCCTCCCTCTCCAGCTGCAAACCAGAGGTTTGCCTCCGCCTCGCCTCACCCCAGTACTTACACTTTTAAAGATAGTGTGGTGCCCTCGGAGAATTTTCAGCACTTTAGGGGGGGGCCCCCAGCCCTCGCTCACCTGCTCCTCTGCTGCAGCAGCCCCCTGCCCCACGTGGCAGAACCAGCCCACCCACAATCCCCCCACTCCCTTTGATTCGCCCCCAGAAAGGCACAAAATAAAGCAAACTGCCCAGCCAGCACCTCCTGCCTTTCACAGCAAGGACTGAACATTGCAGCTTTGGCCAAGACTATCAGCCCAAAGGAAGGCCTGGCCCCTGAGGAGCTAAATGCAAGTGAACTGTCTGACACCACCACAGTCCTGTGAATGTTGCAAAGCAGTAGTGCATGCAGTATAATAATTCGAAAGTTAAGGGCTGCTCAAGCTTTACACAAAGTATCCTATTCAGTTTTGGGTTCCACTTAACACAAAGTACAAGTATAAAAGGTCAGAGGGAAAGCCAACTCTACCTCTGAACTACAGCAAGAAATACTGGAATCAAGGGGCCCTTTCTTCTGCTACTAATAGATGAAGAGAACATGAAAACTGATGGGCTAAACCAACAGGGCAAGATTAGAATAACTAGTAGAGAGAACGGAAGATACAAAGCTTCAACTACATCTGTTTAGCAACGACTCCTACCAGATAACTTCCATGCCATAACTTTACTGAATTCAAACAAGCCAGCTGGCGAAGCGTCTCGCTTACAGGCGGCCGACGAGGACACGCGCAGAAGGAAGAGGCGAGGGAACAAGTCCTGAGCTTTGCTGCAGGCTGTCCTGCGGCTTCCCCTACCGACTCTTTCCCGTACACCACCGCAGAATGAGTTGGGTGAATTTTGTCTCAAACCCATTAAACCCTTTGGTGGTTTCAGCTTCCCGAGGATGTGTCGGCACAAGTCCTTGTCGGGGCACCGCAAACAGGGAGAGACAAAGCTCCGAGATCCAGGAAGAGGACGGCTGAGCAGACACTTCTAAAAGAGAGAAACTTCATCAGCTGAACCTCACACTTCTCCCAGCTTTGCAACAGCAAAGAACTTTGTGAACAACACAGTGGTGCTCCTAAGGAGGTCACCAGCTTGCAAGTTACAGGAGAAATAAAAACCTTTTTATTACAGAAGCACTGGCAAAAATTTACGGACAGGAACAGCAGACGAGGAAATTCTGCAATTGAGCTAACGATAGACATCAGGCCTAGGATCTGGCTACCCTGACAAAGGATGCCAACAGGACAGAGTGAGGCCTCAGCAGCACTCCCAAAAAGCCCCACAGAGAGCCACAGGCTCTGGCCCGTGCCCCACCTACGGGTCGGCCCTCCTGGCAGCAGCGCAACACCACCTCTTCAGGAGCCCAGGGACTGACCTCAGCCCCCTAAGGGCCAGGCAAGGTTGGTTCCTGTCAGCTGCCTAAAGCAGCCTCCCCAGCCCTGCTTACAGGGACCTTGGGCTGCTGCTGGGGACAGAAGGGGGAATGGAGGGCTCCACAACTCGTCACACAGACCCCGAGTACAGGGCTGTTAAGCTGACAGGGTGCCAAGGGAACAGGCTGCCATGAAGGCAGAGACCCAGGCCCTGAACTACAGGGTGGGTCACCTTGCCGCAGCAACACGACCCAGCGGCTTCGCTGTGTCCGACGAATAAAAGGAGGAAGTTCCACAGGAACAGAAGGGAAAACCTTTTCACTGTGTGTGCCAGAGCCCTGGAGCAGGCTGCCCAGAGAGTTAGTGGAGTCTCTGGAGACATTCAAAACCTGCCCCAGGTGATCCTGCACTGGCACAGGGGTTGGACCGGATGCTATTTTGGGGTCCCTTCCAACCCCTAACACTCAGTGATTCTGTGATTAGCTATGCTGGTGACAGAGTCTCACTGAGTGGTCTTTAAAATGTTTTTCTTTTCTTTCAGCCTAGGAGTTTCATATTTAAATAGACCTTCTGCTCTGTCTTCCCCCTTCCTTCTTCCATCTTGCGTCTAAAAACTAGGAGAGCTCGATGAGGTGTATCCTGGGCGTCCCAACGTAACACATCTCAATTGCATACATGGATTTTGTAATCTTTTGCCCCATTGCTTGCACAGGGTGGATTAAGTTCATTACTTAGAGCTTGTCAGGACAGCTGTTGAAGTGTCCTGTGCAATGCAGGAGGAGTTGAATCCCATAGGAAACCACATTACTGTGCTTTGTCAGCCTGGTTATGGTCAGAAACCTCCTTCATTTTTTTTTCTCTTAAACAGATATATCACATGAGTCCCCAGAATTAATTTGCCTCTTCTCATAATTATTTCTTTAAAACTGTCTTAGAAGTGTCACTGTCCTTCCCTCTCCCTCTCTCTAGATACTGGCCTCCTGAGCCCATGGCAGACTTGCACAGAGCTACTGCGAGCACCACTCTGCACGGCCTCTGGGGGGCTTTCAAGCACAGGCACCCCTGGAGAATCCAAACCTAACCTTGCAGCTGGCCTTAGAGCTCCTCTTTGGAAAACTGTCGCTGCCAGGGCCCACAAACCCAACATCCTCTGTCAGCAACCTGGATGTAAGAGCTGAAAAGTGTCAACAGAAATTGTACTTGGACAGCTCAGGAAGATCCTTCAATGAAAGAGCTGGCTCCTCCTGAAGGGCAAGTATGAATGGAGCTCTCAAAGTACCACACTTCAGAGCCTCCTGCTTGCTAGCACTAAGACAATTGTTCATGTAGAACGACTGGCCACTCACTTCAACAAACCCCACAGAACTGGCTCCTATCAACTCTCCAGAAGACACTGCTGCACTAGCTTGGCTGCCTGACCGGCTCAGTTCAGGTGGCTTAGGATCTCACAGAGGGTACCACAAGAACTGAGGGGACTGCAGTCTTTGCAGCTTCAGCTTTCCTTCTCTGCTACTTCTTTTTTCAGATGGATTTTTTTTCAAAGGGACTGCTGGACAGCAGAACAGGATGGATGGCCAGGCCCCAAGAGCGGTGGGGAACAGAGTTAAACCCAGCCGGTGGCCGGCCGGGCACAAGTGGTGTTCCCCAGGACACCCCTTGTGAGAGAGTGAGTCCAGAGAAGGGCCACAAAGCTGGTGAGGGGTCTGGATAACAAGTCTTATGAGGAGTGGCTGAAGGAACTGGGACTGTTTAATCTGCAGAAGAGGAAGCTAAGGGAATTATGGTGTGGTCTGGCTTCAGCTCTCAACTACTTCCACGTTGAACAAGGACAGCTTGTACTCACAGAAGGCACTGGCTGCTTGGGTTCAAGGTTCCTGTAGAGCTCAGGTCTCTGAGACTTCTGAACAGCTGTGCTTAGCCCAAAATCAGACAGTTTCACATCACCCTGGGAAAAAAAAAAATCCAAGAAAAGAATTCAGAAAGATTGTGCTTGAGCAAAAGAAAAGGTTTAACCGCTGCACAGCCTCCTGAGCCCATGGCAGGCTTGCAGAGCTACTGTGAGCACCACTCTGCGCGGCCTCTGGGGGGTTTCAAGCACAGGCACTCCAGGAGACTGCAGGCACTCCACAGAGACTCCAAAACCTCACTGAGAACCCCCCAACTCCTTCAGGACCCCCACAGATTCCCCAACTTAGATGCCCACAAAACCCCTTTGGAGGCACCCAAACCCCCCATCTGATACGCCCAGCTCCGTTTTAGGTACCCCCAGACGCTTCTAATGTCCCCAGACCCGCTGGTGGACCAGCCCAGAACCCCCTGACACTATCCCAGACCCTTTCAGGGGGCTCCACACCCCTTCTAGATGCCCACAAAACCCCTTCACACGCCAAAAGAAACCTTTACCTGCCTCCAAACCCCATTTGGGGCCCACTCAGACCCCTTAGCAGCGGGTGGCAGCAACCAAGTCTGTTGCTCTCACCAATTAAACCCTTTGGTGCTCTCAGCTCTCTGACCCTGTGTCAGTGCAAGTCCTTGTCGGCCGGTACCTTTGTCCTGATCCAGGCGGAGAGAGAACTGCCAGGAACACAGCTTCGCCGCTCCGCTTGCGGCACGCCTGCTGCCGAGGGCAGCCTCGTCCGCAGCCTGCCCGAGAGGAACACGGCCCCCGGGGCCGGGGGACAAACAAAAGCCTTCCACAAAGGAAACAAGGGAAGTCTCTTGGCCACTCTTCACGTGCCGAGTGCGATTGTCATGTGGAACACACCGCGGCATCTGGAATGAGTTTAAGTCCAGGTCTATGGCAGCACAGAGGTTCCTGGAATATCCCGGTACATCGATCCACAGGAGGTTGTCTTTCGGTCCCCAGTCTGATGCTTTGCAGCACAGCCATCACATCATTTCTCTCGAGTGCTTTGAACTGACAATTCATACAGGAGAATAAACCCAAACAGGAGTAAGCAGGTTGGAAAAGAACTTTGATCATCACCGGGCCCAGCAAGAGGACACAGTCTCAGGCTGCACCAGGGGAGGTTTAGGCTAGAGGTTAGGAAGAGGTTCTGCACAGAGAGAGTGATGGCCCATTGGAATGGGCTGCCCAGGGAGGTGGTGGAGTCACCATCTTTGGAGGTGTTCAGGAGGAGACTGGATAGGGTGCTTGGTTGCATGGTTTAGTTGATTAGGTGGTGTTGGATGATAGGTTGGACACGATGATCTTGAAGGTCTCTTCCAACTCGGTCTGGTCTATTCTTTTCTATTCCGTTCCATTCCATACCATTCCATTCCAACACCATCTAATCAACTAAACCATGGCACTGAGTGCCTCATCCAGTCTCTTTCTAAACACTTCCAGTGATGGTGACTCCCTGGGCACCACCTCACTGAGCAGCACATTCCAAAGGCCAATCTCTCTTTCAACCTGCTCTATTCTATTCTATGAAGACCTTCTTCCTAACATCCAGCCTAAACCTCCCCTGGCACAGCTTGAGACTGTGTCCTCTTGCTCTGGTGCTGCTTGCCTGGGAGAAGAGACCAACCCCCACCTGGCTACAACCAGAACTGAGGGGACTGCAGTCTTTGCAGCTTCAGCTTTCCTTCTCTGCTACTTCTTTTTTCAGATGGATTTTTTTTCAAAGGGACTGCTGGACAGCAGAACAGGATGGATGGCCAGGCCCCAAGAGCGGTGGGGAACAGAGTTAAACCCAGCCGGTGGCCGGCCGGGCACAAGTGGTGTTCCCCAGGACACCCCTTGTGAGAGAGTGAGTCCAGAGAAGGGCCACAAAGCTGGTGAGGGGTCTGGATAACAAGTCTTATGAGGAGTGGCTGAGGGAACTGGGACTGTTTAATCTGCAGAAGAGGAAGCTGAGGGAATTATGGTGTGGTCTGGCTTCAGCTCTCAACTACTTCCACGTTGAGCAAGGACAGCTTGTACTCACAGAAGGCACTGGCTGCTTGGGTTCAAGGTTCCTGCAGAGCTCAGGCTATCTCTCTCCATTAGTGAGGTCGTCCTGTCACCTAGGCAGAGAGATGAAAATGCAGCTATGAAATTAGACCACTGGAATCGTGAGAGTCGTTCTGTGTGCGACTCCAGGAGAATCCAAACCTAACCTTGGAGCTGCCCTGAAGAGCTCCTCTTTGGAAAGCTCTCGCTGCCGGGCCCCACAAACCCCACACCCTCTGTCAGCAAACCGGATGTACGAGCTGAAGGGTGTCGACAGAAACTGTACATGGACAGCTCAGGAAGATCCTGCCAGTCCCAGCACACCAGACCTGGAATGATCAAAGAAAGTCCGTTAACATCTCTCTGTGTGTCTGCTCATAGCTTGACGAGAACCCCCCAACTCCTTCAGGACCCCCCCAGATTCCCCAACTTAGATGCCCACAAAACCCCTTTGGAGGCACCCAAACCCCCCATCTCATACGCCCAGCTCCATTTTAGGTACCCCCAGACGCTTCTAATGTCCCCAGACCCGCTGGTAGACCAGCCCAGAACCCCCTGACACTATCCCAGACCCTTTCAGGGGGCTCCACACCCCTTCTAGATGCCCACAAAACCCCTTCACACGCCAAAAGAAACCTTTACCTGCCTCCAAACCCCATTTGGGGGCCACTCAGACCCCTTAGCAGCGGGTGGCAGCAACCAAGTCTGTTGCTCTCACCAATGAAACCAGGATGTTAGGAAGAAGGTCTTCATAGAATAGAATAGAGCAGGTTGAAAGAGAGATTGGCCTTTGGAATGTGCTGCCCAGGGAGGTGGTGGAGTCACCATCACTGGGAGTGTTTAGAAAGAGACTGGATGAGGCACTCAGTGCCATGGTTTAGTTGATTGGAATGGGATGGAATGGACCAGGTTGGAAGAGACCTTCAAGATCATCGTGTCCAAGCTATCATCCAACACCACCTAATCAACTAAACCATGCAACCAAGCACCCTATCCAGTCTCCTCCTGAACACCTCCAAAGATGGTGACTCCACCACCTCCCTGGGCAGCCCATTCCAATGGGCAATCACTCTCTCTGTGCAGAACCTCTTCCTAACCTCTAGCCTAAACCTCCCCTGGCACAGCTTGAGACTGTGTCCTCTTGTTCTGGTGCTGCTTGCCTGGAAGAAGAGACCAACCCCCACCTGGCTACAACCTCCCTTCAGGGAGTCGTAGAAAGCAAGAAGGTCTCCCCTGAGCCTCCTCTTCTCCAGGCTAAGCAACCCCAGCTCCCTCAGCCTCTCCTCACAGGCCTGTGCTCCAAACCCCTCCCCAGCTTTGTTGCCCTTCTCCGGACACCTTCCAGCAACTCAACGTCTTGCTTAAACGGAGGGGCCCAGAACTGGACACGGGACTCAAGGTGTGCCCTAACCAGTGCCAAGTGCAGGGGCAGAATGACCTCCCTGCTCCTGCTGGCCACTCTGATCCTGATATTGGCCAGGTTGCCAGTGGCCTTCTTGGCCACCCGTGCACGCTGCTGGTCACGACCAGAAGACAGGGATCGGAAGAGTCTTTGGCCAAGCTGTAAGCCTCTTCCTAACATCCAGCCTAAACCTCCCCTGGCACAGCTTGAGACTGTGTCCTCTTGTTCTGGTGCTGCTTGCCTGGGAGAAGAGACCAACCCCCACCCGGCTACAACCAGAACTGAGGGGACTGCAATCTTTGCAGCTTCAGCTTTCCTTCTCTGCTACTTCTTTTTTCAGATGGATTTTTTTTCCATAGCGACCACCGGGACGCTGCCCCCCTGGCGCGAGCAGAGCCGGGCTAGGGCGCAGGCGCCGGATCCATAGCGACCACCGGGACGCTGCCCCTGTGGCGCCAGCAGAGCCGGGCTAGGGCGCAGGCGCCGGATCCATAGCGACACTCGAGTCAAGCTCTCCGCTCTCCGCTCTTCCCTTAAGAATTTTCGAGCATTCGGCGCAGTTAGGCTGCAGAAATTAGCTCCCACGGGGCGGCAAACGCCGCGGCACGGCTGCACTGCGGCCCTTACACACAGGGTTGAGCACTGAGCTCCCACGGGGCGCTATACGCCGCGGTACGGCTGCACTGCCGGCCATTACACACCGGGTGGCAGCATTGAGCTCCCCCGGGGCGGCACACGCCGCGGCACGGCTGCACTGCCGGCCATTACACACAGGGTGGCAGCATTGAGCTCCCACGGGGCCTCTGGGTACGGTTGAGGCAGCAGCCGCCACCCCCGCAGAGCCCCACCGGTCAAGCCCGGACACGCCCCCCCCCCCCCCCCCCCCCAAAAGCCCCGCGCTGCCCCGCCGGTGGCCACCCCCCCAAGCCCCGCGCACCTCCAGCGGCTGCTATAGAGAAACCCCACAAAGCAGCAGAGACTGGCACTGACCTGGGACACAGCAGAAGAGCTGCAACCTCTACCAGCCACAACCCTGAAAGCATCTGGCGCCATGTTGTTCAGGGCGGTGCCATGCTGGGGGGTGGGGTTCAGGCTGGGGGGCGGTGACACGCTGAAGGGGGGCGGTGACACGCTGGGCGGGGGCGGTGCCACGCTGGGGGGGGCGGTGCCACGCTGGGGGGGCGGTGCCACGCTGGGGGGGCGGTGCCACGCTGGGGGGGCGGTGCCACGCTGGGGGGGCGGTGACACGCTGGGGGGGCGGTGACACGCTGGGGGGGGCGGTGACACGCTGCGAGGGGCGGTGACACGCTGGGGGGGCGGTGCCACGCTGGGGGGGGCGGTGCCACGCTGGGGGAGGCGGTGACACGCTGGAGGGGGGCGGTGACACGCTGGAGGGGGGGCGGTGACACGCTGGAGGGGGGCGGCGACACGCTGGAGGGGGGCGGTGACACGCTGGAGGGGGGCGGTGACACGCTGGAGGGGGGCGGTGACACGCTGGAGGGGGGCGGTGACACGCTGGAGGGGGGCGGTGACACGCTGGAGGGGGGCGGTGACACGCTGGAGGGGGGGCGGTGACACGCTGGAGGGGGGCGGTGACACGCTGGAGGGGGGCGGTGACACGCTGGAGGGGGGCGGTGACACGCTGGAGGGGGGCGGTGACACGCTGGAGGGGGGGCGGTGACACGCTGGAGGGGGGCGGTGACACGCTGGAGGGGGGGCGGTGACACGCTGGAGGGGGGGCGGTGACACGCTGGAGGGGGGGGCGGTGACACGCTGGGGGGGCGGTGACACGCTGGGGGGGCGGTGACACGCTGGGGGGGCGGTGACACGCTGGGGGGGGCGGTGACACGCTGGGGGGGGCGGTGACACGCTGGGGGGGGCGGTGACACGCTGGGGGGGCGGTGACACGCTGGGGGAGGCGGTGACACGCTGGAGGGGGGCGGTGACACGCTGAGGGGGCGGTGACACGCTGGGGGGGGCGTTGCCTGCGTTGTCACCTCACTCTCAGCTTTCCTTTGGGTTTTATTCCCCTCCAAGACAACACGTTGAGTTCTGAGCAGCTGAGGAGCCCTGGGGAACACCTGTACAGAAATGTTCCTCCAAGAGCTGTCAGAAAAACGTTCGTTCCGCCAGCAGGCAGCTCTGGCTTCAGAGCAAAAGCCTTCTGTGATCATTCTGTTTAGCTCAGCACCAGCTGCAGCCGTCGGTATTACCAAACTACACAGTAATGGCCTCCTCCCGGTGCCCTCCCGGTCCCAACAGTTTCCCCCCACCAAAGGACTGGCAGAGAACTGGAAGCGACTGGGAAGCAGATCCGGGCTAGGGCGCAGGCGCCGGATCCATAGCGACGCTCGAGTCAAGCTCTCCGCTCTCCCCCTAAGAATTTTCGAGCATTCAGCGCAGTTAGGCTGCAGAAATTAGCTCCCCCGGGGCGGCACACGCCGCGGCACGGCTGCACTGCCGGCCGTTACACACCGGGTGGCAGCATTGAGCTCCCCCGGGGCGACACACGCCACGGCACGGCTGCACTGCCGGCCGTTACACACCGGGTGGCAGCACTGAGCACCTCCCTGGGCGTGGGCAGCAGCCGGGCCCCCACGTGGGTTTTATTTTCCAATGCTAAAAGCCTTTTAGAAGCAGAGAGGGCAGACAGGGGTCGTTTCCAAAGCTTTCTTACGCACCAGTCACTCCAAGCCCTCCCTCTCCAGCTGCAAACCAGAGGTTTGCCTCCGCCTCGCCTCACCCCAGTACTTACACTTTTAAAGATAGTGTGGTGCCCTCGGAGAATTTTCAGCACTTTAGGGGGGGGCCCCCAGCCCTCGCTCACCTGCTCCTCTGCTGCAGCAGCCCCCTGCCCCACGTGGCAGAACCAGCCCACCCACAATCCCCCCACTCCCTTTGATTCGCCCCCAGAAAGGCACAAAATAAAGCAAACTGCCCAGCCAGCACCTCCTGCCTTTCACAGCAAGGACTGAACATTGCAGCTTTGGCCAAGACTATCAGCCCAAAGGAAGGCCTGGCCCCTGAGGAGCTAAATGCAAGTGAACTGTCTGACACCACCACAGTCCTGTGAATGTTGCAAAGCAGTAGTGCATGCAGTATAATAATTCGAAAGTTAAGGGCTGCTCAAGCTTTACACAAAGTATCCTATTCAGTTTTGGGTTCCACTTAACACAAAGTACAAGTATAAAAGGTCAGAGGGAAAGCCAACTCTACCTCTGAACTACAGCAAGAAATACTGGAATCAAGGGGCCCTTTCTTCTGCTACTAATAGATGAAGAGAACATGAAAACTGATGGGCTAAACCAACAGGGCAAGATTAGAATAACTAGTAGAGAGAACGGAAGATACAAAGCTTCAACTACATCTGTTTAGCAACGACTCCTACCAGATAACTTCCATGCCATAACTTTACTGAATTCAAACAAGCCAGCTGGCGAAGCGTCTCGCTTACAGGCGGCCGACGAGGACACGCGCAGAAGGAAGAGGCGAGGGAACAAGTCCTGAGCTTTGCTGCAGGCTGTCCTGCGGCTTCCCCTACCGACTCTTTCCCGTACACCACCGCAGAATGAGTTGGGTGAATTTTGTCTCAAACCCATTAAACCCTTTGGTGGTTTCAGCTTCCCGAGGATGTGTCGGCACAAGTCCTTGTCGGGGCACCGCAAACAGGGAGAGACAAAGCTCCGAGATCCAGGAAGAGGACGGCTGAGCAGACACTTCTAAAAGAGAGAAACTTCATCAGCTGAACCTCACACTTCTCCCAGCTTTGCAACAGCAAAGAACTTTGTGAACAACACAGTGGTGCTCCTAAGGAGGTCACCAGCTTGCAAGTTACAGGAGAAATAAAAACCTTTTTATTACAGAAGCACTGGCAAAAATTTACGGACAGGAACAGCAGACGAGGAAATTCTGCAATTGAGCTAACGATAGACATCAGGCCTAGGATCTGGCTACCCTGACAAAGGATGCCAACAGGACAGAGTGAGGCCTCAGCAGCACTCCCAAAAAGCCCCACAGAGAGCCACAGGCTCTGGCCCGTGCCCCACCTACGGGTCGGCCCTCCTGGCAGCAGCGCAACACCACCTCTTCAGGAGCCCAGGGACTGACCTCAGCCCCCTAAGGGCCAGGCAAGGTTGGTTCCTGTCAGCTGCCTAAAGCAGCCTCCCCAGCCCTGCTTACAGGGACCTTGGGCTGCTGCTGGGGACAGAAGGGGGAATGGAGGGCTCCACAACTCGTCACACAGACCCCGAGTACAGGGCTGTTAAGCTGACAGGGTGCCAAGGGAACAGGCTGCCATGAAGGCAGAGACCCAGGCCCTGAACTACAGGGTGGGTCACCTTGCCGCAGCAACACGACCCAGCGGCTTCGCTGTGTCCGACGAATAAAAGGAGGAAGTTCCACAGGAACAGAAGGGAAAACCTTTTCACTGTGTGTGCCAGAGCCCTGGAGCAGGCTGCCCAGAGAGTTAGTGGAGTCTCTGGAGACATTCAAAACCTGCCCCAGGTGATCCTGCACTGGCACAGGGGTTGGACCGTGTTGCAAGAAGGGGCCGCTACAACGACCAATGTGATCAGCGGAATCCAACTTTATTGAGCATCAGACACATCTTATATACAGTTTACTATAACTATGCCTACTTGGTAACATACTATTGGTTACAGATTACATGTCAACCCCACCTCTTGCAGTTTTAACATCCTACTTCAGCAGGCCACACACATCTTGTTTGGATAAGCCCCCTGCTTGTTTTACGACCCTCACGATTACACGACTACAGTGCCCTTGTGACACTTCGTGATAATTCAGCTACATCCATCATGTTCTGTGGCATCCCTTATCTTGGCAGGGCACCAGGCAGTCCTGCAGGTATCCCTTATCTTATCAAAAGGCCAGATGATCCTGCAGGCCTCTTTCCTTTGCCCATTGTACCACAATTCCCCTGTTTTCTTTAACAACTAGAAAAGATTCAGTAAAATGATCAAACTGTTTCATTACACATCTAAATATTATTCGTGCAGCTATAATAATAATAATAATAATAATAATGATGATAAACAAAAAGCGCAATGCTTCCTTGGCCAACCCTTTCGTATTTGATGAAAGGTCATATGTGCTTCTCGGGCCTTTACTGAGGCTGAGACTGGTACAGATAAGGATACCAATTTATCTGCTCGAACGTTTCCTTCTCCCAGGCCAACATCAAACTTATGACTTCTAATATGCAAAATACAATATGATGCTGACCCACATCTTATGGCTTGTTGTAACCTCAACATCAACTCATATAATCTTATTTGTTACATCTTTAATCAGGGCATCCTCTATCCGTTGTACAACCCCTGTAACATACATGGAATCTGACACTATTATTAAGAGGTTGGCTCATCCAATGCTGTAATTCCCACAACACTGCCAACAATTCCAAAGTTTGAAGTGAGTCCTGTGGTTCTGCCTCTAACATCACATGTCTCCTCTGGCTAATACTCTTGTCTTGCCAAGTCACTGCAGCTTTTCGGGAACGCTTCCCTGCGTCTGTAAATACTGTCAGAGCACCCACAATTGGTTACTCCTTATATTTTGGTATACCAATCCACGATTGCTGCGACATCCAGCCTAAAATCTTATCTTGCAAAGGTGCAGTCTTAATGAGAGCACCTTCAAAAATTGTTTGAAAAATGGTATGTTGTGGTTGTAAGGATGGAAAGACCCATTCCAATACTCAGGTCTGTACACTCTCCTGACCTCTTTTCCCCCGTTTTCTTTAAAGCTTGAGTCAAGGACCCCGTAAGGTGTTTTGTTTCTGCTAAGGAAAGGTACTGGGTCCTATTAATGCTCACCATTGGCCTAATGCTGTTTCTTTTTATTTCAAGTTTCTCCTAGCTAAAACGTCCATAATTCTTACATCCTCTCTAAATTTTGTTAAATCACATATAAAATGAAAATTTGAGAACATAGTATGCTTTAACTATTCTTTCTTATAACATAATACCTGAATTCCCCTCTTTTGTTTTTATAACCTAACATTAAAATGTATTTTGTGCTATAATTGATTTTGACTTTTCCTATAACTATTTAAAATTACAACAAACTGATGAGTTAACATTTAAATCCATATAAACATTTTCTCTAATCATACAATCATTGAACAATTATGATATACAGCCCTAAGTATTAAACAATTCTTTAAACTAATCATTATTATCAATCTGCAAATGTGTTACTCTCTATTCCAGTTCTTGAACATGCTTATGCATTGAGACTAAGTGATCTAACAGATTCATACAACACAATTAAAACGATAATATAGGACATAAACCCTTTTGCTAGTTATGGCCTTGATTTCAACATGCGTCACAGCATGCTCCAACCGGTTGTCCATTAATCTTAATGGGACCTTTTACATCAGTTAAAATCTTTTGTGGTCTATTGTCCAACAAGGTACAAGGCTTAAGTTGAACTAATAACAATGTTTTAACAAAGCTGGCATAATACCTGGTCAAAGATAACAGACATTGTAAAAAGGAATTTAGATCTTAATAGTTTCGATCTTTGCATTTCACTCCTCTTATTAACAAAAAATACTTGATTATGCCTGAACACATTGCAAAGATTAAAACGTAAATGCAATCCTTAACACTGTTTTACAATCTGCTTTAGGGATATGTTGCATTTTTATTTTCTCTAGGATAGTCAAAAATCATAAATTGTTTAATAGTAGCAAGATTTCTTTAATCTGTAAAGGTAGATCTGGCCAGGCTCTAGCTTCACAGACAGAAAACTTGCAGGCAAACAGCAAGAGCAAAAGAGCTTCATTGCTTTGCCCAATAGCCTTTTTGCTCATCCTAATAATGCTAATCTCTTATTGATACCATTATATATATATAATCCTTAAAAAAAAAACTATTACAAATACAAAATAAGACCAAAAATCTCATTCCATAATATACCTATAACAAACCCTTAACTTATGCTAATACCAAAAATCCTTAAAACCTTAAAAAACTATGTTAAAATTAATCCATCAAATCAGTGTCTATAAAGAAATGAAATTGTTACATTAACTAAAAAACACTTTCCAAAAATTAAAACCTGTTTACACAGTCCTTAACTATATTACATGGAGCTCCTTTGAAAAGCCTATAGGCACACAATTAAAAAAAAAGGTTCGAACCAAAAGAAAATCATACAATATAAACTCATTACAAAGTACTTACACCTTACTGCAATTACTATGTACCAAGTACCTGTAAATACCAAATGCTTACTTATTCATTATGCTTATTAGAAAAACCTAACAAAACTCGTAAATAACAAATCTCTGAAAGACATTACAATCAGAAATGACAAAATGAGTACTGTTGCTTTAAATCAGAGCAGAGTAGTGCGGCTAAAGCCGCTGCGGGGGAAAGGGGCGGGGGCTGCTGCCGTGGCCGCGGCTGGGTCGCTGCTCCTGTCGGTGCTGTCGGTGTCGGTGGTGCGTCAGCCGGTACGGCCTTGGTCGGAGCCGTCGGTATCCGCGGGGGTCGTCAGGGCTTGCGGGAGGAGTGCGGCCATAAGAAAGCCGTAATTGCGAGCCTCCAAGCGCTCCATTTTTTCTAAGAGGGGCCGTAAAGCAAAGTCGGCGCTGTTTGAATTCCTCGCTGCCGTTGTTGTCTTCCGAATCCGAGCACCCGCTGGCGATGTCAGAGGAAGGTGTTGATAAAAGGGGTCGAACACACTGAGCTGCCTTTTTTCGGCTTTTTCCCCGCTGTGTGCAAACGGCAGTGGTGACGACTGGTAAACGGTGTGGTCGCCGCAAGATGTATCGGGGGCGGCCCCGGTCGATCGGTCGATAGTTCTCAAACACATCTTTCAGCTGCAACTCAGATACACCTGGCGCTGCATCTCGTCCTGACAAAGTTGCTCTAACTGCAGCAGCCATTCGCTGTTCCAGTTCATAGGTTTTAACACAGTTCATGCATTCTCGCCACGGCTTTTGCAGCTTGATGGTAACCCAGTCCCACAGTTTGTCAAAAAGCTTATCTCCTAACTTACGCCATTCTCCTTCTTCATCTCCCTCCTCGTGTAAATGCTCTGCAACCCTTCTCCAATAATCTCTGTTTCTTTGTCCTAAATCATCGTTAACCTCTTCCCTTTTCACTTCCTTTGTCTCCACAACTTCTTCACCCTTCGGCAATTCAGAAGAGTGAGGCGATGGAGGAAATTCCTCCTCTGCATATTCTAACATGGGTACTAACTCCCTTTTCTTTAAAAAATTTAACTTACACTGTCGCTTTTCTAAAAAGCATTTAAATAATTCATACGCTGCCTGCCTATCCATATCCGTATTTAAACGTTAATACCTGTGCGCACAGTCCTCGTTTAAGCAGTTCCCGGCTCTACAGCGTCTTCGGCTTCAAGGCTGTCTTCCCTTTTCTTGCAGCCTCCGGTACTGCTATCCCGGGCCGGCCTTCTTCTTGCCTCCAGGCTTACTCCGAATCTCCCAAGTCCCAAAGAACTTCTTAGATCCTAGCCTTTGTCTTCATTAGCTTGCCCGCATTCTCCACCATTTGTTGCAAGAAGGGGCCGCTACAACGACCAATGTGATCAGCGGAATCCAACTTTATTGAGCATCAGACACATCTTATATACAGTTTACTATAACTATGCCTACTTGGTAACATACTATTGGTTACAGATTACATGTCAACCCCACCTCTTGCAGTTTTAACATCCTACTTCAGCAGGCCACACACATCTTGTTTGGATAAGCCCCCTGCTTGTTTTACGACCCTCACGATTACACGACTACAGTGCCCTTGTGACACTTCGTGATAATTCAGCTACATCCATCATGTTCTGTGGCATCCCTTATCTTGGCAGGGCACCAGGCAGTCCTGCAGGTATCCCTTATCTTATCAAAAGGCCAGATGATCCTGCAGGCCTCTTTCCTTTGCCCATTGTACCACAGGACCGGATGCTATTTTGGGGTCCCTTCCAACCCCTAACACTCAGTGATTCTGTGATTAGCTATGCTGGTGACAGAGTCTCACTGAGTGGTCTTTAAAATGTTTTTCTTTTCTTTCAGCCTAGGAGTTTCATATTTAAATAGACCTTCTGCTCTGTCTTCCCCCTTCCTTCTTCCATCTTGCGTCTAAAAACTAGGAGAGCTCGATGAGGTGTATCCTGGGCGTCCCAACGTAACACATCTCAATTGCATACATGGATTTTGTAATCTTTTGCCCCATTGCTTGCACAGGGTGGATTAAGTTCATTACTTAGAGCTTGTCAGGACAGCTGTTGAAGTGTCCTGTGCAATGCAGGAGGAGTTGAATCCCATAGGAAACCACATTACTGTGCTTTGTCAGCCTGGTTATGGTCAGAAACCTCCTTCATTTTTTTTTCTCTTAAACAGATATATCACATGAGTCCCCAGAATTAATTTGCCTCTTCTCATAATTATTTCTTTAAAACTGTCTTAGAAGTGTCACTGTCCTTCCCTCTCCCTCTCTCTAGATACTGGCCTCCTGAGCCCATGGCAGACTTGCACAGAGCTACTGCGAGCACCACTCTGCACGGCCTCTGGGGGGCTTTCAAGCACAGGCACCCCTGGAGAATCCAAACCTAACCTTGCAGCTGGCCTTAGAGCTCCTCTTTGGAAAACTGTCGCTGCCAGGGCCCACAAACCCAACATCCTCTGTCAGCAACCTGGATGTAAGAGCTGAAAAGTGTCAACAGAAATTGTACTTGGACAGCTCAGGAAGATCCTTCAATGAAAGAGCTGGCTCCTCCTGAAGGGCAAGTATGAATGGAGCTCTCAAAGTACCACACTTCAGAGCCTCCTGCTTGCTAGCACTAAGACAATTGTTCATGTAGAACGACTGGCCACTCACTTCAACAAACCCCACAGAACTGGCTCCTATCAACTCTCCAGAAGACACTGCTGCACTAGCTTGGCTGCCTGACCGGCTCAGTTCAGGTGGCTTAGGATCTCACAGAGGGTACCACAAGAACTGAGGGGACTGCAGTCTTTGCAGCTTCAGCTTTCCTTCTCTGCTACTTCTTTTTTCAGATGGATTTTTTTTCAAAGGGACTGCTGGACAGCAGAACAGGATGGATGGCCAGGCCCCAAGAGCGGTGGGGAACAGAGTTAAACCCAGCCGGTGGCCGGCCGGGCACAAGTGGTGTTCCCCAGGACACCCCTTGTGAGAGAGTGAGTCCAGAGAAGGGCCACAAAGCTGGTGAGGGGTCTGGATAACAAGTCTTATGAGGAGTGGCTGAAGGAACTGGGACTGTTTAATCTGCAGAAGAGGAAGCTAAGGGAATTATGGTGTGGTCTGGCTTCAGCTCTCAACTACTTCCACGTTGAACAAGGACAGCTTGTACTCACAGAAGGCACTGGCTGCTTGGGTTCAAGGTTCCTGTAGAGCTCAGGTCTCTGAGACTTCTGAACAGCTGTGCTTAGCCCAAAATCAGACAGTTTCACATCACCCTGGGAAAAAAAAAAATCCAAGAAAAGAATTCAGAAAGATTGTGCTTGAGCAAAAGAAAAGGTTTAACCGCTGCACAGCCTCCTGAGCCCATGGCAGGCTTGCAGAGCTACTGTGAGCACCACTCTGCGCGGCCTCTGGGGGGTTTCAAGCACAGGCACTCCAGGAGACTGCAGGCACTCCACAGAGACTCCAAAACCTCACTGAGAACCCCCCAACTCCTTCAGGACCCCCACAGATTCCCCAACTTAGATGCCCACAAAACCCCTTTGGAGGCACCCAAACCCCCCATCTGATACGCCCAGCTCCGTTTTAGGTACCCCCAGACGCTTCTAATGTCCCCAGACCCGCTGGTGGACCAGCCCAGAACCCCCTGACACTATCCCAGACCCTTTCAGGGGGCTCCACACCCCTTCTAGATGCCCACAAAACCCCTTCACACGCCAAAAGAAACCTTTACCTGCCTCCAAACCCCATTTGGGGCCCACTCAGACCCCTTAGCAGCGGGTGGCAGCAACCAAGTCTGTTGCTCTCACCAATTAAACCCTTTGGTGCTCTCAGCTCTCTGACCCTGTGTCAGTGCAAGTCCTTGTCGGCCGGTACCTTTGTCCTGATCCAGGCGGAGAGAGAACTGCCAGGAACACAGCTTCGCCGCTCCGCTTGCGGCACGCCTGCTGCCGAGGGCAGCCTCGTCCGCAGCCTGCCCGAGAGGAACACGGCCCCCGGGGCCGGGGGACAAACAAAAGCCTTCCACAAAGGAAACAAGGGAAGTCTCTTGGCCACTCTTCACGTGCCGAGTGCGATTGTCATGTGGAACACACCGCGGCATCTGGAATGAGTTTAAGTCCAGGTCTATGGCAGCACAGAGGTTCCTGGAATATCCCGGTACATCGATCCACAGGAGGTTGTCTTTCGGTCCCCAGTCTGATGCTTTGCAGCACAGCCATCACATCATTTCTCTCGAGTGCTTTGAACTGACAATTCATACAGGAGAATAAACCCAAACAGGAGTAAGCAGGTTGGAAAAGAACTTTGATCATCACCGGGCCCAGCAAGAGGACACAGTCTCAGGCTGCACCAGGGGAGGTTTAGGCTAGAGGTTAGGAAGAGGTTCTGCACAGAGAGAGTGATGGCCCATTGGAATGGGCTGCCCAGGGAGGTGGTGGAGTCACCATCTTTGGAGGTGTTCAGGAGGAGACTGGATAGGGTGCTTGGTTGCATGGTTTAGTTGATTAGGTGGTGTTGGATGATAGGTTGGACACGATGATCTTGAAGGTCTCTTCCAACTCGGTCTGGTCTATTCTTTTCTATTCCGTTCCATTCCATACCATTCCATTCCAACACCATCTAATCAACTAAACCATGGCACTGAGTGCCTCATCCAGTCTCTTTCTAAACACTTCCAGTGATGGTGACTCCCTGGGCACCACCTCACTGAGCAGCACATTCCAAAGGCCAATCTCTCTTTCAACCTGCTCTATTCTATTCTATGAAGACCTTCTTCCTAACATCCAGCCTAAACCTCCCCTGGCACAGCTTGAGACTGTGTCCTCTTGCTCTGGTGCTGCTTGCCTGGGAGAAGAGACCAACCCCCACCTGGCTACAACCAGAACTGAGGGGACTGCAGTCTTTGCAGCTTCAGCTTTCCTTCTCTGCTACTTCTTTTTTCAGATGGATTTTTTTTCAAAGGGACTGCTGGACAGCAGAACAGGATGGATGGCCAGGCCCCAAGAGCGGTGGGGAACAGAGTTAAACCCAGCCGGTGGCCGGCCGGGCACAAGTGGTGTTCCCCAGGACACCCCTTGTGAGAGAGTGAGTCCAGAGAAGGGCCACAAAGCTGGTGAGGGGTCTGGATAACAAGTCTTATGAGGAGTGGCTGAGGGAACTGGGACTGTTTAATCTGCAGAAGAGGAAGCTGAGGGAATTATGGTGTGGTCTGGCTTCAGCTCTCAACTACTTCCACGTTGAGCAAGGACAGCTTGTACTCACAGAAGGCACTGGCTGCTTGGGTTCAAGGTTCCTGCAGAGCTCAGGCTATCTCTCTCCATTAGTGAGGTCGTCCTGTCACCTAGGCAGAGAGATGAAAATGCAGCTATGAAATTAGACCACTGGAATCGTGAGAGTCGTTCTGTGTGCGACTCCAGGAGAATCCAAACCTAACCTTGGAGCTGCCCTGAAGAGCTCCTCTTTGGAAAGCTCTCGCTGCCGGGCCCCACAAACCCCACACCCTCTGTCAGCAAACCGGATGTACGAGCTGAAGGGTGTCGACAGAAACTGTACATGGACAGCTCAGGAAGATCCTGCCAGTCCCAGCACACCAGACCTGGAATGATCAAAGAAAGTCCGTTAACATCTCTCTGTGTGTCTGCTCATAGCTTGACGAGAACCCCCCAACTCCTTCAGGACCCCCCCAGATTCCCCAACTTAGATGCCCACAAAACCCCTTTGGAGGCACCCAAACCCCCCATCTCATACGCCCAGCTCCATTTTAGGTACCCCCAGACGCTTCTAATGTCCCCAGACCCGCTGGTAGACCAGCCCAGAACCCCCTGACACTATCCCAGACCCTTTCAGGGGGCTCCACACCCCTTCTAGATGCCCACAAAACCCCTTCACACGCCAAAAGAAACCTTTACCTGCCTCCAAACCCCATTTGGGGGCCACTCAGACCCCTTAGCAGCGGGTGGCAGCAACCAAGTCTGTTGCTCTCACCAATGAAACCAGGATGTTAGGAAGAAGGTCTTCATAGAATAGAATAGAGCAGGTTGAAAGAGAGATTGGCCTTTGGAATGTGCTGCCCAGGGAGGTGGTGGAGTCACCATCACTGGGAGTGTTTAGAAAGAGACTGGATGAGGCACTCAGTGCCATGGTTTAGTTGATTGGAATGGGATGGAATGGACCAGGTTGGAAGAGACCTTCAAGATCATCGTGTCCAAGCTATCATCCAACACCACCTAATCAACTAAACCATGCAACCAAGCACCCTATCCAGTCTCCTCCTGAACACCTCCAAAGATGGTGACTCCACCACCTCCCTGGGCAGCCCATTCCAATGGGCAATCACTCTCTCTGTGCAGAACCTCTTCCTAACCTCTAGCCTAAACCTCCCCTGGCACAGCTTGAGACTGTGTCCTCTTGTTCTGGTGCTGCTTGCCTGGAAGAAGAGACCAACCCCCACCTGGCTACAACCTCCCTTCAGGGAGTCGTAGAAAGCAAGAAGGTCTCCCCTGAGCCTCCTCTTCTCCAGGCTAAGCAACCCCAGCTCCCTCAGCCTCTCCTCACAGGCCTGTGCTCCAAACCCCTCCCCAGCTTTGTTGCCCTTCTCCGGACACCTTCCAGCAACTCAACGTCTTGCTTAAACGGAGGGGCCCAGAACTGGACACGGGACTCAAGGTGTGCCCTAACCAGTGCCAAGTGCAGGGGCAGAATGACCTCCCTGCTCCTGCTGGCCACTCTGATCCTGATATTGGCCAGGTTGCCAGTGGCCTTCTTGGCCACCCGTGCACGCTGCTGGTCACGACCAGAAGACAGGGATCGGAAGAGTCTTTGGCCAAGCTGTAAGCCTCTTCCTAACATCCAGCCTAAACCTCCCCTGGCACAGCTTGAGACTGTGTCCTCTTGTTCTGGTGCTGCTTGCCTGGGAGAAGAGACCAACCCCCACCCGGCTACAACCAGAACTGAGGGGACTGCAATCTTTGCAGCTTCAGCTTTCCTTCTCTGCTACTTCTTTTTTCAGATGGATTTTTTTTCCATAGCGACCACCGGGACGCTGCCCCCCTGGCGCGAGCAGAGCCGGGCTAGGGCGCAGGCGCCGGATCCATAGCGACCACCGGGACGCTGCCCCTGTGGCGCCAGCAGAGCCGGGCTAGGGCGCAGGCGCCGGATCCATAGCGACACTCGAGTCAAGCTCTCCGCTCTCCGCTCTTCCCTTAAGAATTTTCGAGCATTCGGCGCAGTTAGGCTGCAGAAATTAGCTCCCACGGGGCGGCAAACGCCGCGGCACGGCTGCACTGCGGCCCTTACACACAGGGTTGAGCACTGAGCTCCCACGGGGCGCTATACGCCGCGGTACGGCTGCACTGCCGGCCATTACACACCGGGTGGCAGCATTGAGCTCCCCCGGGGCGGCACACGCCGCGGCACGGCTGCACTGCCGGCCATTACACACAGGGTGGCAGCATTGAGCTCCCACGGGGCCTCTGGGTACGGTTGAGGCAGCAGCCGCCACCCCCGCAGAGCCCCACCGGTCAAGCCCGGACACGCCCCCCCCCCCCCCCCCCCCCAAAAGCCCCGCGCTGCCCCGCCGGTGGCCACCCCCCCAAGCCCCGCGCACCTCCAGCGGCTGCTATAGAGAAACCCCACAAAGCAGCAGAGACTGGCACTGACCTGGGACACAGCAGAAGAGCTGCAACCTCTACCAGCCACAACCCTGAAAGCATCTGGCGCCATGTTGTTCAGGGCGGTGCCATGCTGGGGGGTGGGGTTCAGGCTGGGGGGCGGTGACACGCTGAAGGGGGGCGGTGACACGCTGGGCGGGGGCGGTGCCACGCTGGGGGGGGCGGTGCCACGCTGGGGGGGCGGTGCCACGCTGGGGGGGCGGTGCCACGCTGGGGGGGCGGTGCCACGCTGGGGGGGCGGTGACACGCTGGGGGGGCGGTGACACGCTGGGGGGGGCGGTGACACGCTGCGAGGGGCGGTGACACGCTGGGGGGGCGGTGCCACGCTGGGGGGGGCGGTGCCACGCTGGGGGAGGCGGTGACACGCTGGAGGGGGGCGGTGACACGCTGGAGGGGGGGCGGTGACACGCTGGAGGGGGGCGGCGACACGCTGGAGGGGGGCGGTGACACGCTGGAGGGGGGCGGTGACACGCTGGAGGGGGGCGGTGACACGCTGGAGGGGGGCGGTGACACGCTGGAGGGGGGCGGTGACACGCTGGAGGGGGGCGGTGACACGCTGGAGGGGGGGCGGTGACACGCTGGAGGGGGGCGGTGACACGCTGGAGGGGGGCGGTGACACGCTGGAGGGGGGCGGTGACACGCTGGAGGGGGGGCGGTGACACGCTGGAGGGGGGGCGGTGACACGCTGGAGGGGGGCGGTGACACGCTGGAGGGGGGGCGGTGACACGCTGGAGGGGGGGCGGTGACACGCTGGAGGGGGGGGCGGTGACACGCTGGGGGGGCGGTGACACGCTGGGGGGGCGGTGACACGCTGGGGGGGCGGTGACACGCTGGGGGGGGCGGTGACACGCTGGGGGGGGCGGTGACACGCTGGGGGGGGCGGTGACACGCTGGGGGGGCGGTGACACGCTGGGGGAGGCGGTGACACGCTGGAGGGGGGCGGTGACACGCTGAGGGGGCGGTGACACGCTGGGGGGGGCGTTGCCTGCGTTGTCACCTCACTCTCAGCTTTCCTTTGGGTTTTATTCCCCTCCAAGACAACACGTTGAGTTCTGAGCAGCTGAGGAGCCCTGGGGAACACCTGTACAGAAATGTTCCTCCAAGAGCTGTCAGAAAAACGTTCGTTCCGCCAGCAGGCAGCTCTGGCTTCAGAGCAAAAGCCTTCTGTGATCATTCTGTTTAGCTCAGCACCAGCTGCAGCCGTCGGTATTACCAAACTACACAGTAATGGCCTCCTCCCGGTGCCCTCCCGGTCCCAACAGTTTCCCCCCACCAAAGGACTGGCAGAGAACTGGAAGCGACTGGGAAGCAGATCCGGGCTAGGGCGCAGGCGCCGGATCCATAGCGACGCTCGAGTCAAGCTCTCCGCTCTCCCCCTAAGAATTTTCGAGCATTCAGCGCAGTTAGGCTGCAGAAATTAGCTCCCCCGGGGCGGCACACGCCGCGGCACGGCTGCACTGCCGGCCGTTACACACCGGGTGGCAGCATTGAGCTCCCCCGGGGCGACACACGCCACGGCACGGCTGCACTGCCGGCCGTTACACACCGGGTGGCAGCACTGAGCACCTCCCTGGGCGTGGGCAGCAGCCGGGCCCCCACGTGGGTTTTATTTTCCAATGCTAAAAGCCTTTTAGAAGCAGAGAGGGCAGACAGGGGTCGTTTCCAAAGCTTTCTTACGCACCAGTCACTCCAAGCCCTCCCTCTCCAGCTGCAAACCAGAGGTTTGCCTCCGCCTCGCCTCACCCCAGTACTTACACTTTTAAAGATAGTGTGGTGCCCTCGGAGAATTTTCAGCACTTTAGGGGGGGGCCCCCAGCCCTCGCTCACCTGCTCCTCTGCTGCAGCAGCCCCCTGCCCCACGTGGCAGAACCAGCCCACCCACAATCCCCCCACTCCCTTTGATTCGCCCCCAGAAAGGCACAAAATAAAGCAAACTGCCCAGCCAGCACCTCCTGCCTTTCACAGCAAGGACTGAACATTGCAGCTTTGGCCAAGACTATCAGCCCAAAGGAAGGCCTGGCCCCTGAGGAGCTAAATGCAAGTGAACTGTCTGACACCACCACAGTCCTGTGAATGTTGCAAAGCAGTAGTGCATGCAGTATAATAATTCGAAAGTTAAGGGCTGCTCAAGCTTTACACAAAGTATCCTATTCAGTTTTGGGTTCCACTTAACACAAAGTACAAGTATAAAAGGTCAGAGGGAAAGCCAACTCTACCTCTGAACTACAGCAAGAAATACTGGAATCAAGGGGCCCTTTCTTCTGCTACTAATAGATGAAGAGAACATGAAAACTGATGGGCTAAACCAACAGGGCAAGATTAGAATAACTAGTAGAGAGAACGGAAGATACAAAGCTTCAACTACATCTGTTTAGCAACGACTCCTACCAGATAACTTCCATGCCATAACTTTACTGAATTCAAACAAGCCAGCTGGCGAAGCGTCTCGCTTACAGGCGGCCGACGAGGACACGCGCAGAAGGAAGAGGCGAGGGAACAAGTCCTGAGCTTTGCTGCAGGCTGTCCTGCGGCTTCCCCTACCGACTCTTTCCCGTACACCACCGCAGAATGAGTTGGGTGAATTTTGTCTCAAACCCATTAAACCCTTTGGTGGTTTCAGCTTCCCGAGGATGTGTCGGCACAAGTCCTTGTCGGGGCACCGCAAACAGGGAGAGACAAAGCTCCGAGATCCAGGAAGAGGACGGCTGAGCAGACACTTCTAAAAGAGAGAAACTTCATCAGCTGAACCTCACACTTCTCCCAGCTTTGCAACAGCAAAGAACTTTGTGAACAACACAGTGGTGCTCCTAAGGAGGTCACCAGCTTGCAAGTTACAGGAGAAATAAAAACCTTTTTATTACAGAAGCACTGGCAAAAATTTACGGACAGGAACAGCAGACGAGGAAATTCTGCAATTGAGCTAACGATAGACATCAGGCCTAGGATCTGGCTACCCTGACAAAGGATGCCAACAGGACAGAGTGAGGCCTCAGCAGCACTCCCAAAAAGCCCCACAGAGAGCCACAGGCTCTGGCCCGTGCCCCACCTACGGGTCGGCCCTCCTGGCAGCAGCGCAACACCACCTCTTCAGGAGCCCAGGGACTGACCTCAGCCCCCTAAGGGCCAGGCAAGGTTGGTTCCTGTCAGCTGCCTAAAGCAGCCTCCCCAGCCCTGCTTACAGGGACCTTGGGCTGCTGCTGGGGACAGAAGGGGGAATGGAGGGCTCCACAACTCGTCACACAGACCCCGAGTACAGGGCTGTTAAGCTGACAGGGTGCCAAGGGAACAGGCTGCCATGAAGGCAGAGACCCAGGCCCTGAACTACAGGGTGGGTCACCTTGCCGCAGCAACACGACCCAGCGGCTTCGCTGTGTCCGACGAATAAAAGGAGGAAGTTCCACAGGAACAGAAGGGAAAACCTTTTCACTGTGTGTGCCAGAGCCCTGGAGCAGGCTGCCCAGAGAGTTAGTGGAGTCTCTGGAGACATTCAAAACCTGCCCCAGGTGATCCTGCACTGGCACAGGGGTTGGACCGTGTTGCAAGAAGGGGCCGCTACAACGACCAATGTGATCAGCGGAATCCAACTTTATTGAGCATCAGACACATCTTATATACAGTTTACTATAACTATGCCTACTTGGTAACATACTATTGGTTACAGATTACATGTCAACCCCACCTCTTGCAGTTTTAACATCCTACTTCAGCAGGCCACACACATCTTGTTTGGATAAGCCCCCTGCTTGTTTTACGACCCTCACGATTACACGACTACAGTGCCCTTGTGACACTTCGTGATAATTCAGCTACATCCATCATGTTCTGTGGCATCCCTTATCTTGGCAGGGCACCAGGCAGTCCTGCAGGTATCCCTTATCTTATCAAAAGGCCAGATGATCCTGCAGGCCTCTTTCCTTTGCCCATTGTACCACAATTCCCCTGTTTTCTTTAACAACTAGAAAAGATTCAGTAAAATGATCAAACTGTTTCATTACACATCTAAATATTATTCGTGCAGCTATAATAATAATAATAATAATAATAATGATGATAAACAAAAAGCGCAATGCTTCCTTGGCCAACCCTTTCGTATTTGATGAAAGGTCATATGTGCTTCTCGGGCCTTTACTGAGGCTGAGACTGGTACAGATAAGGATACCAATTTATCTGCTCGAACGTTTCCTTCTCCCAGGCCAACATCAAACTTATGACTTCTAATATGCAAAATACAATATGATGCTGACCCACATCTTATGGCTTGTTGTAACCTCAACATCAACTCATATAATCTTATTTGTTACATCTTTAATCAGGGCATCCTCTATCCGTTGTACAACCCCTGTAACATACATGGAATCTGACACTATTATTAAGAGGTTGGCTCATCCAATGCTGTAATTCCCACAACACTGCCAACAATTCCAAAGTTTGAAGTGAGTCCTGTGGTTCTGCCTCTAACATCACATGTCTCCTCTGGCTAATACTCTTGTCTTGCCAAGTCACTGCAGCTTTTCGGGAACGCTTCCCTGCGTCTGTAAATACTGTCAGAGCACCCACAATTGGTTACTCCTTATATTTTGGTATACCAATCCACGATTGCTGCGACATCCAGCCTAAAATCTTATCTTGCAAAGGTGCAGTCTTAATGAGAGCACCTTCAAAAATTGTTTGAAAAATGGTATGTTGTGGTTGTAAGGATGGAAAGACCCATTCCAATACTCAGGTCTGTACACTCTCCTGACCTCTTTTCCCCCGTTTTCTTTAAAGCTTGAGTCAAGGACCCCGTAAGGTGTTTTGTTTCTGCTAAGGAAAGGTACTGGGTCCTATTAATGCTCACCATTGGCCTAATGCTGTTTCTTTTTATTTCAAGTTTCTCCTAGCTAAAACGTCCATAATTCTTACATCCTCTCTAAATTTTGTTAAATCACATATAAAATGAAAATTTGAGAACATAGTATGCTTTAACTATTCTTTCTTATAACATAATACCTGAATTCCCCTCTTTTGTTTTTATAACCTAACATTAAAATGTATTTTGTGCTATAATTGATTTTGACTTTTCCTATAACTATTTAAAATTACAACAAACTGATGAGTTAACATTTAAATCCATATAAACATTTTCTCTAATCATACAATCATTGAACAATTATGATATACAGCCCTAAGTATTAAACAATTCTTTAAACTAATCATTATTATCAATCTGCAAATGTGTTACTCTCTATTCCAGTTCTTGAACATGCTTATGCATTGAGACTAAGTGATCTAACAGATTCATACAACACAATTAAAACGATAATATAGGACATAAACCCTTTTGCTAGTTATGGCCTTGATTTCAACATGCGTCACAGCATGCTCCAACCGGTTGTCCATTAATCTTAATGGGACCTTTTACATCAGTTAAAATCTTTTGTGGTCTATTGTCCAACAAGGTACAAGGCTTAAGTTGAACTAATAACAATGTTTTAACAAAGCTGGCATAATACCTGGTCAAAGATAACAGACATTGTAAAAAGGAATTTAGATCTTAATAGTTTCGATCTTTGCATTTCACTCCTCTTATTAACAAAAAATACTTGATTATGCCTGAACACATTGCAAAGATTAAAACGTAAATGCAATCCTTAACACTGTTTTACAATCTGCTTTAGGGATATGTTGCATTTTTATTTTCTCTAGGATAGTCAAAAATCATAAATTGTTTAATAGTAGCAAGATTTCTTTAATCTGTAAAGGTAGATCTGGCCAGGCTCTAGCTTCACAGACAGAAAACTTGCAGGCAAACAGCAAGAGCAAAAGAGCTTCATTGCTTTGCCCAATAGCCTTTTTGCTCATCCTAATAATGCTAATCTCTTATTGATACCATTATATATATATAATCCTTAAAAAAAAAACTATTACAAATACAAAATAAGACCAAAAATCTCATTCCATAATATACCTATAACAAACCCTTAACTTATGCTAATACCAAAAATCCTTAAAACCTTAAAAAACTATGTTAAAATTAATCCATCAAATCAGTGTCTATAAAGAAATGAAATTGTTACATTAACTAAAAAACACTTTCCAAAAATTAAAACCTGTTTACACAGTCCTTAACTATATTACATGGAGCTCCTTTGAAAAGCCTATAGGCACACAATTAAAAAAAAAGGTTCGAACCAAAAGAAAATCATACAATATAAACTCATTACAAAGTACTTACACCTTACTGCAATTACTATGTACCAAGTACCTGTAAATACCAAATGCTTACTTATTCATTATGCTTATTAGAAAAACCTAACAAAACTCGTAAATAACAAATCTCTGAAAGACATTACAATCAGAAATGACAAAATGAGTACTGTTGCTTTAAATCAGAGCAGAGTAGTGCGGCTAAAGCCGCTGCGGGGGAAAGGGGCGGGGGCTGCTGCCGTGGCCGCGGCTGGGTCGCTGCTCCTGTCGGTGCTGTCGGTGTCGGTGGTGCGTCAGCCGGTACGGCCTTGGTCGGAGCCGTCGGTATCCGCGGGGGTCGTCAGGGCTTGCGGGAGGAGTGCGGCCATAAGAAAGCCGTAATTGCGAGCCTCCAAGCGCTCCATTTTTTCTAAGAGGGGCCGTAAAGCAAAGTCGGCGCTGTTTGAATTCCTCGCTGCCGTTGTTGTCTTCCGAATCCGAGCACCCGCTGGCGATGTCAGAGGAAGGTGTTGATAAAAGGGGTCGAACACACTGAGCTGCCTTTTTTCGGCTTTTTCCCCGCTGTGTGCAAACGGCAGTGGTGACGACTGGTAAACGGTGTGGTCGCCGCAAGATGTATCGGGGGCGGCCCCGGTCGATCGGTCGATAGTTCTCAAACACATCTTTCAGCTGCAACTCAGATACACCTGGCGCTGCATCTCGTCCTGACAAAGTTGCTCTAACTGCAGCAGCCATTCGCTGTTCCAGTTCATAGGTTTTAACACAGTTCATGCATTCTCGCCACGGCTTTTGCAGCTTGATGGTAACCCAGTCCCACAGTTTGTCAAAAAGCTTATCTCCTAACTTACGCCATTCTCCTTCTTCATCTCCCTCCTCGTGTAAATGCTCTGCAACCCTTCTCCAATAATCTCTGTTTCTTTGTCCTAAATCATCGTTAACCTCTTCCCTTTTCACTTCCTTTGTCTCCACAACTTCTTCACCCTTCGGCAATTCAGAAGAGTGAGGCGATGGAGGAAATTCCTCCTCTGCATATTCTAACATGGGTACTAACTCCCTTTTCTTTAAAAAATTTAACTTACACTGTCGCTTTTCTAAAAAGCATTTAAATAATTCATACGCTGCCTGCCTATCCATATCCGTATTTAAACGTTAATACCTGTGCGCACAGTCCTCGTTTAAGCAGTTCCCGGCTCTACAGCGTCTTCGGCTTCAAGGCTGTCTTCCCTTTTCTTGCAGCCTCCGGTACTGCTATCCCGGGCCGGCCTTCTTCTTGCCTCCAGGCTTACTCCGAATCTCCCAAGTCCCAAAGAACTTCTTAGATCCTAGCCTTTGTCTTCATTAGCTTGCCCGCATTCTCCACCATTTGTTGCAAGAAGGGGCCGCTACAACGACCAATGTGATCAGCGGAATCCAACTTTATTGAGCATCAGACACATCTTATATACAGTTTACTATAACTATGCCTACTTGGTAACATACTATTGGTTACAGATTACATGTCAACCCCACCTCTTGCAGTTTTAACATCCTACTTCAGCAGGCCACACACATCTTGTTTGGATAAGCCCCCTGCTTGTTTTACGACCCTCACGATTACACGACTACAGTGCCCTTGTGACACTTCGTGATAATTCAGCTACATCCATCATGTTCTGTGGCATCCCTTATCTTGGCAGGGCACCAGGCAGTCCTGCAGGTATCCCTTATCTTATCAAAAGGCCAGATGATCCTGCAGGCCTCTTTCCTTTGCCCATTGTACCACAGGACCGGATGCTATTTTGGGGTCCCTTCCAACCCCTAACACTCAGTGATTCTGTGATTAGCTATGCTGGTGACAGAGTCTCACTGAGTGGTCTTTAAAATGTTTTTCTTTTCTTTCAGCCTAGGAGTTTCATATTTAAATAGACCTTCTGCTCTGTCTTCCCCCTTCCTTCTTCCATCTTGCGTCTAAAAACTAGGAGAGCTCGATGAGGTGTATCCTGGGCGTCCCAACGTAACACATCTCAATTGCATACATGGATTTTGTAATCTTTTGCCCCATTGCTTGCACAGGGTGGATTAAGTTCATTACTTAGAGCTTGTCAGGACAGCTGTTGAAGTGTCCTGTGCAATGCAGGAGGAGTTGAATCCCATAGGAAACCACATTACTGTGCTTTGTCAGCCTGGTTATGGTCAGAAACCTCCTTCATTTTTTTTTCTCTTAAACAGATATATCACATGAGTCCCCAGAATTAATTTGCCTCTTCTCATAATTATTTCTTTAAAACTGTCTTAGAAGTGTCACTGTCCTTCCCTCTCCCTCTCTCTAGATACTGGCCTCCTGAGCCCATGGCAGACTTGCACAGAGCTACTGCGAGCACCACTCTGCACGGCCTCTGGGGGGCTTTCAAGCACAGGCACCCCTGGAGAATCCAAACCTAACCTTGCAGCTGGCCTTAGAGCTCCTCTTTGGAAAACTGTCGCTGCCAGGGCCCACAAACCCAACATCCTCTGTCAGCAACCTGGATGTAAGAGCTGAAAAGTGTCAACAGAAATTGTACTTGGACAGCTCAGGAAGATCCTTCAATGAAAGAGCTGGCTCCTCCTGAAGGGCAAGTATGAATGGAGCTCTCAAAGTACCACACTTCAGAGCCTCCTGCTTGCTAGCACTAAGACAATTGTTCATGTAGAACGACTGGCCACTCACTTCAACAAACCCCACAGAACTGGCTCCTATCAACTCTCCAGAAGACACTGCTGCACTAGCTTGGCTGCCTGACCGGCTCAGTTCAGGTGGCTTAGGATCTCACAGAGGGTACCACAAGAACTGAGGGGACTGCAGTCTTTGCAGCTTCAGCTTTCCTTCTCTGCTACTTCTTTTTTCAGATGGATTTTTTTTCAAAGGGACTGCTGGACAGCAGAACAGGATGGATGGCCAGGCCCCAAGAGCGGTGGGGAACAGAGTTAAACCCAGCCGGTGGCCGGCCGGGCACAAGTGGTGTTCCCCAGGACACCCCTTGTGAGAGAGTGAGTCCAGAGAAGGGCCACAAAGCTGGTGAGGGGTCTGGATAACAAGTCTTATGAGGAGTGGCTGAAGGAACTGGGACTGTTTAATCTGCAGAAGAGGAAGCTAAGGGAATTATGGTGTGGTCTGGCTTCAGCTCTCAACTACTTCCACGTTGAACAAGGACAGCTTGTACTCACAGAAGGCACTGGCTGCTTGGGTTCAAGGTTCCTGTAGAGCTCAGGTCTCTGAGACTTCTGAACAGCTGTGCTTAGCCCAAAATCAGACAGTTTCACATCACCCTGGGAAAAAAAAAAATCCAAGAAAAGAATTCAGAAAGATTGTGCTTGAGCAAAAGAAAAGGTTTAACCGCTGCACAGCCTCCTGAGCCCATGGCAGGCTTGCAGAGCTACTGTGAGCACCACTCTGCGCGGCCTCTGGGGGGTTTCAAGCACAGGCACTCCAGGAGACTGCAGGCACTCCACAGAGACTCCAAAACCTCACTGAGAACCCCCCAACTCCTTCAGGACCCCCACAGATTCCCCAACTTAGATGCCCACAAAACCCCTTTGGAGGCACCCAAACCCCCCATCTGATACGCCCAGCTCCGTTTTAGGTACCCCCAGACGCTTCTAATGTCCCCAGACCCGCTGGTGGACCAGCCCAGAACCCCCTGACACTATCCCAGACCCTTTCAGGGGGCTCCACACCCCTTCTAGATGCCCACAAAACCCCTTCACACGCCAAAAGAAACCTTTACCTGCCTCCAAACCCCATTTGGGGCCCACTCAGACCCCTTAGCAGCGGGTGGCAGCAACCAAGTCTGTTGCTCTCACCAATTAAACCCTTTGGTGCTCTCAGCTCTCTGACCCTGTGTCAGTGCAAGTCCTTGTCGGCCGGTACCTTTGTCCTGATCCAGGCGGAGAGAGAACTGCCAGGAACACAGCTTCGCCGCTCCGCTTGCGGCACGCCTGCTGCCGAGGGCAGCCTCGTCCGCAGCCTGCCCGAGAGGAACACGGCCCCCGGGGCCGGGGGACAAACAAAAGCCTTCCACAAAGGAAACAAGGGAAGTCTCTTGGCCACTCTTCACGTGCCGAGTGCGATTGTCATGTGGAACACACCGCGGCATCTGGAATGAGTTTAAGTCCAGGTCTATGGCAGCACAGAGGTTCCTGGAATATCCCGGTACATCGATCCACAGGAGGTTGTCTTTCGGTCCCCAGTCTGATGCTTTGCAGCACAGCCATCACATCATTTCTCTCGAGTGCTTTGAACTGACAATTCATACAGGAGAATAAACCCAAACAGGAGTAAGCAGGTTGGAAAAGAACTTTGATCATCACCGGGCCCAGCAAGAGGACACAGTCTCAGGCTGCACCAGGGGAGGTTTAGGCTAGAGGTTAGGAAGAGGTTCTGCACAGAGAGAGTGATGGCCCATTGGAATGGGCTGCCCAGGGAGGTGGTGGAGTCACCATCTTTGGAGGTGTTCAGGAGGAGACTGGATAGGGTGCTTGGTTGCATGGTTTAGTTGATTAGGTGGTGTTGGATGATAGGTTGGACACGATGATCTTGAAGGTCTCTTCCAACTCGGTCTGGTCTATTCTTTTCTATTCCGTTCCATTCCATACCATTCCATTCCAACACCATCTAATCAACTAAACCATGGCACTGAGTGCCTCATCCAGTCTCTTTCTAAACACTTCCAGTGATGGTGACTCCCTGGGCACCACCTCACTGAGCAGCACATTCCAAAGGCCAATCTCTCTTTCAACCTGCTCTATTCTATTCTATGAAGACCTTCTTCCTAACATCCAGCCTAAACCTCCCCTGGCACAGCTTGAGACTGTGTCCTCTTGCTCTGGTGCTGCTTGCCTGGGAGAAGAGACCAACCCCCACCTGGCTACAACCAGAACTGAGGGGACTGCAGTCTTTGCAGCTTCAGCTTTCCTTCTCTGCTACTTCTTTTTTCAGATGGATTTTTTTTCAAAGGGACTGCTGGACAGCAGAACAGGATGGATGGCCAGGCCCCAAGAGCGGTGGGGAACAGAGTTAAACCCAGCCGGTGGCCGGCCGGGCACAAGTGGTGTTCCCCAGGACACCCCTTGTGAGAGAGTGAGTCCAGAGAAGGGCCACAAAGCTGGTGAGGGGTCTGGATAACAAGTCTTATGAGGAGTGGCTGAGGGAACTGGGACTGTTTAATCTGCAGAAGAGGAAGCTGAGGGAATTATGGTGTGGTCTGGCTTCAGCTCTCAACTACTTCCACGTTGAGCAAGGACAGCTTGTACTCACAGAAGGCACTGGCTGCTTGGGTTCAAGGTTCCTGCAGAGCTCAGGCTATCTCTCTTCATTAGTGAGGTCGTCCTGTCACCTAGGCAGAGAGATGAAAATGCAGCTATGAAATTAGACCACTGGAATCGTGAGAGTCGTTCTGTGTGCGACTCCAGGAGAATCCAAACCTAACCTTGGAGCTGCCCTGAAGAGCTCCTCTTTGGAAAGCTCTCGCTGCCGGGCCCCACAAACCCCACACCCTCTGTCAGCAAACCGGATGTACGAGCTGAAGGGTGTCGACAGAAACTGTACATGGACAGCTCAGGAAGATCCTGCCAGTCCCAGCACACCAGACCTGGAATGATCAAAGAAAGTCCGTTAACATCTCTCTGTGTGTCTGCTCATAGCTTGACGAGAACCCCCCAACTCCTTCAGGACCCCCCCAGATTCCCCAACTTAGATGCCCACAAAACCCCTTTGGAGGCACCCAAACCCCCCATCTCATACGCCCAGCTCCATTTTAGGTACCCCCAGACGCTTCTAATGTCCCCAGACCCGCTGGTAGACCAGCCCAGAACCCCCTGACACTATCCCAGACCCTTTCAGGGGGCTCCACACCCCTTCTAGATGCCCACAAAACCCCTTCACACGCCAAAAGAAACCTTTACCTGCCTCCAAACCCCATTTGGGGGCCACTCAGACCCCTTAGCAGCGGGTGGCAGCAACCAAGTCTGTTGCTCTCACCAATGAAACCAGGATGTTAGGAAGAAGGTCTTCATAGAATAGAATAGAGCAGGTTGAAAGAGAGATTGGCCTTTGGAATGTGCTGCCCAGGGAGGTGGTGGAGTCACCATCACTGGGAGTGTTTAGAAAGAGACTGGATGAGGCACTCAGTGCCATGGTTTAGTTGATTGGAATGGGATGGAATGGACCAGGTTGGAAGAGACCTTCAAGATCATCGTGTCCAAGCTATCATCCAACACCACCTAATCAACTAAACCATGCAACCAAGCACCCTATCCAGTCTCCTCCTGAACACCTCCAAAGATGGTGACTCCACCACCTCCCTGGGCAGCCCATTCCAATGGGCAATCACTCTCTCTGTGCAGAACCTCTTCCTAACCTCTAGCCTAAACCTCCCCTGGCACAGCTTGAGACTGTGTCCTCTTGTTCTGGTGCTGCTTGCCTGGAAGAAGAGACCAACCCCCACCTGGCTACAACCTCCCTTCAGGGAGTCGTAGAAAGCAAGAAGGTCTCCCCTGAGCCTCCTCTTCTCCAGGCTAAGCAACCCCAGCTCCCTCAGCCTCTCCTCACAGGCCTGTGCTCCAAACCCCTCCCCAGCTTTGTTGCCCTTCTCCGGACACCTTCCAGCAACTCAACGTCTTGCTTAAACGGAGGGGCCCAGAACTGGACACGGGACTCAAGGTGTGCCCTAACCAGTGCCAAGTGCAGGGGCAGAATGACCTCCCTGCTCCTGCTGGCCACTCTGATCCTGATATTGGCCAGGTTGCCAGTGGCCTTCTTGGCCACCCGTGCACGCTGCTGGTCACGACCAGAAGACAGGGATCGGAAGAGTCTTTGGCCAAGCTGTAAGCCTCTTCCTAACATCCAGCCTAAACCTCCCCTGGCACAGCTTGAGACTGTGTCCTCTTGTTCTGGTGCTGCTTGCCTGGGAGAAGAGACCAACCCCCACCCGGCTACAACCAGAACTGAGGGGACTGCAATCTTTGCAGCTTCAGCTTTCCTTCTCTGCTACTTCTTTTTTCAGATGGATTTTTTTTCCATAGCGACCACCGGGACGCTGCCCCCCTGGCGCGAGCAGAGCCGGGCTAGGGCGCAGGCGCCGGATCCATAGCGACCACCGGGACGCTGCCCCTGTGGCGCCAGCAGAGCCGGGCTAGGGCGCAGGCGCCGGATCCATAGCGACCACCGGGACGCTGCCCCTGTGGCGCCAGCAGAGCCGGGCTAGGGCGCAGGCGCCGGATCCATAGCGACACTCGAGTCAAGCTCTCCGCTCTCCGCTCTTCCCTTAAGAATTTTCGAGCATTCGGCGCAGTTAGGCTGCAGAAATTAGCTCCCACGGGGCGGCACACGCCGCGGCACGGCTGCACTGCGGCCCTTACACACAGGGTTGAGCACTGAGCTCCCACGGGGCGCTATACGCCGCGGTACGGCTGCACTGCCGGCCATTACACACCGGGTGGCAGCATTGAGCTCCCCCGGGGCGGCACACGCCGCGGCACGGCTGCACTGCCGGCCATTACACACAGGGTGGCAGCATTGAGCTCCCACGGGGCCTCTGGGTACGGTTGAGGCAGCAGCCGCCACCCCCGCAGAGCCCCACCGGTCAAGCCCGGACACGCCCCCCCCCCCCCCCCCCCCCCCCCCCCCCAAAAGCCCCGCGCTGCCCCGCCGGTGGCCACCCCCCCAAGCCCCGCGCACCTCCAGCGGCTGCTATAGAGAAACCCCACAAAGCAGCAGAGACTGGCACTGACCTGGGACACAGCAGAAGAGCTGCAACCTCTACCAGCCACAACCCTGAAAGCATCTGGCGCCATGTTGTTCAGGGCGGTGCCATGCTGGGGGGGTGGGGTTCAGGCTGGGGGGGCGGTGACACGCTGGAGGGGGGCGGTGACACGCTGGGCGGGGGCGGTGCCACGCTGGGGGGGCGGTGCCACGCTGGGGGGGGCGGTGCCACGCGGGGGGGGGGCGGTGACACGCTGGAGGGGGGGCGGTGACACGCTGGAGGGGGGCGGTGACACGCTGGAGGGGGGGCGGTGACACGCTGGAGGGGGGCGGTGACACGCTGGAGGGGGGGCGGTGACACGCTGGGGGGGCGGTGCCACGCTGGGGGGGCGGTGCCACGCGGGGGGGGGGCGGTGACACGCTGGAGGGGGGCGGTGACACGCTGGAGGGGGGGCGGTGACACGCTGGAGGGGGGGCGGTGACACGCTGGGGGGGCGGTGCCACGCTGGGGGGGCGGTGCCACGCTGGGGGGGGCGGTGCCACGCTGGGGGGGCGGTGCCACGCTGGGGGAGGCGGTGACACGCTGGAGGGGGGGCGGTGACACGCTGGAGGGGGGCGGTGACACGCTGGAGGGGGGCGGTGACACGCTGGAGGGGGGGGCGGTGACACGCTGGGGGGGCGGTGACACGCTGGAGGGGGGGGCGGTGACACGCTGGAGGGGGGGCGGTGACACGCTGGAGGGGGGGGCGGTGACACGCTGGGGGGGGCGGTGACACGCTGGGGGGGCGGTGACACGCTGGGAGGGGCGGTGACACGCTGGGGGGGGCGGTGCCACGCTGGGGGAGGCGGTGACACGCTGGAGGGGGGCGGTGACACGCTGAGGGGGCGGTGCCACGCTGGGGGGGGCGGTGCCACGCCGGGGGGGGGCGTTGCCTGCGTTGTCACCTCACTCTCAGCTTTCCATTGGGTTTTATTCCCCTCCAAGACAACACGTTGAGTTCTGAGCAGCTGAGGAGCCCTGGGGAACACCTGTACAGAAATGTTCCTCCAAGAGCTGTCAGAAAAACGTTCGTTCCGCCAGCAGGCAGCTCTGGCTTCAGAGCAAAAGCCTTCTGTGATCATTCTGTTTAGCTCAGCACCAGCTGCAGCCGTCGGTATTACCAAACTACACAGTAATGGCCTCCTCCCGGTGCCCTCCCGGTCCCAACAGTTTCCCCCCACCAAAGGACTGGCAGAGAACTGGAAGCGACTGGGAAGCAGATCCGGGCTAGGGCGCAGGCGCCGGATCCATAGCGACGCTCGAGTCAAGCTCTCCGCTCTCCCCCTAAGAATTTTCGAGCATTCAGCGCAGTTAGGCTGCAGAAATTAGCTCCCCCGGGGCGGCACACGCCGCGGCACGGCTGCACTGCCGGCCGTTACACACCGGGTGGCAGCATTGAGCTCCCCCGGGGCGACACACGCCACGGCACGGCTGCACTGCCGGCCGTTACACACCGGGTGGCAGCACTGAGCACCTCCCTGGGCGTGGGCAGCAGCCGGGCCCCCACGTGGGTTTTATTTTCCAATGCTAAAAGCCTTTTAGAAGCAGAGAGGGCAGACAGGGGTCGTTTCCAAAGCTTTCTTACGCACCAGTCACTCCAAGCCCTCCCTCTCCAGCTGCAAACCAGAGGTTTGCCTCCGCCTCGCCTCACCCCAGTACTTACACTTTTAAAGATAGTGTGGTGCCCTCGGAGAATTTTCAGCACTTTAGGGGGGGGGCCCCCAGCCCTCGCTCACCTGCTCCTCTGCTGCAGCAGCCCCCTGCCCCACGTGGCAGAACCAGCCCACCCACAATCCCCCCACTCCCTTTGATTCGCCCCCAGAAAGGCACAAAATAAAGCAAACTGCCCAGCCAGCACCTCCTGCCTTTCACAGCAAGGACTGAACATTGCAGCTTTGGCCAAGACTATCAGCCCAAAGGAAGGCCTGGCCCCTGAGGAGCTAAATGCAAGTGAACTGTCTGACACCACCACAGTCCTGTGAATGTTGCAAAGCAGTAGTGCATGCAGTATAATAATTCGAAAGTTAAGGGCTGCTCAAGCTTTACACAAAGTATCCTATTCAGTTTTGGGTTCCACTTAACACAAAGTACAAGTATAAAAGGTCAGAGGGAAAGCCAACTCTACCTCTGAACTACAGCAAGAAATACTGGAATCAAGGGGCCCTTTCTTCTGCTACTAATAGATGAAGAGAACATGAAAACTGATGGGCTAAACCAACAGGGCAAGATTAGAATAACTAGTAGAGAGAACGGAAGATACAAAGCTTCAACTACATCTGTTTAGCAACGACTCCTACCAGATAACTTCCATGCCATAACTTTACTGAATTCAAACAAGCCAGCTGGCGAAGCGTCTCGCTTACAGGCGGCCGACGAGGACACGCGCAGAAGGAAGAGGCGAGGGAACAAGTCCTGAGCTTTGCTGCAGGCTGTCCTGCGGCTTCCCCTACCGACTCTTTCCCGTACACCACCGCAGAATGAGTTGGGTGAATTTTGTCTCAAACCCATTAAACCCTTTGGTGGTTTCAGCTTCCCGAGGATGTGTCGGCACAAGTCCTTGTCGGGGCACCGCAAACAGGGAGAGACAAAGCTCCGAGATCCAGGAAGAGGACGGCTGAGCAGACACTTCTAAAAGAGAGAAACTTCATCAGCTGAACCTCACACTTCTCCCAGCTTTGCAACAGCAAAGAACTTTGTGAACAACACAGTGGTGCTCCTAAGGAGGTCACCAGCTTGCAAGTTACAGGAGAAATAAAAACCTTTTTATTACAGAAGCACTGGCAAAAATTTACGGACAGGAACAGCAGACGAGGAAATTCTGCAATTGAGCTAACGATAGACATCAGGCCTAGGATCTGGCTACCCTGACAAAGGATGCCAACAGGACAGAGTGAGGCCTCAGCAGCACTCCCAAAAAGCCCCACAGAGAGCCACAGGCTCTGGCCCGTGCCCCACCTACGGGTCGGCCCTCCTGGCAGCAGCGCAACACCACCTCTTCAGGAGCCCAGGGACTGACCTCAGCCCCCTAAGGGCCAGGCAAGGTTGGTTCCTGTCAGCTGCCTAAAGCAGCCTCCCCAGCCCTGCTTACAGGGACCTTGGGCTGCTGCTGGGGACAGAAGGGGGAATGGAGGGCTCCACAACTCGTCACACAGACCCCGAGTACAGGGCTGTTAAGCTGACAGGGTGCCAAGGGAACAGGCTGCCATGAAGGCAGAGACCCAGGCCCTGAACTACAGGGTGGGTCACCTTGCCGCAGCAACACGACCCAGCGGCTTCGCTGTGTCCGACGAATAAAAGGAGGAAGTTCCACAGGAACAGAAGGGAAAACCTTTTCACTGTGTGTGCCAGAGCCCTGGAGCAGGCTGCCCAGAGAGTTAGTGGAGTCTCTGGAGACATTCAAAACCTGCCCCAGGTGATCCTGCACTGGCACAGGGGTTGGACCGGATGCTATTTTGGGGTCCCTTCCAACCCCTAACACTCAGTGATTCTGTGATTAGCTATGCTGGTGACAGAGTCTCACTGAGTGGTCTTTAAAATGTTTTTCTTTTCTTTCAGCCTAGGAGTTTCATATTTAAATAGACCTTCTGCTCTGTCTTCCCCCTTCCTTCTTCCATCTTGCGTCTAAAAACTAGGAGAGCTCGATGAGGTGTATCCTGGGCGTCCCAACGTAACACATCTCAATTGCATACATGGATTTTGTAATCTTTTGCCCCATTGCTTGCACAGGGTGGATTAAGTTCATTACTTAGAGCTTGTCAGGACAGCTGTTGAAGTGTCCTGTGCAATGCAGGAGGAGTTGAATCCCATAGGAAACCACATTACTGTGCTTTGTCAGCCTGGTTATGGTCAGAAACCTCCTTCATTTTTTTTTCTCTTAAACAGATATATCACATGAGTCCCCAGAATTAATTTGCCTCTTCTCATAATTATTTCTTTAAAACTGTCTTAGAAGTGTCACTGTCCTTCCCTCTCCCTCTCTCTAGATACTGGCCTCCTGAGCCCATGGCAGACTTGCACAGAGCTACTGCGAGCACCACTCTGCACGGCCTCTGGGGGGCTTTCAAGCACAGGCACCCCTGGAGAATCCAAACCTAACCTTGCAGCTGGCCTTAGAGCTCCTCTTTGGAAAACTGTCGCTGCCAGGGCCCACAAACCCAACATCCTCTGTCAGCAACCTGGATGTAAGAGCTGAAAAGTGTCAACAGAAATTGTACTTGGACAGCTCAGGAAGATCCTTCAATGAAAGAGCTGGCTCCTCCTGAAGGGCAAGTATGAATGGAGCTCTCAAAGTACCACACTTCAGAGCCTCCTGCTTGCTAGCACTAAGACAATTGTTCATGTAGAACGACTGGCCACTCACTTCAACAAACCCCACAGAACTGGCTCCTATCAACTCTCCAGAAGACACTGCTGCACTAGCTTGGCTGCCTGACCGGCTCAGTTCAGGTGGCTTAGGATCTCACAGAGGGTACCACAAGAACTGAGGGGACTGCAGTCTTTGCAGCTTCAGCTTTCCTTCTCTGCTACTTCTTTTTTCAGATGGATTTTTTTTCAAAGGGACTGCTGGACAGCAGAACAGGATGGATGGCCAGGCCCCAAGAGCGGTGGGGAACAGAGTTAAACCCAGCCGGTGGCCGGCCGGGCACAAGTGGTGTTCCCCAGGACACCCCTTGTGAGAGAGTGAGTCCAGAGAAGGGCCACAAAGCTGGTGAGGGGTCTGGATAACAAGTCTTATGAGGAGTGGCTGAAGGAACTGGGACTGTTTAATCTGCAGAAGAGGAAGCTAAGGGAATTATGGTGTGGTCTGGCTTCAGCTCTCAACTACTTCCACGTTGAACAAGGACAGCTTGTACTCACAGAAGGCACTGGCTGCTTGGGTTCAAGGTTCCTGTAGAGCTCAGGTCTCTGAGACTTCTGAACAGCTGTGCTTAGCCCAAAATCAGACAGTTTCACATCACCCTGGGAAAAAAAAAAATCCAAGAAAAGAATTCAGAAAGATTGTGCTTGAGCAAAAGAAAAGGTTTAACCGCTGCACAGCCTCCTGAGCCCATGGCAGGCTTGCAGAGCTACTGTGAGCACCACTCTGCGCGGCCTCTGGGGGGTTTCAAGCACAGGCACTCCAGGAGACTGCAGGCACTCCACAGAGACTCCAAAACCTCACTGAGAACCCCCCAACTCCTTCAGGACCCCCACAGATTCCCCAACTTAGATGCCCACAAAACCCCTTTGGAGGCACCCAAACCCCCCATCTGATACGCCCAGCTCCGTTTTAGGTACCCCCAGACGCTTCTAATGTCCCCAGACCCGCTGGTGGACCAGCCCAGAACCCCCTGACACTATCCCAGACCCTTTCAGGGGGCTCCACACCCCTTCTAGATGCCCACAAAACCCCTTCACACGCCAAAAGAAACCTTTACCTGCCTCCAAACCCCATTTGGGGCCCACTCAGACCCCTTAGCAGCGGGTGGCAGCAACCAAGTCTGTTGCTCTCACCAATTAAACCCTTTGGTGCTCTCAGCTCTCTGACCCTGTGTCAGTGCAAGTCCTTGTCGGCCGGTACCTTTGTCCTGATCCAGGCGGAGAGAGAACTGCCAGGAACACAGCTTCGCCGCTCCGCTTGCGGCACGCCTGCTGCCGAGGGCAGCCTCGTCCGCAGCCTGCCCGAGAGGAACACGGCCCCCGGGGCCGGGGGACAAACAAAAGCCTTCCACAAAGGAAACAAGGGAAGTCTCTTGGCCACTCTTCACGTGCCGAGTGCGATTGTCATGTGGAACACACCGCGGCATCTGGAACGAGTTTAAGTCCAGGTCTATGGCAGCACAGAGGTTCCTGGAATATCCCGGTACATCGATCCACAGGAGGTTGTCTTTCGGTCCCCAGTCTGATGCTTTGCAGCACAGCCATCACATCATTTCTCTCGAGTGCTTTGAACTGACAATTCATACAGGAGAATAAACCCAAACAGGAGTAAGCAGGTTGGAAAAGAACTTTGATCATCACCGGGCCCAGCAAGAGGACACAGTCTCAGGCTGCACCAGGGGAGGTTTAGGCTAGAGGTTAGGAAGAGGTTCTGCACAGAGAGAGTGATGGCCCATTGGAATGGGCTGCCCAGGGAGGTGGTGGAGTCACCATCTTTGGAGGTGTTCAGGAGGAGACTGGATAGGGTGCTTGGTTGCATGGTTTAGTTGATTAGGTGGTGTTGGATGATAGGTTGGACACGATGATCTTGAAGGTCTCTTCCAACTCGGTCTGGTCTATTCTTTTCTATTCCGTTCCATTCCATACCATTCCATTCCAACACCATCTAATCAACTAAACCATGGCACTGAGTGCCTCATCCAGTCTCTTTCTAAACACTTCCAGTGATGGTGACTCCCTGGGCACCACCTCACTGAGCAGCACATTCCAAAGGCCAATCTCTCTTTCAACCTGCTCTATTCTATTCTATGAAGACCTTCTTCCTAACATCCAGCCTAAACCTCCCCTGGCACAGCTTGAGACTGTGTCCTCTTGCTCTGGTGCTGCTTGCCTGGGAGAAGAGACCAACCCCCACCTGGCTACAACCAGAACTGAGGGGACTGCAGTCTTTGCAGCTTCAGCTTTCCTTCTCTGCTACTTCTTTTTTCAGATGGATTTTTTTTCAAAGGGACTGCTGGACAGCAGAACAGGATGGATGGCCAGGCCCCAAGAGCGGTGGGGAACAGAGTTAAACCCAGCCGGTGGCCGGCCGGGCACAAGTGGTGTTCCCCAGGACACCCCTTGTGAGAGAGTGAGTCCAGAGAAGGGCCACAAAGCTGGTGAGGGGTCTGGATAACAAGTCTTATGAGGAGTGGCTGAGGGAACTGGGACTGTTTAATCTGCAGAAGAGGAAGCTGAGGGAATTATGGTGTGGTCTGGCTTCAGCTCTCAACTACTTCCACGTTGAGCAAGGACAGCTTGTACTCACAGAAGGCACTGGCTGCTTGGGTTCAAGGTTCCTGCAGAGCTCAGGCTATCTCTCTCCATTAGTGAGGTCGTCCTGTCACCTAGGCAGAGAGATGAAAATGCAGCTATGAAATTAGACCACTGGAATCGTGAGAGTCGTTCTGTGTGCGACTCCAGGAGAATCCAAACCTAACCTTGGAGCTGCCCTGAAGAGCTCCTCTTTGGAAAGCTCTCGCTGCCGGGCCCCACAAACCCCACACCCTCTGTCAGCAAACCGGATGTACGAGCTGAAGGGTGTCGACAGAAACTGTACATGGACAGCTCAGGAAGATCCTGCCAGTCCCAGCACACCAGACCTGGAATGATCAAAGAAAGTCCGTTAACATCTCTCTGTGTGTCTGCTCATAGCTTGACGAGAACCCCCCAACTCCTTCAGGACCCCCCCAGATTCCCCAACTTAGATGCCCACAAAACCCCTTTGGAGGCACCCAAACCCCCCATCTCATACGCCCAGCTCCATTTTAGGTACCCCCAGACGCTTCTAATGTCCCCAGACCCGCTGGTAGACCAGCCCAGAACCCCCTGACACTATCCCAGACCCTTTCAGGGGGCTCCACACCCCTTCTAGATGCCCACAAAACCCCTTCACACGCCAAAAGAAACCTTTACCTGCCTCCAAACCCCATTTGGGGGCCACTCAGACCCCTTAGCAGCGGGTGGCAGCAACCAAGTCTGTTGCTCTCACCAATGAAACCAGGATGTTAGGAAGAAGGTCTTCATAGAATAGAATAGAGCAGGTTGAAAGAGAGATTGGCCTTTGGAATGTGCTGCCCAGGGAGGTGGTGGAGTCACCATCACTGGGAGTGTTTAGAAAGAGACTGGATGAGGCACTCAGTGCCATGGTTTAGTTGATTGGAATGGGATGGAATGGACCAGGTTGGAAGAGACCTTCAAGATCATCGTGTCCAAGCTATCATCCAACACCACCTAATCAACTAAACCATGCAACCAAGCACCCTATCCAGTCTCCTCCTGAACACCTCCAAAGATGGTGACTCCACCACCTCCCTGGGCAGCCCATTCCAATGGGCAATCACTCTCTCTGTGCAGAACCTCTTCCTAACCTCTAGCCTAAACCTCCCCTGGCACAGCTTGAGACTGTGTCCTCTTGTTCTGGTGCTGCTTGCCTGGAAGAAGAGACCAACCCCCACCTGGCTACAACCTCCCTTCAGGGAGTCGTAGAAAGCAAGAAGGTCTCCCCTGAGCCTCCTCTTCTCCAGGCTAAGCAACCCCAGCTCCCTCAGCCTCTCCTCACAGGCCTGTGCTCCAAACCCCTCCCCAGCTTTGTTGCCCTTCTCCGGACACCTTCCAGCAACTCAACGTCTTGCTTAAACGGAGGGGCCCAGAACTGGACACGGGACTCAAGGTGTGCCCTAACCAGTGCCAAGTGCAGGGGCAGAATGACCTCCCTGCTCCTGCTGGCCACTCTGATCCTGATATTGGCCAGGTTGCCAGTGGCCTTCTTGGCCACCCGTGCACGCTGCTGGTCACGACCAGAAGACAGGGATCGGAAGAGTCTTTGGCCAAGCTGTAAGCCTCTTCCTAACATCCAGCCTAAACCTCCCCTGGCACAGCTTGAGACTGTGTCCTCTTGTTCTGGTGCTGCTTGCCTGGGAGAAGAGACCAACCCCCACCCGGCTACAACCAGAACTGAGGGGACTGCAATCTTTGCAGCTTCAGCTTTCCTTCTCTGCTACTTCTTTTTTCAGATGGATTTTTTTTCCATAGCGACCACCGGGACGCTGCCCCCCTGGCGCGAGCAGAGCCGGGCTAGGGCGCAGGCGCCGGATCCATAGCGACCACCGGGACGCTGCCCCTGTGGCGCCAGCAGAGCCGGGCTAGGGCGCAGGCGCCGGATCCATAGCGACACTCGAGTCAAGCTCTCCGCTCTCCGCTCTTCCCTTAAGAATTTTCGAGCATTCGGCGCAGTTAGGCTGCAGAAATTAGCTCCCACGGGGCGGCACACGCCGCGGCACGGCTGCACTGCGGCCCTTACACACAGGGTTGAGCACTGAGCTCCCACGGGGCGCTATACGCCGCGGTACGGCTGCACTGCCGGCCATTACACACCGGGTGGCAGCATTGAGCTCCCCCGGGGCGGCACACGCCGCGGCACGGCTGCACTGCCGGCCATTACACACAGGGTGGCAGCATTGAGCTCCCACGGGGCCTCTGGGTACGGTTGAGGCAGCAGCCGCCACCCCCGCAGAGCCCCACCGGTCAAGCCCGGACACGCCCCCCCCCCCCCCCCCCCCCCAAAAGCCCCGCGCTGCCCCGCCGGTGGCCACCCCCCCAAGCCCCGCGCACCTCCAGCGGCTGCTATAGAGAAACCCCACAAAGCAGCAGAGACTGGCACTGACCTGGGACACAGCAGAAGAGCTGCAACCTCTACCAGCCACAACCCTGAAAGCATCTGGCGCCATGTTGTTCAGGGCGGTGCCATGCTGGGGGGTGGGGTTCAGGCTGGGGGGCGGTGACACGCTGAAGGGGGGCGGTGCCACGCTGGGCGGGGGCGGTGCCACGCTGGGGGGGCGGTGCCACGCTGGGGGGGGCGGTGCCACGCTGGGGGGGCGGTGCCACGCTGGGGGGGCGGTGCCACGCTGGGGGGGCGGTGCCACGCTGGGGGGGCGGTGCCACGCTGGGGGGGCGGTGCCACGCTGGGGGGGCGGTGCCACGCTGGGGGGGGCGGTGACACGCTGCGAGGGGCGGTGACACGCTGGGGGGGCGGTGCCACGCTGGGGGGGCGGTGCCACGCTGGGGGAGGCGGTGACACGCTGGAGGGGGGCGGTGACACGCTGGAGGGGGGCGGTGACACGCTGGAGGGGGGCGGTGACACGCTGGAGGGGGGCGGTGACACGCTGGAGGGGGGCGGTGACACGCTGGAGGGGGGCGGTGACACGCTGGAGGGGGGCGGTGACACGCTGGAGGGGGGCGGTGACACGCTGGAGGGGGGCGGTGACACGCTGGAGGGGGGCGGTGACACGCTGGAGGGGGGGCGGTGACACGCTGGAGGGGGGCGGTGACACGCTGGAGGGGGGCGGTGACACGCTGGAGGGGGGCGGTGACACGCTGGAGGGGGGCGGTGACACGCTGGAGGGGGGGCGGTGACACGCTGGAGGGGGGCGGTGACACGCTGGAGGGGGGCGGTGACACGCTGGAGGGGGGCGGTGACACGCTGGAGGGGGGGCGGTGACACGCTGGAGGGGGGCGGTGACACGCTGGAGGGGGGCGGTGACACGCTGGAGGGGGGCGGTGACACGCTGGAGGGGGGCGGTGACACGCTGGAGGGGGGGCGGTGACACGCTGGAGGGGGGGGCGGTGACACGCTGGGGGGGGCGGTGACACGCTGGGGGGGCGGTGACACGCTGGGGGGGCGGTGACACGCTCGGGGGGGCGGTGACACGCTGGGGGGGCGGTGACACGCTGGGGGGGGCGGTGACACGCTGGGGGGGGCGGTGACACGCTGGGGGGGGGCGGTGACACGCTGGGGGGGGCGGTGACACGCTGGGGGGGCGGTGACACGCTGGGGGAGGCGGTGACACGCTGGAGGGGGGCGGTGACACGCTGGAGGGGGGGCGGTGACACGCTGGAGGGGGGGCGGTGACACGCTGAGGGGGCGGTGCCACGCTGGGGGGGGCGTTGCCTGCGTTGTCACCTCACTCTCAGCTTTCCATTGGGTTTTATTCCCCTCCAAGACAACACGTTGAGTTCTGAGCAGCTGAGGAGCCCTGGGGAACACCTGTACAGAAATGTTCCTCCAAGAGCTGTCAGAAAAACGTTCGTTCCGCCAGCAGGCAGCTCTGGCTTCAGAGCAAAAGCCTTCTGTGATCATTCTGTTTAGCTCAGCACCAGCTGCAGCCGTCGGTATTACCAAACTACACAGTAATGGCCTCCTCCCGGTGCCCTCCCGGTCCCAACAGTTTCCCCCCACCAAAGGACTGGCAGAGAACTGGAAGCGACTGGGAAGCAGATCCGGGCTAGGGCGCAGGCGCCGGATCCATAGCGACGCTCGAGTCAAGCTCTCCGCTCTCCCCCTAAGAATTTTCGAGCATTCAGCGCAGTTAGGCTGCAGAAATTAGCTCCCCCGGGGCGGCACACGCCGCGGCACGGCTGCACTGCCGGCCGTTACACACCGGGTGGCAGCATTGAGCTCCCCCGGGGCGACACACGCCACGGCACGGCTGCACTGCCGGCCGTTACACACCGGGTGGCAGCACTGAGCACCTCCCTGGGCGTGGGCAGCAGCCGGGCCCCCACGTGGGTTTTATTTTCCAATGCTAAAAGCCTTTTAGAAGCAGAGAGGGCAGACAGGGGTCGTTTCCAAAGCTTTCTTACGCACCAGTCACTCCAAGCCCTCCCTCTCCAGCTGCAAACCAGAGGTTTGCCTCCGCCTCGCCTCACCCCAGTACTTACACTTTTAAAGATAGTGTGGTGCCCTCGGAGAATTTTCAGCACTTTAGGGGGGGGCCCCCAGCCCTCGCTCACCTGCTCCTCTGCTGCAGCAGCCCCCTGCCCCACGTGGCAGAACCAGCCCACCCACAATCCCCCCACTCCCTTTGATTCGCCCCCAGAAAGGCACAAAATAAAGCAAACTGCCCAGCCAGCACCTCCTGCCTTTCACAGCAAGGACTGAACATTGCAGCTTTGGCCAAGACTATCAGCCCAAAGGAAGGCCTGGCCCCTGAGGAGCTAAATGCAAGTGAACTGTCTGACACCACCACAGTCCTGTGAATGTTGCAAAGCAGTAGTGCATGCAGTATAATAATTCGAAAGTTAAGGGCTGCTCAAGCTTTACACAAAGTATCCTATTCAGTTTTGGGTTCCACTTAACACAAAGTACAAGTATAAAAGGTCAGAGGGAAAGCCAACTCTACCTCTGAACTACAGCAAGAAATACTGGAATCAAGGGGCCCTTTCTTCTGCTACTAATAGATGAAGAGAACATGAAAACTGATGGGCTAAACCAACAGGGCAAGATTAGAATAACTAGTAGAGAGAACGGAAGATACAAAGCTTCAACTGCATCTGTTTAGCAACGACTCCTACCAGATAACTTCCATGCCATAACTTTGCTGAATTCAAACAAGCCAGCTGGTGAAGCGTCTCGCTTACAGGCGGCCAACGAGGAGACGTGCAGAAGGCAGAGGCGAGGGAGCAAGTCCTGAGCTTTGCTGCAGGCTGTCCTGCGGCTTCCCCTACTGACTCTTTCCCGTACACCACCGCAGAATGAGTTGGGTGAATTTTGTCTCAAACCGGCTCCTAAGACAACCTCCGCTTTTTCCCTGGGTGCCTACGTGGGTGTCGCTTCATCTTTCCCTCACGCTCGGTACGGCATTCGGGTGCAGAGCAAGGCTCCGGACAGCCAAACCAAACTCCTGTGCTGAAGAAAAGGAAGCGGAAACACAGGCTGAGCCCCTGAGCTCTAAACATTCACTGAGCCCCAGGAAATGCCTGTACATGCTGGCTGCTGCCGCCTCCTCGTTGCCCCGGGCCTGCTCATTGGAGGCTGCCTGGCAAAAGCACCTGCCCCCCCTTTCCTCGGCGTTCTTTGAATACCCAGGTTGGAAACCTAAGAGGTAGCGCACTAATTGGAAAGCATGTTCCAGCGGGCGTGGCTGGAGGCTGGGCGCTGATGTCTTCCTGCCCTGCCAACTTAGCATGATGAACCAAAGCTCTTCAGCTTTTTCTAGGGGTGGAAACACAACAGGACAAACTTTGTTTCTCAGGTAACAAGGCACAAAACTCATTAAGGGGTTTCTAGGCCAGAATCAACACCTACCCCTAACCTGAAACCCTTCTGGTTGCTTCTGCCTGTCAGCACAGCAGCTCTGCGTCTCTCTGGGAGAGATTCCAATGGCTCAGGAGCAGATGATGTTTCCCACTGGAACGATCCCACTCTTAGTCACGCAGCAAAGATCCCCTCTATGCTGGAAATACATATTCTAATAGGGTAACCCATGGTGAAGAGGAAACACTGCCATTTGGCAATGTTGATTTACCTTCTGGGATTTACTACCCCAAAACCACCTTGCAGTTGGTGCATTTCTTGCTGGCAATCAAGCAATCTCTTCCATCTGTTGCTCTCATTGTTTTGTTTCAGCTTTCTGAGCCTGTGTCGGTACAAGTCCTTCTCAGGGCACCGCAAACAGAGACAGACAAAGCTTCCTTTTCTCCAATAGTTCCAGGAAGATTTCCGGCACTCCTAGGCGAGCACTGACAGAGTGACGGCTGTGAGGGGACATCAGCCTGGCACTGGAGCTGGGCATTCTGAGCAGATGAGGAACCCTGGGCAACACCTACAGAGAAATCTTGGTTTCTCTGCAGAGAAGCACTGGCCTTAGAGACAAAGCTGTCTTTGATCTGGGCACCAGCTGCAGCTCTCAGCAGTGCCCAGCTGCAGAGCAATGGCCTGCACCTTCATCCTGATCCAGGTGGAGAGAGAACTGCCAGGAGCACAACTTCTCTGCTCCGGTTGCAGCATCCCCAGGGGCCGAGCGCAGCCTTGCTGTTAGTGAGGAACACAGCCCCTGTGAGAAGCTCCTGGGGTCAGGGGACAAACAAGAGGTTTTCCACACTGGAAACAAGGGAAGTCTCTTTGCCACCCCCGTTATACCCATCAGAGGACTTCTGCTTGCTTACCTACCTGCTCCGTTGGAGTCTACACTGGCAGAAGTTTCAGCTCCTCGGTAAAAGCGTGGACAGAGCAATTTCCTTTTCAGCCTTTCCTTCCTGACTGACAGAGATCAAACCCTACCTGGAGCCCACACAAGCCAAGCAGGAGATCCCCTGCTAGGCTGGCAGGGCGAGGCTGTACCGTCGCAGCAGCCGTAGCCCTTGTGCCGACACAACAGGGACTCCATAGCCCCCCATAGCCATCCTGCTGCCCTCCTCGAGCCCCGCCCCCTTCCATAGCCATCCTATTGTCGCCCTCCAGCCCCGCCTCCAGTCCTCCTGCCCCGCCTCCTGCAACCTCCCTCAGCCCTTTCCCCGCCCCCTCCCATAGCCATCCTATTGCACTCAAGCCCCGCCCCCTTGTGACGCACGGCGCTTCCCCACCCCCTCCCATAGCCATCCTATTGCCCTCAAATTCCCCTTTCATACCCCCAAGCCCACTTCAGATGACAGCAGACCCTCCTTAACAGGCCCCCAGCGCTCAGCAGGTCCGGTGCTGCTGTGCCTCGGGAGCAGATCAGCTGGTCTCCCTGCAGAGCTTTTTCCAGTCAATGAAAAACCAGCACACCACACACACACACGAAAGACAATCCACTGTTTTAATTGAGAGACAGTTGCTATTTCTGTTTCAAACCACACCCCACACCCCCCCGTGGCTCTGCTCAGGATGTGCTTTTCTCCTCTAGAAGCCTTTCTACAGAACAGAGGGGGGTCACGTCAAGGCCTTTCTGCACACAAATCACTGCCCTTCTGCAATCTCTCAATAAGCAGCACCGCTGTTCCTCTGCTGAACACCTCACACTCACTCTTACACTTTCCCGGGGCTTTCCCTCCCCTCCAAGAACGTCCTGGCATTTCAAACATTTGGCATTTCAGGTCTGCAAGCAGCCTTTGTGGGAGGCTGCCCTCACCCCTCCCTCACTGCTCCTCTGCTGTATCCTCGCCCACCCCCCTGTGGCATCACAGAAGGAAAGACAGCCGAGCGGCTACGCTCCTGTTCTTTTTATCACCCCGAGCCAGGGACAGCCTTCTGGGCAAGGTTTGCAGCTTCAGCACACAGCTGAGCTTTGCTCTCACCCATTAAACCCTTTGGTGGTTTCAGCTTCCCGAGGATGTGTCGGCACAAGTCCTTGTCGGGGCACCGCAAACAGGGAGAGACAAAGCTCCGAGATCCAGGAAGAGGACGGCTGAGCAGACACCCCTAAAGAGAGAAACTTCATCAGCTGAACCTCACACTTCTCCCAGCTTTGCAACAGCAAAGAACTTTGTGAACAACACAGTGGTGCTCCTAAGGAGGTCACCAGCTTGCAAGTTACAGGAGAAATAAAAACCTTTTTATTACAGAAGCACTGGCAAAAATTTACGGACAGGAACAGCAGACGAGGAAATTCTGCAATTGAGCTAACGATAGACATCAGGCCTAGGATCTGGCTACCCTGACAAAGGATGCCAACAGGACAGAGTGAGGCCTCAGCATCACTCCCAAAAAGCCCCACAGAGAGCCACAGGCTCTGGCCCGTGCCCCACCTACGGGCCGGCCCTCCTGGCAGCAGCGCAACACCACCTCTTCAGGAGCCCAGGGACTGACCTCAGCCCCCTAAGGGCCAGGCAAGGTTGGTTCCTGTTAGCTGCCTAAAGCAGCCTCCCCAGCCCTGCTTACAGGGACCTTGGGCTGCTGCTGGGGACAGAAGGGGGATGGAGGGCTCCACAACTCGTCACACAGACCCCAAGTACAGGGCTGTTAAGCTGACAGGGTGCCAAGGGAACAGGCTGCCATGAAGGCACAGACCCAGGCCCTGAACTACAGGGTGGGTCACCTTGCCGCAGCAACACGACCCAGCGGCTTCGCTGTGTCCGACGAATAAAAGGAGGAAGTTCCACAGGAACAGAAGGGAAAACCTTTTCACTGTGTGTGCCAGAGCCCTGGAGCAGGCTGCCCAGAGAGTTAGTGGAGTCTCTGGAGACATTCAAAACCTGCCCCAGGTGATCCTGCACTGGCACAGGGGTTGGACCGGATGCTATTTTGGGGTCCCTTCCAACCCCTAACACTCAGTGATTCTGTGATTAGCTATGCTGGTGACAGAGTCTCACTGAGTGCTCTTTAAAATGTTTTTCTTTTCTTTCAGCCTAGGAGTTTCATATTTAAATAGACCTTCTGCTCTGTCTTCACCCTTCCTTCTTCCATCTTGCGTCTAAACACTAGGAGAGCTCGATGAGGTGTATCCTGGGCGTCCCAACGTAACACATCTCAACTGCATACATGGATTTTGTAATCTTTTGCCCCATTGCTCGCACAGGGTGGATTAAGTTCATTACTTATAGCTCGTCAGGACAGCTGTTGAAGTGTCCTGTGCAATGCAGGAGGAGTTGAATCCCATAGGAAACCACATTACTGTGCTTTGTCAGTCTGGTTATGGTCAGAAACCTCCTTCATTTTTTTTTCTCTTAAACAGATATATCACATGAGTCCCCAGAATTAATTTGCCTCTTCTCATAATTATTTCTTTAAAACTGTCTTAGAAGTGTCTCTGTCCTTCCCTCTCCCTCTCTCTAGATACTGGCCTCCTGAGCCCATGGCAGACTTGCACAGAGCTACTGCGAGCACCACTCTGCACGGCCCTCTGGGGGGCTTTCAAGCACAGGCACCCCAGGAGAATCCAAACCTAACCTTGCAGCTGGCCTTAGAGCTCCTCTTTGGAAAACTGTCGCTGCCAGGGCCCACAAACCAACGTCCTCTGTCGGCAAACCGGATGTAAGGGCTGAAAAGTGTCAACAGAAATTGTACTTGGACAGCTCAGGAAGATCCTTCAATGAAAGAGCTGGCTCCTCCTGAAGGGCAAGTATGAATGGAGCTCTCAAAGTACCACACTTCAGAGCCTCCTACTTGCAAGCACTAAGACAATTGTTCATGTAGAATGACTGGCCACTCACTTCAACAAACCCCACAGAACTGGCTCCTATCAGCTCTCCAGAAGACACTGCTGCACTAGCTTGGCTGCCTGACCGGCTCAGTTCAGGTGGCTTAGGATCTCACAGAGGGTACCACAAGAACTGAGGGGACTGCAGTCTTTGCAGCTTCAGCTTTCCTTCTCTGCTACTTCTTTTTTCAGATGGATTTTTTTTCAAAGGGACTGCTGGACAGCAGAACAGGATGGATGGCCAGGCCCCAAGAGCGGTGGGGAACAGAGTTAAACCCAGCCGGTGGCCGGCCGGGCACAAGTGGTGTTCCCCAGGACACCCCTTGTGAGAGAGTGAGTCCAGAGAAGGGCCACAAAGCTGGTGAGGGGTCTGGATAACAAGCCTTATGAGGAGTGGCTGAAGGAACTGGGACTGTTTAATCTGCAGAAGAGGAAGCTGAGGGAATTAAGGTATGGTCTGGCTTCAGCTCTCAACTAGTTCCACGTTGAGCAAGGACAGCTTGTACTCACAGAAGGCACTGGCTGCTTGGGTTCAAGGTTCCTGCAGAGCTCAGGCTATCTCTCTTCATTAGTGAGGTCGTCCTGTCACCTAGGCAGAGAGAAGAAAATGCAGCTATGAAATTAGACCACTGGAATCGTGAGACTCGTTCTGTGTGCGACTCCAGGAGAATCCAAACCTAACCTTGGAGCTGCCCTGAAGAGCTCCTCTTTGGAAAAGTCTCGCTGCCGGGCCCCACAAACCCCACACCCTCTGTCAGCAAACCGGATGTACGAGCTGAAGAGTGTCGACAGAAACTGCACGTGGACAGCTCAGGAAGATCCTGCCAGTCCCAGCATACCAGACCTGGAATGATCAAAGAAAGTCCCTTAACAACTGTCTGTGTGTCTGCTCATAGCTTGAGGAGAACCCCCCAACTCCTTCAGGACCCCCCCAGATTGCCCAACTTAGATGCCCACAAAACCCCTTTGGAGGCACCCAAACCCCCCATCTGATACGCCCAGCTCCGTTTTAGGTACCCCCAGACGCTTCTAATGTCCCCAGACCCGCTGGTGGACCAGCCCAGAACCCCATAACACTATCACAGACCCTTCAAGGGGGCTCCACACCCCTTCTAGATGCCCACAAAACCCCTTCACATGACAAAAGAAACCTTTACCTGCCTCCAAACCCCATTTGGGGGCCACTCAGACCCCTTAGCAGCGGGTGGCAGCAACCAAGTCCGTTGCTCTCACCAATTAAACCTGGATGTTAGGAAGAAGGTCTTCATAGAATAGAATAGAGCAGGGTGAAAGAGAGATTGGCCTTTGGAATGTGCTGCCCAGGGAGGTGGTAGAGTCACCATCACTGGAAGTGTTTAGAAAGAGACTGGATGAGGCACTCAGTGCCGTGGTTTAGTTGATTAGATGGTGATGGAATGGAATGGACCGGACCAGGTTGGAAGAGACCTTCAAGATCATCGTGTCCAACCTATCATCCAACACCACCTAATCAACTAAACCATGCAACCAAGCACCCTATCCAGTCGCCTCCTGAACACCTCCAAAGATGGTGACTCCACCACCTCCCTGGGCAGCACATTCCAATGGGCAATCACTCTCTCTGTGCAGAACCTCTTCCTAACCTCTAGCCTAAACCTCCCCTGGCACAGCTTGAGACTGTGTCCTCTTGTTCTGGTGCTGCTTGCCTGGAAGAAGAGACCAACCCCCACCTGGCTACAACCTCCCTTCAGGGAGTCGTAGAAAGCAAGAAGGTCTCCCCTGAGCCTCCTCTTCTCCAGGCTAAGCAACCCCAGCTCCCTCAGCCTCTCCTCACAGGCCTGTGCTCCAAACCCCTCCCCAGCTTTGTTGCCCTTCTCCGGACACCTTCCAGCAACTCAACGTCTTGCTTAAACGGAGGGGCCCAGAACTGGACACGGGACTCAAGGTGTGCCCTAACCAGTGCCAAGTGCAGGGGCAGAATGACCTCCCTGCTCCTGCTGGCCACTCTGATCCTGATATTGGCCAGGTTGCCAGTGGCCTTCTTGGCCACCCGTGCACGCTGCTGGTCACGACCAGAAGACAGGGATCAGAAGAGTCTTTGGCCAAGCTGTAAACCTCTTCCTAACATTCAGCCTAAACCTCCCCTGGCACAGCTTGAGACTGTGTCCTCTTGTTCTGGCGCTGCTTGCCTGGGAGAAGAGACCAACCCCCACCCGGCTACAACCAGAACTGAGAGGACTGCAGTCTTTGCAGCTTCAACTTTCCTTCTCTGCTACTTCTTTTTTCAGATGGATTTTTTTTCAAAGGGACTGCTGGACAGCAGAACAGGATGGATGGCTGGGCCCCAAGAGCGGTGGGGAACAGAGTTAAACCCAGCCGGTGGCCGGCCGGGCACAAGTGGTGTTCCCCAGGACACCCCTTGTGAGAGAGTGAGTCCAGAGAAGGGCCACAAAGCTGGTGAGGGGTCTGGATAACAAGTCTTATGAGGAGTGGCTGAAGGAACTGGGACTGTTTAATCTGCAGAAGAGGAAGCTGAGGGAATTAAGGTGTGGTCTGGCTTCAGCTCTCAACTACTTCCACGTTGAACAAGGACAGCTTGTACTCACAGAAGGCACTGGCTGCTTGGGTTCAAGGTTCCTGCAGAGCTCAGGCTATCTCTCTTCATTAGTGAGGTCGTCCTCTCACCTAGGCAGAGAGAAGAAAATGCAGCTATGAAATTAGACCACTGGAATCGTGAGACTCGTTCTGTGTGAGACTCCAGGAGAATCCAAACCTAACCTTGGAGCTGCCCTGAAGAGCTCCTCATAGCTTGAGGAGTACCAGAGCAGGAACAATTCCCAAAAGGTTTTCACTGCATTCCTAGGGCACTTGAAGGATTGCCCTGGCTGTAGTTAATACCTAGAAATTCCCCTCAAAATCTTTGCAGCACAGCAAGGAAATTGAGGGATGGGAAGGCAATATGTACTTACACGTTAGGCAAGAATTGGCTTTGCAAACTAATCTCTCTAACTGTTGGATATGCACTGAACTTCCTCGAGGCCAAATGAGGACCCCTTTATTTGGGGAAGCCTCAATGAATTGGACTTGGGGGGCATCAGACTGGGTGACTACATCTGAGAGTAACTTCCACAAGTGTCAGCATGGGAAAGATAGCTCAGAAAGCCTGGGTCCAAAGTTTGCCTTAAGAAAATATAGTATAGGAATATACTGTTGGCTGTGAGAAAGGGGGGAATTGATGAACAGAAAAGTCTCATTAACAGAATCACAGAGTTGATAAGAATTTTCCGCTTGTTAGCTGAAATGCTGGAACGCAGGGAGGGGGAGAGGGGCTGGCAGACAGCCTTTTGATAGAGAAGGAATAACAGGATTTGTCAGTGATTCACTTCTGTTAGTCTTGGACAAGATGCTCTTTTGGATAAGATAAAGGACACCTGCATGATATGTGTACTTCTGCTCTTTTAGATAGATAAGCTTTGTATAGATAGGCAGCATCTGGACCTCTGTCATTATAGACAGATAACTTTTTGTATAAAAGTTTGCCCAAACCTCTCTGAAGACACACAGCTCTTTTGAAATGATCCTACCTGTGTCAGGCGCCAGAATAGAAGCACGATACAAGAGACTTACTGAGTCTCTTGTGTGTCTTTCTCTAAGTCATTATCAACGCTGTTTGCAGCACAAACCCAAACCCAAACCCACCCCGAGACACCCCCAGCTCCCACGGGAGCCTGCAGAGACCTCCCAAAGGGTCCGTCGGAGGTGCCCAGCTGCCTCTCCACGACCCTTGACCCTTTCAGATGGCCCCACCAGAACTTTACATATCCCCAGACCCTTTTAGGTGTCCCCAAGACCTCCTCCGTCACCCCCAAAAGCCCTGCCGATGGCCCCAGACCACCTTCAGACGCCGGAAGGAACACACCTGGGAGTCCCGGGCCAGCAGCGACACCGGGACCGGACCCGCTGCGGCGCAGGCGCCGTATCCATAGGGACCACCGGGACGCTGCCCCCCTGGCGCGAGCAGAGCCGGGCCAGGGCGCAGGCGCCGGATCCATAGCGACGCTCGAGTCAAGCTCTCCGCTCTTCCCCTAAGAATTTTCGAGCATTCAGCGCAGTTAGGCTGCAGAAATTAGCTCCCCCGGGGCGGCACACGCCGCGGCACGGCTGCACTGCAGGCCGTTACACACCGGGTGGCAGCACTGAGCTCCCCCGGGGCGGCACACGCCGCGGCACGGCTGCACTGCCGGCCATTACACACAGGGTGGCAGCATTGAGCTCCCACGGGGCCTCTGGGTACGGTTGAAGCAGCAGCCGCCACCCCCGCAGAGCCCCACCGGCCAAGCCCGGACACGCCCCCCTCCCCCCCCCAAAAGCCCCGCGCTGCCCCGCCGGTGGCCACCCCCCCAAGCCCCGGGCAGCTCCAGCGGCTGCTATAGAGAAACCCCACAAAGCAGCAGAGACTGGCACTGACCTGGGACACAGCAGAAGAGCTCCAACCTCTAACAGCCACAACCCTGCACTGAGCCATTTTAAAGCATCTGGCGCCATGTTGTTGAGGGCGGTGCCATGCTGGGGGGTGGGGTTCAGGCTGGGGGGCGGTGCCACGCTGGTGGGGGCGTTGCCACGCAGGAGGGGGGCGGTGCCACGCAGGAGGGGGGCGGTGCCACGCTGTGGGGGGCGGTGCCACGCGGGGGGGGCGGTGCCACGCTGGGGGGGCGGTGCCACGCGGGGGGGGCGGTGCCACGCGGGGGGGCGGTGCCACGCTGGAGGGGGGCGGTGCCACGCTGGAGGGGGGCGGTGCCACGCTGGGGGGGCGGTGCCACGTTGGAGGGGGGCGGTGCCACGTTGGAGGGGGGCGGTGCCACGCTGGAGGGGGGCGGTGCCACGCTGGAGGGGGGCGGTGACACGCTGGAGGGGGGCGGTGCCACGCTGGAGGGGGGCGGTGACACGCTGTGGGGGCGGTGCCACACTGTGGGGGCGGTGCCACGCTGGGGGGGCGGTGACAGGCGGGGGGGGGCGGTGACAGGCGGGGGGGGGCGGTGACAGGCGGGGGGGGGCGGTGACAGGCGGGGGGGGGCGGTGACACGCGGGGGGGGCGGTGCCACGCTGGAGGGGGGCGGTGCCACGTTGGAGGGGGGGCGGTGCCACGCTGGGGGGGGCGGTGACACGCGGGGGGGCGGTGACACGCTGGAGGGGGGCGGTGCCACATTGGAGGGGGACGGTGACACGCTGGGGGGGCGGTGCCACGCGGGGGGGGCGGTGCCACGCTGGAGGGGGGCGGTGCCACGCTGGAGGGGGGCGGTGCCACGCTGGAGGGGGGCGGTGCCACGCTGGAGGGGGGCGGTGCCACGCTGGAGGGGGGCGGTGCCACGCTGAGGGGGCGGCGCCACGCTGGGGGAGGCGGTGCCTGCGTTGTCACCTCACGCTCAGCTTTCCATGGGTTTTATTCCCCTCCGAGGCAACACGTTGAGTTCTGAGCAGCTGAGGAGCCCTGGGGAACACCTGTACAGAAATGTTCCTCCAAGAGCTGTCAGAAAAACGTTCGTTCCGCCAGCAGGCAGCTCTGGCTTCAGAGCAAAAGCCTTCTGTGATCATTCTGTTTAGCTCAGCACCAGCTGCAGCCGTCGGTATTACCAAACTACACAGTAATGGCCTCCTCCCGGTGCCCTCCCGGTCCCAACAGTTTCCCCCCACCAAAGGACTGGCAGAGAACTGGAAGCGACTGGGAAGAAACTGGGAGGGACTGGGAGGGCACGAGGTGGAATCTGGGAGGGAAGGAGGAGGAAACTGTCAGAGACTGAAAGAAAACTGGGAGGAAACTGGTAGAGACTAAGAGGTAGTGGAGGCTCAAGTGGGAGGCACTGGGGAGAACTGTGAGAGAGCTCCGAGGGAACTGGAAGGGACTGGGAACAACTGGGAAAAAAGTCCCAAAGAGGAACCTAAATGGGCCCAAATGGCCCCAAAGTAAACAGAGCCCAAACTGGGGCGATCTGGACCAGTGGAGCCAGTGGAAGCACTTCCCACCTAAACTGCACTGACCAAAGAGAGCGCGGCTCTGCTTTCCCACTCCGGGAAATCTGCCACGCTGCAAGATGAGAAGGAGACTGGGAGGGATTGAGCTTCTCCAGCATGGAGGCGAGCGTCCTTCTGTCTCGCGCTTCAGGCTGTTTACTGCAGTCAGCTCTTCTTTATCATCAGACCGTTCTTCCGTCGTCAGCAGCCTGTTGTTCTTTCCTGTCCTGAAACCTTCCATAGATACTTTCTGCTTTCCTCCAGGCAGAGTCCAAGGGCATGAGATTGAACACATGCAAGTGCCAGGTTCTACACATTACCACAACAACCCCAGGCATTGCTACAGGCTGGGGTCAGACTAGCTGGAGAGGAACCAGGCAGAAAGGGACCTGAGGGTGCTGGTTGACACCAGCTGAACATGAGCCAGCAGTGTGCCCAGGTGGCCAAGAAGGCCAAATACATCCTGGCCTGCATCAGGAACAGTGTGGCCAGCAGGATCAGGGAGGTCATTCTGCCCTGTGCTCAGCACTGGTCAGGCCACACCTTGAGTTCTGTGTCCAGTTCCTGGGCCCCTCAGTTTAGGAAAGATGTTGAGATGCTGGAAGGTGTCCAGAGAAGGGCAACAAGGCTGGGGAGGGGTCTGGAGCACAGCCCTGTGAGGCAAGGCTGAGGGAGCTGGGGTTGCTTAGCCTGGAGAAGAGGAAGCTCAGGGGAGACCTTCTTGCTCTCTGCAACTACCTGAGGGCAGGTTGTAGCCAGGTGGGGGTTGGTCTGTTCACCCAGGCACCCAGTACCAGAACAAGAGGACACAGTCTGAGGCTGTGCCAGGGGAGGTTTAGGCTGGAGGTGAGGACAAAGTTCATCCCAGAAAGAGGAATTGGCCATTGGAATGTGCTGCCCAGGGAGGTGGTGGAGTCCCCATCCCTGGAGGTGTTCCAAAAAAGAACTGGATGTGGCACCTGGAGCCACGGTTTAATTGTGAGGAGGGGATAGGGATGCAGACATAGGAGGGAATTGATGAGATCTGAGGTCTCTTCAAACCTGGTTGATTATGTGAGACTGGGAGGTACTAGGAGGAACTGGGGGTTACTGGGAAGTACTAGAAGGTACTGGGAGGCTGTGGAAGGACTCTGGGGGGGGAGGGTTACTGGGGGGGAGTGAGGGGCACTGGAGAACTATAAGGGTTAACCGGGAGGTACTGGGAAGGGCTCTGAATGGCACTGGGAAAAACTCAGAGACTGCGGAGAGACTTTGGGGCAGTCTGGAGGGGCTCAGGGGGGCACTGGGAGCTATGGGGACTGTAATGGGTTGGGGCAGGCCCCCCCTCCCCACCACGCGCAGAAATAACGACTCAGACAAACAGATTGCAAAAGTGATGGAAAGTTTAAATAGAACAGTGAGTGCGTGCAGAGAGCTAGAAATACAGTGACAAGAGAAAAGAACCCAAAACAGACCCAGAGAAATCCCATCCCCACCTGAGGGTACACCCGAGACCCCCAGGGCTCCTTCTTCCCCCTCCCACTGCTAGGCTAGTCTCAGCTGGCCAGATCTGAGACTGCCCATCCCCCCGTGGCCTTGGGCCTAGCCAGGCCCAAAGCCAGGAGATCTCTCCCCCAGTTACCGGCTGACGGAGGAGGAAGAAAAGAGCAAGTGCCAGACCCCGCCGTGAAACTTATAGTGGTGCAAGGGATCATGGTAGGAAATAACCTAATTTCCTGTGTCCACCCACTGGGCTGGACTTCTGGACACAGGAAACACCCCTGTAGCAGAGGGCAGCCAGCCCAAACTACGACAGGGACATACTCTCAGTGCTCCCAGTTGGGTTCCTGATGCTTCCAGTTGTCTCCCAGGGCTCCAGAACTGACTCCAGCTGCTGCAGGTATGGCTCCCAGTCCCTCCCAGTGCCTCTCAGTCCCTGCCAGCCTCCTCCCAGACTGGGAAAGGACTGGGAGACACTGGGAGGGGCTCAGGACAGTACTGGGAGGTACTGGGAGGCTGAGAAAGGATCTGGGGGGGGAAGGTTACTGGGGGGGAGTGAGGGGCACTGGGGAATTCTAAGGGTTAACTGGGAGGTACTGGGAAGGGCTCTACATGGCACTGGGAAGAACTCAGAGACTGTGGAAAGACTTTGGGGCGGTCTGGAGGGGCTCAGGGGGGCACTGGGTGGTCATGGGGAGATACTCCCAGTGCTCCCCCAGTTGTCTCCCAGTTCCTCCCAGGGACCCCTAGTGCTCCCAGTTGGGTTCCTGCTGCTTCCAGTTGTGTCCCAGGGCTCCAGCAATGCCTCCAGCTGGTCCAGGTATGTCTCCCAGTGCCTCCTGGTCCCTACTGGTCTCCTATACTGGGATAGGAGTAGAAGGGATTGGGAGGTACTGGGAGGGACAGGAATAAACAGGGAGAGACTGGGAGGGGACTGGGAAGGGAGTGGGACAGTGTGGGAGGGGACTTGGAGGGACAGGGAGGGGACATAGTGGGAATGGACTGGGAGGCTGTAAAGGGCTGTGGGAGGGAAATGGGGGACTGAGGGGGGTACTGGGAATTCCTGGGTCATGCTCCCAGTGCTCCCAGTTGTTTCCCACGACCCTTGATCCTTTCAGATGGCCCCACCAGAACTTTACGTATCCCCAGACCATTTTAGGTGCCCCCAGACCTCCTCCGTCACCCCCAAAAGCCCTGCTGATGGCCCCAGACCACCTTCAGACGCCGGAAGGAACACACCTGGGAGTCCCGGGCCGGCAGCGACACCGGAAACCGCACTGCAAGCTCCCCGAATGCGCCAGGACCCCTTGCCCCGGCATAGGACGGCGGTTCGCAGGCACCCTGGGGCACAGAACGGCGTCAGGCGCCGAATCAGGGCTCTCCGCGACCGCTCCAAAGCTGCTCAGCGAGACGCCCGCCCCCCCGGCCAGAAAAGCGGGGCGAAGCCCGCGAGGAGGGCGCGTGCGCGGGACCGGACCCGCTGCGGCGCAGGCGCCGTATCCATAGCGACGACCGGGACGCTGCCCCCCTGGCGCGAGCAGAGCCGGGCTAGGGCGCAGGCGCCGGATCCATAGCGACCACCGGGACGCTGCCCCTCTGGCGCCAGCAGAGCCGGGCTAGGGCGCAGGCGCCGGATCCATAGCGACCACCGGGACGCTGCTGCCCTGGCGCGAGCAGAGCCGGGCTAGGGCGCAGGCGCTGGATCCATCGCTGCAGTGTCGTTACACAGGCGGGGCAGCACTGAGCGCCTCCCTGGGCGTGGGCAGCAGCTCGACTCGGCCCTGCTCAGAATGTTTTCTATTTACATTACAAACCACAACACGCCCCCGTTTTTAATTTGCATGACACAGGCTCTGCTTATAGCTCAAGCCCCTCTGTGGCTTCTGCTTTTCAATTCTCTAAGCCTTTAAAAAGGGCAGACAGGGGTCGTTTCCAAAGCTTTCTTACGCACCATCACTCCAATCCCTCCCTCTCCAGCTGCAAACCAGAGGTTTGGCTCCGCCTCGCCTCACCCCAGTACTTACACTTTTAAAGATTTTGTGGTCCCCTCGGAGAATTTTCAGCATTTTGGGGGGGAGCCAAGCCCTCGCTCACCTGCTCCTCTGCTGCAGCAGCCCCCTGCCCCACGTGGCAGAATCAGTCCACCCACAATCCCCCCACTCCCTTTGATTCACCCCCAGAAAGGCACAAAATAAAGCAAACTGCCCAGCCAGCAGCTCCTTCCTTTCGTAGTTAGATGTGTGCACATCCTCCCTCCCCCAAAAGGGGAGTTCTAATGGAGAAATTAAGGGGTTTAGGGGGACACCCCCACAATCAGCTGCAGCTACTCCAGCCCCTGTGCCGCTGGCTGGTGGCTGCCCCACAGCGGGGACGTGCCAGAGGTCTGTGCCACCTCTCTCACACCCTGATTTAGTCGGACCCCTTGGCAGTGATGCTCATCCTGAGGCATCCATCATATGTTTCAGGCAGGTTTCTGCTGGACCCATGTCTGAAATGTCCACGGAACAGTGCTTGGCTCCGCAGGATGAGATTTTAATCCTCTATCAGCCTCAACCTGTCGTCTGCAGAGGAAACTGCAGCAAAGCCACACTCCCACCGAGTCCCTGGCACAAGCTGGTGCCAACAGGTCTTGCAAAGGGGGAAGAACACAAATACTGGATGCCAGATGCACATGCTGTGTAAGGCTTGGGGCAGAGTAGAAGCCAGGTAGATGTTTAGGCATCTCTGTGCCAGGCGATTGCCCAAGGAAGGGTGGTAGGTTGTGATAGAATTCCCCATCCCTGGACATATTCCAGGTCAGGTTGGACAAGGCTCTGAGCAACCTGACCTTTTTAAAGATGTCCCTGTTCACTTGAGTGGGTCATACAAGATGATCTTTAAATGTCTCTTCCCAATGGAAGCATCTATGATTCTATGAAAAATGGAATCAGATGTGACAACCTGAACCAGGTACTTTTGAGCAGCCTGTGCTGCAAGAGGATGGCTGTGGCTTCCCATGAGGTCTCACCTGATGCTCTCAGCAGTTTCTGCATGCTCTAAGGATCCTGACTGCATCCAGACAGAACCTCTAGCACATGGGCAGGAGAAAAAAACTGAGAGAGGACAGCAAGAAAGCCTGTGTAAAAATTAATCCCAGAAAGGGCATGGAGATAGACTGGAAGTCTGCAGGACACTAAGCTCCAAGCCTGGATGGTAATGTAAGGGGAAGGGGATTTAAAGGAGAGATTGCTTTGAGACAGACACAGTGAGATGTACTGTCCGGTTAAAACTCCTGTAACTGAAAAGGCTTTCCTGGGAGGCATGGTCAGTTATTTGGTTGGTTTACCTTCACCTGAGAAGGTGTCTGGTGAGATATGAAGTGGAGGGTGAGCAATGTCATCAGAGCTCCCATCCCCATTAAAAGGCTGCAGATCAGAAGAGCTCCCTAGGGAATGGCAAAACCAACTCTTAGGGCTGACAGAGGATTAATGGGAGCAAAGAGACGCTGTTACATTTGCTCGCCCATCACAAGGCCCCTGGGGCACTCCATCCATATATTCCAAACCCTATGGGAATGGTCCTGCAGTGCTTTTCTGGAAGGATTTTTCTCACAAAAAATGAGGAAGGAGAGTGTAGAAAAGCAGATGAAAAATGTATCTTTAGCCACGTTCATGAGAAATGAGAGCTGCCCGGGGAACCACTGCGATGCAATTAATGCAGAACAAATGTGAGCTGATGGTTCTTGTTTGCTTTCTGGCTTTTTGTAGCTGCAGGTGCAGATTATTGCCCCCCAAGCAGCACTGCTGGCTGCTCTGGAGGGCTCTGCCCAGCCTCCGGCAGGGTGCTTCTCATCTCTCACTTCAAAGATGGTTGAAGAATGTAGCTGCACATCAAAGAGATGACTGTCACTGGCCCCGGGGAGCCATGGGCATCCGGGGATCCAGGGGCCCCACCGCTCCTCAGGCAGGCCGGCAGCACCTCAGGAAAGTTTGGTTCATCCTTGGCTGCTCAGCTGCAGCTCTGTGGTCACACTCTGTGTCCCTGGGAAAATGACCTCCATGAGGCCGAAGGCTGCTGCTGCTGGCTGGCGTCGTGCCCGGCTGGTGCTGTGGCCAGGGCACTGTGCTGGGGTTTACTCCCCCTCGGTACAGTGAAGGATCTTCCTCCTCCCAACTGTTTTGACTGAAACTCTTCATGCAGAAGCATATGGCTCTTGCTGTGGGTGTTGTGCTGCATCCAGTGCCCCTGAGCCTGATCCAGACACAGGACAAGCAGTGTGGCAAGCTGCTGCCAAGCCCTGAACCAGGGTGTGTGCCAAGTATCCCTCCAGCTGCTGCTGCAGGGAGCCTTTGCAGGCAGCAAAGGGATCAAAACTGGAGGATTTTTCACACTCTGCTTTGCTCCTGCTACCAGCAAAAGGGTTGAGTGTGACTGCAGAGGGGCTGGGTATAGTGACTCCGACTCACCATCCACACTGCTTCTTAGTTAATGAACACGTGTTGCTTGGTGGAGCAGCCCTCGTGGCAGCCAGGACAAACAGACATGCAATCCTACGAGTGGCTCACAGGGCTTAGGTTACAGCGTGCACCAAGGCAAACTGTGCTATTTGCCTCTCATGGCTCCTGTCACTGCAGGTTGTCCCCAGTAGGATTTCTGTTGCCATGCTGTGACCCTCTAGGGGCATCTCTGGAAACCACCTCCAGCCTCGTTTGTGCTGCTGGTGTGAGGCAGCTGTGAGCTGGAAGAAGGCAGTCTTTTGTGGGTGACACCACTTTGTCTTGACTGCTCTTGCTCCTTTGGAGGTCAGGAGTCCTCGTCTGCTCTGGCTGTCCTGTAGCATATGAGAAAAAGTCAAACAGGACTTTCCAGATGTTGTGCAGAACTACCTCTGGCTTTTGATTAATTTTTACCCCAGGGACTTTTGAACACCTTCACTTTTCTACTCTGCTCTGCCTTCCCACACCTGCACTTCTCATTCCCTTTGTTTTTGTTTGAGAGAGGGGAAAAAATGTTCTCTTTTTTTTTTTTTTTTCTTTTTAAGAAGAATGACAGCTTGAAAATTATGATCTAAGAGGTCCAGAGCCTTTTCTTCTTTCTTTGTCAGCACTTGATAGCTGTGTCACTCCAAGTAAATGATTGACCCTACCTGCACCTTTGCTCCCCTCCTGCCCTGTGCTGACCTTTCCCATCCCCCAGACAGGGCCAGGAGCAGGCAAGATCTCTTGCTGGGAGTCACTCCTGGATGTAGTTTTCCGACAAACGTTTTAACTCACAGAAGTCCTTTTGCTCCGCCAGAAAAGGATCCACACGTCCTCTAGACTGGGAATCCATAAAGCTAACTTGGCAGGAGGGCTTGTATTAAGTCAGCTTAACCGTAACTCCCAAACTGATCCCTTGGAAAGTCCAACAAGTCTGGCAGATAGTGGAAAAAAATGGTGATTTAATTCTTTTTCAATCTTTTTGGTTTGGGTTGGGTTTTTTTTTGTTTGGTTTGGGTTTTGCATTCTTTGCTCTATTTTAATTCAAGTTGGTTTAACAAGTCCAAGTGCTGGGTGCTGCACTTTGGCAACGGCAACCCCGTGCAGAGCTACGGGCTGGGGTCAGAGTGGCTGAGAGCTCCCAAACAGAGAGGGACCTGGGGCTGCTGATTGACAGCTGCCTAAACATGAGCCAGCAGTGTGCCCAGGTGGCCAAGAGGGCCAATGGCATCCTGGCCTGCATTAGGAATAGTGTGGCCAGCAGGAGCAGGGAGGTCATTGTGCCCCTGTACTCTGCATTGGTTAGGCTGCACCTCGAGTCCTGTGTCCAGTTCTGGGCCCCTCAGTTTAAGAAGGACATTGAGACACTTGAACGTGTCCAGAGAAGGGCAACAAGGCTGGGGAGAGGCCTTGAGCACAGCCCTGTGAGGAGAGGCTGAGGGAGCTGGGGTTGCTTAGCCTGGAGAAGAGGAGGCTCAGGGGAGACCTTATTGCTCTCTACAGCTACCTGAAAGGTGGTTGTAGCCAGGTGGGGGTTGGTCTCTTCTCCCAGGCAAGCAGCACCAGAACAAGAGGACGCAGTCTCAAGCTGTGCCAGGGGAAGTTTAGACTCGAGGTGAGGAGAAAGTTCTTCACTGAGAGAGTCATTATCATTGGAATGTGTTGCCCAGGAAGGTGGTGGAGTGCCCATCCCTGGAGGTGTTCAAGAGGGGATTGGATGTGGCACTTGGTGCCGTGATCTAGTCGTGAGGTCTGTGATAACAGGTTGGACTCAATGATCCTTGAGGTCTCTTCCAACCTTAGTGATACTCTGATAGTGTAATTAGCAGCTCAGCTTAGACAGCCTTAAAGGCTCCAGAAGCTTTCAACTGGGCATGCTCCCAGTGAACAATTCTCCCCCAGGCCCTGCCTGGCAGGGGTTTGATGGATGAACTCACATAGTGAGACTTACATGAAGAGTGGAGAGATGGAGTGGAACTTGCAGACCGGCTCCTCCACATTTGCCTGTGCTTTGTCCTGCACAGGTCTCCTCTCAAACACACTCACTCCATTTATTAAAGAGGAGAAAGTGGTCAGATGTGTCAAACAGGAACATGCCCGATGCCAGGATGGCTTGGGCCAGGCAGGGGTGGCACTGCCAGCTGCCCTCCTTGCAGGGGAATAACTGCAGTGCTAGGGTGGAAGGATGGGGTGAGATTGGGAAGCCTGGTCCTGCCTGCTGTTCCTGATGACATGGATATAACCGTGGCATTTCAGAGAGGTGAGTGCATGTATATGAGATGTATGTAAGATACTGCTCGTTGTAGTTGCTGCTGCTCAGTGACCTTGAGGTTTATTTTGCAATAACTTCAGTCTAACATTTTGTTTGTAATTTTGGAGCTCTGAGCCAACAGCTCCTCCTCACGTTACAGTTCCAGGCTTGCTAAAGTCCAAACATCACAAGTCAGTCACTGAAATAACCCCTTGGCCCTGGCCCTGCCTCCCGTGCAGCGCTGCGTAAGAGAGCTTTGCTCTTTCAGGGGAGCTTGTCGGGAGCCACCACTCCTCTCCCTGCCCCAAACCCTTAAGCACTCACCTGGGGGCTGCAAGGCAAACAGGTAAGCAAGCATCAGCAAGAAGACCCCCCCCCCCTCCCCCCCGGTGCTATTTAAGGAGCTGAGATACTGTGCTGGGGAGGAGGTGCCTGGCTCCTCCGGGGCATTGCCGGGGGGCAGACCCAGCTGGGTGAGCGTGCCCAGCTCTCCCCACCCCATCGCAGCCAGGATCTTCAGCCCAGCAGGAAGCATGGTGCGACGTGTGGCAGTGGTGGGCGCAGGCGTCAGCGGGCTGGCAGCCACCAAGTGCTGCCTGGAAGAGGGGCTGGAGCCCACCTGCTTCGAGAGGAGTGAGGATGTCGGGGGGCTCTGGTACTACACGGTGAGTGGCTGCCTAGGTTCAGGGCTGGCTGTTTCACATCTGTGTCCTCGGGGCTGGGAGGCTGTACCTGGCTGCATTCTGCGTGTCTGTATTCACTTGCTCGCTCAGATGACTGCATGTGGGAGGGCTTGGCTGGTTCAGTACCAGTCCCCAGAGTCCTTCCCCTACCCTGGGGACAGCCTAGCTATCCCTTGGCTTGCTGAACCAAATCCCCACCACATTTCCAATCCTTCTCCTTTGGGAATGAAGGGAGCTGCCAGCTTCTCCCAGCTATGGGGCTGCAAATGCCTTGAGGCTGCACCAAAGACATGCACCTGCTCCCCTCAAAGTCCATGGACACATGGACAGCCCTGAGAAATTAAGCCTTCAGATCCTGCAAAAGTTACCCCGTGGGGCTGGCAGCATCACCCCACCTCAGGGAGCACTCACTGCTGCTCAGGGAAGCTCTCAGCCCGCTTTTAAGTAATGGTCACACATCACACAGCTAAAAAGGAGTGCAGATTAATTAGAGGGTCAGGCCCAGAGGCACCTCATGCCAGGTGCCCCACTGCTGTCAGGCCAGGGCTGAGGGGACAGTGCAGGGTGTGATCAGGAGCGGCTCATGGTGCTGTTTGGGAAAGGAACTGAGCCTGCCTGAGTTAAACCCCAGGGCAGAGCAGAAGGGCAGAAAGCTTGTTTTGGATGGTCTGAAACATTCAATCCATCTCAAAACACGGACCACACGTTTCCTCTCTTTTCTGGGGAGGACTCCAGCAAATTCCTACAGAACGTTTGGCAGTACTTTTTGATATGTGTAATGGAGAATGTCATATCAGAATATCACTATCGAGGGGAAAAGTAAAAACCACTTCAGCTTCTTAGCTGTTTGGGCTTTCTCTTTTTTTGAAAGTTTGTCATCATTTGGCCAACCCAAATGTTAATTTTCTGGCACAGAAATCTCGCTGCATTTTTCCCAGCTCTACCCTGGCATCAAAGCCATCAGCAAAAGGAAATGTGATAAAAACTGCTGTTAAAAGCCAAATGTCAGTGCAGGTATAGCAGGTGCCACCCACAATGGGGACAGAGTGATGCCTGAGGCTGGCTATTTTGGGCAGAATTGGGCTAGGCCAGCTCGGACCCCACCGCATGCATGGTGGTTTGGGGGATTTTGACAGATCTCCCATGTCCTGCCCTTCTAGATGTCAGTGGGACACTGGCCAGCTGGTATGGGCATTGCTAGCAGAAGGCACAAGCCTCCATCCATGTTCCTGGCTAAACCTGTCCCATAGGCAGCCAAGTATAAAGCACAGGCAGCCAAGCTGCTGCACGAGAGCAAACGCATCTGGCTGGCCTTCTGCCTTCATCTGTACAGTTACCGAGACTACAGGCACAAAGGAGCAGTATCAAGGAGCACTCACAGCGTTTTGGAAGCTTTACAGACAGACCATAAGGAAGCTGGATACGGGGGCATCCCATGCTACTTGTCTCCTGTGTCCATGTGCTTGACTGTAGCTGTGTTACACCTGACTTTCTGAGGCTTCCTGAGCGTGCAGTGGAGAGACTCTGGCATGGTCCTTCCACAGCGCTCCCTTCCTCTGAGGTTTCCGCTTTCCCTGGCAAATGTGCACGTAACTGGCTCCTCAATGCCTTGGGTGGTGCAACCCCTCCTCTCAGCTTGTTAGGACACTTCTGTGCTCATGGGGGTTATTTGGTGGTTGTGCTTGATGGTTTTGCTGTTTTTCTCAGGCTTCAGTGTGGAGGTCAGGAAGTGATAGCATCTGGAGGAGTTAGTTCAGGGCTCCAGGACAGGCAGGGGTCATGTCCCATCTAAAGGGACACATCTACATTGCTCCCACTCCAGAACAAAGCAGAGGAAGGCAGAGCCAGCATCTACCGCACCGTGTTCACCAACTCCTGCAAAGAGATGAGTTGCTACCCTGACTTCCCCTTCCCTGACGACCACCCCAACTACATGCACAACACCAGACTCCACCGCTACCTCTGCAAGTATGCCGAGCACTTTGGCCTTCTCCGGCACATACAATTCAAGGTAACGAGCCTGGAGTGGAGAGGGACAGCAAACAGCCAGGGGACCCAGGCCGGTCTCCCTGCCACAGGGAAAACCATAAAGTCATGTGATCATTTTGGTTGGAAGACACTTTCAATATCATCAAGTCCAACCATCAACCCATCACTGCCAAGTCACCACTGTATCATGTCCTTCAGCACCGCACTTACCCATCTTTTAAATCCCTACAGGGACAGTGACTCTGCCACTTCCCTGGGCAGCCTGTGCCAGGGCTTGACAACACCTTTGGTGTAGAATTTTTTCCTAATATCCAACCTAAATCTTCCCTGGCACAACTTGATGCTGCTTCCTCATGTACTATAACTTGTTACTTGGGGAGAACAAATCCTGGGAGAAAATATTGAGGGAAGAAAACCCTCTTGTCTTTGTTAAACCAGGTCTCATCAGCTCCCTTCTCTGTGCATTCCTTGGAGGGCTAGAACAAAATCACAGGACAAATATCCTCTGGGATTCCTGAGGCCTCTGAATCCCACTTAAAGCTCTCAGTGTTCTCCACACATCCACCGATTTCTTTCTTTGTTTCCTTTGAGACCCTGGTCACCAAGGTTAGAAGACATCCCAGCTTTTCTGTGACGGGGCAGTGGGAGGTGGTGACCCAAAGGGATGGGAAGGAAGAGACAGCTGCTTTTGATGCTGTGATGGTTTGCTCTGGGCATCAAGTCTACCCAAACCTCCCCCTCGCTGACTTTCCAGGTAAGATGCACACAGGGATTTTATCCACTGGGACACAGCTGGGCAAATGCCTTCTATCACAACGTTCTTCCCTGAAAAAAAGACCTCGTCAGCATTAGCAGAGCAATATTTGGGGGCGTGGGGTTTTGTTTAGGGAATCAACAGCCTGGTTTTTTAAATAAAACATACTCCAGCCATCAAACAATATCAAAGTGGGGTCAATGCTTATCCTTCCCAGGAAAAAAAAAAACATATTGTAGGCTGTTTCCTCTGGCAGAAGACTTTGCATAGAAGGATTTTGTCAAACACTTTTTGGGGCATTTTCCTGATTTCTAGTTCAAACATCACGTGCATTGCCTGATAGCCTTTGCCTCTCTGTTTACAGCTACATTATTAGGAAAAGCTTTCTCTCTGGCAAGAAACATGAGAAACGGCCAGAGGGATGCCCCAGTAGTGTTTGTGGGAAAGGGAGATCCCCAAATCAGCACAGGCTCTCCTTTTCATTCCCGAGGTGAATTACAACCCTCTCTGTTCTCCTCCCCAGGAATAGAGAAGTTTAAAGGCTGCTACTTTCACAGCCGAGAGTACAAGGAACCAGAGAAGTTCAGAGGCAAGAAGGTGCTGGTGATAGGCTTGGGCAACTCTGGTTCTGACATTGCTGTGGAGCTCAGCACCGTGGCATCTCAGGTATGGGCACCTACACCAGAGCCCCTGGGAAAGGGAGAGTCCCCATCTCCTGGAGCATGTGCCACTGCCCCCATGAGACAAGCCCCAGGGGCTCACAGCTGTTATGACAGGGTCAGGTTACTCCTACCTTGCTGTTCTTCCAGGTCTACCTGAGCACTCGAAGTGGATCCTGGGTGATGAGCCGTGTCTGGGACAAGGGCTACCCCTGGGACATGCTGGTAATCACTCGTTTCCAGACCTGGCTGGGGACAGTCCTTCCCAGGGCGCTCAGCAACTGGCTGTATGTGAGAAGCATGAATCGGTCCTTCAAGCATGAGAATTTTGGCCTCATGCCGCTGGAGAGGTACGTGTGGGGCCATCCACACCCAAACGCCACAGGGGTGATGGTTCTGGCTGGCACTGACCTGTGTGCCTCTCTTGGGCCAGCAACAGAAGCTGCCGCTGCGACTGCCTCTTACAGCCCCTCCGCCTTTGCCCTTGCAGAGCCTCCCGCAAGGAGCCAGTGCTTAACGATGACCTCCCAGGTCGCATTGCCTGTGGCGTGGTGGTGATCAAGCCGGAGGTGAAGGAGTTCAGAGAAACATCCATCTTATTCCAAGATGGGACTGTGCAGGATGGTGTCGATCTTGTCATCTTTGCCACTGGTTACATCTGCTCTTACCCTTTCATGGAGGATCATTCCATCATCGAAAGCAGGGACAATGAGGTCACCCTCTACAAAGGCATCATCCCTCCTTGGCTCGAGAAGCCAACCATAGCAGTTATTGGGCTGGTCCAGACACTTGGAGCCATCATGCCAACAGTGGACCTGCAATGCCGCTGGGCAATCAAGGTGTTTCAGGGTAGGTGGAGACCCATGTGCTGAGCGGAGATCTGTTTTCTGTTGACAGGAAGTAGCATTTCCCAGCAGTAATGGACAGGCTCAAACTGGCATCCAGGACAGTGTCTGAGTGCTGAGGAGCACAATCAGGTTTGGTCAGAAACACCTGCAATGAGGTCTCCATGAGATGGGGTATGTTTCACTATGGGAGCAGGCCACTTCTCAACTTGCTACAGCTGCCAGAGAAGTCCCTCTGGTGGGGCTGAAGAGCCCCTTGGGCATCACTGCACACCTTTAAGAACAGGGGAGCCAATGTAGTCACAACTTCAACACCCAAGTCTTGACACTAAAGGGAAGAGAGGCACCCAAGGGCTCAGCCAATCCCTGCAAACCCAGTCTGCTGCAGGACAGAACTCCTGAACATAGCTCTCCTTTGCCAATGGTCTTCCTGCTCTTTGCAGGGCAGTGCATGCTCCCTTCCATCAGAGAGATGATGGATGACATTGATGAGAAGATGGGAAAGAAGCTCAAAGGGTAAGTGCAGCTCATGGAACCCTCCTGTGCTGGCAGAAGAGCCCTGCCATCATCTCAGTCCAAAGTGAGTTGGATACAGGCACTACAGAGGTTTGAATCAGGCAAGTTTGGGCGGAAAAATTGTGATGGAAGGATTTCCTCTCTGAAAATGCTCATTTACCGTCACTGAGTGTTATCAGGCTGAAAAAGCATTTCTCATCCACACATAATCAGGGTGAGGCCCCAGCAGAAATAGAACATTTCCATCATTATTTTTCAAAGTGACATTTTTTTTTTTTCCCCGCAAAGCCCATGGAAGTGCCTTGCTTTCCCCTCTCAGTGTGTCTGATATCATAGTGAAGCCATACTTTAAAAAGATTAACACAGCCTGTGAAAGCTGAATCTGACCCAAGCAGTGCTTTGTTGCATGGCGGGAACTTTCAAAGTGCAGGGTTTTCTTGTCAGCCAGATTCCTCCACTGACATGGATGTGTATCCCCTGGAGCCGTGACCCCTTGCCAGCTCAGCTGCCCAGATCTAGCAGGGAGAGCAGGAACAGATTCTGCCTTCACTGTGCTTAAAGTACAAAGTAATTTTAATATGTGTAAAAAGGGAAAACCTAAAGCAGCCTCTCCTTTCCTCTCCTGTCCCCCCCAAAGGCATGGGAACAGCAGCATGCTGCAGACAGATTATGTCACCTACATGGACGAGCTGGCCTCAGCCATTGGAGTAAAGCCCAGCATGATGAAGCTCCTGCTGACAGACCCACAGCTGGCCTTGGAGGTCTTCTTTGGCCCCTGCACGCCCTACCAGTTCCGGCTGGTGGGCCCTGGGAAGTGGAGCGGGGCCAGAAAGGCCATCCTGACCCAGTGGGACCGCACCCTGCAGGCCACACAGACACGCATCACCCCTGCTGCCCCCCCCACCTTTCCTTGGTTGGCTGTGCTGGGGATGCTCTTCCTCCCACTCCTTTTCCTTGCTGCCCTTTATAGCTAGAGGACCCAAGCTAGAGAGGCGATGGCTCTGAGAAGGCCTTACAGCAGCATTTCAGTGTCTGAGGCTGGGGAGGGGCTGATTAGAAGGGCTTGTAGTGATAGGATGAGGGACAATGGTTTTAAACTACAGCAAGGTAGAGTTAGGCTAGATATAAGAAGGAAGTTCTTCACAATGAGGGTAGTGAAATCCTGGAACAGGTTGCCCAGAGATGGGGTGGAGATCCCTGGAACCATTCAAGGTTAAAACTGATGGAGCCCTGAGCAACCTGATCTCGTTAAAGGTGTCCCTGTTTACTACAGGAGTTGGACAAGATGACCTTCAAGCGTCCTTTCCAACCCAATACATTCCATGATTCTGCAGTGCTGCAGAAGTACTGTGCAGTGTGTGTGCATGGGATGCTTTCTCCAAGTAGGCGATGTGGGCTGCTGCCCTGCTCGTTACCCGAAAATATATCATCAAGAGATCCCTAAAAAATGTCATTGATAAATCAGGTGCAATCTCCATGCATGGTAAATTTGGAAGGTTTCTCAGCTAGGGCTTTGAAAGACTGTAAATACCAACTCAAGTAACTGTGGGGTTTTTATCCCTCTAAATGTGTTCCAAGCAGTAGTACTTTGTTACACAGCTTTAAATCTCTTATCTGCTGCCTCTTTTTCCAGCGGCAAGTCAGAGTCAAAGCGTTTGTTTTTTTCTGAAGTAAGTTTTGGTGTAGAGCTTGTGCTCTAGCTAGAACAGAGCTTGCCTCAATTGGCCCTTTTGAAAAATAACTTTCATAAGAAGCAAAGAAAAGCATTCACTTTTTTTCCAGGGGGAGAAAGACACCCAAATGGGGGCGGGGGAGGGAAATCAGATTAAAATATCAAGAGGAATACTCTGGTATTCCAAAGTATTCTCTGAACAACCTCTGGAGTTTGCTGGAACGTGTAAGCATCCAAGACCTGAGACGAATTGTGTCCGACAGCCACATTCCCTTTCCGCTGCCTGAGCACTCTGCTAACATGCTGCATGCTCCCTTCCTACCGGGAGATGAAGAGGTTTGTCTGATCTTATTTATTCGGCCCAAATGCTGTGTTTGCTTCCCATTATGGGAAGCAAGCTCTTAGCTCTTCTTTTGACTGTGGTCTAGCTCTAAAGACCTCAGACACGCTCTCTCAAACATAAATAAAAATATCATCTGAGCAGGGTTTGTAATTCTTTTGCAAGTATAAAGTTGGGCATGGTCTATCCTTGTGATTTTTTTTATTCTACATGATGAGGGCAGCCTTGCTAACCAGCTAGGACACAGACAACAGTGGTGGAGGATGTTGCTGCTGAGCTCACAGGGTGCTGGCAGGACCCACATTAAACATGATGGGAGATGGGAGCCCTTGATTTTGAAAAGCCAAAGTACCAGGTGACATGGAATTAAGGGCAACAGGGAGAAAGGGCAGCTGTTGGCCTTGGCAGCTGTAGGGTGAACTGGGGAGGTGCCACAGTTCCAACGATGGGAGCAGAGATGATGCCAGGGAATGAAGGAAGAAGGTTCGTGGGGTTCCGGCAAGCCAGTCCTGCCTTCCCTAGGTATGGTCAACACGTGAACATGGGGCAGGCTGTCACAAGAGCTCTCTAGGGCTGGCTTAACAGGGTGGGTAACTTCATCACTGTCAAACATGAGATGATGGCCTGTGTGCTGCTGAGGGCACCTCAGCTGCACTGCTCTTCCCCTGGCAGAGTGCAGGGCATAACTGTGATGGAGTGAAGTTTCCCGCAGCATTAACTTTAGCCAGACTAACTGTTGGCCAGGGGATCATGGGGAAGCTACATCTGCTGCTGGTTTGGAATTCCACTGTTCTGCAGCTGTTCTCAAGTGTGTAAGCCCATTCCAGGGCCATACCAAACAGCATCTCCCCTAGTGACAGCACCAGTCCTTTGCAGAGCAGGGACATGTCCCTTGTTTCATTTTACATCTGCATCCACCTTTGTCTGCTAATTGAATAATTATTTTCCACATGCAGAAGCAATAACCACCCACGAGACTTTCACCCCTTACCAGTTTGCTCCAAAAAGTGAGAATTTTAGCCAGAATTTCATGACATGGCTACTGCTGAACACCTCGGGGATGCCAACACTGAGGATCGCTGCAGGATGAAGGTCAAGTGAACCTGCAGTGTCCTACAGACCAAACACCATGACCTTCACTGGTGCTTCACTGGAGCTCTGCTCTGTCTCCATTCACCTTTTCTTTATCTCTTGGTCTCGTGGATATCATCTGCCATATCACCACCACCAAAGCCTGGGTCCCAGCACTCTCAGATTTTAGGCTGTACTCAAAGCTGTGCTGAAAATTGCAGTTCAAGGCTCCTGCACTTCACTGCAAGCCTTCCATCTCTTCTTGCAGAGTTCAAGGGCAAATATTTCCATGTTGTATAGGTTAAACTGAAGATCCCAGGCCCTCTTTTTTTCATCCCTCCTTTCAGTCAGAGCTAACAAAAGAATCAGAGCTTGGCTCTTGAGTTCCCCAAGCAGCATCACATCTCCTTGCTGCACCAATCTGTGCTGTTGTTTCACCTCCTGAAATCCACCTTCTTGTGCCATCAGTATGTTTGTTTCTTTGAAGTCTGCCTGCCTTGGCCACAGTGATCCAACCTCTCCCAGTCCTAATCTCATCAGATGGGTGAAGCTCCCAGAGAAATAATCCAGTACTCTGGCCCTTGCAGGACAATTTCTTTATAACAAAATATTTTCCAGTGTATAAATAGGGAAAACAGCCAGCGGGGCTAATCTTCAGTGCTGCTGAACAGCCCCGTGGTCTCAAGACCACCTGTGGGTGCTCAGCAGCTTCTCAGACCAATTAGGGAGCCAAGGAATGACCCAGTCAGAGCTCATCCATCAATTTAATCCGGAACTTCCCATCTGAATCGATGGAAGGCTGGTTCTGCAGAATCTCTTCAGTTATAGCCAAATGTCAGCTAACAGCTTGTCTCTGCTGTGAGAATAAGAGAGAACTTGACAGCCACTTCAAAGCAGGCATTAACTTTGGTGGGGGGTGCTGGAGTCTCCGTCACCAGAGGTTTTTGAAACAGGTGGTGGAAATAAGGTTGTGAAGGTCAGCTAGAGCTGCTTTTGGAGGAGAAGATGGGTTAGATATTCCTGAGCTCCCTTCCCATCCTGTCTCCTAGGGTTTGGTGAAGCTGAAGTGAAAGGTCTGCTAGCTGATGTGAACTAATGCAGCTCCACAGTGCATGTGTTGGCATCTCATCAAGGTACTTCTGAGTGGTCTGGGAGCAGTGCTTTGCTTAATGTTGGGGAGTTAATCCTCTTTAAAAACCGGACTTCTGGTGATAAATGCACAGAAGTGCTCCTAGGTGGGAGGCCAAAGAGGAACAGAAGCAAGTCTCTGGCTGATTCAGGAGTGGTGCTGAGGCCCCGTGCTGTGGGGTGGGACTGTTAGCCGTGGGCACACCTCTGCCAGAGGTACTCTTGGAGAGGCAGCAGGAATTGAAAGCATTCGAACTGCTCAGCTTGGGAGCCTGGTCAATATTTACAGGAAGGGGTCACATGCACTGACTGTATCTTTGAAAACACTTGAAGGCTGATGGTTGACTTTGCCTGATGGTGGTAGCACGGTGCCTCCTGGTTGGGCTGTGCATGTCTTAACCCTGTGCTTTCGAGACAGCCCTTCCTTATGATTATTTGCGTACAGGTGACCTTAACTGTAACTCCTGTCTGCTCTGATGGTCTCCTCAGTAGTTACAAGTAATTAGCTGTGAAATGACAGAGAGGTTTGGCTCAGAAGAGCTGAGGAGGGTCTCAAGACCTTCCTTGTGCTGCACGCTTTTTGAATGCATCTCCCATAGTACGTGGGGAGGGCATGTGTTTATCTGCTTGGAGTCCTGGTACACAGATGGGGTGGGCAGGGGAAGGTGTGTGTGTCCATCAGGGTTGTTCTTGTGAAGATTTTTGAGCAGTTCTCAGAGAAAACTGTCAAATGTACATTTTAAAACCTCCCAAAACAAGAGGTTTAAACCTGCAGTTCTCCAGGCTTTGTTAGCACATCAGTTTAACAAAGGGCAGCAGCTTCCTCTTGACAAATTCCATAGGTTACACACTCAGAAAACATGGTGACTTATTAGATCAGGTTGAACTTTGCCAAACACATTGGAGTGAAACACTTGTGCCCTCCACGGAGAGGCCTCTTTGTCTAGCAAGCAAAGCTGCTACAGCCCACCTCTGCTCCAGCAGACCCTTTGAGTCTCCTTAACAGTGATGTCTCTTGAGAGGTTTCAGAAAGAGTTTAAGATATTGAACATATGTCCTGGGAATAGTAAAGTAAATAAATGGGAGAACAGCCCCTGCTGCTTGGCAGAAAGGTTTTGTCTTTTTTGGTTTGTTTTGCTGGGTTTTTTTCAAGGAGGGATTTGCCTTAGTCCAAAGCACAAATAATTGTTTTCAGTGCCAAAATACAGACTCTAAGAAATGGGGAGTGGAATATACATTTTTCCACCAGCAGCTTCTTGCAGCCTCTATCGATCCAGGGATTGCCATATCCCACAGCTTCATGGTAAGCCATGGGAGGCAACAGCCACCTCTGGGGCAGCCTCACCTCCGTGTGCAGTGAAGCAATGGTGATCATAGCCTCCTGGTCAATAATGGGAGGCAGTGACAATATTGGAGAGGGGAGAAATCAATAACTTCACTGATGAGCCCATACTCCACATCCTGTCAGTTCCTGAGGGTGTGTGGCAGCAGTGGCTGTGTGATGGTGAGCACCCCACTTTGCTTAGAGACTGGCTTAACAAGAACCCCTACCCTTTTTTCTTTTTTGTTGTCTACCTTCACCATGACACACACCAAAACCTGCTGACACAAGCCCAGAAAACAGCAAAGCAGCTGTGCTGAGACTTCTTTGTGTACAGCTTGGCTCCTCCTTGGCTTAAAGCATTATTTTAAACAGAGGTGGCAAAACTGATGCTGCAGTTCTGTGGTGGAGGTGCCTTTCCCAGCTGATTAAGACTAAATGGATATATTCAGTTTCTCCTTCCTTCTAAGGATAAAAAGCCCATTGTAGAGCTATTCTATTCTATTCTGCCACAATGCCAGGAAGCTTTACTTCTCAAGAGGAGAAGTGGCTCAGCAGCAGGCAGGCGTGTGAACGTACCCATCTGAGCTCTCACCCTGAGCAACTAGTGGTTATTTGCAGCTCCTGGCTTTTCCTATGATCCCCTAACTGCCTAACCAGGGGCAGAATGACCTCCCTGCTCCCACTGGCCACACTGTTCCTGATGCAGGCCTGGATGAGCACTCTGTCCCGCATTCATATTTCATCTCACCTCTCCACTTTATTTGTGCACAGGACCTTGGGACACTGGTGTTTGTGGCCATTTCATCATCTCCCAGTTTACACGGGCAGCCTCTTGCTTTCACCAGCAGCTGCACGTGTGGCCAATGACACAATGCAGCCTCAGCGCCCTGTGAGCAGTGACTGCAAAACCAGCTCACTCTTTTTTAAGGTTCTCTGGGTGCAAAGTCCTACCAAAACCCTGCTGCCTGTCAGCAGCTTCTCTTTTGGAGGACAGCAATGAGGCAAGTGAAAAAAAATCCACAGCTGGAGCCACCACAGCTCCTCCTTGCATGACTGAGGGACACATCTGGACCACTCCAGCATCTCCCACCCACTCAATCCCCTTCAGGGATCATCAACCAGGTCTTCTGGCTCACCCCGCACCATAGCAGGAGAGCTCAGCCACACCTCCCACTGCAAACCCGAGTTGTGCAATCTGGTGTCTGGTGTCTATGCCAGGGCGCGGGGAGCCGCCCACCCTCCCCAGCCTCTGCCAGAGCACTGCGTATTGCCTATAAATTGGGAGGAAGAGGGTTTCTCCCGGAGGCAGCAGTGAGACGGAGCACAGGCGGCTGAGCCTGCGAGGTAAGTGTGCCCCTGAGGGGCTGCATCCCTTCCGGCCCCTTGCAAGCACCCCACAAACAGACTTCTGAGGTTAGTTGCTACAAATACTCGCAGGGACAATATAGAAAGTGTGGCAGAAACAGGCATGAGGGAACAGAGAGAAAGTGTTTCCTAGAGTTGTTTGGGTTTTTTTCTAGCTCCTCTGCCAAAGGGTGTGGGATTCAATATCATCCATGGCTGGGAGACGTTTGGGATACAGGTTAAGTCCCACCATGCCAACGACAACTCCCCCAAGCAGTTAACGATCAGCAGCTTCCGCCAGCACTTTCTTCATGCAAAAAGCAAAGAGCTCAGTTTTCATTCCCACCTTGGAAGGCAGAGTGTGCATTAGGTGCTGCCTTCCTACTGAAAGCTGAAATTGTTCATGGGGAATTCGATGTGGTTTAGAAAATACTGTGTTTAACCCCATTTTTCTACTGAAGACTTTTGGGGGGGGTGATTTTTTTGGTTGCTTCTTGTCGTGGTGGTGGTGGTGGCTTTGTTTGGTTGTTTGGTTTTTGGTTTGGGTTGTTGGTGGGTTTTTTTGTTGTTGTTGTTTTTGTTTTTGTTTGTGGATTTTTTTCCTGATGAATATACCATACTCTGTGTCCCGTGAAGGCTTCTTGTGGCAGAGGACCTAGTGCCACCTGGGTGTAGTGCCATCCCAGTATGCCAGATTGATAACTCAGTTTGATAACCTGATAACCAGAGCTGGGGTTAAATCAAGGGTTGCAGCAGCACCCCCATTGGACCTGCATGGCAGTCCCCATTCTCGGTATGTCCAGCCCAAGCCACAGCACCTTGCGATCACCCCTTGTTTCATTGCCCAGCACTATCAGGAAGAGCTCAGGTTCATCACCTCTACTGCATCCCTGGAAGTTTGTAGGGCTAGACATCAACCCTAGGGCTGCTGCCTTTCAAACACCTGGGTGGAGGCATTTGCAGCCCTGAAAGAGACTGCTTGTCCAACCCAGACCTCTCCAGTGGGGTAGCCTTGGGGTAACAGATACAAAAGCAGCCCTAAAGCCAAGGTGTGCTATATACCCACAGTCCCTCCATTGGCTTTGATAGCCATATCAAAGTCAACAGCATCTTCCCTGTAGACAGGGAACACGACTCGGTCAGTGATGCACAGACAGAATAGGCCTGGTGCATGATTTGTTTTCTTTTCTGAGAAAGGCAGGGGCAGATCTCCAAAGGTAAAATACAAATATTTACCAGACCGATAAGGATGGATAGTTTAAACATAGCTTGGAAAGAAAAATTGGCAGCAAGTTGTGGCTTAGCTACATTCTTTCAAAGCAAGTCTCCAGGGCATCTACAGGGTTTTGGAAGCAAGTTGGTGAGCTGGATGGATTTATTTAAAAACAAACCCAAACCAAACACTTTAAAAATAGAGAAAATTAAGACTTAAAGACATTTAACCTAACTTGTACATGAAGAGCCCAGAATGCTGGTAAAGGGAATGATGTTTTGGAGGTAGTATACAGAGAAATCCCCTATGCAGACAGCTGCTCCCTAAAAGTGGTGACCATCTGTGTGTTTTCTCCCAGGTTAGGTGCTGTTTGCAGTGTGGAATCCCAGTGGAGATAACCAGGATGAAAGTGGCCGTGGTGGGTGCAGGTGTCAGTGGGCTGACGGCCACCAAGTGCTGCTTGGATGAGGGGCTGGAGCCCACCTGCTTCGAGAAGAGCCAGGACATCGGTGGGGTCTGGCGCTTCACGGTGAGCCAACAGTGCCTGTCCTCCTTCCCACTGGAGCTGCAGCTTTTAGAGTTGGGGAGCAGGTTGAGCTGGGCTCCAGCGGGTGGGGAAGGGGCATGAGAGCTGGATGTTGACCTCCCCTGTCTGCACTCCCCGAGATCAGGGAACGGGGAAAAGGGGAACAGTCCCTGCCCCAGGGCACAGAGCTGATGCACCCTATGGTGCCATGCTAGGAGCACATTGAGGCTGGCCGGCCAAGCCTCTATGCATCAGTCATCAGCAACACCTCGAAGGAGATGTCATCATACTCTGACTTCCCTTACCCTGAGGACTTCCCAGTGTTCCTGCCCAATGCCCGGTTCCTGGAATACCTCCGGCGTTATGCTGAGCACTTCAGCCTCCAGAAGCACATCAAGTTTGGGGTGAGTGATGAGTGTCCCAGCACTGCCCAGATCCTCATGCGTGCCAGGCAACTGTGATGACTCTGCTTCACTTCCACGTTTCAGACCACCGTCACCAGCATCCGGAAACGCCCTGACTTTGCCAGCACAGGCCAGTGGGATGTGGTCACGGAGCTGGATGGGAAACAGACGCTGCATGTCTTCGACGCTGTTATGATTTGCACTGGCAACCACTCTGAGCCATCCCTTCCTCTGCACTCTTTTCCTGGTACAGTACATGGCTGCATGAAGTTACCTGCTTTCAAGGATGGGAGAGAAGGAAAATTAGCAGTTCCTAGGGGAAAACTCTTCCTTTTCTTGCTTCTGCTTTTCAAACCTTGTGGCACAAACAGCAGCCCTCATGCTTCTGCAGCATCATTTTCACAGGCTCAGGTCACCTCAGAGTAACCTTGCAAGGCAAGGTGGCTTAGCCTCAAAGAAGCTGTTCACACAATATGTGAGATAGGACAAGGCCCTCTCAGTGAAGCTTCACCATCTTTGACAGGGCTGTATTCACCACTGCTGCCATGAATCTCCCTGGTCCTCAGTATTATTAAGTGCTTCTATAGCTGCTAGCAGGACAGAAGGGCTGCAAGCTTTTCTGAACTTTTGTCTGCATCTTGTAGAGGCTTCATCCCAAGACGGTACCAGCACAGCTCTTGTACACATTTGTCTTCCAGGTGCCCCCTCAGCACACGTGTCCCTGCTCACTGCCTTGCAGGCATACGAGACCCCATTTTGGAGAGGAAGCACCAGGTCTATGTGCGTGGGATGTAGGGCTGGACCTTCCTAAGTCCCTGATGGCCACAGACTGTACTTCCTTTCTCTTGCCATCTGGATAGTTCTCCCAACAAAACCCACAAATAAAAAAGCTTTTGTTTCTTTTCCTCCAAGGCATTGAAAAGTTTCAAGGGCAGTACTTTCACAGCCGGCAGTACAAGCATCCTGACCTGTTTCAGGGGAAGCAGGTCCTCGTGGTGGGCATGGGCAACTCAGGAGTGGACATTGCGGTGGAGGCCAGCCGTGTGGCTGCGAAGGTACTGCCACCAGCCACCCAAGGCTGCAGGGAGGGTACTGCTGGCGGCAGGAACTTAATCTGCCATCACTGCAGGGAGAGCAAGCTGGGGTTACCTTGCTTAGTGTCCAAATGCCCTTTCTGAACTCGGTGTTCTTGGTCAAAATCCTACCCTGAAAGCAAGCTGGTTGTTTTGTTCTCTCCTGCTTCATCTCCACTGCCAGCTGACAGGCGGTCTTAAAGATGCTGTTGCTGGTTTTTGATTGCGTAGATGTCTGGATGTCTGCACTGTGCCCATCATTTACTTCATAAAGGCAAAGCAGCACATTCCTCACCTGAATTGCTGATTCTCTGCTCTCTCCCAGGTGACTATCAGCACCAGCCGAGGTGCCTGGCTGCTCAGCCGTGTGCATGACCATGGCTACCCATGGGACATGGTTTTCAACACTCGCCTTATGAGCTTGATCAGAAACAGCCTCCCTGGACCCCTTGCACATGAGTTAATTAACTACAAGGTGAACCAGAGGTTAAATCATGAAAACTACGGCCTTCAACCAGAGAAGAGGTACTTCATGGTGGCTTCCATACCATGCAGTGTCACAGGGTTTGTGCTGTGGGCAGGGAGGAGATCTCCATCAATCAGTGCCCAGACTGACTGCAGCAAGGAGTTTATAGCCAATTAGGAGAAGATAAGCCGTAACCCCCTTAGGTAGTGTGATATGGAGCAAGCTGGAGAAGCCTAGGAGGGACCAGAGGAGTGTTCCTGATGAGGCTCCCTGGGAAAAGTGAGAGAGACTTAAAGCGTGGATCAGTTCTGAAAAGCAAGGGTTTAAAGCGTAATTGAGTGAACGGAAGAAGGTGGCAAGAGATGCCCGTGAATCACTCAGACTATGGGACAGGGTGTGTAGTGGTTTGAGCCTTAACTGGCAGTTAAGAGCTCAGATGGGGGCAAGGCTGAGAATCTCTCCCCTGCTCCCCCCTCCTCCCTCCCAACAGAGAGGCAAAATAAGAAAAGGGAAGGAGCAAATCCACCAAGCAATAATTTTGGAGTCGGCCTGGAATTAGAGAGGTAAAGAGTTTTCTTTAAACAATATATATATAACAATAACAGGTAAGGTTCACAAGGGCAAGGAACAAGGATGGATGGGAGGGGGGAAAAAAGCCAAACGAGAATACAAAACCAGTCTTTCTCTCTGAAGAGGCACGGAGGCAGCAGGGAGAAGGATAGGGCCCAACCACGTGGCAGAAGAGCAGGAAAGCAGCTGCAGTAGCTCTTGTCCAGGAGAGGCAGGAGCCAAAAAGGAGGCCTAATGACTGCAACATCATGCTTTTTTATACCTTAGCTGGGCAGGGAGCGGGGAGTGGAACAAACTCAGCTTCCCAGGGGGAAAACACCCTGCAGGGAGGGCAAAGCACCTGCAAGCCCTGCACCCTGTTTTGGTTTTTTTTCAGGATGGGTGTTAACCCACCACAGGGTGACGTTGGTGTGAGGGTGAAATATGTCAGGTTTTGGAGAGACGGGGGGAAGAGCTCAGAGAAAATGACAGTGGGAGGTCATGGGGCTGGAGGGCCCATGGGGAGGAGCAGGGACACCGGCAGGGCTTGGTTTTGTGATCTCCATTGCTCAGAGCCCCTCGGCTCTCCACAGCTGCCTGGTGCGTGAGCCTGTGCTGAATGATGACCTGCCAAGCTACATTCTGACAGGGAGGATCACCATCAAGCCGGGTGTGAAGGAGTTCAAGCACAATACTGTTGTTTTCCACAACTGCCCCGAGGAGGAGCCCGTCGATGTTGTCGTCTTCTGCACAGGCTATGACGTCTCGTTCCCGTTCCTAGAAGAAGCAGTGGTCAAGGTGGAAAACAAGCACGCGTCCCTCTACAAATACGTGTTCCCCACGCACCTGCAGAGGCCCTCCCTGGCTGTCATTGGGCTGGTCAAGACACTGGGAGCCATGATGCCCGTGACAGAGATGCAGGCACGCTGGGCGAGCCGCACCTTCCGAGGTAACGGCGGAGCTCCTGCCTACCACAGTGGAGCTCAGGCTGCACACGGCTCGTGCTCTCTGCACAGCAAGGGGGATTTCTGTCCCTGGAAACCCCAGAGCTGAGAAGCTCACTTCAGAGGGGACAAGGAAATACTTCTAGGGCTCGGACTTTGCAAGTTAGTCCGCTTCAGCTGAGCTATAGCAACCTAAGTGCCTGCTTGGTCCAAGCTACATGTAAGCTGAGGACATCTACTTTAAATCGCTTTTTTGCCCATTAAGCTGATGCCTGCTGTGAGCCAAGAAGGAGTGCTCCATTCCTTATTGTGATGCAGCTGATGTGCAGTCCTGCACCTGAGCGTGCAAACCACAGTCTGAATTAGATTGCTCAAGATAGTATATTCTCCCTAAAATATTTTAGGAGCCAGACAACTGAGATGAAAACATAAACCTGGATGCACAGATAAGAGTTGTCTTCAAGACAGTGGTGGATCCATCCTGGCAGGATCCACTGCTCTTTAAGGGACAGCTCTGGGGTTTCTTTTTGGGAAGATCCTCTCTGGAGCTCGCAGGGCCCATCTTGCCCCAAATCAACTGGCAGTGCCCTGACAGCACAAATCTTTAAGAGCAGGAGGAAGTGCAGGTGAATTTGTACCACAGTGAAGGGCTGGCCTTTGGCAGAATTGCCCCTGCTGAGCTAAATCTGAGCAATGAGATTTTCCTGCCCTCCCAGAGAAGGGCTTCCCATGCTTTGCATCACTAAATGAGTTTGCATCACTGAACGAGTTCACACATTCCCCCAGGAATTAAACTCTGCAGGACATTCTCTTCTCTCTTTTAGGCTTGTGTCAGTTGCCTCCTCAATCTGTCATGGAGAAGGAAGTAAATGAGAAGAAGAAAAACCAAGTGCGAAGGTAAGCCAGTCCCCCAGAGCCCTGAAGGGTTTGGGGGGATTGAAAAGCCCCTGCAATTGAGGGGAGAGCCGCACAGCTCATGCTCTGTGGCTGCTCCCTGAACATATAGTGGAGGCAAAGGGAGGGATGCCCAAATCCACCCACCCCTGTATTTGCTTGCATTGAGCCAAAGCAACTTTTGATCTGACACCAATATTCTGCCTGTTGACAATGGGAAGAAAATAATGCAAGGTAGTCAAGATTAAAGCTTGCTTGGGAGTTGGGGAAGTATGTCAGAGTGTCCAAGGACCACGATAAAATGGTGGATAAATTAATGGTAATAAATGCAAAGTAATTCAGCAAGGGAAGTAAAAGCCAGCCCAAGGTGTACACACAATCATCTCTCCTCTCAGCATGGCTGGCTGATACACTGTGAATAGGTTTCTATGCACACTGGTGTAGTTCACAGGCAGACAAAGGGTCAGATCAAAGGCTAAGAAACAGTAGGAAAAGAATGAGATAAAACCAGAGTGGTGTATTAATCCATGGTTCCTCTAGATCACTAGAATAGAACAGGTGCAGAAGAGTGAAATACAGAATTGCAGAGAGCAACACGAGGCTAAGTGCACCTGGGTTTTTTCTGTCCACATTAGGTGGGACGTGGCAGAAACTCTCCAGTTCACCAGGTGCTTTTGCAATCCTCACTGGAAACGAGTCTCAGCCTGTTTCCTGCTGCAGAGAGCAAAGGGAAAATAGTTCAGAAAAAACCCACAACCAAACAACCAAAAAAAAACAAACCCAAATGAAACCAACAAAAATTAAAACAAACACACAAACCCCCCAACCATAACTGGTTTGGGAAAACCTTTTAGAGAAGGTGTACTAAAGTGAAGAGAGTGGTCCAGATACGACGTGTGAGTGAAGGATCAACTGATGCACATGAGCAGGGTGTGTACCAGAGCCAGCATCACTTCATACATACTGTGTAATGGGCAGTATCCAGGTCTGGACAGACCCTGGCTCCCAGTGCATATGCACCCAGCCCTTTCCTATGAGGAGCCCAGCTGAGCTCAGATGCAGTAATACTGATGCAGAGAATCAGAATCTGACCTCCAGTTCCTCTCAGCCCCACTGACACCGGTCCCACTCCCACCTTTTTTTCTTCTCTGATTGGTTCAGGTTTGGTCTGTCGTTTGACGAAGTGCTCAAAACCGAGTGGGTGATCTACATGGACGAGCTCGCCTTGCTCATCGGTGCCAAGCCCAGCCTTCTGGGGCTGCTCTGCAGAGACCCTCGGCTGGCACTCACTATTTTCTTTGGCCCTTGCACCCCCTATCAGTACCGGTTGGAGGGTCCTGGAAGCTGGGAGGGGGCACGCCAGGCCATCTTTACCCAGTGGGACCGAATCCTGAAGCCCACGAGAACACGAGTTCCTACCAGCTCCTCCAGCTTGTGCCCTTCTATTCTTCCTGTGGTGGGGTTGCTTCTGCTCCTGGCTGCCCTGTTTTTAGGTTTCCAGTAGACTTTAAGAGCCTGTTTAGGTTTTTGTCCCTAGGAATATTGCCTTAGGTCGTACAGCCCCACAGAGTGCCATGGGACAGGGGCAAAGTGATTTTAGCAGATCACAGCAAATTTAAAGCATTAACCAGCAGTACAGCTTCAGCTCACGTCCAAGCACAGCTGGGGATGGCAGTCTTCCCCCAGCATGTATTGCCCCTCTGTTGTGCTCCTGCCTGCTGCTGTGAGCAGAGCACAGCTGTGTGGCATGGCTGTGTCCAGCCCATGCTGACCAGGAGGCAGTGAGGACAAGAGTAGCAAAAATGGCTTTCACTGTTACAGATTGAAAGGAACAAAGATAATCGCCTGGGAACTGGGGACTTTAGTCCAGAGAGGGGTTATCTAGGCTGGCTACATAGGTCAGGCTGTCCCTTCTTCCAGCCTGAAATCCTGTGACTCAAAAATCCCAGTCTGAGTTGAGTTGGTGCATCTTCACAGTGAAAGGGCCCTGGCTGTGCTGAAAGGGTCCTGGCTGTGGTGGTTTCACAGAATCACAGAACTGCCCACACCGGAAAAGACTTTTAACAGTCATTGAGTCCAATCATTAGCCTAACACTGACAAGCTCTTGACTAAACCATATCCCTAAGCACTACATCTGCATGACAAATAGGAAGTGACTCCACCACCTCCCTGGGCAAGCCCTTCCAATGGCTGATAATCCTTTCCCTGCAGAAATTCTTCCTGATATGAAACCTAAACTTACCTTGCTGCAACAGGAAGCCATTTCTTCTTGTTCTTGTTACTTGGTTCACCAGACCAACACCCACCTCTCTACAATCTTCTTTCATGTGGTTGTAGAGAGTGTTATTATCCATGAGCCACCTTTCTCAGGAGGAGCTACCTATTTTGTCTGTGACTCGCACCACCAGAGTGATACCTTGCAGGGCTGAGCACTGATAGCTCTGCCTCCCTGCACTTCCCGCCACCAGACAATGCTAGGGGTTCATTTGGCACGTGGGGAGACTTTCAATCAATAAAATTTCATGGGCTGTGGCAAGATCATGTTGCAGGCTGCTGCCTTTTCACCTCCCTGTGTGCACAGGGAGAGTTGGGAAATGTCATGGCCGGGATTGGGGCCATGCCAGAAAGTGCTGTGGGTGACCCACAAGCCTGGGCTTTGTGGCCGTGAAAAACTGGGCTAGACTACGCACCCTGCCTCCCATCCCCACTATCTGCTGGCATGCAGACACAGGGAGTGCTTTGCTGGCTTCACAGGGATGCTGAGGAGCCCCCGCTTAGTGCCGGCAGCACGTGGTGGGACGGATTGGGACAGTCCCATGCCGCTGGTGCAGTGGTAAACCCAGCACACGGGATCTTGCCAAGCGGCCTTCCTGGGATCACAATCCGGATTTACTGCCACGGGGAGGTGGTTCGCTTTCTGCCAGAACATTTAAGCACAGCGGGAGAGCGGCGGTGTAAAGGTCAGCCGTGCAAAAGTCGTGGTGAGCTGCCTGAACTTCAGCCTTTCCCTTGAATCTGCAGCTAGAGAAACTCCAAAGCAAAGTTTGGCTGAAGCCTGAGCAGCGAACACTGCCGCACAAGGTTTGCTCCTCACTTCTCTCTGGCTGGGTTTTGCATCCGCGGGGCTGGTGTTCGCCTACAGCTTCACCTCCCTGCTAGCAGGGGGCGAGAGGGGGTGTCGTGGGGACCCTCTGGAGCACAGCTGTCTGTAGGCAGTGCTGGCAAAGAGGGGTGACTTTAGCACCCTAGGCACGCTGCTTCCCTTTTCCAACGCCAAGGGAAGCTCTGGGAACGGAGCAGGGGGTGTGTGAATGTTGGTATGTTCTGCCCTGTTCCTGCAATTCAAGGAGTGGCTCAAGCTGGGGCTTTGGACGCAGAAAGTTCTTGGGTTTTTTCACCTCCCTCATGTGTCCCTGGCTTTCTGCACTTTCCCCCAGATTCTGCTTATGTTAATTTAGTTTTGGACGCAAAACGTGTAGGAAAATGCTTAAGATGATTCTTTCTTGAGAGTCTGCAGTAGGAATGTTTGTTATCTAATCAAAGTTCATGTGTGTTCTGTTGTTTATTTAGTTTCTGTGCTTTCTACTCGAGCTCGGCTCGGCTCAGTTTACATACCCGGAGCTCTAAGTTCCTCCCATTTATACCCTGACTTTCTTGGGTTTCTTCCTTTTGTGTATTGTGTAATCCCAGCTGCGCTGCCACCATGCTAACTTCTGAATCCCTGTTCCTTGCCCCTGCTCAGTCAGGGAGCGCCTTTGTTTTATTTTATTTAAAAAATAAAAATAAAACACCTTTCAGTTTTCAAAATAATTCCCTGTAATGAGAAACTTAAGAAGAAAGCATGAAAAAGGGCCAGCTTGACTGAAATTGTTTCTTGACAAGATTTCAGGACGATCACTTCATGCAGGCGGAAGGTGGCAGCTGTGAGCCCCAGTCCCTTCTTTGCATGCCCTGGTTTGGACCAGGAAAGGGAATAAGTAGAAGCAGTACCACGGTGAGGTTTAAAGGTGCCTCCTTTTCCCCCATTGGCAAGAGGAGAATTGCTGAGCCCTCTGTGTGGGCTGAGCAAAGTGGGAAGGGTCATGAGCGGTATGGGTCCATGACAATGGCAATGGCTTTCTCCAAAGAACAGTTTTTCCCCTGTGGACACCTGCAGCCAGAGAAGAGCCAGGGGTGTTTTGCTGGGAATGGGAAGAAGAGCCTGGTGTTTCTGCTAATTCCTGGGCTGTTTTATTTTCAGTTCCTCATAAGCTGCCCCACTGCTTGCCACAGGACAGAATGGTGCGGCGTGTAGCTGTTATCGGGGCTGGGGTCGGCGGTTTGGCCTCCATCAAGTGCTGCCTGGATGAGGGGCTGGAGCCCACCTGCTTCGAGAGGAGTGAGGACATTGGGGGTGTCTGGCACTACATGGTCAGTGGGCACTGAAGGGGGGGGGATTGTCCCTGGGTTTCTTCCATCCCTCAGACGTCCTTTGCTTGCAGCAAAGAGGAAAGGGTTGCCATACCCTCAGGGAGTGTCCCTGTCCCAGGCACTGGGTCCCCTCTGACTCCAAGGTGGAGAAGGAGACAAAGGGAGCCGAAGCCACATTGAGTGTTAGTCCTGGGTTATTCCTTGTACCCAAATATAAGGGGAAAAAATGCTCAAAATGTGGGGAGAAAGTCCTCTGCACACTAGCACATGGCACCACTGGCTTCACACAGGACTCCGTGGACAGCAGGAGGGTCAGTGTGTACCGCTCGGTCATCACCAACACCTCCAAGGAGATGTCCTGCTTCAGTGACTTCCCCTTCCCAGAGGATTTTCCCAATTACCTACACCACAGCCTTGTTCTGGAGTACTTTGGGATGTATGCCCGGCACTTTGACCTCCTGCGGCACATACGCTTCAAGGTGAGCAGGGACCCCAGAAGAGCTGGCAGCGGCTGCAGGCACCAGGGCACCATCTAGGTGGCATGGGCTGATGCCAAGTGCAGACCTGCAGGGACCACCTACCTTTTGCATCCTGAATGCAGCCTTTTTGGCTCCATGTTTTTAATTAGGCTGCTCAAACATGGGCTGCCTGGTACATCCTCCTTACAAGGCCATCACCAGGACAATGGTGCAGGGTGGGATTTAACAGCTTAAGAGGTGACATGCAGCTACCTGGGTACCCAGCCTGCTCCCAGCAGCCCCAGCCCATTGCAGGCAAATCCTCTCCAAAACACATCACAGTCCCTGATTGCTGTTTTGTTGGACTTTGGTTCAAGACAACAGCTCTGAGCGTGAGGAAGCGCCCAGATTTTGCTGCCTCAGGCCAGTGGGAGGTGGTCACTGAGACCCATGGTGTCCAGGAGCTGCACATCTTTGATGCTGTCATGGTTTGCACTGGCCATTACCAGGAGCCCTACTTACCATTGGCTTCTTTCCCAGGTGAGCCTTGCCTCGGGAGTGGGGTGGGCTGGGGCTGCCCCCTGTTGTTTCACCAAGCACCCATGGGCCCCTCGGGTGTGTTTTCCTCTACAACCTTCCTGCTGCACAAAGCCTGTGTGCTGGTGCTGCATGACTCTCACCCCATGGGAGTAGCAGGGAGCATTCCCAGGAATGGGAAAAACACCTCAAAATATGCAGCCAGGCTCTTGCAGGGTAGCATCACCTAGGGAATTGAGACCTCCACAGGCTTCTCAGCTGCAAGATGTGGGAGGTAGAGGGTTGGGGGGGGGGTACAGAAGGTCCAGGCATGAGGCTAGGTCAATTAACTGTATCTGGCAGTAGGAGAAGCTCCCTGATCTCTGCCTAGGTATCAGCAGTCACTTCAAAGGCCAGTACTTGCACAGCCAGCAATACAGAGATGCGGAGGCTTTCCGGGGAAAGAGCGTCCTCGTGGTTGGCATTGGCAACACCGGTGGTGACCTTGCTGTGGAGCTGAGCCGTGTGGCTGCAAAGGTACAGGTCTGCAGTGGTGCTGAGCCCAGCCAGGGACCACAAGAGCTGGCAGCTTGGGAATACACAGGAAGCTTTGCTCACCAGGTTTCTCAATTGATAGCACTTCAAATGCAGGGCAACTGAAGAAGCTCTGCGGGTCCTGAAGAGTTTGGGCCACCCAAGGAGTGACCATTCAGCAGCTGTGGAAAGTTTGCAGAAGCCACCACAAGCTGCTCAGCTCATCTGGATGCTTTGTCCTTCCCTTGGGATAATCTTCTTGGCTCCCAACTACAGATGGGATTTGCCATTCAGGGCAAAACTGGCGACAGAGCTGCCAGGGCAGAAGGCCAAGACCTGTCTTCTCCCGCAGGTGTACCTCAGTGCCAGGAGCAGCACGTGGGTGTTCAGCCGGGTCTCAGACCACGGCTTCCCCTTTGACATGGTCCACACCACGCGTTTCAAACACCTTCTTGACTGGCTTCTCCCATCAGCCCTCACGAAGAGGCTCCGTTTTCAGAAGTTCAATGCCTGGTTTAACCATGCAAACTATGGCTTGGCTTCCACCAAAAGGTGCTTTTTCTGACTATTTTGCTGGTTGATCGGGGGGTTAATGGTATGACATGTTCAAGTTTTAAATCCAGGGATACTTGTGAAATAGCAAACCATCAAAAAAAGGCATTTTGGGTCCCTCGCAGATGCTGATATTGCTTTCCTCTTTTCCACCTGCAAGCTCCAACTTTCGCATAATTGTCAACGAAGAGCTGCCGTTTTGCCTCCTCTCTGGCACTGTCGTGTTGAAGCCCAGCGTGAAGGAGTTCACTGAAAGCTCTGCTGTGTTTGAAGATGGCACAGCCGAAGACAACATCGACGTGGTGCTCTTTGCAACAGGCTACATCTTCACATTTCCCTTCCTGGAAGAGTCTGTTCGCAGCCTCTTCAATGACAACCGTTCCCTCTACAAATGCATCTTCCCTCCTCAGCTGGAGCAGCCAACACTGGCCATCATCGGCTTAGTTCAGCTGACGGGATCGGTCATGGTGGCATCAGAGATGCAGGCGCGCTGGGTGGCGGGGACCTTTGCAGGTGGGAGAGGGACTGAAGAGATGGGATCTGCTGAGCTGGGAGGTCTGGGGAAGCCTGATCTGCTACCCACAGAGCCTAGGGCATATTTTGGCTCCTGCCACAGTACCCGTGGTGGCTACGGCCATTAGCAGCTCCACACCTCTGCCCCCTAACCACATCCTCATATCCCTGCTGCTGCACGCATGCTGTCGTAACTAGCAAGCGTGAACGTTCTCAGTAAAGGGGCTGTGAGCATGAGAAAGGGACAAACTTTTCATCTTAGTGTGCTGCTGGAGATGTCTGCTTTCTCTGTTCTTCTCAGGCTGGAACAAGTTGCCTCCCACCAGCACAATGATGGCTGACGTTTTGAAGAAAAAGCCACCAGTCAAAAGGTGAATGATGCTTCTGCACTGGGGGTGCAATGGGCGCCATGTGCCAGGATAATCCCAGGGATTATCATGTAGTGGTTGTAGGAGAGACCTGCCTAGGTCCTTCCTGGATCCTATCCTGTCTTGGATGTATTTATTCCCTCACCACCTGCAGCAAGGTGGGGAAATGCTGTTGTGGCTCCCGAATGGATGACAGACTAAAACACCAAGGCACAGTGCTCTGCACCAGCTCATGGCCAGGCCTAGGACCTGCAGATCTCCCCTACCAGACCTCCAAGCCATCTCCTTATTTCCAGCACGCCAAAATGGAGGTTTGGTTTCCTCCAGACTAAGGATGCCACCTCGTGGCTTCTCTCTCCCAAATCCAGGCACTGGGGTCAGGGCCAAGACCCATTCAGAAACCCCACTGGGTGATGCAGGCTAGGGACTGTGTCAGGATGAGTATTAGACAAGGCTGGAATTCATGTACGTGGAAGCTAACATGCTGCCTTGTTGGCACTGGGATATTACAGGAGGTGGAGACATGTCTTCAAGGCTGTGACACGTGTGATGGTGGACACGCTGCCTTGGAGCAAGGAGGGGACCTTGGGGCAAGTGGGGGATTTAGGATGGGCCAGGTTTGCCAAGACAGAGCTGGCTTCTAAGACACTGATGAAAATATGGGACAAAACAGAGCCATGGGGATTGTCATCAGGAGCCCTGGCAACTGCAGACACAATGCTGTTATGCAAAAATATGGGGAGTCTGAGGTGCCACAGAGACCAACGCAAGGCTGTCCCAGTTTTGCTGACACAGACTCAGCACATGTCCTCCCTCCTGCAAGGGAGATGAGGCCTCAAGCAGAAAAATCCTGGAGGCTCCTCCCAGCATGGGAAGCTTTCCATATCTCCCAGTTTTCCCCACTCCCTTTGGCAGTCTTATCTGTGAAAGCCTACTCCTCTGCCTCTCAAAATGCTGGCATTACAGTGACAGCAGTATTATGCCAAAACCATTTTTCAGGCCACAACTAAGCTGTGGAGGCAAAACCATCTCCTGCCTATTCCCTGCCCCAGGTAACTGCTGAGGACCAACCCTGCAGAGGCTCTCTGGGTGCCTTTAGGGTTACTTGGGGCTGAGGAAGCTGGGCCCCAGAGAGCAGGGCTTGGCTGATGACTGATGACAAGAGCTTCTGTGTTCTTTGAAGCTGGGCACCGTGATGTGATGATGCTACTGATTTGGTCTCTTTTCTGTCCCACTGAAGGCATCCATCTGAGAGAGAGAACTTGAAGATAAGTTTTCTCAGCTACATGGATGAAATAGCTTCATGTGCTGGCATAAAGCCCAGTGTGCTGTGGCTGCTGCTGACAGACCCCCGGCTGGCCCTGGCCATCTTCTTTGGGCCCTGCACGCCCTACCAGTACCGACTGGTGGGATGGGGAAAGTGGAGTGGGGCCAGAGTCGCCATCCTGACCCAGTGGCAGAGGACACTGAAGCCCCTGAGAACTCGGGTGGTGGATGACTCCTCCAATAGCTCCTCCAGCTGGTGCTGGCTGTGTCTCCTGGCCCTGCCAGTGGCTCTAACAGCAGGTTTCCTCCTTTCTAAATACCCCTGGCCAGGCTGGAGCACCTTGGCAAGACTATAGCTGTAGAAGAAACCCAGTCCTGAGGATGGTGCCGAGCTGTGCCACTGCCTGGTGCTGTCAGCAGGGCTGGAGCTTGCCCAATACCCACAGGACCCTAAATCCTGGTGCCACCTGGTGTCTGAGCTCCTCCTGCCAATGTTTCACACCTAGCAAGGGCCATACAGAGCATTTACCCCAAACCTGCTGCAATCTGTGCTTGTGTTGCACCAGCACCAGGCTGGATTTCCAGAGGGCTTTTGGGAGGGCCATTCTAGGACAGGCTGATGTGCACAGAGCCAGCTTTCCTTCTCTTCTGCTCTCCCAGAATTTCCTCCATAACATTTCAGCAAGACCCACAACATTCTGAGATTTTCTGAAACACTGTATTTGTCTGGTAACTTTGGGGACATAAAGTGGGGAGCCACAGATAAACCTCATGTATTTGGTCTTCTTAACTAGTTTTATTAATGGCTTAGTGGAGGTTTCAAGCTTCAGAAGTGGGCCCATGTGAACCTCATAACATTCAACAAGGCCAAGTGCAAGGTTCTCCAGCTAACTGGGTTGGGGCAGTCCCTGGTATCAATACAGGCTGGGGAATGAAGGGATCAAGAGCAGCACTGTGGAGAATGACTTTGGGGTAGAGGTAGATGAAAAGCTGAACGTGAATTGGCAATGTGTGCTCTAGTGAGACTACCTGAAGGGGGGTTGTAGACAGGCTGAGGCTGGTCTCTTCTCCCAGGCAACCAGTACCAGAACAAGAGGAGGTTCAGGCTGGAGATCAGGAGGAAGTTTTACACAGAGAGAGTGATTACCCATTGGAATGGGCTGCTTGGGGAGGTGGTGGAGTCACCATCACTGGAGGTGTTCAGGAGAAGACTGGATAGGGTGCTTGGTTGCATGGTTTAGTTGGTTGGGTGGTGTTGGATGATAGGTTGGACGCGATGATCTTGAAGGTCTCTTCCAACCTGGTCTGGTCTATTCTATTCTATTCTATTCTATTCTATTCTATTCTATTCTATTCTATTCTATTCTATTCTATTCTATTCTATTCTATTCTATTCCGTTCCGTTCCGTTCCGTTCCGTTCTGTTCCGTTCCACCCCCAGTGTTGTGTCCAGCTCTGGGGTCCTCAGCATGTGAAAGGCATGGACCTATTTGAGTGCGTTGAGGAGACCACAAAACCAACCAGAGGGCTGAAGCACCTCTGCTATGCATAAGGGCTGAGAGATTTGGGGTTGTTCAGCCTGGAGATGAAAGGACTCTAGGGAGACCTTAATGTGGCCTTTCAGTACCTAAAGGGGCCTATTACAAAAACATAGGGATAGAGTTTTCAGCAGGGCCTGTTGTGACAGGACAAGGGGTGATGGTTTTAAACTAAAAGAGGGAAGGTTTAGACTAAATATAAGGACGTACTTTACAGTGGAGGTGGTGAAGCACTGTCCTAGGCTGCCAGGAGAGGTGGTAGATAGCCCAGTCAGGTCAGGTTGGATGGGGCTCTGAGCAACCTATCTAGTTAAAGATGTCCCTGATCACTTGCAGGGGGCTGGGCTAGATAGCCTTTTAAGGTCCCTTCCAACCCAAACGAGTCTGTGATTCTAAGAGGGTCCTGTCCTGAGAAATCATATATACAGTGACAAACCCAGATGGACGAGTGTTCCCGCCATGGCCCGAGCAGCCCCAGGCTCGTAGGGAAACCTGGAGCCCACGGGAGCAAGGCAGAGGCTCCCCACGTGTCGGCGGGTGCCGGAGTGGACAGGCGCTGTGCAGCAGGCAGAGCGTGTCTGCAGCCCAGGAGCTCTGGCGCGGCAGCAGCGAGGGCAAGGCGCGGCCGGACCCCCGACCGCGGCGCCAAAGCCGGGCATGGGGACGAAGGGTGGGGCAGCGTTCCCGCCCGCGATCCCCTGCCGCCAGGGGGCGCACGGGAAGCCGCCCGCCCGACTGCGGCACAGCGTGGTCACGTGAGCGGCTGCGCGCGCGGGTGGCGCGGTGAGGTCAGACGTCGTTGGCGCCGGCTTGGCCGCCCGCCATCTTGGCCCTGTGTGGAAGCGACTGAGACGAGGTGTCGCGGCGCCGGGAGAAGCAGGGGCCTCACCAAGTCCGGGAGTCCCCGGGGAGGCCGGAGCACCGGCCTGCCGCGCTGCCCGCCAGGTAAGCGGCGGCTCGTCCGCTTTCCGCGGAGCTCCGCATGTCTGCAGCGCGGACCGGTGCCGGGGTGAGCGAGCGAGCGGGCGGGCGGCCTGCGCCGCATGGCCCCGGGGCGGGGGCGGCTTCCGCCCGGCCTGGCGGCGGCGGCGGCGACACCAGCAGCAGGGAGTCTACGGCGGGCGAGGAATGGGGTGACCTCGGGAAACGGCATCCCGCTGCCCGCCACAGCCGAGCGGAGGGATGCGGCGCTGGGCCCGCGGCGGGCGGGCAGGCCGGGCGGGCTTCCCTGCGCCGCTGGGCCGGGCCGGGCCGCGCCGCAGCAGTTCGCCGCCTTGGGCCAGGGGCGCTCCGCACCGGGCACAGCACCGGGCCTCGCCTTGGGGCGGCAGGAGGGGGCTGCTGTGGTTGGGGCGGCTGAGGCCCGTTTTTGTAGGTGTGCTGCTTTCTTCTCCCGCCTTTCCTCTTGTTCGTCCCTTCCCCCGCCCTCTTTTCTTTTTTAACGGCTCCAAGTCTCTCTCTCTCGAGGGAGATTACTCGAGAAACTCGTTCCGTCTGCGTGTGCATTCACTTTGTGGCTGTGATTCTGCTTCCAGAACCGCAGAGAGAGGTTGAGCCTTTTCTTAGGGGATGCTGGAGGTACATGCAGGGCACAGTGCTTCGGCTTTTTAACTCTGAAATACTCATCCACAGCTCTTGAGATGTAAGGTAAAAGGCTGTTCCTGGGCTGTTTGATGTCAGATAGGGAGGAGCACCTTTCCATGAAGGTATTGTTTCTGCTCCTAAGGACAAGATTTGTGGAGGGGTGAAATGAACAGAATCAGTGGTGTTCTTATTGATAGTGTCTAAAGCAGTTTGCGGGCATGGTTAGATGACATGGCTAAAATTCATGCAGTTATTCTGCAGCGAACACAATGCAGTGGGCATAATGGGAGCCATCACCAAGGGATGCAGGGATTGAAAATCTTGGGGCTAAAGATGCCCCAGCTAGTTTCTAGGTCAGGCCCCCTTTAGGAGGCAGGGGACAGTCCATGAGACTGTGGTGCTGGGCGTTAAATGGAACATTGTAGTTTTTCTATTGCCATGTTCCTTTGTGAAAGGTCTTGGACTGGGTATCATCAAAGGACTGTTTTTCTTTGTTGCTCTTTGATTCCTTGGGTCGTATAAGTACACTAGTAGGAATTAACATTATATCCAACAGGAGGAATAGGTCTGCTTTTTAACGGTTTCGATCCCTCTCTAGTGAGGCATCAGGCCTAGTCTAGTCTTGAGAGCTCTGCTCAGACAAGAAAATGCTTTTGAAGGGGGGAGGAAACAGGACGTGAGCTCATTTGTCCGTCAGTGGGAAACAAAACGATTACCGTTTAGTAGTGACTGCTAGGAGCTGAATGGCTGTCAATTTTCTTTGAATTACTCTAGAGAATTTTTCTTCAATGCTAATTTTGAAGTGTTTGAATGCAGCTCTGATGTAGTCTCCTTGGGATTAAAGAATCTCAGTTTTGCAGATTCTTTGAGCTCGGTGAATGTTCAGTGAAAGGGCGGTTTGTCCTTCAGAACTTTGTGCTCAGTGCCTGAGGAATATGACTGCTTTGGTGATGTGAGCTTAGGAGGTGGCCGTTTAAACTGAAGTGAGGACTTAGTTGTCTCATAAGCCAGTACTCGTGTGGAGACTGTGATTACGTGTGTGGCTCTGTCATGTAGAACTCTGCCTTAGTGTGTATATGTTTCTGCATAAAGTTTATTTCTTTGGTAAACAATAGCTTGTAAAATACGTTGTCACTTCTGCTAGTCTTGTTAATAGAAATATTCTGTCTGCAGCTTAGTAGCAATTATGATTTCTTTACTCTCGTTTAGACTTCTTAACAGGAGCCCCTTGTAAGGGTTTTCAAAGCATTTTGTCGAGCAAAATAGTTAAATTAGTCTCAGTTTTTAACTTGGCTACTGGAGTCCTTGTTCAGTACATATTTATAGTATGCATTTTCTTCAGGTCCTGTTTTCCCACATCCTCAAGTCTGCTAGGGCCACAAGGAGCAAGGAAAAGATGAAGCAGTTCAGAAGGGAGATCTTGTGTAGATTTCGTTTTGTCTAAATTAATGCTATAAGTCAGTTGAGAGAAAGAATGTAAGTCAAAGCAGTGGGTATGTTGTGTGGCATTGACTTTAGCCAGGTGTCCTAGGTTGCTGAAAATAGAAGCTCTTTGCCCAGGCTAACTAGTGGCAGTGATCTGAAAGTGGCGAGAGGGTGGAAGATGTAGCCTAAATACCATATAAGGATGGCAGGGATAAGAAGCTTAGATGTAGAGATAAAAAGGAAAAGGTGGCTCTTGCAGAAGGATTAAACCCTGGCAGTGTGCTCTTGCAGAGGAATAAACCCTTGTGTAGTGTTACGGAGACATGAGTGAAGAAAAAATGTTCCACTTGTGTGGAGGGGAGAGTGGAACACCTTCATAGGTCGTATACAGTAATGGAGAGTTTGAATGAAAGAAAATACCTCCGCTCTGAAAATGCACCACCTTTCCACTAGTTAGGGATGGATGTTGGGCTTGTAGTGACAGGAATGCCAGTGGTGTTTTACTGGTAGAACCAGTTGTTCATCTTCTGTAGGAAATGTTTTCTTTGCAGAGCTTTATGCCCTCATTTTTGGGGGCGTTCTGGATTTCAGAAAACCCTGTGGAAATTTCTCATGGGTGAAAAGCAGGTGCAAAAATGGAAGTTGAGGTTTGTGTGAGGAGGTGGAAGGAGATAATACTCTTCGTTGGTTAAAATGAAGACAGAGTGCACAGAAGTCTTAAAAAATGCATAAAGAGCAGAGGACGATGAAGTCCTAATAAAAATCAGATGAAGACAGCCTTTATGTCTATGAAGAACCGGCTGACAGAAATAGACTGTTTTTATTACAAATACCTCAAGGATTACATAACATTCTAACTGAACACCAACAAATGAGTGGTACAGATCATAAACAAGTATTAAAGGGAGAGGCTGTGTATCGTTGGTGTTGCTCTGGGGTTTGTGTCTGACACTGGCCTGTTGAATGGTGACATTACGGTGCAGAACCAACATTGTGTGTATGTGTATATATAATCCAGAGCATGATGGTGATGAATTTTAACTGCTATGTATTTGAAACTAACGTGGGCCGTGTTTTCAGCTGCTTACAGCATCAGAGTGAGGAATTACTGCACTTTATATTCTGATACATCAGATGCACAAGCAGTGCCTGAAGAACTGTGCCATCACCTGGTGCTGAGTGGCTGAGAGATGAGTCTACTAAATCTCTCTTTAAATCAGTATACAGCTGATTTCTTAAGTGAAACAGCAGCTTCACTCCATTTTTAGTTAGTTGGGACGTAAGATGCAGTCCATCATGCTCAGAGGTACCAAATGGTTTTTCATAATAAAACCAGCAAAGGATAGGCACTTCTTGTTTAAGGTAGGAAATCCATCTCTCTATTTAGAAGAGCAAACCTTTTTAGGCTTTACTCATTAAATCACATACACAGCTACAGCTTGTAGAAGTAGTGTTTTCTAAGCATGTGACCTTAATAGTCCTAGATTTAATATTTGCAAATTTTTATTTGTACTTCACATTTATTACTGTAGACTTAAATAGTTTAAAGTTTATTCTTGGAAAAATAGATACGATTTAACTGATTTGAGTCTTGAGCTAAAGTAGAAGTGCAGGACCACTCATTTTGTTTGAGAAGCCAGTAGTTTTCTTCCATTGTACGGCTTGATATGCTTCAGAACTTAATATTTTTCTACTATTTCAAAGTAACCATATATTCCATTGAAGGACCTCACTGTGTTTAGATCAGTGCACTGATGCTTGCATTTTGCAAATATAAATTATTGTTTTTACAGTGCTTTTTTATAATAGCATTTAGGACAGTCTTTGCTTCCTGTACAGATGTATCTAGGTGTACATACAGGTGCAGAGTGCAAGTATTTAAGAAAGAACAATAAAATTTTTTCTTGCCAGTGTGTGTAATTAGTCTGTAGGAAAAAACTTGCTCTAGGAAGATAACCCTGCCGTTGGCCTGTGGCATAGCTACTTGGTTAAGTTTATGGAGTCACCTTGGTTAGATATTTTTTATTCCACAAATGAAGCTACTGGCACAGATAGAGCTTCGTAGCGTGGTGCACATGTTGTGAATAAAGCAAAGTTTATTGGTAACTATTGTGATAATATATTGAGCCTTAATTACTTACTTACTGCATCTTGAAAGCAGAGTATCAAGGGACATATGGGATTATTTTTTTTTAACTAAGTGAAATCAACAGAGAGCCAAGAGCAACTAAAAGGTGTTCAACATCCCTCTGTAGCCATTTGGCAGATGCAAGTTCACTTCCATGGAAAATGGGATATGTAATGCTCAAGGCAGATACATAAAGCTGGGTATGCTGATAAGGCTTTTCTAATGTAGCTCCTCACCATTTTGAGCTTCGGTTTTGTTTGGTGGTTTTTTTGTCCTTTCTTTTAAAGAAATCATAAATTAATCCAGTCTAAAGCAGGGGGCTGAATTTGACCCTTATTGTAATTAACCGTTTCAGAATTGTGGCCAGTATGGTTTTCACAGCTGCATCTCAAATACTGAGCCTCCTTTTGGTGAAGAAGATGATGGTTTCTGTTCCAGGAAACTGGCAAGTCATAAGGCAAAATTTGTAACCAGAGATCCAGAGGGAAACAGGCAGCAGGCAGAAGACTTTTTGAGTAGCTTTGAGCTCTCCAAGCTGGACCGGACCAAACCAAGGAGTAAATTCTACCACCTTTGGATGCATGGGGTGAAGCCGTTTTTTATTAATGTTGTCAATGGTGCATTCTAAGCTGGTGCATCTGGCAACCTTGTCTCTCAGTATCACAGTGGGAGTATCTTAAAAGCTTAAAACCAAATATGCTGTAACATCTCTTAATGGAGAGGAAAAATTGCTGTTATTGTTACTGAGGTACATGAATCAGGTTGCAAATATGGTGGGAGCCACAGGCAACACAGAATTTGAGCAAGGTGGGAAGTTTCAACGTTGGTGGCAAGTAGTGTAAGTCATTGCATAACTGATTAACGGTTCTGAGCATTTTTTTTATATTGTACTAAGGCTGTACAAAACTCTATGCAAGGCCCTGCATCTGGGTCAGGGCAGTCCCAAGCACCAGTATAGGCTGGGCAGGGACTGGCTTGAGAGCAGCCCTGAAGAAAAGGACTCGAAGGTGCTGGTGGGTGAGAAGCTCAACAGGAGCCAGCAGTGTGCACTTGCAGCCCAGGAAGCCATTTGCATCCTGGGCTGCATCAAGAGAAGCATAGCCAGCAGGGCCAGGGAAGTGATTCTTCCCCTCCACTCCACTCTGGTGAGACCCCACCTGGAGCTCTGTGTGCGTTTCTGGAGCCCCTGTTACAGGAGGGATCCAGAGGTGCTGGAGTGTGTCTGGAGAAGGGCCATGAGACCTTATTGTGGCCTTCCGGTAACTAAAGGGGGGGGGGGGGCTACAAGAAAGCTGGTGAGGGACTTTTTAGGGTGTCAGATAATGGTAGGACCAGGGGGAGTGGAACAAAACTAGAAGTGGGTAGATTCAGATTGGATGTTAGGAAGAAATTCTTCCCCATGAGGGTGGTGAGAGACTGGCACAGGTTGCCCAGGAGGTGGTGGAAGCCTCATTCCTGGAAGTTTTGAAGGCCAGGCTGGACGTGGCTGTGAGCAACCCCCCATGGCAGGGGGTTGGAACTGGCTGATCCTTGAGGTCGCTTCCAACCCTAACAATTCTATGACTCTGTTAGCTTACTTCCTTCTTCAGGTTGGACTCTTCAATAATAGATACATCTTAACAAGGTGAACAGGAAAAATATTGAAAAAACAGCTAGAGAAGAGGGCATTAATTTTGGCACATCTTTCAAAAGAGTGAAAATCCTTAAGGATGTAGTCCTACAGTGATTCTTGTGCACTTCCAAATCATCCTGAAAGCGCTCATGAACAGAAGAGCTTGCTTGAATATTTTTCAATGCAACAACTAATTCATTCCTAAACCTAGTTGTAACTATATTTTTTAAGGACTGATCTATGACTATGGGCTTTGGAAAAGCAAGCTTTGTATGAAAACTTTTACTTACTTGCAGCTGAGGTCAGGGATACTTCAGAGGTGCAGAAAGGTATGATGTATGAGGCGAGACATCCACTACTCAGAGCAAGTTGCAGTTCCTTGGGAAGAATGCTCAAAGTGTCACTTCCTCTATCAGGAAATGTTAATTGTTATGCTGGAGCTTGGAAGTTGTGGTAAAGAAGCAGGAAATGAAGTCTTGAAAAAGAGTTATTCGCAGTAAGGGATGGCTTTACATTTATCTCTTAATCTGTCCTGCCCTCTTCCACTGCTCAATACAGTATGGGGTTGGTGGAGAGGGTTGGAAATACGCCGCCAGTTTAACTGACATTGTTTCAGAGTTTGTTATAATGTGCAAGGGCTTTTTCAGTAAGTGTATTAAAATGAAAGAAAAAAAAAACCAAGTGGAGAAATGGGTAATTTTAAACAGCTACAACTTCTGCTGCTCTTCTGGTCTATTTTAATGTACTCATTGATTATCTTTCATCAGCTTCCTAAAAGCCATGACTGACTTAACAGCGTCAACTCTTGTTCAGCTCAGCTGTTCTTTCGGGTGCCTTATAGCAGCAAGCTGCCTGCAGAGGAACAGATCTCGAGTGCTGCTGAGCCTGCAGCTGGAATCAGATCTGCAGAAGTCTGTCCCAAAAGGAACCTCAGCTTGCTGCAATTTTCTATTTAGCAATAAGAGACAATTCAGTAATACATGGAGAATTCTTTTCATGCCTTTTTCTTTTTGCGCTATAGGGTGCAAGCAGTTCTGTTTTCCTGTATTGCAAATGGATCCTAAACCCCTCCATCATGACCAGCTCCGATTATTCTTCCTGTGCAATTAAATCTAAATGTAGCAAGTGCGGAGAAGTGCTGACCCTTTGAATATTTTCAGCATTCTCATTTGAACAGACATGGGAACATCTGTGTGCCATCAGTTGTGCAGTTCATTTTTGCAGCCTGACTGCGGACTCCCCTTTGCTCTCCTGTTCTCAGCTTGACACAGCAACCATTACTCAGGGTGCCACTAAGAAGGAAACTCTCCATGTCACTTTCTGGGTGTATGAGGACAATGGGTACATTACTGTTTTTTTGCCTTTACAGGCTTCTGCAGGATGGTGTGATGCAATTGAACAAAACCCAAAGTGGTACTCGTGGCAGCGTGCTGAGTGCATTTGTCATTATTGTAAGGGACTGTTTGTGATCTTAGCTGCTAACAGATGCCTTTACTGAGAGCGGCTGTGGTCAGGATAAACTGACCTAAATCAGTCTGTAAGAAGCTTAATGAATAGTTGTAACTTTTTCTCTTAAAAAAAGAATTCTGATAGGTAAGACAGGTTGTGTTAGTTTTCTGTGTTCGGAGAAATGTGCTGCCTGCCAACCTATTTGAATGCTGTAGTTTAATAGCAGGTGCATGGCTTGTTTCTGCAAGGATTTGCCTTAATTTATTCCCTTATCTTTTTCTCAAATAGGCAGTGATTCATTTTGGGGAGCTTTGAAGTTTTCCTATTCCTTTAAATAATGGAAATTTCTTTAATAAAGGCTTTTGCAAATCTTGGAAAATAAAATCTCATTCAGCATCTGATAGTTGAAAAGCTAATTGGGTGAAAGCACATTGTTCTGTTCCCAGGAGTAATGAGAACACACCTCATTCTAATGCTCTCTTTAATTGTATAGAAACTGCTCTTATATTCATATTTTCTCTTGGTCCTGGCTTCCTTCCAGCACTTCAAAACTCCTGCCACAATTAATAATTTACAGTTTTAGAAAGTGTCTTAACCAACTGGAAACTCAAGCAGCTGTGCAAAAAATGTGCTTCTTAGTGGCAAGAAATAAAAGAAATTGTCAGGCTAACAAGGAATAGAATAGCCACCACCACCCCCTCCCCCCTTAAAAGTGAGCTTGCAAAGAGGTTTTGGATCTCACCTTTTCAGAAACTGAATAAATTTTTGGTTGAAGTGTATTTGATAGACTTGCAGAACACCTGAATTATTCTAATTTATGTTTGAGGATTATCAGAACATGGCAGGAATGGCTGTGTTGGGTTAGTGTATTAGCTTTATGGTGTGTTAGTTCTGATTTAGGTGTGATATGCACTGTCAGTTTCTTTCCTGGGGTGCCCTGAAAAAGCCATTGTGACCAATTCGCTGTTTAAGTGTACTTTATCGGTGCTTCTAATCCAGCACAGTTACTGGTAGTTAGTCGTCTTCGTGCTTTTTACTGGCGCAGTATTGGTAGGATTAATTTCCTTTCCACTGGTGTGGCTTGTGTGGAACAAAGGCTACAATATATTTTACATAGTCACTATACCCCCCTGGTGAGATTTTTAGTCTAGTAACTCTGTTGTTCTCATATAATATTGGCTGTAGTCTTCTTAAACTTTGGAAGCTTTTTATTCAATTACCAGTGAAAAAACAGTATTTGTTCTGCATTGTTATGCCTGTTACCTAAACTGGGAATTGCTGTGAAAAGTTGTAAGCTTATTCCACTGGCTTGTTGGTCATTACTATTTGAGTTTGCCAGTGGACTTAGAACTATTTCTTTAAGCATAATTCCATGTTTAGTTCTGTCATCAATGAAGAAGGTATCTGGGGCAAATGCAGCCTTCCAAAACAGTGATTGTAAGGACAGAAGCAAGATGTGCTGGTTCAGTTTTGATGTCATTGTATTTATACAAAATTCATTTTGGTCCATTCCAATAGAGGTGAATGCTGAACCCAATGTCTGGTCTAGTGATAGAAGGGATTTCTGATTCTCATAATTTTATGGTGTGACACACGCAGTTGTGGTGTACAAATTCAGCCTTGAAGAATGTTCTCTTTGTTACTTGTTTGTATGCGAATTCTGTCAGTATAGCAGCATAAAGAACTATCCCTTGTTGATGGTAGGATGAACATGAGCCTGCAGTGTGCCCAGGCAGCCAAGAGGGCCAATGGCATCCTGGCCTGCATTAAGAACAGTGTGGCCAGCAGGAGCAGGGAGGTCACTCTGCCTCTGTACACTGCACTGGTTAGGCCACACCTCGAGTACTGTGTCCAGTTCTGGGCCCCTCAGTTTAGGAAGGATGTTGACTTGCTGGAACGAGTCCAGAGAAGGGCAACGAAGTTAGTGAGGGGCTTGGAACACAAGCCCTATGAGGAGAGGCTGAGGGAGCTGGGGTTGCTTAGCCTGGAGAGGAGGAGACTCAGGGGTGACCTCATTGCTCTCTACAACTACCTGAAGGGGGGTTGTAAACAGGCAGAGGTTGGTCTCTTCTCCCAGGCAGCCAGCACCAGAACAAGAGGACACAGTCTCAGGCTGTGCCAGGGGAAGTTCAGGCTGGAGGTCAGGAGGAAGTTTTACACAGAGAGAGTGATTGCCCATTGGAATGGGCTGCTTGGGGAGGTAGTGGAGTCACCATCACTGGAGGTGTTCAGGAGGAGACTTGACAGGGTGCTTGGTGCCAGGGGTTAGTTGATTAGGTGGTGTTGGGTGATAGGTTGGACGCGATGATCTTGAAGGTCTCTTCCAACCTGGTTTATTCTATTCTTGTGTTGCAAGGGAGATTGAAAAAATTACCCAAATAGATTTTCTGTATTTGGAAGCCAAATCAAAATCACTTGTGTGATCTTTGAACCCCATCATCAATATGTTTGGCTACACAGACTTAAGGCTGAGTTTGGGCATGGGATGTTTAGCTACTTGAAAGTGCTTGAATGGTAAATTGAATCATCACTTATTTTTTGAGTGAGCTCAGGAGTGGATTTCTCTAGGCATTTTGTGTGCCTTGAAGTCCTGCTCTTGGAGATAGCAGGTGTTGTATTTTGAGTTCAAAATTTTGCTGTAAATTTTCTAAGTGGAAGATTTTGGGGTGGAGGTTGTGTATTTCTTTTAGTATAAGATGTAAAGTTACTCTTGAATTTATTCAGCTGTGCTTAGGCTTTCAGAGGGAGTGAATTCATGGCTGTGTGTGGAGCACAGAGTTGCAGTGCTAAGTGTTGATGTTGCAGACTAGGAAGCTGTAGGCAGGATTTTTTGTTTAAACTCTTTGGTGATACTTGTACCTGTTTTCATTATCCAGCTTCTGGCAATTCAGAGAATTGCATTATACTACTGTGTTCTTCTGAAATCCTGGAAATGGTCTTTAATGTGACAAACAAGGGTGTGGGGCAGCTTTGGATCATCTGTACTTAACTTGAAGATGCAAAATACATGCAAAATACATGGAGGGGACCTTGTTTGATGCTTGACTTTGATACTTGGTACTTTTAGAATAAAAATAGATTTTTAAGTGTGAACTTGTCTTTAAAATACAAGGGCATTCACCTTCCTACTGTAAATGTACTAAAAAACTGACTAGAAAAAAATGGAAATCCTAACATAAAGACATAGGAGCAGTAGTCTGAGAAAATGTCTTCTCCTGCTGGGCAGAAGGACAGGGTATGGCTCTCAGTTAGTCCTGAACTCCTTTTAAGTTACCTGCTCATCTGTTGCTGGTTAGTAGGTGCCTGCAGCTTCAGAGCTCATGTGCTGCTTGAGAACAGCTATTGCTCTGTTACATCTCCTTTTCCAAGGTGATGTGCTTCCTCCTTTTGTTTGTTGTCTGGGAAGCCCCAATGGATCTGTTTGTATCTTAGTAGCTACAAAGGAAAAGTTAAAAACGTTGCTGTCTCTCCATGGGGTGTTGTGTTTTGTTTTGTTTGTTTTTTTTTTCTGAATGGCAATAGTGGAACTACCCATAAAAAGTTACTAGCTGTTTTGCAACTTCAACTTAAATTGTACCCTGTAGGAACTTAGTTCTCATTGACTCTAGCAGGAGATAGATCCCTAAATAGACTGGAAATGTTGTGGCTTTAGTCAAAAAATTAAACTGAAAATTAATTTCAGTTGATGAACCTCTTCCAGTAAGAGAAGTCATCATGCCAGTGTTTTATCCTTCCATTTTTTTCTATTTTTTTTTTTCTTGGAAAAGAGATTTCCTTCCCCCCCACCTTCAGCTGAACCACTTCTGTGGCAAAGTGTCTAGAAAAAGTTAAGTAGTCGTTGTTCAGTTGTCTTTTAGTACTTATCAAACTTAAAAAGCCTGCTTGCTTTGTACATCTCTGTTGTCGTATAGGTGTTTGAGTCACCCTGAGCATAGCTTCCAGGACAAGATTTAAGCAGGCGAAGACATGTATTCCGTTACACAGCAATATTATCTAGCCTTTCAGAAGGCACATGTGTCACATCTTAATTGGTTATTTTCTACTGGCATGCGTGTAATTAAGGCGTACAATAGGCTAAAATAACAAAACAATATTTTAACACATCCAACCAACTTCTGCCCAGTTCCTTCTCCTCAGTCCCAAGTCGTTTACATTCTTTTCCAAGTCAAAGACCACACACAATCTTCCAAAGCTATCTGACAACAGCCCTTCTCCTACACATCTCAAAACTGCGGCTCTTTGTTCTTTGATAATTTGTAAACTTCTGTAACGAGTCATATTTATTTTAAATGTTTCATTGATAGTACTTTGTACATTTTAGATTTAATTCTTCCAGTGATAAAGATGGATTTATGTGGAAGAATCTACAGCCAGAAGAATACTTCAAAGTGTAGTTACCAAGCTAAAGCAGATAGATATGTACAATCCTAGAGAATAACGAAAATTTTAGGAAGGTGCTTACAAATTTAGCATTTTGTTCATAAGAATAGTTGTATTTGAGTGCCTCCTGACATTAGCCCCTCTACTCATTTTTGGCTGGGGTAGAGTTAATTTTTTCCATATTAGCTAGTATGGGGCTGTAATTTGGATTGGTGCTGGAAACAGTATAGATAACACCAGGATATTTTTGTTACTCCTGAGCAGTGCTTACACAGAGTCAAGACCTTTTCTGCTCCTCAGCATCACCTCACCAGCAAGTAGGCTGGGGGTGCACAAGTAGTTGAGAGGGGGGGACATGCAGGGAGAGCTGACCCCAAATAACCAGAGGGGTATTCCATACAATATGATGTCACACTCAGGATATAAAGCTGGGGAAAGGAGGAGAAAGGGGCCACGCACTTTTGGAATAATGGCATTTGTCCTCCTGGGCATAGCTGAACGTCTGCCTGCTAAGGGGACGGAGTGTATGGATTCCTTGTTTTGCTTTGCTTATTGAATTGTCCTTATCTCAACCTGTGAGGTTGTTTTTTATTTTTACTCTTCTGATTGTCTTCCTTATCCTGCAGAGGAACAAGCAGCTGTGAGGTGCTTGGTTGCCAGCTGAGGTTAAACTGCAACACCTTCCTTCCTTAGAAAAGACAGAAGTAAGCATAAGAGCTGTTGATGAATATCTTCTATTATCCAGTAGAAAGCAGGAGACCAAGATCTGGCCACACATAAAATATGGAAGAAAATGACATACATAACCATTAAAAGCATTGAATCCCTGGGTAGCAACATTGCCTTAGAGAATATTTAGGTAGTATTTGCCAAAATACTGGATAGGTTTATTTGATATTCTGACTATAAGCATGCAAAAAGAAATGATGCTCAAAGGAAATGAAAACTGTCCTTTCTTTCTCTAGTTCCTAACTAGCTGTACTTGCATCATTCTGCCTGTGAGGGGAGTGGGCCATAACTGAGGTCACTTCAGAAGCAGATTTTATAAACGGTACGGATACCAAAAACTGTCTTTAGTGGAAAAAAAGAAGATGTGTGGGCCATGAAAATATTTAGTGCATTTTGGACAGTTTTATTGCCAGTGTGTTTATCCTGCCTGTGGCTTTTTAATCATGATGTTGATCATGATTGATCCTATGGATCAAGCTTCTTTTGGTAGGGCTGTTCTACAGGAATATGATTTCTATGCATACTAAATAAAATGCTCACGGACATGCAGTTAAATATATATTTAAATCTGTGGATAGAGACAAATTTGAAGTTTGTATGGTTGCTGTCCTTGGATCTGTATATTTTTCACTCCAACCAGCTGCATGTAGCTCATTTTTCCTTTTGTTCTCAAGAGTGCACTGGGGAAAAAAATGAATAGAATTGACAGATTATTTTTCTGTTGCAGGATGTGTCTTAAAAGCTTATTTTAAAACTTCTAGCACCCTGTTACACTTCAGAGATTCCTTATAAAAGTTCTCTGAGATGGTGTTTGTTGCTGGTTGTCCTGTTGGAAGGCCATATTCTAGGTGACTGGTGTATCTCTCAGAAGACAATTCAGCAAACTGTCTTCCAGTCCTTCTAAGGCAACAAAAGATTTGTTGCTCTATAGATTGCTAGTTTAAACTAACATATTCTTTGTGGTAAAGTTAGCTTCTGTGTGTACTTTCTGTGGGTGGCTAATTTTAGTTGTTTTTCATTGCTTAGCTACTCTATTTAGACTGTTAGGTGTCTCTTAAAACTGATGCAGATGTCTTTGTGGGTGCTCTTTTCTGGCATCCACAGACTGCTTATTTGTAAGATGCATCTATGGGTTAACATCCTAAAATGGCTTTCTTCTGTTATGATCTGTTTTCCACCTGACGTGTAGTTCTGGTAGTGTTTTGGAAAGACTTTCTGCAGTCCGTTGAGGTGAATAATCTGAAGAATAATAGAAAGTATGCTTTGCTACATCTTTGTCTCATGACAGGGTGCTTTAGTTCTAAGGAACAGAACTAATGTTGATTTTCTTCTTTGGTGGCCATTTACAGCACTGCTCTATAGATTTGTAGTGCCTCAGGGATCAGCTTGTGCCACAGAGTTTCCTCTGAGGTGAACGTTGCAGAAGAAAAGGAGATTAATATTGTTTTCTTTTCCCCCCTCAGTCCCCTATCTTCACAGAATTTATAGAATCATTGCAATTTTTGTGCCTTCTTTCAAGCTCTGCTGAAAACTTGAGCCCAAAATCTAGAGATGAGGAGGGAAGAATGAAGATGGAAAAGTGTATTAGTCTGTTTTTTGAAGGAAATTACACTTAGTATGGGTCCTGCTCTGGAATGAGTTGTTGTGAGATCTCCCCTGAACTCTTTGAAATAGCAGGATTCCTTGATAATGACTTCTATTTTATTGAGTGTGCTCAAAATAGGGTATGAAAAGTCTTCCTGAATCTTTCCTGTTTTCTGTTTGAGAGAGGTGTAAATGTGTCCCAGTTATGAATAAACTTTTGTGTCATGGTCTTCTATGATGTTTCCCACTTGACAGATGGGCATTTGAGGCACCAAGAGTTGAAAGTCATAGGGAATCTTCAGGTTTCAGTCTTGGATGGTGTGCTTTGCCTTCTCCAAATTTAGCCAGAATACAGTTCTTGGAGTTGAGGTGATAGGACTCCTCTTCCCCTTTCCATGCCTGTTTGTGCATGTTCACAGAGAAAAGAAACTACTGTAGCTTACACAGAATGCTTTTCTGTTTTTGCAAGTGTGTAATATTCTACAAAAATCTGGTATGGATTTGGTGGGAGAGAAGGAAGGAAACCAGACAAGAATTGCCCACTTACTAGATACTAGTTTTACCACTCCAGTCCTCAAAACTGACCACAAAATATGTGATACTTTCTTCCTTGTTTAATCCCGTAAGAACCTTTTTCAAAGTGGAGGTAAAGTCTCTTCTAGTCTGCAATTGGTCCTAATGGAGCACTGTGCAAAGTTTCCAGACATGAACTAGTGCCATGACAGTCTAAATAAGTTGTCTTGGAATTCAGATATGGTGGGCTGAGCTGGAACTTTGTGGGAAAGGTCTATGCACTATGTATGTGAGGTTTAGTTGCTGGGGTTTTATTTTTGTTTTAAAAAGGTGATCCTGCAGCCCAGAATATATTGCTCTACCAGCTGTATCAAAGAGGTACAAGTTCCTTCACAGAGACCAGGGTATCTAGAATTTGGGGCAGCTACTGTGTTCATTTCTGTACACGTATTTCTGAGTTTGTGGAAGGATCTAAACAAGCCAACCAGTTGTAGTCTGGAAGGACAGTCTAATAGAGGAATTACAGTAATAATTTCAACCACGAAATGTAGTGTGAGGTGTCCCTGCCGATGGCGGGGGGGTTGGAACTAGATGATCCTTGAGGTCCCTTCCAGCCCTAGCAGTTCTATGATCCTAAGGCCGTAGTGAAGGTCAGTCAACTTGGTAGCATTACAGAGCGCCTGAAAGGTAATCTTTGCTCCAGAATTTTGGGAGCGTTGTGACTTCTGTGATTCTGCGTCATAGCAACCATAGCCATTCAAAATTAACTGCTGACTTGCTTAATAGTGCAGTGAGCTCTGCCAGCTGCTGTTACTGCTTGTGTTGTCCTGTTCACTATCATGGTAGTTATTTAATTCTGGTAAGTAGTTCTGACATCTTTTATATGTGGCTGCTGTTCAGAGGTGTACAGCTGTCTCACGTTCATACAGCAGCGATTCTTAACCTTGCAGAACGCAGCACTTTGGATTTGACGGTAGAGCTCAGACTAACAGCTAGCTTACTGACAATAACAATAAATGTAAGTACAAGGGCAAATTTGGGATGGCTTGGTAAGTCCAGTACTTCTCAGCCTATTGTATGCACAAATTGAACCTATCCTATGTTGAAATACCTGGTACATGGTGCTACAGGGGAAATTATTCCAGTGCTGCAGTATATGAATGTAACATATACAAGTAAAATTTATGTGAAAAGGAAAAGTTCTTGGAGCTGGATACAACTCCAAAATTTATTTTGTATGGCTTGAAACCATGCAATTATCTCTTAATGACTGTTAAATGACACTGGGTGCTTGTTTAATGTGTGACCTGGCTGGTATGTTAGTAGAGGGACAGATGGGCACTTCAGGAGGAGGATTTGTTATCGCTGGCTTGAGTACCTGCTCTGAAGTCTAATTTTGCAAGAACACCTTCTTTGCCAACCAGTATCCAGTCTAAACTCAGTTAAATACTGATGTATTGACTGGCCTAATTAAAAGAGCCACTGTTTGTAGTGCCTGGTGTATTTTCTGCAAGTCAGGTTACTGAGGCATGTGCAATTTTAATCCATTTGAAATACTGTTTCTTTGTAGTGTAACACTGGACAAACTTGTCAAGCAGTGTGAATTTTAATACTCTAAAAGGCAGAGAGCTCAGCTGTAATGAGCAGACCAATTTTTGTGAATTTGACATCAAAAACATTATTGGGGAACATGGTCGCCGCCTCCTGTTCTTTAAGCTGTCAAATGTTCTAGAACGAACAATTGCTATAATTAAGATATGCTGAAGTATGAATTCTGTCTTACTCTGTTAAGAAGAGAGTTTTGAGTAAGATTTTCTATGTTTGATCTTTACCAGAGATACAGGCTTCGGAAAGTATGACACAAATTCAGTGTTACCTTAAACCATCCTCAAACTGCCGGCATCTCTTGGGACATCGCTACTTTTGTGAACTGAGGAGGGACAATAAATTACCTGAATCATCTTTCCCCCTCCCCCCCAGCTTCTAACTTATACACCATTATGAAGCTACTTGTTTGCAAAACCTGTGGCTGGGATGAGTCTTGGGCTGAAAATTAAAACCATATGTGTTTTCCCTTGAAAGTGGGTGGCAACGTAGCCAAGTAATTGTAGTGTGTTGCTTGATACGGTTGTATGCACACCTCAAAGTTCCTTTGCCACCTGTACCTCCTGCTATTTATCTGCCCAATATCTACTCCTTTTGCTCCAGGTTGAAACGATGGAGTCTTTATGATAAATATGTCTGAGAGCAGAGAGTAATAAGGAAGTGAAGGGAAGGAATCTGCTAGGCTCTTTCACCCATGTTCTACTGAACACCTTATGATAAAAAGAGTTTCCTCATAGAAGAGGCTAGTGCAGAGCCTAATGTCTGGTTTAGACTTCAGCTTGATGAACTAGTCTGCCTGGATCCAGGTCTCCAGACTAGCTGAAAGCAGTTGCATGGCCATGAATAATAATAATGGGCAAAGCTTGGCACGCTGTTGAATTGCAAATAAGTATTGGGGCAGCTGTGAATAGTGAATGGTTGCTTGACATCTGCTTGACTGATAGCTCCAAAGATAAGCTTACTCACTGCTAGGCTGACCTCAAGACTGGCCAGGTCTGAGACCACCCCCCCACCCCCCTCACCTTCTCCTCCTGGCATTAGGCCTAGCCAGGCCTATGAGACCTTGAGATAACCGTTACCAGATAGGGAGCATCTCTCCCGGGAGCAGGGAGGGAAGAAAGAGGAAGAGAGAGACTTTGCAGACAGATTTGTAGGGTGCAGGACATTATGGGTATGAAATATGCTATTCCTGTGTCCACCTCCTGGGCTGAACCCAGGTAGATAAGGGATGGTTTAGCAGCCATATCCAAGGTCTGTGTTTGGGTTACATGATCCACTTAGTGAGCTTAGCTTAGTGCCCTTTCCTCCTCTATTTCTTGCCTTTAGATGACACAAGGAATGGCTGTTGGTGTTTCACATGCTGTTGAAATAGCCAGGTGCTGAGTAATTTGGCAAAATAATCCAGGAGATGTTTTATCCTTGGGAGAGAGGAGAATATATTTCTTAGCCCTGTATGAAACCAAAGAGTGATTCCTTTGCAACAGTGTACATGAATTGAAATAGAATAGCATCTGGTCCAAATCGTACTGAAACTGGACTGTCCCAAGGTTATTTGCCATCCTAGTTTCTTAGTCTTGTCAATCATGGCTTGTAAATTGAGGTAAAGGCAGAGGAGTATGAGTGTGTTACCATTCCGGTATAAATGAAACTTCCCTGATCTTTTGACATTGCTTAATGTCTGTCATGATCAAGTAAGTGCTTTAATTCTTTGGACTACTTGCCCTTGTGGACGTGGCACTTGGTGCCATGGTCTAGTCATGGGGTCTGTGGTGTCAGGTTGGACTCGATGATCCTCGAGGTCCTTTCCAACCTAAGTGATACTGTGATACTGTGGACTTCTCTTAGCATATGACTGCCTTGCATTGAAATTGAGTTCCTTTTGAATGTCTTTTGAGGCTCTGAGTTTGGCCAGGAAATTTGTTGATAGGCAAAGGCTTCCATCAGGATGTGCAGCTGTGTCTTTTTTAAAGTGCTCTCTGCTGGTGGAATGAGAACACAAGTATTTGAGCACACATAACTGTTCGGGAATTCATACAGAAATACACAAAAAATTGTAAGGAGGGTAGCAGGGGTTTGAGTGTTAAGAGAACCCAACTGCATCATAAAGTTCTGTTTAAATGAAGCCCACTTGTATTCCTGTCTGCTGATGAACAGCAAATCTGTCAAGTTCCTTCTAAGAACTTCGAGTGAAGTACCAGTGATAATTACAGTTTTTTTTTCTCAAGACCTGCCATTCTGGAGGAAAGAGGGAGGAGAGGGACTACTGACTTTTAGCACTCCTGTAATTTACTGCAGCAAGAAGAATGGTATTGTTCTTGGTCTATGGAATTCTTCATCCTCCCTGTCTGAACATACTGTGTTCCCAGTTTTGATAAGGAAAACTTCCAACTTACTTTATTTGATCTCTCTAGCTGCTGACTTCATGATGGTTTTAATTGGGAAGAGAACAAATTGCAGAAGTACCCTACCACAGTTAGGAGTATCTCAGTGCTAGACTTGAAAACTTGGGGGCTTTTTTTTTGTGTGTTTGGGCTTGGGTTTTTATTTTTTGCTTGGGGGGCAGTTTGTGCAGGTTTTTTTGTTTGTTTAGGCTTTTTAAAATGAAGTTATGGAGAGTATTCACCACTTCTACAGGCTTTGATGTTAATTAAATGCTGACCCTCCTGATCTTGTGACATTCAAATTGTGGAGATAGAAATACCTTAAAATAAGGTTTTGAGGGCTATTCTATGGCATCTCCAGTATACTTAAATAAACCAGTGCTAATATTGTCAAGTAAGCTGTCTACTTTTGTCCTATGAGCTCTGGCCTAAGTACTGGCTTTTACTCAAATTGCTTTACTATCCTGATACTTTCTTTTCAGGCACATTTTGAAGGGTGAGCAGAAGGTACCAGACTCGATGAGTTTCTATCGAAATGTCGGAAAAGTCAGGCCAGAGTACAAAAGCAAAGGATGGAAAAACAAAGTATGCGACGCTCAGTCTGTTTAATACTTACAAAGGAAAGTCATTGGAAACGCAGAAAACCACAGGTGAGTGAGCTAGCTGCAGTTTTGCATTCTGTTTCATCGTTGCTGTAATACTAATTAAGAGTGCAAGTTATATGAGTGCTTAACCACACACTGCTTGATACGACAGTTAAGTGGAAAGCAATGTTGATGACAGTTTCTGGTTAGCTGTCAACAGAAGTATCTGTTCAGAGACACAGTCTCTGCTGTCAAATAGGATGTAGGGTATAGGTAAATAAAAACTTCTGTAGCTACAGTCTCCTTTTGTAGTCCTTATGAGGTGCCATTTCCCAGCTGAGCCTTTTACTGTGTTTCATAAAATGTTTGTGGTACTGGACATGTTTGAGGAGGAGGCAGTGCTCACTTTCAGATCAGGTGCTTTGTTTTGCAGGCAAACACTCAGTGCAACTTACACTGTAGTTTCAAATAGGGACGCTGTGTGCCTGCTTTTCATGACTCCTTGGACTGAGAACCAAGGGGGGATGGCACTCTGAAGTATTAGAATTTTATTTGACATCCTTGCCTAAATTGAGGTGTGAAAGTGGGGAAATGTGTTCAAAGTTCGTTGAAGTTTGCAACAGTAGTATTTTTCAAGGTTGTAACTGAGATGCTTGTCATGATACAGCATGCCTAGGGTAATACCTTGCATTTGTTCATCTGAATTGATTAGCTGGTAGCTTGACTGTCCCATACAGTGCGTTATCTTCATGTTGCTTTTTTTTTTATACTTGCGGTCTGGAGTAAATGCAATTTGTAGCAATGTTTCTGCAAGAGCAGCATCTGCCAACTGAAACTAGAAGCAAAAGTTAAATGGGCTGGATATGTGTGGGTATCCTTGCAGACTCATCAAGGTACATTAAACACCAAAAAGGGCAAGAGAATGATGCTCGACAATGTGTTAAAGGATATTAAGACATCAGCATTTCTGTCACTGAGCATTGTGTATTAAGGTGGGGACACAGATCCTTTTTAATCTCTGAACTAGGCTAAGCAGTGAGACTCTGTTCAAAAAGTACTCAAGTTCTCCCAAAATAAACATTTCAAATTCCTGTTTTTTAAAAATTAAACTATGAAGAATTTCTAACTTTCATGCTTTTATATTTTCTTACTGATTTACACAGCTTTGCACAAATACTGCGTGCTAAATAACATTGTTAATTGTTCTTTCTGTTTTGACGTGCAGTTGCTGCACGCCATGGATTACAGAGTCTCGGAAAAGTTGCTATTTCAAGGAGGATGCCTCCCCCAGCTAACCTTCCCAGTCTCAAAGCAGAGAACAAAGGCAATGACCCCAATGTGAACATTGTACCTAAAGACGGCACAGGATGGGCTTCAAAACAAGAGCAGCACGAAGAAGAAAAGTAAGTGGCCAGCAAGATCAGGGTGGTTTTGCAGTGCCTTCCCAAAAGCAGCAGGGGGTAGAGCTTGAGAAGAAATTATTTGACTGGCCTCAAGATAGCTACCAGAGAGTTAATAGCACCACTGTTAATGTTTGTTGCATCTACAACTCCCTGAAGGGTGGATGTAGTCAGGTGGGGGTTGGTCTCTTCTCCCAGGCAACCAGTACCAGAACAAGAGGACACAGTCTCAAGCTACACCAGGGGATGTTTAGGCTGGATGTTAGCAAGAAATTCTTCACAGAAAGAGAGATTGACCACTGGAAGGGGCTGCCCAGGGAGGTGGTGGAGTCACCATCCCTGGAGGTGTTTAAAATAAGATTGGATGAGGCACTTGGTAGCATGGTTTAGTTGATGAGATGGTGTTGGGTGAGCGGTGGGACTTGATGATCTCAAAGGTCTTTTCCAACCTGGTTAATTCTGTATAAATTGTTCTGAAAAACACTCCAAGATAGAGGGGGGCACTGACTGTCACTAGCACTTGTGAAAGCAAAAGGTGGGGTTTTTTTGGTGGTTTTTCTTTTTTCCTTCTGGCTGTCCCTTCAACCTGCATATTTTCGTACATTTAAATGTAGGTCAGGTTTTGACCTCTCTCCTAAAAGGCTGAACTTCTGGAGTATTCTATTGTTTAGATTTTACACTTAGTCTACTTAGATCTGTTGAGCCAATGGCTTGTTTGACTAAAACATTTTGTCCACGTCTGTCTGCCTTCTTGTAGCCATCTGCATCTATTAGAAGTATACTCCAGCAGTTCCTCTTGCATTTGCAAGAAATAGCTGTCCCTTATCTGCAACCGGAAGGTGTTTGTCTTTATATTTTCATACCTATTATTCACAAGGCTTCAAAGTCACCTACTAGTAAACTGGTTGGAGGAACTCATTCCTAGGGACAGTATGCCCAGGCTTCAAGTAAGTTCTTCTAAATTCAAACCATTGATCCATTTGCTCAGGTCTTCATACCATTACTGTAGCTACTGCTGTATTTCTCCAGCATTTTAGTATGCTTCAAAATGCTGCAGATGACATGTAAAGTGTTTGGTAATCATCTGAAAAGTCTTGTGGGTAAAGGTAACATCTTGATATCAGCTTGCTGTAGTTTAATTGGTTTTCTTCTGCAGAACAGTTAATAGAGTGCTCATGATGGAGTTGTTGCCTGTGATTATGTGCATCTTTTCTGCTGCTGCTTTCCCCAGTTGTCACATTTTCTGTGGGTGTTACTTCAGCCCCTTTTTCCTGGATAGCACAGCCTGTTGTGTATTGACTTAATTCAGCTAGCACCAAGCTGATTTGTTTCCCTTATCAAATGGTAGTACACCTATGGGAGAGTGTTTGGATAACTCATTCTGAATGGGCTCAGCTCTGAAGCAGTAAAGCTGCAAGAAATAAACTCTTGATGGTCTTGTTTCTTATTTCACTTCCATGTGACACAGTACAGCCACTAACTTCCAGTTTCCCCAGTCTGGTTAGGAAATGCGCAGCTGCAAGAAAATTAGGTGGAAATGGAAAATGTAGGTAGGGTTTGGGGTTTTTTTATTTTAATAGTCTATGGAAACAAGTCACAACTGCATTCAGTTAGCCTTGTGTGTTTCTCCCCAGAAATTATGATTTTTGGTGATGCTTTTAGACTACCACCTTTACAGTCGCTTGTTGAAAGCTAATTGACCTGATATTCCACTAGTTACCTCGTTAACAATGTAATAAAGTGAATCTGGACTACTGGATTTGCCCCATAATTTCTATTTTATCAAAAATGAGTACTGCTAAGATGGAGATCTTAACTTGTGGACACTAATACTTTGGGTCTTGAGTTACCTGAATGTTCAGATTTAAGAAATAGCTGTTCTTTGAGGACGTTAAGCAACATCCCTAAATCTGTAAACTAGAAATAGCTTCAGGAACATGCCTGGGTTTTATATTGGACAAAATGTGTGCTCATGTCTGCCTCTTCATTAAGATGGTGGAATTGTCATTGATAGACTTAAACTTCTGGGTTCCAATTCACAGAATCCATAAATTTTTTTCATGATAGAATAATAGATAGAATAAACCAGGTTGGAAGAGACCTTCAAGATCATCGCGTCCAACCCTTCAACCAATCCAATCCACCCAAACAACTAACCCATGGCACCAAGCACCCCATCAAGTCTCTTCCTGAAAACCTCCAATGATGGCGACTCCACCACCTCCCCAGGCAGCCCATTCCAATGGGCAATCACTCTCTCTGTATAGAACTTCTTCCTAACGTCCAACCTAAACCTCCCCTGGCGCAGCCTGAGACTGTGTCCTCTTGTTCTGGTACTGGCTTCCTGGGAGAAAAGACCATCATCTGCCTGTCTACAACCTCCCTTCAGGTAGTTGTAGAGAGTAATAAGGTCACCCCTGAGTCTCCTCTTCTCCAGTCTGAGCAGTCCCAGCTCCCTCAGTCTTTCCTCACGGGGCTGTGTTCCACGCCCCTCACCAACTTTGTTGCCCTTCTCTGGACATGCTCCAGCAAGCCAACCTCCTTCCTAAACTGAGGGGCCCAGAACTGGACACAGGGCTCGAGGTGTGGCCTAACCAGTGCAGTGTACAGAGGCAGAATGACCTCCCTGCTCCTGCTGGCCACACTGTTCTTGATGCAGGCCAGGATGCCATTGGCCTTCTTGGCCACCTGGGCACACTGCAGGCTCATCTTCAGCCTACCATCGACCAGTACCCCCAGGTCCCTCTCTGCCTGGCTGCTCTCCAGCCACTCTGACCCCAGCCTGTAGCTCTGCATGGGGTTGTTGTGGCCAATGTGCAGAACCCGGCACTTGGATGTGTTCAATCTCCTGCCCTTGGACTCTGCCCATCCGCCCAGCCTGTCGAGGTCCCTCTGCAGAGCCTCTCTACCCTCCAGCAGATCAACTCCTGTCCCCAGCTTGGTGTCGTCCACAAATTTACTGATGATGGACTCAATGCCCTCATCCAGACCATCAATAAAGATGTTAAAGAGCACAGGGCCCAGCACTGATCCTTGATGTCTCTAGCTTTCCTTACCAGTTCCTTTTACTTTGTAGTTTCAGACATATATTTGCCTCCTTTCTCTCAGTTCATGTTGGTCTTTTATGTGCTTACCTCTCAAGTCCTGAGACGAGAGAATATTGTTCCAAATTGCTGCCTACCATGGCTGTAGATTGATTGGATTTTGATTGTCCAATACAGCACTTTAAAAGTTACAATTCTATTCCAATCCTTAACTACTACTGTAACAACTCCTTTTGTATAAGAAGGTGCTTTTTCTGCAGAAAAGTAGTTACTGGTCCTTCAACTGCATAGTTACCTCATTTTGATGACCTTATTCTGTGCTCACCCTCTTGTATTCACAAGTGCTTTCCCTCTAATTCCAGACAGCCAGACGTGCCACAGACGCAGCCAAAACCTGCTATTCCTGCTCCTCCAGAAGTAGCTCCTGTTGCCAAATCATGGGCCAACACCAAACCCAGCGGACAGGATGGTAAGTGATGTTTAATACTGAGGGGTTCTTGGCTGACCTAGCAGGCTGTGCATGCTGCTGTGGGAGACCCCCAGGCTCAGCAGCTCTTTGAGCCTAGAGCAAGCCAGTTGAGATTACAAATGCTGTGGAAGCAGCTTTCTTGGCCAGAAGGTATGCTGGTCTCCTGTCACTCAGGTGAGCTCCAGCCTGATTTAGCAGCAGGCCTGACTACCTTGTGAAGGGCTGGTTTAGACAACCCTTTTGGATTGACAGGGAAATGGTGATGACAGCATAAGCTCTTGAATATGGTTGTAGTGGGGAGGGAAAGTCTCAGTTGTATAATGCATACCATTTTGGCACAGGAAGGAGAATTGCAAGGAGTGGTTGTTCTGATGACAATTTTGGATCATTTTGTGCAAAAATGTATTGTCTTGTTTCTATTTCCATGTCTGCTACAAGAATACTTTTCCCTGTGTCGTATAGATTTCTTGCATACTAGGTTTTCCAAGTGATAGTGTTTATGCATTTTTTTTTTTTCCTGGGAAAAGCATTAAAGGTGTGGTTTGGGGTTTTTTCAGCATTGTTTGAAAGGATGGGAGATGCTATTTTCACTAGCATCAATATCAGCTTGAATGTTTTCATTACAGATGTAAGACCAGAGTTAAATGTTTGGCAGGTATATTTTAAACTGCTTCTATGGTCAGGTGACTGCCTGGTGGATGTGGGGCAGGCTGTGGATGTAGTCTGCCTGGACTTCAGCAAAGCCTTTGACACCATCCCCCACAGCAAACTCCTGGCCAAGCAGTCAGCCCCTGGCTTGGACAGCAGCACTCTGAGCTGGGTTAGGAACTGGCTGGAGGGCTGAGCCCAGAGAATGGTCTCTTCTCCTGGGCAACCAGCACGAGAACAAGAGGACACAGTCTCAAGCTGTGCCAGGGGAAGTTTAGGCTGGATGTTAGGAAGAATTTCTTCACAGAGAGATTGGACATCGGAATGTGCTGCCCAGGGAGGTGGTGGAGTCACCATCACTGGAGGTGTATAGGAAAAGACTGGATGAGGCACTTGGTGCCATGGTTTAGTTGATGAGATGGTGTTGGGTGATAGGTTGGACTCGATGATCTCAGAGGTCTCTTCCCACCTGATTTATTCTGTTATATCCTAGGATGGGAGAAATAGAAATCTGAATTAAATCTGTGTGACCGTTTGAGGCTGTGCCTTTAAGAAAGGGACAGTGCTGGGACACTCTGGCTGAATATTTTGTAAACAAAGACGAATTTAATTGGTAGATTGGTAGAATGCAGCTTTAAGTTTTTAGTGCAGCTGGATTTTTTCTCTGTTCGTTCCTTTCCCTCTCCCTTCCAGCTTGCCTGCTTCTGGGCACCTAGTAAGAGTGACCTTGGATAAAGATAAGCGCTAATCTTGCATGAGGCCTACTAACTTCCTTAATAACTGCCTTTTTCTCTCTTTCTAACCCTTTTTGGGAAAAAAGGGAGGTAGGGGGAGAGAGTGGGGTACAGGGGGGGAACCCTCCTCTGTCCGGAGGAGGGAATTTCATTCCTGTATTCTTTTTTTTTCTTTTTCCCTGCTGTATATTTCTGTACATATATTGTAAATACTATATATATTGTGTATATCTAACCTGCCAATAGAATAGAATAAACCAGGTTGGAAGAGACCTTCAAGATCATCGTGTCCAACCTATCATCCAACACCACCTAATCAACTAACCCATGTAACCAAGCACCCTTTCCACATTGCTTGTAAAATACAGCATTCCTTTCGCTTCTCCGACTGAGTTAGCTGTGGTTTTTTTCCTCTTTGTGGGGAAGAGAAAGCTAGGCCTTCTCTCTCAACCCACTACAATCTGTAGAGTGAGAGGTTATTTAGAATTCCTGTCTCCGTTATGAGAAATACCCTACCACATGTTTTGTTCCTTAAATTCAACATTGGCAAGCATTCTGTGGCTATAATATAGTTCTGGCTTTCACGCTGAAAAAGCACGCTCTCTTCTGGGTGGACGTTTTGGAACAGGAGAATCTGACTTGCATGGAGGCAAGTTCTTAGCCATTATTTGAAGTTTAAACTTACGTGATGATTTGGATTTTTGCAGTAGTTATTAGAAGTGACAATTCTAGAGTCTGCACTACTTCCTCTCCTCTCTAATGTTACAGTGTTTCCTTCATTGTCAAATCCAGGAGCTCTTGGCTTTTTCAGGAGCTTGGTAGAATGGTGCTGCCAAACGATCTGCATAGCAGCCTTTCTGGCGTAAGCTGATAAGATCATCTCTGTGACACAGGAAATAGTGATTCGGCTCATTGGCTTTAGAATGCATTTAGCTAATTATTTTGTAGTTACCATGGCAGCCTACATGCCAAGCCCAGATGGCACCCTCATTTCATTCAATTATTGCAGTGGGTTTGCTGTTTCAAGAAGGCAAAATGTGAATTGGCATGAGCTGCTTGCTCTTCTTCTGTTTGAAACTTGGGATACACCTGTTGGTGCTCATGGTTTGCTATATGCAATTGGCTGGCAGAGCTCGTAGATTTTCCAGATGCCTTGTACATGTTCCAGCAGTCATTCAGACAGTTGCCTCATGCTCTTAGTATCATGGAATGGAGTCATAAAGTTGTTTTTGTTGGAAGAGACCTTTAAGATCATCAAGACCAGCCATTAATCCAGCACTGCTAGGTCCCTAGGCACCACGTCTTCTAAGACTTCAGCTGAGAGACAAAACTAAATCCTTCTCTGCAGTTGGTGCCTGTGTAGAAAGGGAAAACTTACAGAATGCAATGGCAGCCTGTATTTTTCAGCTCATGCATTGTCTAAAGGTTAAGGCTAATTGCTGTCATAACATTTTCAAATTCTTTTAACTGAACTGTTGGCTGACAGTCTGGCCGTTCCACATTGATAGCATTCTCAGCGATCAGCTTGGTAGTGCTTTAGCTATTGCGTTGCAAGTAAAACATTGTTGCTGTCGCTGTGTAGACTGTAGCAGGAAACATTTCCCAAGATTGGTAAGGCTCATGAATGTTGCATGCCATACGACCTCTGCAGAGGCTCCCTTGCCTAGCATGCCACCTGGTTAGTGTTTCATAGTTTCATTCAGGGTTGGAAGGGACCACAGGGATCAGCTAGTTCCAACCCCCCTGCCATGGGCAGGGACACCCCACACTAGATCAGGCTGGACAGAGCCTCATCCAGCCTGCTCTTAAACACCCCCAGGGACGGGGCCTCGACCACCTCCCTGGACAACACATTCCAGGGTTTCACCACTCTCATGGTGAAGAACCTCCTCCTCACATCTAGCCTGAATCTCCCCACCTTCAGCTTCATTCCATTCCCCCTAGTCCTATCACTACCTGAGATCCTGAGCAGTCCTTCCCCAGCCTTCCTGTAGGCCCCCTTCTTTAGAATTAGAATAAACCAAACCAGGTTGGAAGAGACCTTCAAGATCATCGTGTCCAACCCATCAACCAATCCAACCCACCCAAACAGCTAACCCATGGCACCAAGCACCCCTTCAAGTCTCCTTCTGAACACCTTCAATGATGGCGACTCCACCTCCCCGGGCAACCCATTCCATAGCGCAATCATTCTTTCTGTATAGAACTTCTTTCTGTATAGAACTGATCTCCTTCTACGAGCAGGTGACCGCCTGGTGGATGTGGGGAGGCCTGTGGATGTAGTTTACCTGGACTTCAGCAAGGCCTTTGACACCGTCCCCCACAGCAAACTCCTGGCCAAGCTGTCAGCCCATGGCTTGGATGGGAGCACACTGCGATGGGTTAGGAACTGGCTGGATGGCCGAACCCAGAGAGTGGTGGTGAATGGTGTCACATGCAGCTGGCGGCCAGTCAGTAGTGGAGTCCCCCGGGGATCAGTGCTGGGCCCCATCCTCTTTAACATCTTTATTGATGATCTGGATGAGGGCATTGAGTCTATCATCAGTAAATTTGCTGATGACACCAAGCTGGGGGCAGGAGTTGATCTGCTGGAGGGTAGAGAGGCTCTGCAGAGAGACCTCGACAGGCTGGGCAGATGGGCAGAGTCCAATGGGATGAGATTTAACGCATCCAAGTGCCGGGTTCTGCACATTGGCCACAACAACCCCATGCAGAGCTACAGGCTGGGGTCAGAGTGGCTGGAGAGCAGCCAGGCAGAGAGGGACCTGGGGGTGCTGGTTGATGGTAAGATGAACATGAGCCTGCAGTGTGCCCAGGTGGCCAGGAGGGCCAATGGCATCCTGGCCTGCATTAAGAACAGTGTGGCCAGCAGGAGCAGGGAGGTCATTCTGCCCCTGTACACTGCACTGGTTAGGCCACACCTCGAGTACTGTGTCCAGTTCTGGGCCCCTCAGTTTAGGAAGGAGGTTGCTTGCTGGAACGAGTCCAGAGAAGGGCAACGAAGTTAGTGAGGGGCTTGGAACACAAGCCCTATGAGGAGAGACTGAGGGAGCTGGGGCTGCTTAGCCTGGAGAGGAGGAGACTCAGGGGTGACCTCATTACTCTCTACAACTACCTGAAGGGGGGTTGTAAACAGGCAGAGGTTGGTCTCTTCTCCCAGGGAGCCAGCACCAGAACAAGAGGACACAGTCTCAGGCTGTGCCAGGGGAAGTTCAGGCTGGAGGTCAGGAGGAAGTTTTACACAGAGAGAGTGATTGCCCATTGGAATGGGCTGCCTGGGGAGGTGGTGGAGTCGCCGTCACTGGAGGTGTTCAGGAGGAGACTTGACAGGGTGCTTGGTTACATGAGTTAGTTGATTAGGTGGTGTTGGGTGATAGGTTGGACGCGATGATCTTGAAGGTCTCTTCCAACCTGGTTTATTCTATTCTATTCTAACTTCTTCCTAACATCCAACCTGAACCTCCCATGGCGCAGCCTGAGACTGTGTCCTCTTATTCTGGTACTGGGTGCCTGGGAGAAGAGACCATCATCCGCCTGTCTACAACCTGCCTGTCCTTCCTGAAGAGTTTATACCCATCTATCCCTACATCCCAGTCATGGGATTCATCCCACCAAGTTTCAGTAACAGCCACTATGTCGTGGCATGCCAGCAGCACAGTGGCCCTTAACTCATCCTGTTTGTTGCCCAAGCTGCGCGCATTCGCATAGAAGCACTTCAGCTGGGCTGGCCCTGTCCTCCTCTTGTGCCAAATCCCCTCGGTTTCCACAGAATGTCCTGGTGGATCATTCGTGGCTTGCCTCAGGGCAGCAAGTTGAGAGCCCTTACCAGCTCTCCTTCTCTCTACTGCTGGTGAGCTGCCCTTCTGTTTGTCACCAGCCAGCAGGAGACTATTAACCCCTGTTCTGTCCGGTTAAGCGAGTCATTGGATGTAGCTGCTTGGGAACATCAAGAGTTCGATGTCCATTAACTGAAAATAAGGTAACGTGATCTGTAGTACATGAAGTGGAATAAAGAGTGAAAGATTTCAAGGCAGTTTGTAGGCATGGAGGGATAAATAGTGGCCTTTGCAAAGAATAAGGCATTTATCCTCAGCTTGACTCTTTATCTTAAGAAAAATAAATCATCAAGATCCCTCTGTTTGACTGTTGCGAAGGTCTCTTTCACAGATCAGAGAGAACAGAAGCTTTTCTAGCTGTTAGCTACAACAGAACCAAAAAAAGGCACAGCATGGGCATTAGAGGATTTGGGACAGCTGATGTTCAGATCCTTTTTTTGTGAGCTTGCCCTATAGTCAGTGTAGCCTAATAGGGTATCTCTTATGGTAGCCTGCAGACAGGTATGGGAACAGGGCATTATTCAGGCTGTTGGAATAGAAATCTTCCCCCAGTGAGATGATTGGTGATTTGATACTAAGATATTTATGGGAGGGGAGAAACCAATTCAGTGCAAATGCTGACAAAACATTCTGAAGAGAGAGGCTATTTGACTGCCCTATCATGTACAACAGAAGTCTTAAATTCAACTCCCGAGTTATGATTTGAAGGGTGTTAGCAATCAAAGAATGCTACAGTTTTGATTCTTCTCTCACAATGTAAAAACTGTGGCCTTTTAAAGCCCTCAATAATTATTGTTAGAACAGCAATTCATCTTAAAGGTTTTTACAGTAACTTAGTTGTCCACTCAGGAGGGGAGAAAAAACAGTGTTAACAGAGCTGAGGAACTTCAGGTACTCGCCATGTAGAGTGTTGTTCCATTCTCCATTATTGCTCTCTAGTGCTTCTTGATTTTTCTCAGCCCCAACAAGCGTGATAGTTGGCCTAGCAAATTTAACAGCTTGGGTAGCAAGTGTGAGTGATTGCTCTTCACTTGTGTGAATTACTTGAACAGGGAATTAATATGGCTTTGATGTTCACTCTTTAAGGATGGTCAAGCCTTTATCACTTTCTGAACTGTTCTGACTACAGAAAGTTGTGACTTTGTGAATATCATACTGTGCAGGTCCAGCTATTCCAGTAAATAGTTATTTCCAGCAAGAGTTTCCCAGTCTGCCGGCAGCTGGGGATCAGGAAAAGTCAGGCAAAGACAAAGATAGCCCTGAGGAGCTCCATGGATCAGGACCCAACTTGAGACCACAAAGTAAGTACATGATTTGAATTTTTGTGAAACTGCACGGATTTGTGTGGAATTTGCCTATCAGAAGGTTACTCATGCCCCATACAAAGCAAATTGACTGATTGTTTTAATCAGTGCATTCCTACCCTGAAGAAATAGATGTTTGGAGCTTTTCTCTGAGGATTACTTAATCACACAACACTGGCATTTCCTTACTTTCCAGCTGCTAGATGTCACAAATCTTAAAATACGTATTTAAAGGAAATTCCTAATATTAACTAATTATATAAGTCATCATTAAGGGTGTTCTCAAATGGTTAGTACTCATAAGAGAGGGGCCTGGAAAATCCTGAATAAGAGGTTTAATCCACAGGATACCAAAAGAGTGGAGCATCATTTGGAAGGTGTTGGCATCTTTAGCTCATGGCTAAGGTGTTCTGATGAGCTGGGTCTGTTTCAGCCAGGGGATTTTAGATCTAGTGAAAATAGTGCTGGTTTTACATGTCTCAGTGAAGAAATGTGTGTTGCGTCCCCAGATCCTTTTAATGGTTTAGACTTGTGCTTGTTTCCTGTAAAAGCTAGGATTCTGTTTTTTCCCCCTCAAAATCTTGTTTTCAGTGGGGTTTGTATTGCTGTGGATCCTTTTCTGTGCTGCAGGTGGTACAGTCCTGTGCTGGTAGTAGGCAAGGTGCACACTGCTCTTAGGGAATCCTTAAGATTTCTGTGTTACAGGCCTCTGTTTTCCTTGATTCATTTGTCAGGTCCTACAGACCGAGACCACGTGCTTGTTCAGATCCTTCCTTGCTTTTTATGTAAAGAACAAGTTGTCAAGAAATGTTTGAGATGTCCAACACCAAGTTAGGAAAACAGCTATGCATGTCTATTGCAGCCTCGTGCAGGCAGTTGGCGAGTTTTGATCAGCACTGTACGTGCTATATTAAGGCCTTCTTTCAGGTCTGACAGCAGCAAGCTAAACAAATTTGGCGAGTACTGTCCTTTTCGCAGTTGTGCTCCCCAGCAAAGATAAGGGGAGGAACTGTAATGGATACATTGGACTCCCTGGCATTAGTGGTAGATCATTAAAGTCCCTTACATTTCCTGGACTCTTTGCTTAAACATTCACACCCAGTAGTAAAGCCCTCATCAGTTTTATTCCATCCTTGTCAGACAGAGGTGCAAGCCAGATTCTGGATACCCGTCTTCACTTTTAACAATGATGTGCAGGTGTATGTCATTTTGTGCTGCTTGAGAGTAGGCCTGTACTGCTTAAGAAATTTGATCTGTCCCTTGACAGCATCTTCACACTGAGTCAGCAGTGGCCCACTTACCACATCTAAACCTGTTTTTTCTTCTGTGCTATTATTATCAGTACTCTTCCTAAACTGCATTGTGTTTTGAAAGGTAGAATAGGACAACTAGAGCAGGCTATAAATATAACTTTTACCCTTCAGGTACATAGATGGATGTAGGGCTGAAGCAGGTTAGAAAACAGCTTCTATTTTCTCAAGTGACTGCTGTTTGTTTCAGAACCAAATATGAATGTGTGTCTGCAGAGGTCACTGTAAGCTCGGTAGGAAGAATGTTTATTAGTGTTCCAGTCTGTAAATCTGTAATATAAAGTCTGTTCTTGTTTATTCCCCTACTGATTCTGTCCATGCAGATGCTACTAGTTGGAGAGAAGGTGGTAATAAGAGCAACTCTACCAGTTCTCCAACTGATCAAGAAGCTAAGGCTCTTGGACAAGAAGATGGTAGTGCTGCACCAGCAGAACAAAATGATGGCCAGAAGGCAGCAGAGAAGAGGGATCTGCGGTTACCACAGGTCCCTCAACCCAAGCTCAATGGCCAGCAGCAACCACCCATCTCCTCCCAGTACAGAGCTATGATGCCACCATATGTAAGTGGTGGTTACATGAAAAGTTGCAAAGCTGCAGGAGCTGATCATTGCCTACTGTGGTTTCCTTACTCCCCTTTCTCCTCCCTGTATGGAATGCTTTGTAGTTCTGCTAGAAGGGTGTGATTGCAGCCAACTCCTTAAAGGATATGGCTACCTCTTTCTGCTCCTGTTTCTCTGAGTTTGAACTTGTCAGGAGCTGATTAGCACTTAAAATCACTCCCCCTTGGTGACTTGTAATATGAAGCCAGCTGCCTCCAATGAAGACTTTTGCTTTACTTTGGTTGTGATTCTTTTGGTGATCTCAGTATGCTTAATGTAATATTTTTTTAACAAATTGCTCCTGTTCTTAAACTTTTCTCAGATGTTTAATCAGTATCCTAGAATGGCATATCCTCCTTCCATTCAGGGTCCAACAAGATTTCCCAATTCTGAGCCTAGCAGGTAAGAAACCTTACAAGTGTTAGTATTTTGATTATTATATACTGCATAAAACCTGCCACTGGTTAGTCTTACAAACATGGCTTGTGTGGAGCACTGTCATGAAGTGATTTGTGTTTCACAGCTCCATGGCAAGACTTGAAAGTCTGTGTTACAGAACGTTTGTCTGGAAAGAGCAGGAGTCTCTTGGAGACACTTCTGAAACTTCAGCTGGAATTTGGCCTGTAAAAGGGACTCTGCCACTGCTGTAAAAAACATTTACTTCTGGTTCTCAATTCTACCGCACTCCAGTTAAAGAAATATGTATTTCATTATAAAATTAGTTTTCCTCCTTTCTGTGCTTTTCTCTGCAGTTGAAGATGACTGAGCGCATGCATGAGGAAATGGGATGCAATAGGCAGGAGGGGACAAACTTTGACAGGTGGTTGGGAAGGCAAAGGCTGAGAGGGATGGCTGGAAGAACTTAAGTATAGGGGTAGGGAGAAGGTACAGAACCTTTTGACAGTGGGAAAGCAAGAAATATCTGAGATGGACAAATTGATATAAAGGACAATGGCAGATCTGCACAGTGTGTGTTTGAAAGCTACAAGGCTTGTGATTTTCCACTGTCACCTGATGCTTGGCATGTTTGAAGTGTGCAAGCAAGGCTTGTAGTGTATCTGATCTTTGCTGTAAAGAACCATCTAGTGATGTACTAGTAATTATTTAAACTACAGTAGTTGTGCATATGGGTGATACATTTATACTGCATTTGAGAAAATGCTACTGTGTACTCTACAAGTTGACCTTCCATCTAGTCATTTTGTGAATAAATAGTGACAGTAGCCTTTTTTCTCTTTTTTTTTTTTTTTTTTTTTTTTCAGAGGGCCAAGAGGAAGAGGACCACCTTCGTGGTGTGCAGAACCTATCGAGCGTCCCTCCATTCTCAGTGCTAGTGAACTTAAAGAACTTGATAAATTTGATAATTTAGATGCTGAGGCTGATGAAGGCTGGGCAGGTAAGATGATCAGATTAATGGCTTTTTATTTGTATGTTTAGTTTTTCTGAAAGACCAATTGAACATTTGCTTATGCATCAGGTGCTCAGAGTGAAGTGGATTACACTGAGCAGTTGAACTTCAGTGATGATGATGAACAAGGAAGTAGTCAGAAAGAGAAGGAAAGTGGGTGAGTTGGTGTTGTCATTTGGGTGTGAGAGCCACTTAACTGGTTTAGCTTTTGGGAAGGTTAACTGAGATACCTGAGTGCAAATACTCAGTTTGGTCCAGTAATACTGCACGAAATTGCACAACCACCCGCAGACTCCAGTCAGCTGGATGTGCAGTAGAACTTACCCTTGGTGAGAGGAGGTTTTGCTCTTGCTAAGCAACATTCAGGATAGAAGTTAAACCACCTTCTGTTTTTCTTATTTCTTTGCATGAAGTGATGAACAAACACCATCAAAAGATTCTGAGAGTGCTGATGGCCAGAAGGAAGCAGAAGAACACACAAGTGCGAAGTCTGCCACCCAAGTTTCCACAGCAGCAACCAAAGGGTCTTACGGAAAAAGCTCTCAGCTTGATCAGGTATATGTGTGTTCTTCCCTTCAGCTCTTCTGGCAATAGCCTGGGCAGGAGAGGTCTGACTCAGGTGTATTTCTACACTGTCAGGTCAGTAAAGGTTATGAACATGAGTGAAAACATCAGCTACTGGAAGCATTTTCTGAGCTGTGGTAACTGATCGGGTGGTGCTTAGTCACAGTATAACTAAGGTTGGAAGAGACCTCAGGGATCATCGAGTCCAACCTATGCTCAGCTCAGCTCCTCCCGGGTCATAAAATGAAAATGGGCTGTCCGTATCTAGTGCCTTCTAATCCACGGCTGTGAGGGGTGAGAACTTCTGGCACAGTTACTGTGACTTAATTGACAAGCTTAAACTTGATACTCTGCTGTCCATTCCTGTAACAGTGAATGAAGCTGTTCTGTCTGTCATGTTTTACAGTGATACAGAGTGAAATGGCACCTGGTTGACCCACAAATTTCTCCTGGGTGTGGGGTTGAGATTTTTGGTATCATGACCCATTTCCTTATTGTAGCTTAGCAATGATGTCAACTCACTTCTGGTATCTTGGGCAGACAGATTTTAAACATAACATATATAGAGTTCATTAGCTCAACCATTTTGGCTTTTGGTTTATGCTCTAGTAGAGGAGAATTGGCAAGCACCTCATCTTATGCCTGTCCCATATTTATTTTCCCAGAAAAAAATACTTTAAACTTTGGCTGAAAATTGCCCAGTAGTGGTGAAGAAGGGGGATTTAGAATTGGGTTTACTTGCACCTTTTCCATTTTGTAAACAACTACATCTTTGAGGGTTTACTACCACATTGAATCTGAGGAGAAGCGATGCAGTAACATCAACTCTGAAATTTGGATGTATGAAATGTTAAAACAGTTGTTTAGCTCTTGGTATATAAAATGCAAATGTTCTTGCCCTTGTTTTGCATGTGAATTTGTGTTGTATGAAGATAGTGTGCTAGACCTAGTATCTTAATGCAGTAGAAAACAGTAAATCTAAAATCTGTCGGTTATGAGCTTGCTTAACCCTGGTACTATGTTTGATCCAATAGGATCGGGGTCTGCTGCATGACAGAGGTGGTCCTGCTCTTCATCCAAAATCTATTCTACCACCGGTAAGAAAGATTGGAGTTGTCCTTATTTCCTCTAGTTACAGTCTTTAATGCTGTAGTGGAAGGGTGTAAGCTAAAAATAAAAGTCATAAGCCTTTTCTTTAACAAGTTAAATAATCATAGTGCCTGGGACCAGTAGGAATGGGGCCCCAACACAGCTGTGCTGCTAACTGTGTAAAGTGAGCCCATCTTGTAAGTGGCATGTGAAATGTATGAAAACTTGAGGAGCTTTCAGTTATTCAGCCCCATTTGGGAACTAGAGAGGACAGTGGCATGCTAATGGTGGTGGAGGGCTGCCTACTGAGGCAGATGAGGAGATGAAATTCCAAATGAAGTATGTATGTAGCAGCTTCTTGCCAGTTTTCAGAAGTCCTCATTGAAAGCTCTGGTATCCTGAGCTACCTTGAATTTCTTTGGCTTCTTGGGATGCTTTTGTTGGAGATCTGCCTGAATCTGTGTTATTTAGAGCAGTCTGTAACCAGCTTTAAAAGATGTTTGTTATCTTTGCTGTCACTTGTCTTGGCGATGGGGAGGAGGAGTGACCTAAGACCAGCTAAATCTTTACCTTCTCTTTCTGAGGTCAGGTTGCATGAGTTGAGCAGGATGAGGAAGCTGGGGGCTTGCTGTTTCTTCCAAATGCTGCTTTTTGAAGGTGCCATGCAAATACACGTGTGGATAAATAGTTGAAATGTAGTATTTCAGCTGTCTGTTCTACATGACTTAACTGATTTTATTATTGCAGCACCCTCCTCCCCCTGATCGCCAGATAGGACCTGGAAGGCAGGGACCCTTTCCCCCTAAACCAGTACCAGATGAAGATGAAATTTGGAAACAGAGGAGAAGACAGCAGTCAGAGATATCTGCTGCGGTCGAGCGAGCCCGTAAGCGGCGAGAAGAGGAAGAAAGAAGGATGGAAGAACAGCGAAAAGCAGCTTGTGCTGAAAAGCTAAAACGATTAAATGAGAAATTTGGCTGTGTGACAAAACCCTCTCGGGAAGACCCTCTGAAAGAGAGGGAGAGGGAAAGGGAGCGGGAGAGAGAAAGGGAAAGAGAAAGGGAGCGGGAGAGGGAGCGAGAAAGAGAGAAAGAGAGGGAGAAGGAAAAGGAAAAAGAGAGGGAAAGGGAGAAAGAAAAGGAAAAAGAAGAAAAAGAAAAACTGGAGAAGGCGAAAGAGCTAGAAAAGGAGAAAGAGCAAGAAAAGGAGATGGAAAAAGAAGAGAAGGAGAATGAGAAAGAGAAAGAAGAGGAGAAACCAGCACCTGAGGTTCCTGAGCCTGTAGAACCTGCGGCAACAACTGTAGTAGAAAAACAAGAAAGTGAAACGAGGAATAACAAGGAGGAAAAAGGTATGCTTGCACACAAGTCAGAGTTGTCTGTCTTAAAGCTGAGCCACAGCGCATAGTTGTACTTCAGGAGTTTAATTAACCCATTTGCATTAGCCCAGGAGTCTAATTAACCTATTTGTCCAACCCATCAAAATGTTAAAAGAAAAACTGAGCACTGTGATTTAGCCTGGATTTTGAACAATACAGAGGAGCAGCCTTTCTTTTCTTGCTAACAGAGGGTCAGGAACTCATGTTGCTAAAAAGCAATGCAAATCTTTTCAGCTATTGTGTTCTCTCAGACACAAAGAGCACATATTTAAAGTTAGTGCCTAGAACTTGAATGCTGCAGGAGAACTGTTAGACTGTGCTTAATAAGGCTGTGTTATCCTTTAAATGGGCAAAAGTGATTGTAAAACCAAACCTCATTTCATAAAATAAGTTGTTTGAAATGTAATTTGGTAGCACTGATAAAGCACTCCTTAAATCACATAATAGTTACAACCTAAAATGTCAGTGGTTAATTACCCAGTGTATTTGAGTCTAAAAGGGACATGGAGGCATCCGTTTAACAACAGTTGTTCTCTTTTGAGGCATTGGGTTTTTGCCTTTATTAGTTTCCGAACTTAAGACTGTGAGTTTAGAGAGGGCAGTCTTTGGGTTTTAGAACAACATTCTTTATCTGACATTCTGGTGAAATTGCTGTAGTTTCAACATTCACTCTTGTTTCCCTTGTGTGGGTTGTTTTTATTGGTGGTTGGTTGTATTTTTTTTTTCCCCCCAGAAGATCAAGCAGTTTTCACTCGACAAGATAGCAGTCGGAATGAGAAAGAGATTTCACAGACAACTCATGAGAGTGAGCCAGATTCAGGAGCTCAGCCTCGTCCTGCTGTTTCCTCAGGCTATTCCAAGCAGTTTCAGAAATCTTTACCACCAAGATTTCAGAGGCAGCAGGTAACTGACCAGTTCATTAGAAGAAGGAAGGAAGCTCATTAAAAGAATGATGTCTTCTGCCTTGTTCTGAAAACAAATGTGACCATAAGTGTTTCAAAAAGCCTGAATTGTTAGTTTCCAGCTTCTATAACATCTGTGGTATTGGAAAGAATTACTCTGCCTGGAATGCTTCTTGTCACTTGTGAAGTGTGTAACAGCGAGCAGAAGGCAAGAGGCTTTGGAAATTGCCCAGTTTTACTGGAAGTAGAGCATTGCCCTGTGGTTTCCTGTGGAACTTGGGGTCTGATGACCATTGTTTATTGCATCTTTGGACTTGAATCCTATGTTCTGAAGAGCACTTAGCATTAATAACATGCATGAAATACGGGTTGTTCTGCATCTCAGCTGAACACCTACTAGCTATTCTAAATAGTCCAGTCTGTTTTTCTCCCTTTCTCCTTGTTGATCCTGATGCCCATTTGCAATTAACTTTCCAAGTACTTAGAGTCCTGGAGATAAATGTGCCTGACTGCAAGGGTTATTTGAGTTCTGCTCAAGTCTTCATCTTAACAAAACATCTTTTAATATTGTTTTCTGTTACATAGGAGCAAATGAAACAGCAGCAATGGCAGCAACAACAACAAGGTGTCCTTCCTCAGTCTGCTGCCTCACAGCCTTCTAGTGGCCCTGTCCCACCTCCCCAGCACAGGGCCCTTTACCAGCCCATGCAACCGCATCCTCAGCATCTAGCTTCAATGGGCTTTGATCCACGGTGGCTTATGATGCAGTCTTACATGGACCCACGAATGATGTCTGGAAGACCTGCAATGGATATGCCTCCTATTCATCCAGGTAAAATCTGGCAGCAGCTTTTCGGCTTCTGATCTTTCTTGAGTTTGAAATGGAAGCTATTCCCTAAACACACTGTGTACGGTAACAGCAAACAGATGAGGCTTTTAAAGAGAAGTACGTCGTTTCATTGTTTCAGACTAAATACATTTTAGTAATACTATGAAACTGGTAGTTGTGTCAAACTTTAATAAAGTAAAATCACAGCTTGCTTTATCACAAGTGTGTTAATGACAGTTAAGGATGTATTTAGAATGCCAGCCTAGGCTTTGGTTTGTTATAGGTATGAAAGCTTTTGGGAGGCTGAACTGAGAAAAATAGTGTATTTACCATTTGTGTTTCATTATACCTTAGCACTTGGTCATTAAAAAAAAACATGAAAATGTGTTTCTCTATAGTCTGTTAGCACCTCTAGAGTCTGACTAAAGTAGTGGTTTCAGATTCCTGGCACTAAAATGTCCTTTTTAATTTGTGGAATGGCCATCTGACTTGCTATTAGGAAAGCTGTTCTGCATAAATAGCACAAGTGTGGCATGTAGTGTAACAGAGGAGCTAATGAGGAAGGGAATGGCTGTTCTGAATGAGTGCAAGGAATGAATGGAGGAAATGGCAGGCTCAGCAAAGACAGTGATGACTACAGAATTGCTTTAAAACGTTACCAAAAAGAACCAAAATACAATACTCAGAGTCCATAATAGAGCACAAAAACCCTCAGATGCATACCCTCATCTTACCTTTTGCCATTCCGATCTTGTAGCAGAAACCTCATCTGCAACTTTGCAAGTTACAGACCTGTTTTGTGCCATTGTAGTGGAAGCAGACAGCTTTTCTTTCTATTCCTGCATAGGGTGCTAATGGTGAATATGATTTAGTCATTCTGAGGTCAGCTGGCAGTGACTGCAGAGATTTGGTTTCAACATTGGAAGGTACAAAGGAAAGGAAATTGGAGGAGAGGGAATAGTGTTCTTCATTACCTCCTGATATGCTTTGTCTTGAGGCAAGTTTCTTTACTAATGTTAAACTGTTTTCAATTGTTGAACTTAAATCTGTCACAGGAATTATGCCTCCCAAACCACTGATGAGAAGAGAGCAGATAGAGGGATCAGCAGCTGGTTCAGACTCATTTGAACATATGGCTCGCTCGGCAAGAGAGCATCCTGTTCCTTTGTCAGAGCCCCGCATGATGTGGGGGTCAGACCCCTATCCCCATGCAGAACCTCAGCAATCTAGTTCTCCTCCCAAGGTGTTAGAAGAGCCTGACAATTTGAGGTAAGCCTGGGTCAACCACTCCTGCAGGACACTTCTCTGAGCCATACCTACTTAGACACTTGGCTTTGTAACTTACATCACAAGCCAAGGGTTAAACTGACTAAGTTCAGCTGCTCTTCATAAAGGCGTTGTGGCTGGGGATGTACCTGGTGCCATGGTATAAAACAGACATATCTGCTCTGTAGTGCAGTGTAGGAAGACAATTTACCCCTTGGTTAAGGATCCTTAACCTAATCTCATGGATGGTAACTGCCATAGTGTTTTCAGCTGGTGTTGTCCTGTTCTCTGTCTGCTTTCCCCCTATCAGAGAATTTCTGTCTGTTGTATATTGGTTTCAAGAGAGATGTGTTAACTACAACAAAAAGCGGAACAGGCACTTTTGACCTGTATGGTATGATGAATGGTCAGAAACTCTTCCTCTACATCTAAAAGTACCCTAAAATTGACCTCTACAACTAGCAGCCACTATGAAAACGCATACATGTTATTTCCTTGACATCATTCCTTCATAGAAATACAAAATTACTTAAGTACTTGTGAATAAAATTTTCCCCACACCACCCCCTAATGTTCTTGTTTGCTGGGTGCTTAGGTCTGAGGCACACTTGGAGCAAGAACGAGTTGCTGTCCCTGCCACTGCCTATCCTGTAGAGCAGAAGACAGACTTTTTCAGAGAATCAGCAGAGGTGGAGGTACAAAAGTTCACAAGCAGGCCTTTGGAAGATGTACAACCTCTCCAAACTGACACACCAAACACAGCAGTTAATTTTGAAGGGGCAAATGAGAAAGCTACACGTAGCTCCCCGGAAGAATTGGTCCCTGTTGGGGAAAGTCACTCTTCACTAAAGAGAAGCATTTCCCATGGTTCAAGTCACTCTCTAAAATCAGATGATCAGAGGAATGAGACAGCCACAAATATCTCTAAATTAAATAGCAGGCCTGTTGAGACAAAGGAGACAATTGAGAGACTTGAGATGAAGCCAAAAAAAGACATTTTGATCAGTAACCGGACATCAGAAGGACCAAAACCTGAAAAAACTTTCAAACCCAAGTCTGAAACAAGATGGGGTCCTAGGCCAGGTTATGGCAGGAGAGATGAAGGCAGTGATAGACCGGTGAGAAGATCAGGTCCTATTAAAAAACCGGTGCTTAGAGATATGAAGGAAGAGCGTGAACAGAGAGAAGAACGTGAGCAGAGGAAGGAGAAAGAAGGAGAAAAGACAGCTAGTGAAAAAGCTAGCAAGTCTGAAAAAAATGACAAAAAGGAAGCACCTCAAGTGCCTCTGCCTCAGGCTGAGCCAGAGACATCTGCCTCCAGCAGCGTTCCTCTGGCTAAGAAAATAACCCAGGATGCTGCTCCAATGCCAGCAAGCCAGGAGAGCAGTCAAACTGAGGCTGCAACTAAAGCTACAGTTCAGCCACCCACTCCTCCAGTCCAGCAGCAGCTACCAGCTGCCCAGCCTGCCACTCCACAGCTTCCCTCTGCAGGACAGCAGCTGGCTGCTCAACCAGCAACACAGCAGCAGCCCCTCATTCAGCAGCCAGCTACTTCAGTGAAGGAAGAAAAGCAGACTGAGAAGGCAGTTAGCAAGGAGGCTGTAGAGAAAACACGCTTAGAAACCAGACCAGTAAAAAGGGAGCCTGGCTTACCACCCAGGACATACTGGAAAGAGGCTCGGGACAGAGACTGGTTCCCAGATCAGGGGTATAGAGGCAGAGGTCGTGGGGAGTATTATTCTAGAGGTCGTAGCTACAGGGGTTCTTATGGAGGACGTGGCCGGGGCAGTAGAGGCCACAACAGAGAGTACCCACACTACAGGGATCCTAAGCCTAGATCAGACCATGTGCCTTCAGGGCCTGTTAGGCAAAGAGAAGAAAGTGAGACTCGTAGTGAGAGTTCTGACTTTGAAGTAATCCCCAAGCGGCGGCGACAGCACGGTTCGGAGACAGATTCTGACAGTGAAGTTCACGAAAGCGCTAGCGACACGCTGCTCTCTGACAAAGACAGCCTGGTCAAAGGCAAGCACCCAAAAAGGGAAGAGAGAGCTGATGGTAAGAAGCCTCAAAAGCCCCTGTCGTTCAAACCTGAAAACAGCATCAGAGTAGACAACAGAGCCCTAGAAAAAACCTATATAAGAGATGACGACAACAAACCCAAACCAGGATTCCTTCCTAAAGGAGAGCCTTCTAGACGAGGCAGAGGGGGAATGTATAGACGTGGTGGCAGGGATCCTGGGGGGCGTCCTCCACGCCCATCTACAATAAGGAGACCAGCCTACAGAGACAACCAGTGGAACCCTAGGCAGACAGAGATCATTAAACCAGAAGATGGGGAGCCTCCAAGAAGAAATGAACATTATGGTCCTATACCAGTTGATAAAAGACCTCCAAAATTTGAGAGAAAGTTTGACCCAAATAGAGAGAGGCCACGAAGACAAAGGCCTGCTCGGCCTCCAAGGCAAGACAAGCCACCACGCTTTAGGCGCCTGAAAGAGAGAGAGGCCGCATCGAAGATCAGTGAGACGGTAGCCAGCTCCTCAGCGAGCGCCACGGTTAGCAATGCCGTCAGCGAGCCCTCTAGCGCTGTGCTGGATGTGTCAGGAAGTAAGACCCCGGACTTGTCCAACCAGAACTCTTCAGACCAGGCAAACGAAGAGTGGGAAACAGCCTCAGAAAGCAGCGACTTCAATGAGAGGCGGGAAAGGGATGAGAAGAAAACAGCAGATGTAGCAGCACAGGTGGCTGTCAAGGCAGGAGAAAATGCTGGAGCTCCAAAAAGGGAAATAGCCAAGAGAAGTTTTTCTAGTCAGCGGCCTGGAATAGACCGTCAGAACCGACGTGGCAACAGTGGGCCGGCTAAACCAGGGAGGAACTTCTCTGGGCCTAGGAGTGAAAGGCGGAGTGGGCCTCCCCCCAGAAGTGGAAAGAGGGGGTGAGTACCAGCTCCTGTTGGTCTTGTGTTGTCTTCTCCTGGTTCAAAATTGTTAGCAGTTACTTCAGATTTGTAATAACCTGTTAGAATAACACATGCATCTGTGGCTGTGTACTTCCTGTTTATTCCTGGTTATATACAGATGCTTGGAATATGGAGGTAAGGGAAGAGTATTCCTGTATGTATGCATAGTGTTTAAAAAAGCCCAATTGAAAACACAGTGCTGTTTCTCAGAGCTGAGCTGTGTTTCTCAAGAGCTGGGTGCACGCTGAAGTCCAGGTGAGCAGACTTGCAGTTCAGTACATAGACTGCCACGCTGCATTTGACTTCTTGTATTCTTGGATCACACACCTAACACAGGTGAACAAGTTGAGAAGTGCTTGCCATTGAGGCATAAATTTTCTCTACATCCTAAAATTAGAACTTGATAATTATCTAATGTTACTATTTGCTCACTGTTCTGTAGCCAGAATGCACAGTAGTCTAAGTGGGAGTCAGGACAAGGCTTTTCTTCACTGAGTGCCTGTCCCTATATTCTAAGATTCTTGTGCTTATAGGTTACTGTATTTGAAGTTCAGGTTTTTCCTGGCCTTAAACTTGTGATCAGTGCTCTAACTTTTGAGTTAAAGCTAAGAGTTTAAGTGATGAGGTGTTAAAGACAAACTTGGATGCTGCAGATTCCACAGCAACGTCAAAATTATGCAAATCTGATTCTTGCAGCTTCAGATAGTATTTTAGCAAATAAAACTGTAGAGCATGTATGCTGAACCTTGCTCATATTGCATACTGTAAGCCTCTGGGGTTGGTTGGTTGGGTGGTTTTGATTGGGTGGGTGGGGGTTTTGGGGTTTTGTTTTCTTTTGTTTTTTTCTTCATGGAAGGCTATACTTGTGTATTTTTGAGTTCTTGAGTTTTGGTGCGTCAGACCGCATAGAGCAAGCCAGAATCAACCTTAAAACTATGCTTGCTTTTCTTTTTGGCAGCAGGCTACTTGATATGTCCCCAAAATAGTTCCTCCCCATCGAGGAGCTGAAAAGTAAAAGCCTGGAGCCTACTGAGAAGTTGCACAGTAGATATTTGCAGCCCTATAATGTGATCTGAATTAGATTGATTAACTCCTTTCTGAGTGTTCTCTGTGGTTAGTTGTTAATTTTACTTTTCGTGGTTCTCTTCTAACACAGGCCGTTTGAAGAGCAGACGGCAGCTGTCCCTGGTGTTGATCCCACCAGTGGCACCTCTTCACATCAGGACGACGGAGCTGTAACTGCCACAGGACAAAAAACCACCAAGGATACAAGTGGCAAAAAGAGAGAAGAATCTAAGGCTGGTCCAAAGAAGCCCAAGGAAAAAGTGGATGCCTTATCTCAGTTTGATCTTAACAATTACGCAAGTATGTACTGCTAACGTGCTGAATTTTGACCCCTGCTAGCTTTCCTGCATGAAGAACTAGATGTTTGAAAGCTTACCAAAAAGGAAAGGTGATTTTTTTATTGTTTTAAAAACACCAAAGTAATTGTGTACTTGAGTGTTGCCATCTTTGTCATATCTATTTAACGATGTCTGTGCCTCTGGAAGGTGGCAAGTCTCATTGTGTTTCTATATTTGGATAAGAACACTTTTGTTCACTTGATCTTAACTCAGTCATTCAGACCATTTTCCGCCATGGTCTAATAATTTGTTTAACCTTCGTAAGTGAAGGCATATCACTGATGAGCTGATATTCAGGAAAGCTGTTAATTATTCATTATGATGTTTTTGTTCTTACTTCCTGGATATTTCAGCACAGGAACCTCCCAATTTTTCAGTTCTTAAAGATTGACTGCTTGTGTTCAAACTCAGCAGCAAAACATTTGCTAAGCAGAAGCTTACCTTTAATTGGGGCCACAGTTTGTGTCTGTGGGGAAACTGCTTCCACTCTGAATCAGATTTGACTTGGTGTGCTGCATCTGAAGATATTAAAACAGCAGCATCTATACCTTTCCTTTTTCTATAGGTGTTGTGATCATTGATGATCACCCTGAAGTGACAGTACTTGAAGACTCCCAATCTAACTTGAATGATGATGGTTTCACAGAAGTGGTGTCTAAGAAGCAACAAAAACGCTTGCAAGATGAAGAGCGCAGAAAGAAGGAGGAACAAACAGTGCAGGTACAAGACCAGTATTTATAGCGGGAAAGAGTTCCTTGCATTACTGGGAATGTTGTGAAGCATGCAGAATGTGCTTTCCTAAAAAAACCCTCTATTTTCACCTTATAAATATAACTAGATGCTTGTGTTAATAATAAAACCAATTTTTACTTAGTCATCTTAGGATTCCATACTTTCTGATCGGACACTGTCAGGCAGGTGGAGCTGGCAAACCAAAATGATAATTTTTCATACTGTGATAAAGATTTATGCTATTGCCGGTATGTAATTTGATTCAAAGAGGAAAATGGATGAGAAGTCATTGCTCCTGTAGTTAAATGCCCTTAGGCTTAATCTATTTGCATTTTGCTGCTACAGAGTGTACAGTTGGTTGTCCATACAGTCTGTAACCTGTAAGAATAAAATTGACTTCTGCTTACAGGTTTGGACCAAAAAGGGATCAAGTGAAAAAGGCCGAGGTCAGAATTCCAAGCTTCCACCCAGGTTTGCCAAGAAGCAGCAGCAACAGGCAGCGGCTGCAGCTGCACAGCAGGCTCAAGCTCAGGCACAGCCTCCTGGTCCGACACAGACTCCAGTCCAGCCACAGACTGCTGCTCAGACACCAAACCAGGCAGCAGGAGGGACAGCCAGTGCAGAATACACAGCGTCAGGCAAAGTTCTGCAAAACACCCAGGCTCACAATGGGCTAGGAGCCGAATTATGGGAAAACAAGGTGCCTCCTTCAGCAGTTCTAAATGACATCTCCAAAAAATGTAAGTAACGTCTTTTGGGTTTGGGGTGGGAGCAAGTGTCACAGTTAGAGAATGCCGATTGCCAGCACTCTGTTGATGTCTCATTTGTACCTGCAAATTTATTTAGCTCAGGGAATACAGGACAGCATTCCCAAGTGCCGTGTTGCAACTTACGAATACCTCTGGAAGGAGATTTTTGCAGTGTGGTATTGCCTAGCAGTCAACATTCTATGTTCTTCATTCACTATGAATGAGCAGGTGTCACTGCATTCAGGAGTCTCTTTTGTCAGGCTTGGTCATGCTTCCAAACATGATTGCCCCAGCTAAGCAGGGAACATATTGTTAACTGCTGGATAGGTTAAGAGTTTCTAACCGAAGCTTATTTAATCAGAATGTTTTTTACTAGATTATCAGTCAATCAATAATTTTAGTTGAATGCATTTAGCAACAGTGGGGTTTTTTTTAACTCTCTCTTTTTGTCTTAATTGTCAGTGGGACCTATTAGCCCACCTCAGCCACCTTCAGTTAGTGCTTGGAACAAGCCTTTGACATCTTTTGGTGCAGCTACATCTCCAGAGGTAAGAATGAAGGGAAGAAGAGTAGCTGTTTGTGAAGTTTACTCAAATTATATCTCATTGGGATCAAATACACGTGATCCATATATTCAGGTTTTCACATACTTAAACTACTGCATCTAGAATTGTCTGAAGTCAGGAGATAGTACAGATGATTGCTTTTATGGTTGGAGCATGGAACAACTGTTCTCTGCATAAACTCAGTTATTGACAGGCTGATTACTGTTGTGCAGTGCATTCTAAAGTAAAAATATTGCCCAGGTTGCATGCCAACACTTGGGTGTAGAGCTCAATAATGTAGGCAAAACCAGCATGTCTCAAAAGAACTAAATATCCCTTATTAAATCAGAGCCACAAAAAGCAGTAGATGCTTTCCAACTATATTAGCTCTATTTACCCCATGGAATTTGCATAACCCTGTAGCTTGTGTTTTAAGTCCTGTGATTTTGTTTTGTTGACTGTTTTTGGTCATGACATTGTTTCTCCTAGAAGAACATTTTAGCTTCACTGTGAGATTTGAAAATATTTTTTAATTTCTTATTACTCCTTTTGAAGTGAACTTCCATGAGTATCTTGTGAACTTGAGTCTGGACATTTTAATATTGCACTTACTTCTTTCCTCCTTCTCTGCCACTTCATCATCTTGATCACGTTTATTGTATTTCTTCGCTGGTGGTCCTTTTTCTCTCTCCTTGCTTTTGAATTCATATAAGCAGTAGGAACTTTAGGAAGAGCAAGCGTATGTTCATACATTCTTTACTCCTCCAAATAATGCTTTTGCTAGCAGAAGGTAAATGTACCCTTTTAGTGGTTTTCAGCTGAGTGTATTTTGTGTTCCAAACCAGTGGGATTTTACTAATCTAAAATTGTTTTTAACGCATGAAATATTTCCCTTTTAACTAGGGTGCAAAGCCTGGGCAAGAAGGTGGAGTTGATCTTGGTATAGAAACCATTCAGTTTGGAGCCCCAGCTTCCAGTGGCAGTGACAATGAAGTAGGCCCTGTACTTTCTGAGAAGTCCACTGAGAAGCTACCAGAACCAAAAGAGCAAAGACAGAAACAGCCTCGGGCTGGCCCCATCAAAGCACAGAAGGTAAAACTTCTAAACTTAAAAAGTTCCATTGAAAAGAGGTTGCAAATAGTGGAACAAGATACTCATTCAGTTCAGTTCCCTGAAAACATCTTGGAGAGAAGATGTGGAATTCAGTTCAAGAAACAAGCATAAGTAAATGGGATCCTAGCCCCCTAGCCTGTCTGATTCTATTGGAACAAGGGATGCGACTAGAGCAGGGCTGGCTTTATGAAATTGTGATAGATTTGTTGGGAGACTCTGGATATGGTAGGGCATTTTGATTTTGTTTGCTGGTTTTGGTTTTCTCTTGACCTTAGTTTGCTTGGTCTTTGAGCTCTGTTTTGAAGCAAATGTTCTGTTTCTGGCTGTATGTCATGTTTCACTAGTCTTCCTGTTACCATGCTTGCTTTACCTGCCTCTGAATGATGCATGGTGCCTTGCTTAGTTCTGAAGTCTCATCTTCAGTGATTCTTAATGAAACAGTTTCCTGTTCTTTCTGCTCCCGTGCATACTGATCTGTGCATCATTAGCACTCAGCACCAACTTCTTGATTGGTTCTGTGGCCAGCAGATTGAGAAATGTGAGGCTGCCCCTGGAGTACTGTGTCCAGCTCTGCTGGGTTCCCAACACAAGACACGTGGATCTCTGTGAGAGGGTCCGGAGGATGGCCACGGAGATGATCAGAGGGCTGGAGTGCCTCTCCTGTAAGAACAGGCTGAGGGAGTTGGGTCTTTTCAGCCTGGAGAAGAGGAGGTTCTAGGGAGACCTTATAGCAGCCTTCCAGTACCTGAAGGGGACTACAGGAAACCTGAGGAGGTTCTATTTATAAGGGCCAGTGGTGACAGGAAAAGAGGCAATGGGCAAGGTAGATGGTGATTGGACATTAAGAAGAGAAGCTCTTACTGTGAGGATGGTGAGACTCTGGCATGGGTTGCCCAGAGAAGTTGCAGATGCCTCCTCCCTTGAAGTGTTTAAGACCAGGCTGTATGAGGCTTTGAGCAACCTGGTTGAGTGGGAGAGTGTCTGCCCATGGCAGGGGTATTAGAACTGCACGATCTTTAAAGGTCCCTTTCAACTTGAGCCATTCTATAATTCTTAATTCCAGAAAGATGTGGTTGTGGCCCACGAACTTGACTGGTGACTTGCAGTAGAGCCAGCTGTTTAGTCCCTCTTGATATGAGATTTGGCAGAGGTCCTGATGTAAATAAAGCGCTTTTGTTTTTTCTAGACCCAGTGTTTCTTTGTGTGTGCTGGCGGTTTGGGGTTTTTTTGGTTTTTCAAAAAGCTGAAATCTGCAGTCATGCATAGAATGAATTTAATTCTACATGAGGGACTCAGCAGGTATGCTGCAATTCATGGGTTTTTATAGCAAAATATGAAACGGGTACAGCAGAGAAATACACAATAGTTAATACTACCGAAAGCTGGGCTCTGCTGGGCCCCTAAGGGTACCAAAGTCTTTGAGAAACTCCACTCTCTCCAAAGACATTGTATTGTAGTCTTCATCTACCCCTGAAACAGCTGATTTGTGTTTGTAGAGACAATACCAGCACCTTACGCCTTTCCAATATCAAAGCTTAAGGAAGAGAATTTAAAGGACTGTCTTTAAGGAATTACTGTGCTGCTCTGTAGTGAAGCGGGCTGAGTAGTCTCAGCCAGAAAGGCTATTTAAACAGCAGAGCATGGGGGTTCCCCGAGGCTCTTCACTCCACTTTAGTTCAGCAGCACAAAGAGGAACTACTAAGTTGCAGCAGTTGTTCCAGCCACAGTGTCTGTAGCATAAGGGAAGCTTGTGTGTAGGTGTTTGGTTTTTTTTCTCCTGAGTATCCATCATACACCAAGATACCTCCAAAGGAAGGTAGTTTTGTTCTAGTTTCCTGGGGCACTGTAAAATCCTGGTTCTCTGAAAATTAAACTAACCAGTGTGTATATGAAGTCTTGTGGCTTCTAACTGTTTTGTGTTTTTCTTACCAAGCTGTTTGGGTTTTTTCTGTAAGTTTTAATTGGATCTTATTGTAGTTGAACTCTGCCACTTCACATAAAACAGGCACTGCTTGAAAACAAAGGTTTAGATTCCCAGTGTTCAAAATGAGTGCATTTTATATACGTATGGCTAATTTAGTCTCAAATGAGTTACCTCTTAGAAAATGTTTACTCTTCAGGAAAGCTTTGTTAGATCTCAACATTATTAAGTATGCTAAAATATTTATGTGGGATAAAACATGGGGAGAAGATATAACTGACAAGTTAACACTAACTTAGCTTCCAGACTTGAGTCCGGTAGAAAACAAAGAGTATAAACCTGGTCCTATTGGGAAAGAACGTTCTTTAAAGAACAGAAAGGTGAAGGATACCCAACAGGGAGAGCCTGAGGGACAGGAGAAGCCATCTCCCACCACTGTCAGAAGTCCAGAACCTGTCACTACAAAGGAAACAAAAGCACCAAGTGAGCTGACCACGGAAATAGGAACGATGATATCTGTCTCTGCTCCTGAGTTTGGAACGAGCACAAAGGTAAGAAAAGTACTGACAAATTGCTGAGTGCCCTTTGTAAAATATGGTGACAGGCATGTGATTGACACTTGGTTGCCTGCTGGTGCTTGGTACCACAACAGCAGAACCCACTGAATGGCAGATCCAAAACACGCTGGCACTGCTTGAATTCAACGGTTCCTCTGGATGTGGTGTGGAGTCATGTTATTTGTCATACCCCTGCTCAGAGATCAGCTTGGAAGGTTTTAGTTTTTTTGCTGCCTTGTGAATGTGAAAACTGTCCTGAGCCTTGCTGCGGAGAGTTGTGCTGAAGCCTGGCATAGGCAGAATGTGTAAACTGGGATATATCTGATTATGTGCAGGATGAGCACTTGACTTTCAGCAGAGAACTGTAGTGCACTGTTGTTGGGTGAGTGCAAGGATGACCTGAAGCTGTGAACCAAGTGCTGTTCTGTGGAAAAATAAATCTCTAAACTAGGGAGATGCTAAAGCATTGGATAAAGCGCGATTAGTTTGCCTAAGGGATCTGTATGTCAGCTTGTGTTGGCTTGGATATTGTTGAGGTATCCCTTGCAGATCTTCAGGATGTTACCATAGCTGTCTGCATGAAATTTCCCTGACTTATTTCTAACTACATAACAATGAGATGGTGACTTGCTATCAGGAGTCATTGTTCTACAGGTCAGTTCTTAGCTGTGGGACATTGATAGCCTGGCGGATAACATCAGCAGAAGCGTGCTCTCCTTTTCACCTACAGACCAGTGTGAGGACTGCCCTTGCTATGGCAGCATTGTCTTGAGCAGCAACTGTGGTTGGCCTATACTGGATATAAAGAAACCAGGCAGCTTGAATAGTTACTAGTGGATAGTTACGCTGCTTTGGCAAAGGAAAAAGTGCTTCTTGTATGTTCGCAAAGCAGTTATGTGAGTTTAGACTCACTCGTTGCATGCTGTCTCAGTCTCCCTTTTCCTACTCTTGAGTAGAAATTTTCTGATGCCATTTAGGAAAACCAGCCCTCTGCAAAACTTACAGTAAGAGTTGAAGAGTTTGAAATGCAAATCACTCACAAATTACCTTTGTCACCTGCAGTTAAAAGACAAGACAGTTTTGGCAGCTTCTTGCCAAGGTGTCACTCAAGCAGAAGGTTCTCTCTCAATGAAGTGTTGTTACAGAGAAGTGTTAATTATTTGCTTCCAGCATGGTAACTGCAAACTTGCTTTTCCACTGGAGTGGGAAATTCTGAAAAAAATTTGGTACTGGTATTTCTTGTTCTTCTTGGCAGTTTCCATCTTGTAAATTGACATGAGTGGTTAATGTTGATGCCAGAAACAGGTAAAGTGCTTTTCTTGTGTGCAGAGTCATGATCACCAGCTTGCTGGAGGTTTTGATAAAAAGGTTGCTTGTCTGTGTCATGTGGTTTCCTGCTGTCTTTCAAGCTCCTATGACCAGAGGTCAAGACAACTGGAGGTGCCGCTTCTAAGCCACATACAGAATGTGTCTTCAATTGATTACTCCAGGTTAAACTTGATGTAGAGTAGCTCTATTGAAATCAGCATAATTTTCATCTCTGTAGTTGTATTTTTAAAGTATCGGATCTTCAAAGGGGAAGTCTGAATTTTGTGCCTTTCTGGCCTTATTTAAGCATGGGTTGCCAGGGTTCTTCAGAATTAACACAGTATAAATGTGCCAAGCTTTGGTCATCTGGAGGGAAGAGCAGAGTGAAAGGACACTTTCCAGTTTATGCTGGACATAAAAATTCCAAATAACTTCCTCATTAAGTTGTTGCTAAGAGAAGAATTTAATAATAGGCCTGACTATTCCTGTCTCAAGGTTTGCTTTTGAATTCCTTTACCATGAATAGTTCCCAGGGCACCAGTAAGTTGTTTTTCCTAGGAAAGGGATGTAGTTGTATTTTATATTTAATTCTATGAAAGTTGAACCAACAGCCTGCAGATCTGTTGGATAAGGAGAGCTTCCTCTAGATTTTGCAGGAATAGAAAAGTCTTGCTACTTTTTAAAGTGACTGAAAATAAATTCAAACAGTGCTCCAGCCTTGGAGTTCTTGTATTGATGGCACTTGCTTTCTCTTGTCTTTGTTCTCTTTCCATTGGTTGTTTATGAGGGAAGAAGTGATGACATCTCTGATCTGTTGTTTGAATGGCAGATGTCGAAGTTTCTAGTACACCTACATGATCTATCTTGTGACACTCTTGAACAAACATCCTTCTCAGAGGCTACTGCTCAGCTTCCAGGAAGGCACACTTTCTGTAGTGTATTTGATGATTTAAATGTCTGTAAAAGTCTAGACAGCTGTCCTCCTTCAGAAGCAGAAGCTTTGTAAAAGTACCCCATCCATCCCAAAATAAACGCTTTAAGAAGAGCACGTGAGTTTGATGCTACAAGACTGTTTCACCTTACAGAAACTATGTAAATATAAGTTGACTCATACTGGTGAGATGCTTAAGATTAGAACATAATTATGGTGCCCTAAAGCAATTGTAGCTGTTTCTCTTGAGTGTTGCAGTCTTTTTGGAGAAAAGACAATCTGATGTGTAAATCTCTGGATCAGGTAAAACACCTTAGCCCTTGCCTTTCCCAACCCTAGCATCTCAAAGGTTTTGAAGCTTTCACATCACAGGAGGATTCAATACCTGGTGTGGACATGGCAGTGAAATGTTTGTACAGGTACCTGGTAACAGCTGCTTTAGATTATGTCTAAAAGAGTAAATTTTGAGTATTTAACAAACTCTCTGGTTTGGGTGGTTCTACATAAATTTGGAACAAATCAAATAGCTGATTAATCCTACATACTAATCTGATTCTTTATAGCAAGATCAATTCTGAGGTCTGCCTTGTCCCTTTGTTCATAAAGCCACTTCAGGTTCTGTGATCTCTTCTTTCAGGAGAGAGTTTGCTGATTCTTTTTCTTCAGGTATAAACAGCTTGTAGATAGAAAAACATGTATAGTCTCTGGCTGTTACTAGTTTATCATGACGTAATCTGTTCACTTCTTTAGTAAAACCGCTGTAGAAGAAGAAGAAGAATCACTTTAATTGAACTACAAAAGCTTCTTAGATTTACTGTACCAGTAAATGAAGGATGATGGTTAACCTACAGTTCATGGAGTAATGTGGTTATGGCTAAAGCATTGTCTTACCTGCGTATTCAGCATGGAACTCGTCCTTGTGAGGTGGTTCAGCATTGCACATGCACTTCTAAGGGCATCAGAGTTAATGTAATTGATTTTTCAGCACTTCTGTGCTGTAAATTTCCAAAGTGAGAAAGCTAGCGATAGCTGTAATCTGATATCTTTTGTAAGGAATTTCAGTGATGAGATCCTGTAAAACTTACATACAAGCCTTGAAGGAATTTCAATAATACTGTACTAAAAACTTCCTCTTACGCAGTAAAGCATCGTTAGATACTAGGAAGCAAAGTGGCTCATGGGAAGGACCTTGTGATTAAAGCAACTTCATGTGCTTGCCGTATTCCACCTAAGTGTAGGTTGCTTGTTGGAATCAAATACAAGCCTGTGACTTCACTTTGCAGGAAACATGTCTTGTATTTCACCAGCTTAACAAGTGAGGGAAGTAAATAAATGGAGAAAATACTCTCTCTGTTTCCTTTGTAAATATAATGTGTACATTGTGTCCTCTCTCACCCCATTATGCTTTAGGTTGTTTTTATAATAATCTTCACCAAAATGAGCTCATACTTGAGGATTCTTTGTTATTTGCCAGTTAGTATCTTGAGGCTGTTACTGCTCTTATAGAAGACATTTTCATAGGCTTGAGGCTAGATTGAGTGTGCACTTTTTAAACAGCTTATCACTGTACTAATCAGATGCAATTAAACAAGCCTGATGTGGTTTGTGCCTTCAAAATCATTGTATGGGCAAATCCAGGCACTCATCAACAGTCCTGCTGCTTATTTCTCCTTCAGTTCCTTCTTGCAGTTTGTTTCTGCAAAAACAATAGAGCCTTTGCTGGGCTTCAGACATGCAAAACTTTGGAGTTTGCACTGCTTACTGGAGAGTGTATCTTGGCTAATTCAGGGTCACACTGTTCATCTAACAAAGTCTGTGGGTCAGGTTCTGATAACACCTGTTTGCCTGTCCAGAATACAATCACAGAATCCCAGAATGTTAGGGATTGGAAGGGACTTCCAGAGATTGAGTCCAACACTCTTGCCAAAGCAGGATCACCCAGGGCAGGCTGCAGAGGAACAGTGTTCAGCATGGCTTCACGTGTGTAGCAGTGCCTTTTTTTGTGCATTGTAGGTCATTCTTCAGAGACCTGGCAGTGTAATCAATGAAACACTTCCATCAGGCAGTTTATACTTACAACGGCAATAGGCACTGGCTACGGCTTGGCCTTCTTTGAGTACATACAGATCTGTTTAACTGTGACAAGCTTCAAGAGTACCCTCTGGTTACAGTGGAAATTTCAGTCCTTGTCTTCCTTGAAATCACTGCTCAGTGCAGAAATTGGGAGGTGGACTTCACCATCCAACTGAGTCTTGTGTCTTTCAAGAGACTTGACTTCAAGGAAAGAAAACGGTTTTGCAAATAGCAACCATCCCTATGTGTTCTTTTGAATCTGGAGGGCCTTGCTTGTCACAGGTTTACCCAAGAAATGCCTGATTTATTTAAAGCTACAGAACTCCTTCAGCTAATATATTTTGCTTGTTAAATGGGCTGAAACTGCCTGCAGATGGCTAAAGCATCTTGGGTGACAGGTGATAATTGGTTACGCCATCACAGTCGGGTATGTCTAGGGCCCAGGCAGTGCATCGCTCAGTATAGTCTTGCTTTGCAGCCTGGGTTTTGACTTGTTTCTAGATGGATATTGTGAGGTCATGAGGCAAGCTGCAGTCTCCTAAGATTTCTTCTGACCTCAGTAGCAGTTCAGACACAACGATTGCTGGACATGCCTCGTAAGGAGAAAAAAAAATAAATGTGAAATTCTAATCTTCTGTTGCTCGGTGTACTCCTCCTCTAGAAAGGCTGACATCTGCCCAAGAAATTTAAATCACATTTAGGTAAGGGAGATACTTAATGGAATTATTTTTCTTCACAGGAGTCTGTAACAGACTACACTACACCTTCTTCTCATCCTAACACAGTGGCTACTAGCACTACAAAAATGGAGGAGACTTTGGTGACGAACGTAAGTCTATTGCAGTGATCGTCTTGACTTTGAAGACAAGAAAATATTTTCACGCTTCTTTAAAGCACCAAATAGTGCCTTCAGCTAGGGCTTCTGTTCATGTTGACTAGCTGTGCATTATCCAGTGGTCTACTCCAAAGGACATGGGGTTTGATTAGTGTCTGGTCTGGAATTCTTCAGGGATTTTCTTGTATTTTGAACAACCACAATGAGCTAAAGAGCACAGAAAGCAGAGATATTTCTGGGAACAGTTCTTAACCGGCAAAGGGAGGAAGCGTGCTCTCAGAACTTTAAGCTGGCACCAGTAGCAAAGGTCTATGGGTGAGTTTGAAGAGAGGATTTTACAAGCAAAGCAATTTTGAGCTCTAGCCTGAAATCATAGCACCTGCATGTGAAGTGAGAAGCTTAATGGTTTCTGGAAGCAGACATCAGGCTTTCAAGTTGTTTAGCTGCTGCTGAGAGGAGGTGTTTGCAGTCCTCATAAAGCCAGTGATCCTGAACTGTGTGAATGTGGTACAGTGATGGAGAAGACAAGCTGGGTTGTGACTTGTAGTGAAATAAGGTTTGTCTTGAGTGTGCTGGGCTGTTAGGCAACTTGGATCTTGTGATTTTTGTTGTTCAAGCAGGAGAAATAGAATTAGCTCAGAGTTGAGTCACTTGTTCATTGGGGGAGGAACGAATCATACAGTAGGATCTCAGATTTTTTTTATGACAGTGTCTTGTGAATTCCATCTAGGAAATGTTTTTCAGCTTACTGCAGCATCCTTGAATTCAGTTTTGAAGCAATACTGGTTGAACTTCTTCTTGTGCTGAATTTTCTTGTGGTGGTGTGGTTTCTGTCTTTGGTTAGTGTGGAAGAATGAATTCTTTTGTTAACAATGTCAGTGTGTGCTCCCCTGTGGCATGTTGGAGTTGGATTTCCAACACAGGAAAGAAGGGCTCCTGGCTGCAAAGCATCTGTGCTATCACCTGCTTCAAAGCTTCAGTATCTCTATCTTTTGGATTAGCCTTAGCTCATTCAGTCGAAGTCCTCTAGCTGTGCCCTGAATGGAGAAAGAAATGGTCAGCAGTAATAGACTGGCCACTGAGGAGTTCTGGTACACTTCATTTAAAACATCTAGGAAATCCATCAGTGTTTCCTTAGGCTAAGACAGCCATGGCACGATGTCAAATTTGTTTCCTGAAGTTTGAAATCTTTCATCTTTTGAAAGGCAATGTAACTGAATGGCAAATCTGGTTTGGTTTGTTTTATGGTCCTGTGACTTTGAAGGTTTATAGCTTCCTCTTTTCAGAAATAGCATCTCGGGACTCAAGGCCACACAGCCCCGTGTACCATATTGGTACAAGAGGGGTCAGACTTGGCTTGGGAAGAATTTTTGCATACCAGTAAACTGAAATGGTACTTTAAAGTAAATCCCAATGCAGAAAATTGGTATTTGTCTATGCAGAAGACATGGACACTTAAGAAGCTTAGTCTTCAACCTCTTAAAGAGAGATGAGAAGCATCTCAGCATCTGCTGGATGGCCTTTTCCCACCTACTACATTTTCGCCTTTACCAAAATTTCCCTGCCAAATGCTCAAGCCTTGAAGAAGTTGTAGCTCACATAATAAAGCTTGAGCTGTGCTTTTCTGGGGCTTTTGTAGTAGACATAGTTAGAATGTGATGTGTGTTGCCTGCCTTTCAGGTGCCCCTGCCCCACACCCTTCCCCTCCCTAGGAGGGAGACTCTACAACAGAGCTCCAGCCTAACTCCAGTTTCTCCCGCTACCGTCGACCTCACCCTCAAGGTATGTACCACATCCCTCTAAGGGTCGTTTTCTTGCATGAAGGGGAAAAAGTTAATGGAGAACATGCTGGTGAACCTTTTTTTTAGAGCCTTCCTTTGTTTCTTCTGCTGAACTGCTTTTGCATATAAATGGATGGCTGAAACACAAGACTATCAAAGGATGCATTTCAATTACAATCTCTAACCCCGATTTGCATTAACACTTGGCATCTCAACCAATCTTGGCTCCCACTGCCCTGGAAAAAAATCCTAGCATTTTAACGTTGTACCATAGTGTTCATGACAAACCATCAGAATCTGACTGAAGTTTTTAGAGAGTTTAGCTTGGAGTGAGTTGCCTGGTTTGGTATTAAGGGCTGTAAGGAGTTGCTTGGTAAGCCGAGCTCGATTTCTTCTTAGCTGTAAGATTTTGGTGCAGTGATAAAGTGGTTTGGAGTTGGATGGCTAAAGTTCTAAGTAACAAAATGTAGATGGTGTGTTGGTGTCTGAATGGCAGTTTGATCAGCTAGTCAGAATGTCTCTTGTTGTGTTATAAATGTTCTGTTGCTTTCTGCTCTCCAGTGTAGAGCCAGGTGTGTAGAAGATTTTGAATGGCACTTTCCCATTTTGTTGGGTTTTGGACTGTGTGCATCGTATAACTCACTAACGTAGAGCTGGGCTCTAGCTTTGCTATTGTATCTTTAGAAGGTTTTGGTCGTCTTTTTTCTTACCTTGTAGATTTGCTTTGGGGTTTACTGCCGGTGGTTGAACTGGTAGAAATATTGTAGTTGCTTCTAGTCTTAAGGAGGAGCTTAGTGTCTCTAAATTTGTAAAAGAAGAAATGAAGCTAGGGATTGGTTGCAGAACTGACATATTGGAGAAAGCTATTTTCCAGTCCCAGTGAGACTTGGGTCTCACTAGCATGGTTTGATAGCTGCTTGTTCATGTTCTCTAGAGGTGACAGTTAAAATGATCTCTTGTTGAATCTCTTCTTTTGTTAACACTTTATTTGCTGAAAAAATCTGCAAGATCACTTTGAAACATTAGACAGCAAAAAAGCAGAAAGGGCTGGAGAAGGACAAGTAATTAAACAACAACAACAAAATACTTTGTGTATAAGTTTCCATATCTGACTTTCTGGCGCCTGAAAGCATTTTCCTAAAAGAGTAGCCTCTCACTGTTCAGCAGCTGGATGTCTGATTCCCATGTAACACAGGTAGGAATGTTTCTATAGCCTGATGCTGCGAAGAATGACACAGCTCAGTTACAAAGCCAACTGCAGTGTTTGTGTTAATCGTCCTGCAGTTTTTTTCTGGTGTTGTGGTGTCAATGATTTGATTGCTTTCTCAGTTGATGATAGATCTTGGATCTGTCCTAACAAAGTATGTTGAAGATCCACATTTTGAGGCTACCTTGAGGAACACTAACCAAATGGGAAAGCATTTGGAAGCAGCTTTATCTCTAATTTCTCCATTCCAGCCACTGGGGCTCTACTTCCTTTTTGCAGAGGCTGAAACCAACAAACTTGTTTTGAAGCACACACCGAAACTGCCACTTTCACAACAGGCTTTCTGGTCCAGAAAGAGCAGAGCTCTTTGTCATGCTCTTTTCAGTATCATATTTGTTTCTTTTAAGCAATACTTCTGGAAGAGCAGAGGGGAAAGCATTTTTCCCTCCTTCTCTTACGAACAAAATCTTCAGATTCTGCCTCCATAAAGGAATGGTCTTAGTACCTCCTCACCTCCTCTTTCCTTCATCCCCTGTCAGAAAGCTGTCTGTAAGGAGACTTGGCAGGGGAGCTCGGCCACAGTTGCTCCCATGGCTTGACATCATTCTACTAGGGTGTATGTGTAATGTGCTCATAAAGGAAGGTTTGTTGAGGTCTGGTTTCCCTGGATTAACTTTGCTGAAGACTCCTTTACTAAAGCAAACATCCTCTTGAGGACTTAGCTGATGGGGCCAATGGTAGGTAAGGAGCTGAGCAAACAAAAGTCCAAAGCAATTTCAATCTGAGCTGCCTAACCCTCTTCCATATTCCAGAGTTTCATCTAAAATTCCTCTGTAGGCATCTGGTCCAGAACCTTGATATATTTCAACTTTCTTTTTCTGGCATCCTTAAAGATATGCACATTGGTATTTGTCTTTAGTTAAGTTTTTGGATAACATGGATTGGACCATTATTGCAATATGAAAGTCCCTATGGGTCAAGGTTGATGAGAAGCCTCAAGTGAGGATGATGTCCAACTTCTGCTCTTCTTTCCCCATAACAAAGCAAGCAGTGAGGTTCCAGGGCCTTTCCCAGCCTCATTTAATTTAGAGCCTCTGACTCCTTCACAATCTGGTCTGTACATGGTGCTGCATCAGTGCTCCTAGTGTACTAATCTCTCTTGCGTCTTTTTTCTGGCTCAAGAAGTTAGAGGTTGTTAAGGAGCTGCTAAAAGCAAAGCTGTTAGAAAACTCAGGACTGTTACATGCCCTTTACTACAAACTGAAAATAGAAGACAAACTGCAGCTGTTGTTTCCAATAGTTTCTTCAGGACATCATGAAACTCATGAACATAGTAGAAGCTTATATGCTTTCTCTAGTCATTCACAGGTACTTCTTCACTTTCTCTTAATACCAGTGCAGTAAAAGGCTGTTACCCTGTCTTACCAGGGCCTGTGGTAGTCTTTCTTTTACTGCACCTTGAGCAAAATCGTTTCCAGCAGAGCAGTCACTAATGTTGAAATTTGCCCTGTCTGCAAGAATTGGAATCAGTTCAGAGGAAAATGTCGTCGAGGGGAAACTGATTACTGGGAAGGATGGTCTCAAAAGTGATAATCATTTCATGTGTAACAGTTTCCTTCCTCCCCCTTACTTTCTTGAGGAATGTAGAACTCCATTTTCCAAGGTGTGTATGGATCACCTGTTACCTACTTCTTCTGATGTTGTTTTTCTTTTGTCATTTCTGAAGCATCTAGACTAATAACCTAGGTCATATTTGGTCTATCCAGGCTGTGTAAGCCATGTAAAGCAGGGTAGATTTGAGGTGTAACTTTCAGAGACTGCAAGTCCCGATTAGTGGGCCCTGTTGGTCCCAGTAGTGAGGTCAGATTTGTTTGTGAGTATGTATTTGCCCCTTTACATATGCCATTAAAGACGGAACCTGGCCCTGAAGCTTGCAGTCACCAGATGAGCAATTTCAGCCTGTGGCATCCAGCTTAGCAAGCAAAATGAACTTTCAGCCGTCCCAGCTGAAAGAGTCCATGGACTGTGTTTGAGCCTTTGAATTAGCAAGTGTGCCTGAACATTAGTATTTCCTTTTCACTAGTTCCTCAAAATTGTCTGAGTTGTGAGTTGGCATTGTGTGTCTAATGGAGCAGTAATTAGATTCTTTCTACCTTTGGTGGAAGATAATTGCATATAAAATATTTAAATTGAAGTTTCATCTTCCTCACTGTGCAAGGCTTAACTCATAATTATTACAGGAGTAGAGGAGCACGAATGTAAAGCCGTGCACACAAGCTGTGTCATCATTGCTTCTTGAAAAGTGGTTGCTTTAGAAATCTAAACTTGACTGTTCTTATATTTACTGAAGAATGCATTAGATGTTTTTGGTGAACACTCAAAGTGGATGATTTACCAAGAAAGCAAAGAGCCGTTTTGTTTAAATGACCCAAAGAACTTGTAACTAAAGGACTTCATGCAAATATTTAGAGGGCTTGTTTAACTGTGTTTTGCTCACTGTATTTTGATCATTGGGTCCAACTAAACCAAGCCAGATTAGTGAGTAAATCCTTTTGAGCGTTGAAGGCTAAGATGAACCATGCACGTGTGGAGTTGGAACAGATAAGAAGCTCCAACTTAAGGCTGTGCGCTTTTTGCATGAACAGTTGCACGATTACAGTGACTTATGAGAGAGGCTCGCATGAAGCCTGAGTTGCCTTTTGAAGAGCTGCTAAAAGAGGAAGACTGCTTTACTAGTTGAAGCTTTCTAATAAAAGAAATTTTTGTTTTCTTTTAAATAGATGGAGTCTGCACGCAAAGCATGGGAGAATTCCCCAAACATGGGGGAGAAGAGTTCACCAGTGACCTCAGCAGCATCTCCCATTGCTGGTGGCAGTGGCGGTAGCGGCAGCAGCAGCAACGCTGGGCCAAGCAGTGGTACTTACAGTTCTTTCTCCAGTGCATCAATGCCTCCCATTCCTGTGGCCTCGGTTACTCCAACAACTTCGCTATCAGGTACCAGATGTCAGCATTGTGCTCTTCTCTTGAATTGTTCCACGGTATTATTTCTCAAGATAGTAGATGCCCTTTGGAATTACGCTGAAAAGCTAACAGAAGTTTTGTGCTAGCAGGATACGTAAGATCTGAACAGCAGCTTCCTATGTGCCTTTGAAATAACAAGGAAATTATTCATTCAGCTCAAAACAATACTCAAAAGGCATCTCTCTGCCTGTGCTGTTCATATAGACTTGAAAGAGAAGGTAAACTCCTGTTGGCTGCTGTATTGGTTCAAGTAGATTTCGAAGCAGATGGTAGTTCTGTTACCTACCTAACTGCAGTCTTACCTTCATTTGTGCACTTGCATTTAGAGTCAAATCTTCAACAGCTCATGCCAAAGCCCTGTTGTGATAGAGCAAGCATCAACAGTGCTGGCTTTCACCTTGGTTGTTTCAGGCAAACAAGAGATACATAAATAGTTTAATCTTCACACCTTGCAGTATTAGAATTGTATGCCCAAATTTCACCTGAAGTGCTTGGAACAAGCTCTCAACAGTGAGGAGGTATTACCAATGTATGTTGTGGTATTTTGTTGCATAATTAACCAAGATGCCTACTTCAGTACTTCCATGTGCTCCTGCACTTGAGAAGGGAGATGTATTATGGTTGCAGCACCTCTTACAGTGAACTTAACAAAATTGTCTTCACTGTCCATCTTACACTGATGGAAGAAGCTGTGTTAAGTTTCGGCATTCCATACCGCTTGTGGCTGTCTCAAAACTTTGACCACTGTCAGATGAGGCTTTGAAATATCTTGAGCTGGTTTATGATGTATGACTTGCTTCTCTTCTTCTAGGAGCTGGAACATATACAACCTCCTCACTGAGTACGAAGACTGCAAGCACCTCAGACCCTCCAAATATATGTAAAGTGAAACCACAGCAGTTGCAGACAAGCAGCCTAGCTTCTGCCAGTCACTTTTCCCAGCTGAGCTGCATGCCATCCCTCATTGCCCAGCAACAGCAAAGTCCCCAGGTCTATGTGTCTCAGTCTGCAGCAGGTAATAGTGTTTGTGACTGAGGAGCCACATGTCTGCTTTTTTGGAGTTCTGAAGCTGGAGAGTTGAATGCAATCCTGGTTGTATCTGTAGTAAAGACAATGATGGAGAGCATTCTCTATAAGCAAATATTCCCTGTTTTACTCTATGCAAGTTTCTATCAGTATGTGTAAAGATAATGCTGTGGTTTTAGCTTTTTGAGGAAAGTAAGCTTGAATCTCCTGATGTACCATTTTTAAGTTGCAGAATTTTATATCATGATATAAGACCGTGAATGTCTTAGTCTTAACTTGTAGTGCTGCAGTAGTTTAAGAGCAGGATATTTTTCTTTAAAGAAAACCCTCCATACAGTTAACAGAAGTTACATGACAGTGTAGCCTGTTCTTCCTTTTCCCTCACCCAAATGCCTGTTTTGGCCTGAATCTATTGCTCATCCCTCAACAGTCGCTTGGGCCTGAAGATGCTTGTGCAAGACTGATCACTTCTGAGGGTGAATTGGAAAAGATACCAAAGCTGGTTGGGCAGCTCTTCAGTTCTGCTGTTCTCCTAGTCTCTCAGGTCACTGTCACACTGAGAAGTACTGACAGTGGCTGCATCTTTAATTCTTTATTAAAATCTTTCTAGCAGGGAGATGTTTGGAATAAGGTGCTAATGGTATTGTTCTTCCTGAGGTACAGCAGCTCAGATCCCAGCGTTTTATATGGATACAAGTCATCTGTTCAATACCCAGCATGCACGTTTGGCACCACCTTCTCTGGCCCAGCAGCAAGGCTTTCAACCAGGGCTTTCTCAGGTATTTGGGAATTTTTCTTTTCCTTTCTTTTCCGCCTTCTCTGTCCATTTTACCTTTAAAGTTCTACTAATGAGCTAATGGGGACAGGAAAGGGTGGGGCTAAAGACACTGTGAAAAGGAGGTAACGCTTGCTCTTGCCATTTCATTCTGGGGCAGGCAAGCAGTGTTTGCTCTCCACTGTTCTGAGAATGAAAGCATTTGCCATGGAAGTTGAGAGAATAAGCTTTCACTCATAAATAAACTTTAGGTGAAAGTACATATTCACAGGAGGTGTTTATATGACCATGTTAGTGCAGGCTTGTTCAACTTCTGTAGTACAAAACTGTTTGCAACCTTGCGATTCATTTAGTTTCTACTGATTATTTGCAAGCAAAATTGTGGAATTCAACCAGACAGTAATTTTCTGTATGGGGGTAATGCCAGCTCTGTGCACAGCCATGGAATTTGATGTTCTTAGTTTACTTTGTATAGTGTTACACAGATCCTGGCACACATTTAATTGTAGCTTTTCTGCATGGATTTTGTCCTTAGATATTTAATGGTTTATTTTTTATGCAGCCTGCTTCAGTTCAGCAGATCCCTATCCCCATGTATGCACCTCTGCAAGGACAGCATCAAGCTCAGCTGAGTTTAGGAGCAGCGCCAGCTGTTTCACAAGCCCAAGAGTTGTTCAACTCCTCCTTACAACCTTATAGGTAGGTAGCATATGCATTTTCCTTTGGCTTTTGAGTGGCAGAACTTAAAGAATTTGCTTCCCTGCACACTTGTGTTCCGTACTCAATAGCTGTTTCATCTTCCTGTCTTCCCCAAAATCTCTCCTGTTTGAGAGCTCTGGGGGTTGTCTAACAAGTCTGCATGTGCAGATGTAGCTGTGAGTTCAAAAGCTATGTGCAGTATTTGTGTCTTAAGGGAACCAGGGAAAAATGCTTAAAACAGTTTTTGACACTAAGAGAACAGAAGAAGAGTCTGTCCCTTTATTTCATTAATTTGTGTTGATTTTTGAATCAAACCAACACTGGTGTCTTTAAATACTTCTGAATCCTAGTTTGAGCCCCAGAGGTGGTAGAAACTTAACTTCAGGTGCACAGAGGGTAGCAGGCTGTGTTTAGAATAAATGTTCTCTTTGCTACAGAAAGCAATGGGAAGACCAATACCTCTCAAATGACATTGGTGTTCAGACAGATTTCCACTGTAAGTCTCTTCAGAGCCTTCTAGCAGTTCCTATCAAAAACGATTCACAGGGGTAGGATTCTGACAAATTTTGTTAGATTCTCTGTGGAAGCTTCTTTGGGAATTTAGCTGCAGGGTTTATCATGTGCCGTGGAAAAGGCAGAAGACTGAGGCCAGGGATACGTGGCTACACACGTATCCTGACTTTGTGCTTGGCTGACTTTGCTGGGCCAAATACTGCTTGTCTTGCTGCAGCTGACAAAGACCATTGCGAACAGTTGGCTGGCTGCAGAAACACACTCAGTCTGGCGTGCTGTCCAGATGAGCTACATGCTTCCAGCTGATCAACACAAGCCCAGTACTGATGAAGTTTGGGATTGTGGTCTTTATACTAGAGGGATTACTTTCCCCACATCTTTAGAGGTGCAGAGGGGGATAAGCTTTGAGATGTACAGGCTACTGGTTTAAAAAACAACAACAACAAATACCCCAAAAGCTTGTGAAAATGTTGTTGGCTAAATTGAAGACAGTCCTCTCCATGCACTTTGAAGGAGTTTCTCCAGTTCTCACAGTAAGAATGTTTTGTTGTTAAGGAAACGTACAGGGCAAAGACAAACCGTCATGCCGGCACATGGTCACTACACTAACAGGTTTGCAGGGCCAGTGCTGTGAGATACATACTGACCAAATGATAAAGTGACAAATGGTTTTACATCAGAAACACTCCTCTGAGCTGAAGAGCTTCGAGAGGGGCATGTATTTAAAAACTGATTCTTCAATCTGAAGGCAGCTGTTCAGCAGGCACTTCATGGAAATGTTTGGATAAATACACCTATCTTCCAACACCATCTAATCAACTAAACCATGGCACCAAGTGCCTCATACAGTCTCTTCCTAAACACCTCTAGGGATGGTGACTCCACCACCTCCCTGGGCAGCACATTCCAATGTCCAATCTCTCTGTGAGGAACTTATCCTAACCTCCAGCCTAGACCTCCCCTGGTGCAGCTTGAAACTGTGTCCTCTTGTTCTGGTGCTGGTTGCCTGAGAGAAGAGAAGAACCCCCACCTGGCTACAGCCTCCCTTCAGGTAGTTGTAGAGAGCAAGAAGGTCTCCACTGAGCCTTCTCTTCTCCAGGTTAATCAACCCCAGCTTCCTCAGCCTCTCCTCATGGGGCTGTGCTCCAGACCCCTCACCAACTTTGATGCCCTTCTCTGGACACCTTCCAGCATCTCAACATCTTTCCTAAACTGAGGAGCCCAGAACTGGACACAGGACTCAAGGTGTGCCCTAATCAGTGCTTAGCACAGGGCAGAATGACTTCCCTGCTCCTGCTGGCCACACTGTTCCTGATGCAGGCCAGGATGCCATTGGCCTTTTTGGCCCCCTGGGCACACTGCAGGCTCATGTTTAGCCTACCATCAACCAGCACCCCCAGGTCCCTCTCTGCCTGGCTGCTCTCAGCCACTCTGACCCCAGCCTGTAGCTCTGCATGGGGTTGTTGTGGCCAATGTGCAAACTTGGCACTTGGATGTGTTCAATCTCCTGCCCTTGGCCTCTGCCCATCTGTCCAGCCTGTCGAGGTCCCTCTGCAGAGCCTCTCTACCCTCCAGCAGATCAACTCCTGCCCCCAGCTTGGTGTCATCAGCAAATTTACTGATGATGGACTCAATGCCCTCATCCAGACCATCAATAAAGATGTTCAAGAGCATGATCCCAGCACTGATCCCTGGGGCACACCACTAGTGCCTGGCTGCCAGCTGGATGTGACACCATTCACCACCAGTCTCTGGGCTCGGCCCTCCAGCCAGTTCCTAACCCATCGCAGTGTGCTCCCATCCAAGCCATGGGCTGACAGCTTGGCCAGGAGTTTGCTGTGGGGGACGGTGTCAAAGGCCTTGCTGAAGTCCAAGTAGTCTACATCACAGTATCACAGTATCGCTTAGGTTGGAAAGGACCTTGAGGATCATTGAGTCCAACCTATCAACACAGACCTCATGACTAGACTATGGCACCAAGTGCCACATCCAATCTCCCCTTGAACGCCTCCAGGGTCGATGACTCCACCACCTCCCTGGGCAACCCGTTCCAATGACGAACAACTCGCTCGGAGAAGAACTTCCTCCTCACCTCGAGTCTGAACCTCCCCTGGCGCAGCTTGAGACTGTGTCCCCTTGTTCTGGTGCTGGTAGCCTGGGAGAAGAGGCCAACCCCTTCCTGGCTACAACCACCTTTCAGGTAGTTGTAGAGGGCAATGAGATCACCCCTGAGCCTCCTCTTCTCCAGGCTAAACAATCCCAGCTCCCTCAGCCTCTCCTCGTATATCCACAGCCTGCCCCACACCCACCAGGCAGTCACCTGGGAACAGAAGGAGATCAGGTTGGTCAGGCAGGATCTGGCCTTCCTAAATCCATGCTGGCTGGGCCTGATCCCTTGGCCATCCTGTAAGTGCTGTGTGATGACCTGTTCCATAACCCTGCCTGGCACTGAGGTCAGGCTGACAGGCCTGGAATTCCCTGGCTCATCCAACCGGCCCTTCTTGTGGATGGGCACCATGTTGGCAGCTTCCAGTCTTCTGGGACCTCTCCAGTGAGCCAGGACTGGACATGTCTAAATAGCTAAGTGTACTTTAAGATTGAAATAAACATCCGAGTCATTTTTTTCCCTGTGCCTTTTGGAGCTTCTGTTCTTGTATTGTGTGCAGAGTAAAAGGGAAAATTTACCCTTCTCAGGTGAAAATCTGTTCAGTAGCGCTAAACATTCTAATGAATGTGTAACTTGTGTTCTCATGGCCGACTTGTGCCTGCAGTAATAGGTATGATTTTTCAATCTTTTGCAGGTCCCAGCAAGCTTTTATGCAGAGTGGTTTGTCTCAGCCATCACCAGTAGTTCTGTCTGGTACAGCCTTACACAACTTCCCAGCTGTACAACACCAGGAGCTTGCGAAGGCACAGTCGAGCCTGGCATTTCAACAGACTTCTAATACACAACCTATTCCCATCTTGTATGAGCATCAGCTTGGTCAGGCTTCAGGGCTGGGAGGCTCTCAGCTGATTGATACACACATCCTCCAGGTAGGAAGTGCTCCAAAACACAGAACTTCTGCATTGGTTTGATGCAAAGAATGCAATAATAAACATTGCTCAGCTTGGTATAAACCCACCTCTGGGATAATTAGATAGTAGCCAAGGTGGCAGGAAATTTACAGGGCTTGGAAGAGAGTATTTCTTTAATTACACTAAGATACATTTGCATGATCTCTCAGTTGAGAACTGTCCCCCAAACTACAGGGATTTTTGCACTTCTGACACTAATTGGAGCTTCAGGTTTAATTTCTGGTATGGTGGGTAATAAAGGGCTATTTTACCACTTGCATTGGAGTCCTTTATCATAAGATGAAACCTTCAGGTTATCAGCTTCCCCTGCTGTGATTTCTACAGTACTGGTTGGAAGTACACAGTGATGTGCCATGCTGTCTCAGAGCTGCTCTCCTAAGGAATATAATGGTGTCTGTCACTCTTTTAGGCCAGAGCTACGCTCACTCAGGCTTCAAATCTCTACTCTGGGCAAGTTCAACAGCCTGGCCAGAGCAATTTCTACAACACTGCACAGTCTCCTAGTGCTCTCCAGCAGGTAAACTATGGCATGGTAAATTTCCTAAATTGTATTCTTCTTAAAAGCATGCTGCTGATGGCTTTTGTATGGTGGGGTCTGAGACAATTTTTAGTTCTTCCAAAATGAAAGAGTTGGAAATTGATAGCAAAGGAGAGCTACTGCATCATTGCTGAAAGATGGAATTGCTGAGTAGTTGGATGGCCTACAAGTTCGTGTTGCTCATTTGTCCCTGGCATCCATAGTCTATTTTTCAGTGACAGGCAAAAGGTTTTGTTGGCACAAGTGATGTTGCTAGTAGTTTGAAGCACTTGCTGCCTGTATTTGGGCAGGTATCAGTGATGGTGGAGGGAGAGAGAAACTGCAGGTGCTCAGTGCAGCAGATACTCTTTGAGATGAAACCTCAGAGCTGCTGCACGTGTCAGTAATATCAAATATGTAGAAAACTAATGAAGTCAGCAGGCAAATGTTCATGCAGGCAGGTGGGAATGACTCCAGTGATTTGAAGTTTGGGGTTTTTTTCACTGTTTTGTGAAAGAACTGATAATTTTCTGTGTGGAAGCATTCTGTCATACTTACAGGATGCCTGTGCTGGTTTGCATCTTCTCATTCTGTGTTTATAAGTGGCTTTTAAAAAAGCTTATGATGGACTGGGCATGGAAGGCAAATCACACTCTGGGCTGCATCTAAAGAAGCGTGGCCAGCAGACCAGGAGGTGATTCTGCCATTCTGCTCCGATGAGACCTTAGCTGGAGTACTGTGTCTAGCTCTGAGGTCCTCAACACAAGGAGGGCATGGATCTGGTGGTCTAGAGGAGGGCCTCAAAAATGACCAGAAGGCTGAAGCACCTTTCCTACACAAGACAGGCTGACAGAGTTTGGGTTGTTCAGTCTGGAGAAGAGAAGGCTCTGGGGAGACCTTAAAGCAGCTTCCCGGTACCTGAAGGGGGCCTGCAAGAAAGCTAGAGGGGGGCTGTTTATGAAGGCTTGGAGCACTAGGACGTGGGCAATGGTTTTAAACTAGAGAAGGTAGATTTAGATTGGACATTAGGTGGAAGTTCTTTATTATGTAGATAGTGGAACACTGGAACAGGTTGTCCAGGGAGATGTGGGAGGCTCTCTCTGCAGAGACATTCAAGGTCAGGTATGATGGGGCTCTGAGCAACCTGATCTACTTGGGGATGTCCCTGCTTACTGCAGCAGGGTTGGACTAGATGACTTCTAGAGGTCCTTTCCAGCCCAGGGCATTCTGCATTTCTATCATAACAACTTCATATGCATGAGAATTTGCCAAGACAGAAAGCCAGAAGAGTCTTAAAAAAACTAATCTCATCTGTTGGAAATCTAGTTTTAAGGACCTTTTAGAAGGATTAGTGCTGTTGATGTGTTCAAGCTTGTCTGTATCTATACTTCTAATCTGTTATCCTGAACACCAACTCTTCAACATCTGGAGAACATCACATCATCATTGCTGTCACAGTCAGAACACAATTTTGCAGATTGTGGATTGATGGTCAGAGTAGGAAATGCAGCAATTCTTGCCAGTCAGGTCACTCCTGTGGTATTTGCCTGTTTATCACTGCCATTCTGTGGTGTTCTCAGCCCCCTGCACTCCCTGATAATGCCAGCAATGAACAGGCTGTGGTTTAGGAGTTTAAGCTCAGGCTGCTGGCTGGTGGGACTCCCAGAGAAGGAAATCTAGGTTTCATTGCAGATGGTGTCCTCATGATGACTAAAATTATTCCAAGTAAATAACTAACCTCATAGACCCTCATCTGGTTCTTTCATTCTAGTTTTGAGTTCTGAGTTGAATTAAATTTAGTTTTTCATACAGTGATGGAGGTAGGAGCTGGTATGTAACTTTGTTCCTAAAAAGCCAAGATCCAAATTCTGTTGAAACTGATCATAAAGGCAGGTGAAACAATCAATTCACTGATTTGCTTGCCTCTCCCTGGGCAAATGTATGAACTCATTTAGAATAGAATAAACCAGGTTGGAAGAGACCTTCAAGATCATCGCATCCAACCTATCACCCAACACCACCTAATCAACTAACCCACGGCACCAAGCACCCCATCAAGTCTCCTCCTGAACACCTCTAGGGATGGTGACTTCACCACCTCCCTGGGCAGCCCATTCCAATGGGCAATCACTCTCTCTGTATAGAACTTCTTCCTAACATCCAGCCTAAACCTCCCCTGGCACAGCTTGAGACTGTGTCCTCTTGTTCTGGTGCTGGCTGCTTGGGAGAAGAGACCAACCTCTGCCTGTCTACAACCTCCCTTCAGGGAGTTGGAGAGTGCAAGAAGGTCACCCCTGAGTCTCCTCTCCTCCAGGCTGAGCAACCTCAGCTCCCTCAGTCTTTCCTCACAGGGCTGTGCTCCAAGCCCCTCACCAATTTTGTTGCCCTTCTCTGGACTCGTTCCAGCAAGTCAACATCTTTCCTAAACTGAGGAGCCCAGAACTGGACACAGGACTCAAGGTATGCCCTGACCAGTGCAGTGTACAGAGGCAGAATGACCTCCCTGCTCCTGCTGGCCACACTGTTCCTGATGCAGGCCAGGATGCCATTGGCCTTTTTGGCCCCCTGGGCACACTGCAGTCTCATATTCAACCTACCATCAACCAGCACCCCCAGGTCCCTCTCTGCCTGGCTGCTCTCCAGCCACTCTGACCCCAGCCTGTAGCTCTGCATGGGGTTGTTGTGGCCAATGTGCAAACTCGGCACTTGGATGTGTTCAATCTTCTGCCCTTGGCCTCTGCCCATCTGTCCAGCCTGTCGAGGTCCCTCTGCAGAGCCTCTCTACCCTCCAGCAGATCAACTCCTGCCCCCAGCTTGGTGTCATCAGCAAATTTACTGATGATGGACTCAATGCCCTCATCCAGACCATCAATAAAGATGTTCAAGAGCATCAAGAGCATGATCCCAGCACTGATCCCTGGGGCACACCACTAGTGCCTGGCTGCCAGCTGGATGTGACACCATTCACCACCAGTCTCTGGGCTCGGCCCTCCAGCCAGTTCCTAACCCATCGCAGTGTGCTCCCGTCCAAGCCATGGGCTGACAGCTTGGCCAGGAGTTTGCTGTGGGGGACGGTGTCCAAGGCCTTGCTGAAGTCCAAGTAGTCTACATCCACAGCCTGCCCCACACCCACCAGGCAGTCACCTGGGCATAGAAGGAGATCAGGTTGGTCAGGCAGGACCTGCCCTTCCTAAATCCATGCTGGCTGGGCCTGATCCCTTGGCCATCCTGTAAGTGCTGTGTGATGACCTGTTCCATAACCTCGCCTGGCACTGAGGTCAGGCTGACAGGCCTGGAATTCCCTGGCTCATCCAACCGGCCCTTCTTGTGGATGGGCACCATGTTGGCAGCTTCCAGTCTTCTGGGACATCTCCAGTGAGCCAGGACTGCTGAAAAATGATGGAGAGTGGCTTAGCCAGCTGATCTGCCAGCTCTCTCAGCACCCTAGGATGGATCCCATCTGGTCCCATGGACTTGTGGGGATCCAAGTGGCTGAGAAGAACTCTAACTCCCTCCTGCTGGATCACAGGGGAACTATGCTGCTCCCTGCCTCCAACTGCCAGCTCTGCAGGCCAGGCTCTCTGGAAGACAACCTGTCCTGCTAGTAAAATTTGAGGCAAAGAAGGTATTAAGTACCTCTGCCTTTTCCTCATCTTTAATTACTATGTTCTCTTCCATGTCTACCAAGGAGTGGAGGTTGTCCTTGCCCTTTCTTTTGCTATTAATGTATTTATAGAAGGGCTTTTTGTTGTCCTTCACAGCAAATGTGCTTTTTCCTCCCTAATTTTTTTCCTACAAGACCTAGCAACATCCTTAAACATTCCATGGGTTGCCTCACCTTTCTTCCAAAGATGGTACACCCTCTTTTCAATATAGCACAAATCATAAAGCTGTTAAATAATGGCCCTTATGTATGTTACTGGTGATTTTGTGCCTTTTTTTTCCCCAGGTGACAGTACCTTTGCCAGGATCACAAATTTCTTTGCCCAACTTTGGATCCACAGCACAGCCACTCATTGCCCTACCCCAGTCTCTGCAACCACCACTACAGCACACACCACCGCAAGCGCAGGCTCAAAATCTGAGCAGGCCTGCACAAGTAACCCAGCCCTTCAGAGGCCTGATCCCAGCAGGAACACAGCACAGCATGATTGCTGCAACTGGAAAGGTAACCACATGCGTAAATGCACAGCACAAAAAGGAATACAAAGCTCAGCTGAATGCTGCTTTGTAGAGCCAGCATTGCAACATGTGCTGACTCTCGAATCTCAAAATCTGCCTTGGTTTTAAAAGGTAGGGAGGGGAAGGTAGAAAAGCTGGTCAAGGTTAGTTCCTTCGTGTCTGGGTCTGTGCATTTTGGGAAAGTTTAGCTGAGATTTTGTAGCTAACTTGATGCTAGTCCACTTGCACTGTAGGAATACCTGTTTTGATAATGACTTTGTGGAGACTAGTAGAGTATTTTGTGCAGAAGCCCAGCAGAAAATAGTCCAGAGCCATTGTCAGAGCTGCAGGCAAACAAGGATACACCGCCAGGGCTGCTGTCTGATTCTGCTCATCCCTGTGCTTGTTCCTTTGTTTGCTGTACAGCATCAGGTCTTCCCAGAGCAGCAAACTGGAGTTTTAGGAATTTCAGTGAACTTTGTATCATCTGTGACCTTAAACTGGAATTCAGCTGTACTAACATTGCTTGGAGGTCTGCTTCCCTGAGTGGCACAGCAAGGTGCACATAGAGAACTTAGCATTGCATGCAAGGCAGGAGCTTTGAGAAGTTAAAAAACCGAAACCGCCATCAACAGGGCTGGTCTTGCAGCTGAAGAAAATTCTCCAGTAAGGAGGTAACACTGAAGCAGTGCAAGAAGCTGGAAGTATTCAGGAGGGAAATCTCCTCTGCTTTACCTGGAACTGATGTGATAGTTGCCAGTGAGGAGATGTGTGGAGCTGCCTTAGATGCAGTCAGAGATTTACACGCAGCTGCGGCTTTTGGGTAGTGTGCAGCACAATGCAGTTGCAGCATACTTTCAGGCAAGCAGTGGGTGATAACATGGGATGTGAACACAACTAAGTTGTCTGATAGACACAGCAAGGTCTTTCCCCAGCTCTGGGAGTAATCTAGCTCTGGAGCTGCATCTGAAATCCTGAAGAGTGTGTGGCCTCGATTTTAGGGTGCTTTTGAATATAAAGTACCCTGTTGTCCCAGTGGCTTACAGCTGTGATAAGAAAAATATCTCTGTCTTGGACACATCCTGGACAATAATGACAACTAGAATTCCCCATCTCCTAGGTGAAAATTTCATCCTGTCACCCACTAGAGTATGTGGTGGGTTTTGTACCATGCACTTTTCTGGCTTCAGAGGATCTGGCCAAACTTTCTCACCATTATTACTTTTAAAAGCCCATCTTCCAAGCTGCAGTGGCATGTTTCTTGCTGCAGTTGTCTGTGGAAAGTGGTCACTTGTTTCAACAAGAAATTAAGAGCTGCAGTACGATGATGGCCTTAGGTGACAGCCTTGCCCTGTGTTAAGGGTTCCTTCGTGTTCCTGCTAAATAAAGTCAACTTAAACCAGCCCCCACGTTTAATCTATTGATGGTTGATGTTGTGCTTGATAGCTATGTGTGGAAAGATACTGTTCCCGAGACTAATTTATTCTGTTGAGTGTATCTGCAAAGCAACATGGAAGATTCATTGTTCCAGTTACAGATCAGAGCTGTTTTGCATGAATGACAGCTCCATTTTTGCTATACTTTTGGTGTTTGGGGTGGTTGTTTTTTAGAGATGGAATGGTTTATAGCATTCTTCAATATTTATCAGGATTATATCTTGATATTTTCATGTGGTATTTGAAATGAGAAAGGCAGTTTCAACTCTGAAACACTTTTAGGGCCGAATACCAGATTGGAAGGGACCCCAAGGACCATCTAGTCCAACCTTTTAATGTAGGGAGGTCAAAGTAGAAAGCCAGCAACATTGCTTGAAGTGCCAAACCACGCAGGGAAATTGTAGGCAGGAGGCTGACAATGTGGCTTTCATTTCCATTGGAAGCAGAATATACTTTGTCAGGTACTTCCTCACATATTGGGGAAAATGTGAGGTCAACAAGCAATTAGTAAATGTAATTTGTCTTTGAATTAGAATGGATGTGTTAATTGACATATTTTTCAGATATCAGAAATGGATCTGAAGGCCTTTGGAGGTGGCATTGATGTTAAACCTGGAACACCGCCAGTCACTGGTAGAAGTACCACTCCGACCTCCAGTCCTTTCCGGTAAATCCGTAGTCATCAAATCTGCTGTAATTGACCAGAAGCGCATAGCTGAGAAATAAAACAGTCATGATTTATTTTAATTAAACACAATTAAGTTATGTGAAATGGGATTGTACCAGGAAAACCCAGAAGTGGCAGGGAAGATGTACTTCAGGGTAGGAGTTTATCTGAACTGCAGTGCTCAAAGTAAAAACCCTTCCAGGCTTACTCCGCAGCTGTGGCAGCAGTGGTTGGATGACCGAGCGGTGTCGCAAGGTCCCTGTAAGCTCCTTGGAACAAAAGCTGCTAGGGAAGTTAGGAAGCTGTGTACAGATTTGCTTGGCTGACAGAGCTAACAGCGTTTTTCTCCTGTGCCCATGCACTTCAAGGGAAACAAGGCTGACTGCTTGTGGATGAAGTTAGTAGTGGGCTGAAGGAACTTGAAAATGGAGTTCTGCTACAAGATAGTTTTCATCTTGAAAGCTGCACTCCTGTGTGTAGTGACTGTGTTTGGTGGCTCACTCTGGCAGACAATAGTGTTGATGGCATAAAAACAAGAGTTTTAACTCAGTACTTCACCTAATTAAAAAGTGAAGGGATGAGGAAGAAGAAACTTGAATTGGGAAGCTTGCCAATATTTAGGACAGCTGACTCAATGGCATCTTACATGCTTCTAGCAGCTACAGTAGGGCTTATCATAAGCTTTTGCTCTTAAGTGTAGAGGTGCTGGCAAGATTAACAGTCCAGCAGATCTGAGGAGTTCAAAGCGAAACCTGAACAGAGGCTTCTTTAAGCTTACAAAACGTTGTTGTGTATTGAGTTCAGCTGACTTGCTTGCTGCCGGTGCCCTGATGCTGATGTTAAGTGTATCACCTACACACCCTGCGTGAGACCTGCAAACCAGGCTCCGTTTCCTGAAGAAAGCTGACCACTCTGTTTGGTGCCCTTCCCCCAGATAACCTTTCAGGCTTCATTTAATTCACAGTGATTCAACACCTCTTAAAAGTATTAATAGAGATCATGGGGGAGGGTTTTCTGTGGATTCTTAAAATCTGTTCAAGTGCATTTTGAAATATTTGACAACAGGTCAGAGTGGCAGCAGCTGGTCGTGGCAGCTTCTGCTGCGCATGCCTAGTGCCTGTGGTGACAGGCTCTGAACCTGAGATCACAGACCACACAGTGTAAAGGAGTAGGACTGAACGTAAGATAGCAGGGATGGGAAGGGGAACACGCTTGACAGCAGTGTTTGTCAGCAATGCTTTGGGCAGAGGTGTGTTTCATACAGACTTTACGCTGGAATCTCGCCGTATCCATATTTCTGTTTATGGTTTCTCATTGTATTCTTAAGCTCTGAGTTTATTTGCGTTTGATACTAACAGTAGAAGAATATTTGATACCAGCTTCTCTAAGAGATTATTTTTCCCACTCCGGTGTTGAATTTCTAGTTAAGTTGTAACTAAATGTCCTCTGAGTGAGAATAGCTTGATTCTAAATGGTGTTCCTTTCTTTAGGGCCAGTTCTACAAGTCCTAACAATCAGTCCAATAAAATGAATAGCATTGTCTACCAGAAGCAGTTTCAGTCGGCAGCTGCTGCTGTGAGAATGACACAACCATTTCCTGCACAGTTTGCACCACAGGTAGGTGACTGGTGACCTCCTACAAAGAGATCAGTTTGTATGACCTGCTAACTAACTCTTGTGTTTCCTCAGGTTTTGTCATGGGGAGATACAAAATGGAATCCTTAAATGAAATGGCATGAGAAAACTGGATTTGAGATAAAAGTCCAAAAACCCCTCTGATCGTGCTAACCAATAGTGCAGAGTTGATGGTGTCTCTAACTTTGGGAGCTCTGTGCACACCAAGGAATTGAGTGTAGTGAATGGTGTAGAGCAGGCAGGTGTTCTGCTGGCTCCTCCATGCAGCTGTAGGGTACCTCATCCTGCAAAACCAGATTGTTTGGGGAAGGAGAGAAGCTTCATGTCTCAGAAGGGTCCCAGTGCATATTTTAAATGCTTAAAGACAAAGCAGATGTGCAATTGTTTGTCTGAGATGCAGCTCTGAAGTAGTGATTGAGCAGTTCAGGCTGGAAAGGGTCTCTGAAGGTCATGCAGTCCATACAGAGCAGGGCTGATGGCAGAAGGTTTGGTTCATTTCTGGCATTGCAGGGAGCACAGCTTACAGGGGTGGTGCATTCTTGTTTCAGGTGACTGTAGCCAGGGTGCCAGGAAAATGTAGTCTCTGTGAAAGTGTAGGAGATTTCTGTGTCTCTTAGCATTTGGAGTGTTTGACTACAGGACTTGATTGTTGGATTGCCACCAGCAGAAACTACCTAGACTTGCAGGGCTTCTCTCACAAGTGACTCCTCCTCTGCCTTGCATGGCTCATCTTCCTTATTACTTGCTGGGTTTCAGTTGCTGGTCCTACTTTCAGGCACAGCAGCACCACAGGGCTGTTTTTCCCTGGAGTTCTTAACAGCCTGTTTTCTTGTCCTCAGTTGGGCAGCAGAGCAGCAGCTTTTTTCCCTTGAAGATAATGCCAACGTGCAATCTAGTTGGCAGTTTTCTAATTGCAAAATGTCTCTTCTTGTTGTTTTTCCCCCACTTAGATCCTCTCTCAGCCTAACCTGCTCCCTCCATTGCTCAGAGCCCCATATACTAACACCTTCCCAGCGCCCCTTCAGAGGCTGCCAGTAGTACTGCATAGTCAGAGGCCGTCGCAGATGACCACAGGCCTTATGAGCCACCCTCATTTACCACGTGTGGCCAGAGGGCTTTGTGGATCAGTGTCTGGAGCCAGAGGCAATCAGGCCCAGGCTGCGATGAAGGCTGAACGAGACATGAAGGTTAGTATTTGAACAGCAGTGCTGTGAACACCAGTGCAGTCTTGACAGCTTGTAGGACAGGAATGTGTCTGCAAATCATGTCTTAATTACAATGCCTCTAGACCCAGAGCTGGTAGTCAGGCCTTCAGCAGCTGAACAGAGACCTCTTCTAAACCCTGGGGGCTTTTTAATAAGACCTTTAGACTGAAAAAAATGTAGGGAGCATTCCTTTCTCAAGTGGTCTTGTACTCAGAAGTTGTGAAGCTGCCACTGCTCTCAGAGGGTGTCTGACAGCTAGGTGTCAGGAACCTGGACTCTGTCAATGAGTGATGAAACCTACAAATCTGGCTGTTGGCTCCCATTTCGCATCTGCCTCCCCAGCTCTGAGCAGCAGTATGAACCGTCCCATTCCAGCCAGCCTCACTCCCTGGTGACTGGAGATTGACTTTATAGTGGTTTGAAATGCCTAGGATGAATTCTCTCTGTGGTAGAATGCAGTAACTTGCTACAGTCCACAGAAGAGGTGGCTGCATTTCAGTACTAGGTGATGTGAGATATCAAACTTGTTAAAGCACTTTGGGACCCTTCAGGTTGAAGCAGACTCAGGACTGCAGTCTGTATAGGGACACCGTTGTACACATTGCCTGTTTCTGCTTGTTAGCTGCCTGTAGATAATAACAAGGGCCTCCTTCATCTACTGCCATTCACCATAACCCATGCACTGAAGTGTAAAAGCAGAAGTGTGGTTTTCTCTGACTACGTCTGGTTGCAGGAGAGTTGGTTACCCCTTACATGCTAGGTGTTTGGTCCATTTAGTTTTCTGCCACCAGCTTTTGCTAGCTCACTGGGTGATGCTTAGTGTATTGCCTGAGTCTCTCTTAGGAATTGAACCTAGCCAGCCATAGCAAACATTAACACATAGCCCTGGGTTTCTGAAAACAGAGTGTGAGTTATTCTGTCATGCTTGGTTACTTCTGAGCCAGTCTTCCAGTCTGCTAGCCCTAACCTCAGGGGATGGCTACAGTCCTTGCAAAATATTTCAGGTGTCCATCTGACACCAATAAAGTCAGCCTGTTGCTGCAGTGCTGGACAGCAGAGCTCACCAGTTGAGTTACTTGGAGCAACTACATGGTATTAAAGCCAAAACCTCTTGTTCCAGGCTTTTACCGGTTTGTCTCATCTTGTCCCTCCCTCTCAGCCCTGCTTTCTGTAGAAACATATAAGACACTTGAGGAGGTACCCAGAGGCTTAGTCTCTGTGGTGTAGTTAGGGCTCTTTGCATTAAGACAGGGCTTTAAAATGGTATAAAAGGTGCTTGACTGCACTGGCAAAATCCATGCAGCTGCTAAAAGATCGAACTCTTAGTGTGCCCCCTGCTTGGCTGAGTCTGGGCAGGAAAGCGGAGTGCTTGGTCTGAAGCATCTGGTCAGCACACTGCTTCTAGTGAAAGCTCCAGTGCAGGACTGGCTGAAACACAGTGTGAAAGGCTGAGCTTCCCAGGCTCAGTCAGGGTTACCAGCAGCATTCAGCAGAGGGATCTGCAGGAAGCTGGGCAGCTGTTTGTGCTGCCTGGACCAAGCTCCCAGTTTCAGTGGTTAGCAGATAAGGCTTTGGCTTACCTACAGCACAGCCTTGAACCTGCTTCACTTGCACATCCCTGTCGCAGGCTCAGAAATCTGCATCTAGAACAGGGAGAAGAATGTGCTCAGACCAGATGCTGCTGCTGCTGTGGCAGCCCCTGTGCTTGGGAAGTCCAGAGCATGCAACAGGGGCAATGGCAGCTGCCAGGGCCCCAACCACAGCGTCAGGGCATGGGCAGCATGCAGATGTAGGCATCTTCTGGTTGTGTCTGACCCTTACTGGGGAGTGAAGCTTCGGTTTTGAGGCTGCTGTAGGCATAGTTAGCACGTTTTAAGCTGTGCGGTAATAATGGCATGGGAAGATGTTAAATAGTGCTTCAAACTGTTGGCCTTGCTTCTTTTTTCTGAGGTGAGGATTAGGAAGAGCAAGGGAAGCCTAGGCATGACATTAAGCTACTACTGAGGAGCCAAACTTCCACATGTTGTGACATCTTGGAAAGCAGCTGGATGGACAGTACGTTTCTAGAAGGTCTGGCCACTGCCGTCAGTCCTTCCTCTTTCATTTAGGGAATACTTTGGTGCAGTCACTGTTCTCCAGTGCCTCTCTTCAGTAAACATGTTTTCTCCCTTCCCTTAAGGCAAAGCAGAGAGCAGAGGTACTTCAGTCCACCCAGAGATTCTTTTCTGAGCAGCAGCAGCAGAGCAAACCCATAGGAGGCAAAGCGCAGAAGGTGGATGAGAACGGGAGCAAACCCACAGAGGCGATCGCTGACTCTTCAGGAGTCTGCCAGGACAAAGCAGAGGAGAAAGCTGCCCCCACGCCTCCTGCCGCAACCAAGCCTGTTAGAACCGGACCAATCAAGCCTCAGGCAATCAAAACCGAAGAAACAAAATCTTAGAGGCTGTGTCTCCATGGAGGTGGGGGAAGGGAGAGGGTAGGTGAGATGACAGCAGCATGAATATTGTAGCCCAAAGGGCAAGACAGCAGTCCTCTCTCCCTGGAGGGCTCTCAGCAGCACAGAGGGACACAGGGGCTGCTGGCAGTTCTGGTGCAAACTGCTGCCTGTCCAGCTGAGCTGCTGGGTTCTTTGGGCTTGTATCTCCTCTCAGCATGAAGGCTGCTTTTGGCCTGTGCACGTTCTACACGTGTGTGTGTTTGGCTTACACACACCCCTGTGCTTCCCAAGGGGAAAACAGTTGAGAAACAGAAGAGTGGGGAAGAAGGTGCTTGGGGAGGTGTGTTCCTAGCTGATGAGATGAGTAGTCTTACTTTTTTCAGGCTCTGATCTTCAGCTGCTATTTATCTTTTTATAAATCCATGCAGATCTGAAGGTGGTGCTGGGCCAGGCCATGTGTGTGAAGTTTGTAGTGACTCGTAATAAAGTGAGGGACTCGCAGCTGGTATTTTGCCTTTGCCAGGCAACCTCTGACCCCCCGCAGCACAAAGAGTGAGGCTGATGATGTGGAGTTTCCCTCGGAAGGCAGTGCTTTGCTGGCTGCTGCTTGGATGACAATTACTGTATCTAGATCACCGTATGAAAATGCTCCTTGGCCACTGTGCTCTCTCTGCCCGCTGCCCCTCCGTCGCTCACCTCTGGAACCGAAAGGTTCATTGCATCAGTAGTCAGGTTTGTTCTGCTCACCTCTCTCCAGCCGTCTCTCTACCATGCGAGTGATCTTTAAACGGTTTCCAGCTTATGTCTGTATACAGCAACGAGCACTTAGAGCTGTGCCACAAGAAGAGAAACCTTACCAGGTGAAAGAGTTTTTCTCCAACGGTGCATTCTTTCTATCAGAGCTGCGTCGCACCACCTCCTTGCCCACAGTGTGCTGGAAAGTAGAATCAAGTCAAATCAATGCCTTTTTAATTGTACCCTCTAGTATTCTAGCTGTAGGACAGTACTGTATGATACTTCTGTGAATGTAAGATACCCTGTACCTGCTTATGATATGTAGTAGTGACTGTGCTATACTGGAGCTGTTTTTAATAATGTTACTCTAGAGGTTTTTTTCCAGACAATGACTGAAAAAAGCTAATAAAAAGCACCAGGTACCACATCAGTAGCAGAACTTGCTGGGTTTCTTGCTGGGTTTCTTGCTGGGTTTCTTGCTGGGTTTCTTGCTGGGTTTCTTGCTGGGTTTCTTGCTGGGTTTCTTGCTGGGTTTTTCTCTTTTCTTTGTTTCTCTTTTCCCTTTTTCTTTTTTACTTTTTTTGGAAGGAAGAGTGAGTTGAGAGTCTAATGTGTATAATTTTGTTCAAATGACTGCAGAAGCTGGAAAGGCTGTTGCTGCTATTGATGCCCTAGTGAATTGCTGTTGGTTATCTTTTTATATAAATATATATATAATTTGAATTTTTGGAAACTAGCTGTGATGTCAACTTTGGAAAAAAAAAGTATCCCACTTGTAGTGTGAGTTGGCATTGTACAGAAATTAACAGCCATATTGGTCTAGAAATGTTAAACTTAATTTTTTTTCCCATTTGTACAGGGGTAAGGCACTGTATTAAATATGTATGGTCTTATTTACATGGGTTTGATTACAGAACTAATAAAGTATTCTCTAAATAACGCTCCCGGGGTCATCTCCTGATTAGCGCAGCGCTGCGGGCTGCAGGGAGGCCACCCAGGCGCCATGCACCGAGCCCAGAGCATGCCCTGCAGCTGGGAAAAACAGACTCCTTCCTGTTTCACCTGGCCTTTCCCATCTTCTCCTCCAGTGCAGCTCCCTGAGGACACTGCTCTCTAGCTCCGCAAGGAGGCTGTCAGTTGTGATTGCAAGTCAATCTGTCTTCAGCTTACTGGTGAGCTGCCTGGTGGTGGAGGTTTGCGCTTTCTTTTGTAGAGAAGAGCTTCTCATCAGAGACCAGGGTGAACCCAGCAGGATGCTATCATTTTTGCTGGTGGGTGACTGCAGGTGCTGGCTGCACAGCAAGGGGCTGCTCAAGCAAGAGGTTTCCTTGATGTGAGCCTTCCCATGGACACGGGAGGCTTCCGTGTGCTCTGCCGAGCTGCTCCCTTTCCACCTTGGCAAGCAGCACACAGATGCTATCACAGTTACCGACTTGTGCCTCTCAGCATGGGGCAGTACCAGGGGCTAAGCATCCTGGCCTGCAGTTTTGGGGCTGAAGGCATCCCTGGCTCTCTGCCAGAGGGAGGGTAAGAGGCACCAGAGAGAACTTGGTTCATAACAAACACCAGCAACCTCATGTTTGGTCTGAGAAGTAATTCCTGCCTTGAGAGAAGAGGCTGGCTTGCACTCACCTCAGTGCAGGGGAAAGAGCCAGCTGAGGGTGTCGGAGGGGCTCTGCAAGCACTGATCTCTCTTTGGCTGGGGGTGTCGCTGCCAGCCCCGTGGTGGTTCAGAGCAGGCAGAGCTGCTCATGCTTGGCTGGGGGGGAAGTGGTGGTTTGGCAGCACCAGAGGAGCTGGAGCCCTCTCCTGTCAAGGCTGGTTCTTTCGGGGGGTTAGAACTGCAGCAATACAGAGTGCTGTAATCCTGAAACGGAGCAGTGGACAGGAGTAACCTCTGAGCAGGTGACACCACAGGTTAATGGCCTTTTCTACAGGAACTGTACAAGCACAGCTGTGGTAAGGGCTTGGGGTGAGGAGGATGAAGGCTGTGAAACTATTTTAATCTATACATGTGCTGTGAAAGTGCATTATGCTGCTCTTCCCCTGTTTTGAGGTTGTCTTCTGCCTGCTTCATATGGGAGACTCCCTAAACATGGGAAATGTTTCACTGGACTCTCCTCTTTCTAAGGAAATGCTGCTAAAGGACTAAGCTTGAGTTCTCCAGTAAAGATGTAGAAAAGTCAAATCACAGAATGTTAGGGGCTGGAAGGGATCTCAAAAGGTCATCCAGTCCAACCCTCCTGCTGAGCAGGATCACCAAGAGCAGATCACTCAAGATCCCACAGCCAGCTCTGGGAATGTACCAATCTGTTGGCTGTTTCTTGTACTGAGCAGAACAAGCAGGCTGTTTCTGCAGAAACTTAATTAAAAGCCAGTGCTGGAGCACTTAGTGCATCCAGATAACCCAGCCTTGATGTGTGCCTCTCCAAAACGGCCCTGAAACACCCTGGCTGCCTCGGAGGCCAGGTTTGAGCTTTGTCACTGACCTCAGTTCATTGGGTATTCTGACATTTAACCAGCAACCTTGCTCCTGCCCATTTATGCTGGGATAGATCTTGCTGGTTTGATTTGAGTGGGATTTGGGGTGTAATCTCCCTCTCTCCCTCTTTTGATTTATTTTATTTATTCTAGGACTCTGGTCATCACAAATAATTGTGCTGAGCCTCCCATAAATTAGAGACCTGTTTTGTTTGGGGAATTGACAGTTTGGGGGTTTTCTTAACAATGCTCAGTCTGAAAGAAAAACCACACATGCCACGAAGCAAACCTAACAGGATTTTTGTTTGCTGCTTTTCTCAAGGGTGGGAGCTGAACTGGTTAATGTGTGAGTGCGGCCAGCTCCAGCACACGCGTGCACACACACCCCACACACCCCCTCTGTTCGGGCTGGCTTCCTGCTGGGATGCGGGAGGGGAGGGGACTGGGCTTGTTTTCGCAAAGCCTGTTAAGTAAAGCTGTGTATTCAGCGCTGCTCAGCTCCAGCCCAGCTCTCTGGAAATCCTGTGCATGCTAGCTTGTCTTCATTTATTTTAGTCAATTAAACGATGGACTTCCCAGCCTGAAAAGATTCCCCCTGGTTCTGGCAGCAAGTGGGGAGGTGGGAAGGGCTGGGGCTGTCTTGCCTTTGGTGTCTCAGCTCACTGAGAATTCATGGGTGCTGGTGCTCCGCAGGGACCTTCAGACAAGCCTTCCCTTTCATGCTGGGGCTTGCCTCGTGCATCTGGGGTGCTGTGGCCCCATCCTGCTTTGGGACAAAAACCTCGGTGGCAGCTTTTCTGAGCCTTGGGCAGGCGCCTGCTTGCCCAGCTACCCTTGGATGGATTGGGTCAGCTGCCTGCCTTCCTCCTCTCGGCTGTGGTGGGTACATGACAGCCCCCGCCTGCTGCTGCCAACCGCCGTAGCTGCCTTCATCTCCCGGCTTTGTTGCCCTGGACTTAGCCTTGTTTCCTTGCACCAGGGCCCAGGCAGCTGCCCCTCCCCGACAGACTTTTGCAGCAGGATAGCCCACGATGAAGCAGTAGTTTATTGCAGCAGCTGTGTTCAGTCACAGTGAGTGTCCTCTCCCCATAGTGAGAGCTGGGAAGCACAGACGCATGTCCTTCTACACCCCTCAGGTGTCCTCATCCTACCATCATGCACAGGGACAGTGGGGTGGTGAGGGCTTGCCAGGCTGCACGTTGGCAGCTGCGTGGGTGTATGACTGACTGGGGGACACACCTTAGAATGATAGAATCAATAAGGTTGGAAATTACCTCAAAGATCAAGTCCCCCTTCGCTCCTAGTAAGCATCCCAGCCCCATGCCAGTCCTGCCAAGGAGTGAGAAAGGGCCTTTCAACCTCTGCCTCAGTGTGCTAGGGTCCCACCCTATGCCCCCATGTCAGTCCCCTATGGTCTGTCCCATTCCCCCACCCTCCCCAGCCTGTTGCTGTGGTCTGGCAGGGCCCTTTTCCCGTTTTCCCCCACCCGAGACTCACCAGGACTGCCCTCACCGTGGAGTATGTGCTGCCTGCAGCGAGCACCCCCTTGTCTCCTGCCCTTCTAGAAGTGGTCAGAGCTGACTCCGGGCAGGTCCCAGCAGTGCTGTCTTCTTGCTGAGCAGCCCAACACTCCTGTGCTGTGGCAGTAAGGGAGGGCTGCCTCTATCCCCAAATCTCTCCCTGCCTGTGCTGCCCTGCAGCCTTGGCCAGCCCAAGCCCCATCCCTGTCAGCTGGAGCTCTTTAATCTTTCCCATTTGGCAAATCTCTGGACTTGAGTTCTGAAGCTTTAATTCTGATTCAATGTTGTGGGCAAGTCACAGCCCTTCTTCACACTACAGAAAGGTGCTCCTGGGTTCATCATGCCAGCAGCTGCCTCCCAAATATGGCATTTTATTGGCCAAAGCTTCACACCTCTCTTCCTCAGCACCCTCAGCCTGTCAGTGCCCTGAGGGGGGGCTCCAGCCCATAAACCCCTCAGGAAACCCCAAGTTCAGAAAGACAAGGTGCAAGGTGGTGATGGGCAACATTAATTGTGCCAGGTTCCCATGCATCCCCTGGGGGACGGGGCTGCTGCTGCCCCATCTGCCCCAAAATCCAGGGAGGGAGGGGAAGGAAAAGCCTCCTGTAAACTTTCTACAATAGAGCCACAATGATGTGCTCTGACCTGGCCCTGGTAGCTGTACATCGTATGGCTGGGCAGGGCCTGGAAAGCTGAAGCATGTGGCTGAGAGGGGCTGGGCATGCCCAGAGGCTGCTCAGCTGTGGGATACTCTACCAGCACTCCTCATCCCTGCTCTGTTAGCTTCTTTTCCCCCCGCCCCCCAGTCAGATAAGACTGTGCAATTAGTGTCTGTACTCCCTGCTGCTTTCTCTCCTGTCAGATGATGGAGGGGGCTGAGCTCTGGGCTGCCACAGGGCACCAGCAATGTGGGATGCAGAGGGGATTGAAGGCTCTCTGGAGGAGAGCTTGGCTCTGCAGGGCTGCTCTTCTCTAGGCCAGCCTGCACTGGGGAGGTCTCCCCAAAACTGCTGCTGCTGGGGGAGGATCTGGGGGGCAGCAGTGATGCTCCTGCTTAGCTGGAGCCTGCAAACACAAACCATGGCCTCATAGCAGGGATCACTGCTTGCAACCAGGAAAAACATTTATTTTCAGGTGAGTCCCTCTCAAACAGCCTTCCCCTTGCTCCCACTGCCAACCCTGTCCAGCCTTTGCTATACCTTGACCCCCCTGCCACTACTGTAACTTCAGGATAGCTATGCTGGGTGCTCCCCAGGGTATGCTGGCACAGCATAGGGCTGGGTACCACCATGGCACATCCAAACCATGCTGCAGCTATAGAGAGGTGTTGCACTGGCTTGGCCAAGCTCTGGAGAAGCACTTAACCTCTCTCTGCTGCACTCAAGCATGACAGGATGTTGATGGAGGCGCCCGTGAGGATGTTTGTGGCCCTACGGTGGTGCACTGGGCACTCCCGGCCAAGCTGGGGAGAGCTGAGGAGCAAAGTGGAATGCCAAGGCACGGATGGGAGTGGCAGGGGCTGAGCCAGCATGTCCCCAGCCCCAGCTCATGCACGGGAGAGGCGCACAGGGTAGGTGACCATGTTGAAGCTGTCCCAGGCAAAGAGCTGCCGCTCGGTGGGGTTGTAGTCCACCATGCTGAGGTAGCGGAAGCGATTCTGGAAGGGGATGCTGAGGGCCCGGCTGGCACCAGTGGCTGTGTCGTAAGCGAAGTTAATAGTGGCATTGGGTGCCGAGTAGCTGCTGACGGTGTAGAGCGTGCCACAGATGACAAAGGAGTTGGCCACCCCCCGCTTGCGGATGTTGGTCTCCCAGGTCTGCTGGATGTCCAGCGTCTCGGGGTTCAGCTTGGAGAGGACGATGGCTCCTCTGGCCTTCTCGGTGCTGTAGATCACCCAGAGCCCTGTCTCGTCCACCGCCAGATCGATGTCAGTGTAGCCGCCCCAGGCGTAAGGGTACTGCCCGTGGTAGCCAGCGCCGGGGATCTCTCTCTCGGCCGTGACAGCCTCTTCCCGCAGGTCGTAGCGGGCCACGGCTCGGGAGCGGCGGGGCTGGAAGAAGAACCCCCCGCGGTAGATGACGGCCCCCGTGCTCTCCAGGGGCCGCGGCAAGATGTGCACCTTGTCGGGGTAGCCGCGGGCCAGTTGCTCGGCTGCCTCGTACTGGAAGAGCTGCCGGACCTCCGTGCCCACCGCGTCCACGCGCCAGGTGGTCTCCCGGGTGAAGGGGGTCACGGGCTCGGGGTCCTTCATCCATACGCCATACTTGCCGGCGATGGACTCTGCCCGGCCGAAGACGATCGGGTCCCCTACCCACACCAGCTCGCCGCAGCCTGCTCGGGGCGAGGAGGGGAGAGAAAGGGAGGTCACAGCTCGGCACGGCCCGGCTAGCCCCGCGCAGGGCCCCGCGGGGTGCGTGAGCCGGAGCACGGAGCCGCCCGGCCGTGCCGGTGGCGGTACCTGAGTCCTTGCCTCCCGGGCGGCCGGTCTCCTCCAGGAGACGGGACACAGGCACCTCGGTCCTCTCCGACTGCAGCTCCTGGTAGGCGAGGGGCTGCGGGTCCCATCGGGGGGCTGCAGGAGGGCCAGGCGCAGCGTGAACAGGGGCTGAGCCAGCCCCACTCAGCTCTGTGCCTGCTTTCATCGCCATCGGGGGCTCCGCGCCAAATTATTGCCCCACAAAGCGCCAATGCCTTGGTCAGGAGCCCGGTGCCCCATCTCAGTGAGTCCGGGCATATCCGTGACATGCTGACGGGGACCTCGCTCCGCAGCTGCTAACGCTGGTGCCCTCCCGGTGTGAGGTTTAATACTTGCTGGCAAGAAACTCTAACCCCCCCTAGATTAGTTTGGTTCCCCGCATGGCCCCTCTGCTGCGGGGCAAATGATGGGATAGGGCGAGCCCTGAGTGAGGGATGAGGAGGGGTTTAGTGCAATGGGTTGCGACACCTCACACCCCCACCCCCCCACACACCCGGGTAGGGCCGATCCCTACAGCAGGTGAGCATCCCGCCCGGGTCCCCAGGAGCCGGGAACAGCAGTACGTGGGGACCAGCAAAGGGATTTAAACAGCGCCTGGAAGGGATGCGGCGGCGGGGACTCGGTGGCCCCAGCACTTACCTTTGCCAGGCGCCCGCGGTGGGTCGCGACCGGGCCCCTCCCCGCCGGGGAGGCAGCGGTTGGCCCGCAGCCGTGTGATCTCCTGGGCGCTGCTCTCCAGCCGCCTGCCTAGCTCCTCTTTTTCCCTCTCCAGCCGCCCCTTCTCCTCCTCCAGCCGGGACTTGGCCCGCAGCAACTCGCTGTAGGCAGCTTCCAGGCGAGAGGCTGAAGCTGTTTGCTGGGGATCCCATGCGTCCCCCGCCTCCTTTCCCCGCGGCCCCGAGCTCCCCATGCCCCGCTCCCAGCTCTCCAGCCGGCTCAGGCGGGCGGCAAGGGAAGCCAGCTCAGCCCGCAGCTCCAGCACGCCACCGGCATCAGGGCAGGCGGCCTCGACGGGGCTGGCTACCGAGAATGAGTAGGTGCAACGGCCGGTGCTGTCATCGGCACGCCGGAGAAAAGCCTTCTCACCCCGGCAGCCCAGGGCCAGCCCCCCCCAGAACAGCAGCAAAGCCCCCAGCATGACCTCGTACCGGCCGTGCCCTCGGCACCTCCGCTCCGCCGCACGTCGGGCTCTGCCGCCCGCATTTATAGGACGGGCAGGAGGACGGCGGGGAGAGGGTCGGGGCAGCAGGGGGTGGGGGAACGGGACGGACGAGCCGGAACTTTCTAGATGCCTGCGGCGACGGCGGCTTTAGCCCAGTGGCAGCCGGCTCAACACCCCTCACCCCCCCTGCAGCCCGCGGCCGCCGCTAGAGGCTTTGCTACCGGGGCCGTCTGCCAGGGGCGATGCCAGGGGCCGAGACGGCCGGCCTTTCCCTGCCAGCAGCGGGGAGCCGAGCTGGGAGCGCTGCCAGCGCCCGCGCTCCCGAGGCGGCGTGCCGCCTTGCTCCGGCGGCGGCCCCTAGCCGGCAGAGCCCCGGCTCCCGCCCCCCGGGACCGGCCCCGCCCCCCGGGACCGGCCCCGCCCCCCGGCATCGGCAGCTCGGCACTCGGCGCGGCGGGCGGAGCGCCGAGGCGGTCGATGAGGCAGCTGCCTGGCCCCTGCTGCTGCCCGGCCCCTGCTGCTGCCCCGGCCATTTCCCGCCGGCCCGGCCCGAGGCGCGGCCCGGTAAGGGGGCTGCGGGGGGGAAGGCTGTATCGCCGCAGGGGTGGGGGGCACCGGCAGTGTTTGCCAGTGGGGTGGACGGGAACGGCGAGGCCGGGCGAAAGCGCAGGCGCCGGGCACCGGCAGCTCTGCCGCCACCGTCACCCCTCTCCTGACATCCCTCCTCTCTGGGGCCGTTACGTGACCCCGTCCTGGGCCTGTTTCGTTCTTCCTCCCTTTTTCTTCGCCCCACCCCTCCGAGTGTACCGGTGCGGGGCTCCGGCCGCCAGCGGGGCCCGCCGGGCACTCCGCCCCGTTCTCCCGGGCCCCGGCGAGGCGGGACGCGCGGCTCAGGCTCCGAGCACCGGGGTGAGCCGGCCGTTGCCTGCACCTCCCCTGCAGGCTTTTCCTCCCGGGCACGAAGCCGCGGCTCCCGCAGGCAGGGACTATGCCTCCGAAATTCAAGCGGCACCTGAACGACGAGGAGGTGACGGGCTCGGTGAAGAGCGAGCGGGTGAGTGCCGGCGGGGCCAGCCCCGGTGCCGGGGGCCGCAGCGAGCCCTTACTGACGTAGGGGTGCCCAGGGTAGGTGCCTGTAGCGGGCCGGTGAGTATTAAGATGCTCTGGGGACACCAAGGCCGCTGGCATTGTCTCTTGTGCCATTCACCGCCGGGCTGGTGTGGGCTAAGCTCCATCTCCCTTTGCTGAAGCTGTCAGCCATGGCCCAGAAGCCCAACAGAGTCACTGTTGATAGCAATACTTGGTTAGTGAGGGGACTGTCTGTGCAGCAAGCCTGGTCTGTGTTTTAAAACAACCCACATCAGCAGATATGACTGTTTTGAGGCCCTGTGCCAGTTCCTTTTGGCTGCCTCTATGGCCCTGAGGTCCCAGAGTGTTTCAGTCTCCTGCCTCTGCACAGAGCTTGGCCTGGGCTCTCCTCCCCATGCAGCAGCTGAAGGACTCATGTGAAGTTACTCTGTGCTTCACACTGAAGTTTTCTCCTGTCACCAAGGTCTCCCGATATTTCAGGGTTTGAAATAGGGGTCAGAGTGATACAGTTGCTTGTTTCAGACCAGGTTTGTCCTGGGACCATACTGTTGCTAAACCCAAGCTTAGGCTGCAGTCCAAAGTGTTGTGACAGCTCAGGATAGCTGTCAGGGAGAGGAAGGATCCTCTGTTGCCCAGAGCAATTTGCTCATCCCTTGAGGAGCTGATGGCTGCAATGATTGCATGGTCTCCTGGCTTGCTTAAGTTGAGCAAATGTGACAAGGATGGAAATGTAGGTAAGCTTCAAAATAAGAGCACTGTGCTTACAGGTGGGAGCCTGAGTTTATGCACAAGGGAAACAGCAGCTGCTGATGTGCTTCCGTGCCTACCCATTTAAGGTGCCACTTCCCTTTCTTGAGTGTTTTTAACCCTAAGTAGGTGTTACTGGAAGCCCTGAGCTTGACTAGGAAATTTGTGCTGCCCTGGTATGAGGAATGAACTCTACTAGCATCCACAACTTTGAGGCTGAAGTGAGGTTATGGGGTTGCTGTTGAAAGTCATCCCTCGGATCACCTGATGGGGGGTAGTGAGGAGCCCTTTGGCACAAAGCAGAGGACCTACCAGCCCACTCTGCTTTCCAGCCCAGTCATAGCCTTTGCCTAAGTTGGGGGTTTGGAAGAGCTGACCCCCCTGGATGTGCCATGCCTGCAGCCTAGTGTGTTTCTTTGCAGTTATCCTTCTTACACCTGCTGCTGTCGTAGCTGGAGAAACCCAAGTCCTTCAAGTCAGGAGTGGATCTGAATGCCCACACGGATGGGGTACCCCAGGGTGGCTGCAGGCAATGCTGACGTGTTTGGAGCAGCTGCTGTTGACAGAGCACAGTGCTGGGGGTCATCCCTTGAGCAGAGAGGGCTTTTTTTCAACAGCTGGCCTGCACAGGGGCTCTGTCTACAGCTTTAAGAGACTGGATGGGGCACTTGGTGCCATGGTTTAGTTGATTAGATGGTGTCGGATGATAGGTTGGACTCGATTATCTCAAAGGCCTCTTCCAACCTGGTTAATTCTATTCTATTCTATTTTTCCAAGTCAGGAGTCTGCTCTGCAGACACATTTGGCCTCTCCTGCGTTGCAGGGAGTCGAATTTGTCCCTGGAAGGGGGCTCTGAGCCTGCGCAGGCAGCTGGCCACTGACACAAACCCAGTTTGGCTCAGTGGCAGAGGCATGGCTGTCCCTGGCTGGAGCTGCAGGCCGGTGCTCTACAGGGATGATAGCAGTGGCACGGAGACATCCAGCTTAGCCCTTGGTCACGAGCAGAGAGAAGCAGCACGGCTCCAGACACCTAGGAACTGTGGCTGATCCTCCCCCAGGGAGGGCTTACACGTAACCTGTAGCTGGAGGATGCTGGCTGCATCCTAAGGCCTGGAAGGAGGTGTGCAGGGGTGGCTGCTCATTGATGAGCTGCTCTGTGTTTTTCAGAGGAACCTGTTGGAGGAGGATTCAGATGAAGAGGAAGACTTTTTCTTGTGAGTTTCTGAATGGCTGCTGCAGGGAATGCAATGTGTTAACTGCCTGCTGCTCTGAGGCTGGAGGTGTCGAGTACCAAGAGCTGCTCCCTGCCATACAGAGGGGGGCTTGGGATGATCTCCCAGAGACTTGGCATTGAGTGTGAATTCAGACTCACCAGGTGTGACTTCTGTAAGGTGGGATGTCTCACGTACCCTGAGACATGGGAGGGACTGCTGGGAGGCATGAGAGCAAGCCTCCATCCTCAAGGCATTGATTCTCTCCTGCATATGTTTTGAAGTCTGGTTTAAAAACAGCTTTTTGTTGTGCCTTCCATCCTGATTGCTTTCTCCTCTGCTTGCAGGAGAGGGCCTTCTGGACCAAGATTTGGACCCAGAAATGACAAGATCAGGCAGTAAGTTGTTGTTCCTCAGTGTCACAGAGATGTGAGCTCCTGCTGCTGCCTTACTGAGTATTTCTGTGTGGTTCTGAATATGAACACGGCTGGTGCTTGCTTGCCTTTCATTGATATTTCCTACCCTATGGCCCAGATAAGGGAAATCTCAGATTTGAATCAAGCTGTCAACAAACTGTGCATTAATAGAGCTAAAGGGATAGGATTGTTTCACAGTAGCTTGGTGGAGTTCCTGAGGCCCTTCCTGTATGCTGCTGCTGACCTGTTGTGTGTTTTTTGTAAGGCTTTTTCCAGAGCATCAACCCTGAATTTTAACCTTTCCCAGCATCATTTCTGTTGCTGTTTGTTTTCTTGCTTCTTTTCTTCATCCTGTAAACTTGCTCCTCAGCGTTTCAAGGACCCAAGTGGTCAGGAACATGCTTTGGGCAACAGCTGGTCTTCTGGACTCCTCTTCTCCAGACAAAAGCCTGATAAAAGTGACCTGGAGATGAGCAGTGACTCAGTGGGGTCAGAGCAGCTGGAAAACAGGAAGCTATTACAGCTGGAGGAGGATTGCTGACTGTATGAGGGCAAGAAGGAAGGAGTGAATGCTCTGGATCCTTCTCCCGTCGAGTCACTTCCTGGGTGATGCTGGTTCTAGGCCCCAGTTTGTCCCGCCTCCTCCTATGAGTGATGTGATGTGGTACCTCATGGAAAGGGGGGTGGATATTCACAGCCCCTCGTTTGCATTGCAGTGTTTCCTTTGCTGACCCCTGCAGAGCCAGAAGAGGGGTCTGTGTGGGGACCAGTGGCCAGGCACTACTCAGTGTTGCTCCTGAGCAGGGATTTTTCTCATGCCAGGAAGAAGCCAGCGCAGCGCTGAGATGACTCATGGCCAACGACAGCGTCAGGCAGTGCTTGCTTCTGTGCCCACTTGCCACCTTACCTTGAGGGGCAAAGTGCATTGCAGTTACTGAGGCAATGCTCAGTCACTGCTTTTTCAGAGGCCTTCTGCTCCCTCCAGAGTGTGAGGGTGATGTTGGTGGAGGCACGCTGGTCTTCAGAGTAGGTCAGTGGGGACAAAGCCTCTCTTCTAGGGCAGGGCCAGGCTTATCTGGCATGAATAAGAAGGATGAGAATTGGTTTTATGAGTGGGGTCCTGCTTCCATAAAAAGATGGAGAGGGGGTGACATCCTTCATCCTCCCCTACCAGAAAGTATTTGCAGAGTGTCTTCTGCCTTCCCTGTGTAGTGGGAGGAAATAGGAGTTCTGTTCCTGCTGTCTTGGCCAGGCAGAAGGGAGTGGGGGCTTAGGTAGAGGACAGCACCACAGCTGTGAAGGGGAGAAAACCAAAAAGAGTTCACTGGGGAGCTGGCAGGCTCACAGGTCTGATGTGACAAATGCCAGCACGTGTAAGGCTTGCCCGTTGCCAGGGGCTGCCTGGCTGGTGGACCTGGAATGGGATATGTCACTTGAGGCAGCGAGTGGCTACATCTGTCCAGTCTTTAGAGCACCTCTTACAAACCAGTCTCTATTTTCTGCTCTCATTAATGTCCATTGCTTTGCTTTATAAGCACTTGCATCATTCAGCCCTCACTTCTTGTCTTGGGACTGCTCAAACCAGCCCTTGTGCTGCATGGATTGATGCCTGGTCTTGTAACCATGCAGCTTGCTCTGCTTTCAGCAAAGGAGAAAGAAGCTTGGGTTGCTGCTGAGACACTGTAAGGGAAGGACATTTTAAGGAGGAATTTGGATTGCAGAGGCATGGTTGGGCAACCCTAGAAGGACTAGAAGGACAGGGGACGTTGTCTGCAAAGTCCCCTGGGTACCAGCCCTCATGAACCAAGGGGTTCAGGAGGGTTGGACCTACTTCAAACAGGAGCTCTTGAAGGCACAGGAACTGGCGGTTCCCACGTGCCGGAAGGCAAGCCGGCAGGGAAGGCGACCAGCCTGGATGAGCAAGCAGCTCCTGGAGGAGTTAAGGGGGAAGAAGAGGCTGTGTCACCTTTGGAAGGAGGGGAAGGCTTCTCGAGGTATGTTCAAGGAAGCTGTTAGATTATGTAGGAATAAAATTAGGGAGGCTAAGGCCCAGCTGGAACTGAAGCTGAACACCTCAGTCAAAGACAATAAAAAGCACTTTTACAACTATATTAACAATAAGAAGAAGGGCAGGAAGAACCTGCACTCCCTGGTGGACCTGGAGGGGAACACGGTGACTGAAGATGAGGAGAAAGCTGAGGTCCTGAACACCTTCTTTGCCTCAATGTTTAACAGCAAGGCAGGAGGAGTTCAGGACGAGTGGCCTCCGGAGCTGGGCGATGGGGTCGGGGAGCAGTGTGGTGCCCTGGAAATCCATGAGGAGTTAGTTCGGGACCTGCTGAGTCACTTGGACACTCACAAGTCCATGGGACCGGATGGGATCCATCCTAGGGTGCTGAGAGAGCTGGCAGATGTGCTAGCTAGGCCACTCTCCATCATTTTCCTCCAGTCCTGGCTCACAGGTGAGGTCCCAGATGACTGGAAGCTGGCCAAGGTGGTTCCCATCCACAAGAAGGGTTGGATGGAGGAACCTGGAAACTCCAGGCCGGTCAGCCTGACCTCAGTGCCAGGGAAAGTGATGGAGCAGATTATCCTGGCGGCAATAACTGCACCTGAAGGATGGCCAAGGGCTCAGGTCCAGCCAGCGTGGATTTAGGAAGGGCAGATCCTGCCTCTCCAACCTGATCTCTTTCTATGATCAGGTGACTGCCTGGTGGATGTGGGGAGGCCTGTGGATGTGGTCTGCCTGGACTTCAGCAAGGCCTTTGACACCGTCCCCCACAGCAAACTGCTGACTAAGCTGTCAGCCCCTGGCTTGGACCACTACACTCTGTGCTGGGTTAGGAACTGGCTGGAGGGCTGGGCCCAGAGAGTGGTCGTGAACGGTGCCACATCCAGCTGGAGGCCAGTCACCAGTGGTGTCCCCCAGGGATCAGTGCTGGGCCCTGTCCTCTTCAACATCTTCATCGATGATCTGGATGAGGGGGTCGAGTCAGCCATCAGCAAGTTTGCAGATGACACCAAGTTGGGGGCAGATGTTAGTCAGTTAGAGGGTAGAAAGGCTCTGCAGAGGGACCTCGACCGACTGGACAGATGGGCAGAGTCCAATGGGATGGCTTTCAACAAGTCCAAGTGCCAGGGGCTGCACTTTGGCTACGGCAATCCCATGCAGAGCTACAGGCTGGGGTCGGAGTGGCTGAGAGCTCCCAAACAGAGAGGGACCTGGGGGTGCTGATCGACAGCCACCTGAATATGAGCCAGCAGTGTGCCCAGGTGGCCAGGAGGGCCAATGGCATCCTGGCCTGCATTAGGAACAGTGTGGCCAGCAGGAGCAGGGAGGTCATAGTGCCCCTGGACTCTGCTTTGGTTAGGCTGCACCTCGAGTCCTGTGTCCAGTTCTGGGCCCCTCAGTTTAAGAAGGACATCGAAACACTTGAAGGTGTCCAGAGAAGGGCAACAAGGCTGGGGAGAGGCCTTGAGCACAGCCCTGTGAGGAGAGGCTGAGGGAGCTGGGGTTGCTTAGCCTGGAGAAGAGGAGGCTCAGGAGTGACCTCATTGCCCTCTACAACTCCCTGAAGGGTGGTTGTAGCCAGGAAGGGGTTGGCCTCTTCTCCCAGGCACCCAGCACCAGAACAAGGGGACACAGTCTCAAGCTGCGCCAGGGGAGGTTCAGACTCGAGGTGAGGAGGAAGTTCTTCACCGAGCGAGTTGTTCGTCATTGGAACGGGTTGCCCAGGGAGGTGGTGGAGTCATCGACCCTGGAGGCGTTCAAGGGGAGATTGGACGTGGCACTTGGTGCCATGGGCTAGGCATGGGGTCTGTGTTGATAGGTTGGACTCGATGATCCTCAAGGTCCTTTCCAACCTAAGTGATACTGTGATACTGTGACTGTAGCTGTATGGGACTGAAGGAATGAAGTGTGAAGAGAGGTGTAGAAGGAAACTGGATAGAGGATTGGGTGGAGGAAAAAGTGATAGGATTATGGGAGCAGAAGTGCAGAACATGTTGAATGTGAGGGACAAGGCTGGAAACGTTTACTAGTTGTCCTTGCCAGCAAAAGGGCTTGGGTCAGGGTGGAGAGTTTGGCAGCAGAGACCCTCCAGGCTGGCAAAGCTGCAGAAAGAGGCGGTGGGGAACACTGCAAACCTTGTAGGGAAAAGAGGGGAGTTAGAGCCAGTAACAGTGACAGGAGGATTCATGGCAGACCTCTCCATGCTGTGTTTGCTCAGGCTCTGTTGTCCCAATAGCTGTTCAGTTGGGAGGGATGCTCCTGTGCTGATTAAGTGGCAACATGGGATCCCTTAGGCTCCCTCTGAGACCTCCCTGACCCTGACAGGTAGCTTTTAACAGGCTTTTATCCACTTCCCCAAAGTTAGAAAGAGCAGGTAAAGGAGAGAGAGCTGATGCCTCTTCTCTGCCTTCACTTCCAAGCTTCATGAGAACTCAGCGTGTGTTGTGAGAGCTCTTAGTGCCTTTTTGAGGGAAGGTGAAATGCTCATCGTCCACCTGGGTGTCTTCAGAATAGGAGCCTCTCATCACAGGCCATCTTTTCAAACCCAATATTAACATCACCCTCTTTTAATGCACTGCTTGACTGCTTTTGCTGCTGGCATTTCTGCTTGCAGGCAGCAGTGCTGCTCAATGTGGGCTTCTGCTTGCAGTGAGGATGAGGCTTGGCATGCTGCTGTGGTTCCTGGGGAGCCACGTCTTGGTCCCTGTGATTCCCTGGTGCTGCTGCTGAGGGTGGCCAGCACCCCTGGCCTCAGGGCTTGGTCCCAGTGTCTCTGTCTGGCTGTGGGCCCCACATTATGTCCCAAGGAGGGGGAGGGTTTGGGGGATGGTTTGAAGCTTCCCAGGGCCTGACCACTCATTGCAAGTGTCTGGTTGTGCAGTGGACCCCAGCCATAGTCCAGGACTCCTTTGATACCAAAAGCATGTTGTTGGGCCCTATTTGGTATAATCTTTCCAAGGAGGCTTAGGCTGCTGTCTTCCTCACAGCTGTGAGGAAGCAGCAACCTAAACCCAGTGCTGATACCCCGTTCCTGAAGAGAGCAGGGCTGTCTGCTGGGCAGCCCCTCTGCAGAGGGCTGTGCCTTGGGGAGTAGAGTGCTGGCACTGTCTGTCTGGCTTGGCTCCCCATCCTGTTCCCTCTTCCCTGGGTTACTGCCACAGCGAGGGGCGCTTGGGTGTAATTTGCACCAAAATACACAGCACTATTAATATCACTGGGGTGGAAAATCCAAGTGTGTCGTCCTGGCTGTAAACAGCCAGCTTGGAGACAGGCAACAGCCTTGAGCAGCACATCCCATGGTCTGTGCAGGGCCTGTTTACAACCTCTGAAGAATGCAGCACTGTTGCTAGCCCAACACCCTGGCCAGCCCAGGGAGTTTTTCAGCAGCTGGCTCCGTGCAGCTGAAATGGAAAGGCTTATTCCTCCTGCTCTGGGCCCAGGAAGGCACAAGTTGGTTAAGAGGAGTCTAAACCTAGCTGAGCACCGCTGTGTCTCTTGTTGCTTTGCCAGTGTACACTTGCTGTCCTTGGTAAAAGCATCATGTTTGCAGCAATTAGTAAGGAGGAGAGTCACAGGAGATATATTTGATACTTTTGCCTTGCTCCCTTTCCTGGCAGGTATCTATTCTGCTTTATTTCTTCTCTTGGAAATCTGGCAGGGGTGAAGCAGATGAGATGTGTGTGTGTGTCAAAAGCCAATAGCTCCCTAGCAGGAAAAACACTTTGCACTGGAAGATTCATTCTCTCTTGCTACATAAATGAGAAGATATCCTCTTCTCATTGCAACTTGAGTTTGCAGCCTCCAGCATGTGAAACCGGGGGAAATTTTGAAGCTGCTGGCTCATGTGTAGACTGAGCATCTTTCACCCCATCCTGGTGAGGCATTTTTCCCTCCCCCCAGGTTTTTCTGTTGCATCAGATACCAAAAAGTGTTGGGGTGCTCAAATGTGTCTGCGTTCCATGGGAGTTAGGCACCTCAACACATGCAAGAGTTTAAGCCTTGGTTTATCTCTGTTTCCATTCCCCATCTGTGAGATGTTCTCTTGGGGCTGGAGCACAGCAGGCCCAGGCTATGGGCAGGCAGCAAAGGTGTGCCACGTCTTGCCAGCAGCTCAGGTGAGATGCTTGAGCAGGTTGGGTCTGTGCTGGTGTGCTGGTACACACTAGAGCTGCCTGAAGTTGCACACCTGCCTGCTCTGCCTTAAGCTCTTGAAGGTGCCCTGGGGGTGCAGCAGCATGTCCAGGCTCTGGCCTGTGCTGGTGGGGCCGTGGAAGGCTTGCATTATGCTGCACGTTCCTAGATACGTCGTAGCCTTGCGTGCTCCTGCTCCTTAGTCGTTACAAGATAACTTGGTTACAAATCTGTTGTGGGAAGAAATCTCTTTGTTTTGAAGCCAGCAAACGATTACAGAAACATTTACATACTGCAAATGGCCTTCTGCCTGTGCAACTGCTGTCTGAGGCCTGAGTTTTGCCAAGCTGGCTCCAGTGGGACAGCAGATGTCTCTGCTTTTCCTCTCTTGCCCCAAGCCATAGCCGTGTTGTTGGCATCTCTGAGCTGGGACTTGTCTGCTGTGCTGAGGTGAGGAAGGCCCCGTGGCAGAGCATGACTCTTCCTCACCTACTGCCCCAAGGAGGGGCCACAGGACCACGCATGTCCTGCCTGGGGTGGACATTTTGTTCCACAGGGTACTTCCACCTGTGCCCAGGCAGTGTCTGCCTGAGTCCTCAGTGCCACGTTCTGCACCTTCCCCATGGTGGTGGCTCTGCTGCTCGCCTCCTAACTTGGGAAACAAATGGATCAGAAGAGGCCTGTGAGCATGGGGCACATTCCTGCCGAGAGACACTGGGGATTATCTGTGCCTCTTTCCTCCAGATAAACTCCTAGCAGGCAGCTGCCCTCAGCACGGAAGGCAGGAGCTGCCCCCACAGGGCGCAGATGAGTGCACGGCGACGCCACTCCCCTGTACCCTGTGATGCAGGGACCCAGGGAAGCAGGTTCCTTCCCTGCGGGATCCTAAAGGAAGCAAATGTTCACGTGCACTGCGGGAGTCCAGCGTGTGCCAGGCAAGGGCTGCTGGCTCAGAAACTGCCTTCAGAGGGGTTGCCTGGTGTTGCAGCTCCAGGAGCTGCAGTGCGGGGAGCCCGACCTGAGGTGCTAAGATGGGAAGCCCCTTCATGTTCGAAGATCTGGACCACTTTCTAGAGCTTTTAGGGGAGAAGAAAGCCTTTTCTTTCAGTGCCTTCCCTTGCCTCATTTTGGAATGCTAAATGTGAGCAGGGCCTCTGCTTCTCCACTGGGACCACTCTTGCTTGGTGCAGCTGCTTCTTGTGTGTGTGTCTCGGTGCAAGTGCCTGCTCCGTGAGAGGCACGTACCTGCTATGGAGACAAGCTCACAATGACTCATTTCTCCCGTGTCTCGAATGAATGAATTAAAGGCATGGTGGCTAGGACAGGGCCTCGTCCTCATTCTGTAGGGCCCCATTGATTTGCAGTAGGCAAATTGCCCTTTCTCACTGCCTCGGTTTCCTGGGCCGTGGTGGGGGATGTGCTGTCCTGGTTGTACCAAGTACTCTGAGCACAGGTCCTAGATAATGACTGTAAGTGGTGCAGCTGAGCCTGGGGCTCCTGTAAAAAGCCTGATTTGGCAAATAACAGCATTGATCTCTTGCGTCTGTGAGATGGCAGTGGGGAGGAGAAGGGTTTGTGTGGGTCCAGATAGGAAGGTGATGTGACTGGATAATCTGGGGAGTGGGATAGCATGGATCCTAAGCAGGCACCCACAAAAGATGAGGGGGTAGCAACCCTTCTCTCTGGGGACACCAGTGCCACGCTGTCAATAGGAGCTGTGTGGTTTTGGTAACATAGAGAGCAGCCAGAACTTGTTTGTGCTTATATTTAGCAAGTGCAGGATGCATTTTTATATGCTTCAAGTGCTTAAATGTATTTTAATCAAGGCAACCTAAGCTGTCAAACCTGAGACTTAGGCAGAGCGAGCGGCCTGGGAGCTATTTCTGTTCTGTTGCCCTGTGTGTAGCATTGCCTCCAGGATGCTGCTGTTGCCATTTGCTTTCTGGGAACAGTATGTCTTGAGCAATGTATTGTCTCCCTAGGGCCCCAAGAAATGTCTTATTTCTATCTTCAGGAAAGTAAAAGTGTGTTAGCTCCAAAGTACACACCAGAATGGAGCAGTATTTTTCCACCAGGAGAATTTTTCTCTCTTACCAATGTGGAGTGAATAAATGCATTTATAATAACCCTGTGGGTATGATTTAGGCTACTGTTCACTGAAACAACTACCCACAGAGTTGCATAACCTGTGAGGAGATGGTTTATAATAGATGGTTTCGTTCACATCAGCCATTTCTTTACTGACCGTTTGATGCCCCTGGCAAAGGGGGTTTCATTCAGCAGCTTTGTTCCTGGAGTGGGGAACATACCTTGCTTTGATTTCACTCCACTGCAAAGGTGCAGTGCAAGGTTCTGTGATACCTGGAAAAGATAAGGTGCAGCTTTTATATGATTTTTTTTTTCCCTTTGTGAGCTCTGCCCTTTGCCCACTGACAGCAATCAGGTGGCATTTGCATGTTAATGCTTCTGCTGACTCCCCAGCACTCTCCTTGAGCCCCATGTGTTCTCTCACCCTACCTGGGACTGCCAGAGACCCACCCCAGGTGATGCCATCCCTGTGGCTTTCTCGGCATCCCACCAACCTTCCTCCACTCTGTCCCTCACTGCTGCTCTCTTTGATTTTTGTCATAAGCTCTCTGTTCCTACCAGGCTGGGCAGCTGCAGCTGATGGGGGCTGATGTTGCAGCATAGCTGGTGGTGCTCACCCCTGCTCCTCACACTGCCTTTGCTCTGCTCTAGTGTCCAGAACCAGGTGGATGAAGTCATTGATGTTATGCAGGAGAACATCACAAAGGTGATCGAACGAGGCGAGCGGCTGGATGACCTGCAGGATAAATCAGGTGTGACACTAAGTGCAGCTCTGCTGCCTCCTTCCCCTGGTTGTCTTCTTCACTGCTCCACCAGCTCAGGAAGTGCCGAATCACAGACCTGGGCTTGTGTTTCTGTCCTTACTGGGAGCACTTGTCCCGCCTTGGGTGCAGAACTGATTTTTCTGCCGACACTGTCCTCTTCCCACCTCAGCCTCCTGCTGCTGGGTGCAGGGCAGCAGCTCGGGGGCGCTGGGTGCTGTGCTGCAGTCGGTCGTTCAAGCAGAGGTGGGTTGGTCTGTGTCTGAGCAGCCACTAGCTGCAGCTCCCTGCTGGCACGCCTGGCAGACCCTGTGCTCAGAGGACAGCCGGCACAAAGGGGGCTCAGAGGGACCGGCAGGCCTCTGCGTGCTGCGGCGCAGGGCGGCACACCGCTGCGGCTTTGGTGAATCACGCTGTGGTTGGGGCTCCTCCCCTGACGCTGAGTTTATTGCCTGGAGCTCCGCGGGTGCCCTGCCGGTGCCGCTGAATTGCCTCCTGTCCTTCCTCCACAGAAAGTCTATCAGACAACGCCACAGCCTTCAGCAACAGAGCCAAGCAGCTGCGCAGACAGATGTGGTGGCGAGGCTGCAAGGTGAGCAGGAACAGGCAGGGCTGGCTGTGTGGAAGGGTGGCTACCTGCCCTCCCTAGGAGGGAATGGAGGGGCTTTACTTCCTAGTTGAAAAGGCTGGAAGGCAAAGGTCAAAGCAGCTACCCGTGACACCCTGTGTCATGCTCCTCTGTGCTCCTCTTGCAGATGAAGGCAATCATAGCATTGGTGGCAGTCATTGTCCTGCTTGTGATCATTGGTGAGTAGCTCCAGATCACCCCAGCCATGTCTGGCATTGAAAGACTTGTGGCACCCCACACTGTGAGCAGCACTGTGGTGCTGTTGTCCCCAGGGGAGAGTACCTGAGCCACTCCTGTTGGACCCTAATCTGCCTTAAAGAGTCCTAAATGGTGCCTGTATACCACTTCATGCTGCTGTTCTGCAAGGTTTAAACACAGAGGGGCAGGCTCAAACCAAATCCTACTGACTGGGGCCAAAGAAAGCCAACGTTGCCCTGCCCTGATAGCATTGCACTGATTCAGGGTTGGCACCGACTGATCCTGAGGCTGGTGGGAGTAGATGGAAGAGTTCCAGACCAGAGCGATATCTCCCAAAGGCCTCTCCACATACATCAACCATCTTGCAATGGGTCTGCCCTCTGCAAACGCTCCTCCCTGAAGCTCACAGGCTGCTTAATTTTCAGGAGGTAACTGTTGTGGCCTTGTTGATCACTTTCCCTGCCATCTGCCCTTTCTGGTCTGTCTGGAGCTCCCCAGAGTAGAGATTTTGCTGCTGTTCTGAGCACACAGGTGGTAATGACCAGAGTGTGCTTCTTCCAGGCAGGAGTACTTCAGGCCTCTGCCTGCAGAATGATGTGCTCCAGGGTTCTAGGCAGCCCAGCACAGCTCTTCTGTGCCACTGGCTCCAGAGGGTTTTTTCTCCCACCAGCTGTGGCTGGGGGGCACCTCTGTAACTGTTCTCATTTATTTTGGCAAACTCCTCGTGGTCTGTTGTCCTGCTGACACACAGCCTGCAGCAGGAGAGGCAGAGCTGGCAGAGAGAGAGACTGATGGAAAATCCCATCTGGTTTAGTTTTGGGAAGCTGGAAGGAGATGCAGATGGCAGGAAACGTTGTCTAGCAGCTGCAGGCAGCAGATTTCATTAGCATGGGCTTGGCAACACACTTGCCCTCCCCTGCTGGGTTCGTTCATTACAGAATGGGGAGATGTCTGCCTGGGGATGGTGTTGCTTGTGAAGGTGTATGGCTGAGACCTTGTTTCTTTGTTTTTTCTAGTACCAATAGTCTTGAAGTACCACACCTGATGGGGCAGCTGGAGGCTTTGGTGGAGCTGGCACTGGGATAACCAGACTGCTGTGTAATTTAAGTGAGATGTCTGTATATAGCTTGAAGTTGTTTTGCTCCAAGAAGCCAGGAGGCAGCAGCAAGTAGCCAGTTCTGAAAGTGTTTTAAGAACTGCCAAATGGTTATTGTTTTTGTTTTTCTGGTTGAGTACCTGCTCCTGCAGCCAGAAATTTTTTTATAACAGAGGATTCCATTCCCAAACTGCCTGCTGTGTGGGGTTTGAGTCTCTTGTTTGGAGCTGGCTACTTGCCACTACAGTTTATCTGTATATATGGTCTAATATTTAATAATAATAATACCATTTAAGCAGTTCCCTGCTGCCTGCTGTGGAATGCAGCAGGGACTCTGTCCTTTCCAAGCAAAGGAGAGGAGCAGCATAGCATTATCTTACAGGGAACAGACCCTTACAAGGGTGGTCTGCTCTTATTGAAAAAAAGATAATGAAAAAATTAGGTTTTGCAGTCCAGAAGACTTTCTGGTCCTGCCATGGGAATGCACAGGCTCAGTGTTTTCAGTATTGCTGCTTACAGCTGTAACTAAAGACATTCCAGTAAACCTATTTTTGACTGTACACCTGGAGTTCCTGCATGTCTTAATCATGTAGTGGAGGTCATTCAGGGCTCTCTGCTGCCAGGAGTCCCTGGGAAAGGGCTGTTGCAGTGTTTTCTTCACCAGAAAGAAGTGTGTGTAAAGCCCAGCTATCAGCCCAGTGATACAGGAGACACAGCAGGGGGACAGCAACTCTCCTGAAACCAGTCCAGGGTAAACAAGCCCAGCTCATACTCAGAACCCTTCCCCTGGCTCTGGTGGTTGTGGTCCTGCATGTCAGCCCTTTTTACTTCCTTGCAATCCAGTGGGCTGGGGGTTGTGCCGAGAGAGATGCACTGCAGTGCTTGGGGAGGTGTAGGAGCCCCTGTGCTTCACTGAACAGGAGCTGAGCTCCCACATCCATGGGTGAGGTTGTTGCATTTTAGCTGCCTTCATCCTTGGTCTTGGGTGCTGATGGCATTTCTATCTGCTTCTCATTTTTGGGACTCTTGTGCCTTCCAGCCCTGAGTGTGGGACTTGAGCTGAGCCAAGACCAGGCTCTCCTGCTTCTTTTTGCTCTCTCTGATCTGATGAGAGAGAATTGTCCTGCTTAGTGTGTGTCTGAAGTAATGATGGAGAGGGGAAACGGTGCCCCAGAGAATTCCCTGTGCCATGTTCCACCCTCCTCTTCCAAACCTGCCCCCAGGATAGTTTCCACCTGAGTGACTCTGTGGCTCCATGCAGAGAAGGGGATTAAAGCTGAGCACAGCAGGCTGGAGGGTGGGATGTGATTACAAGCTCTTCTTGCCCAACTGGAATGCAAACAGGGCTTTTCCCCTCTGCTGGCCCTGCTCCCTCCAGGTGGGAATTAGAAGGCCAAGCTGGGTTTTTCCTCTTGGAAGTGTAACCTGGTTTTAAGATGATGAAGCCAGTGTAAGGGACGAAAATCATCCTGCCTATACCTTTGGCTACTCTCCACTGGCAAAATAACACAGAAGGTGGATGATGAGGGACAGGGTTAATTGCACTGAGCCTGCATAAGGCCCATGCTGAGCCTGCTCTGGCCTGCCTGCTAGGGAACGCTATACTCTTGCTGCTGGAGAGTCCTGTCAGTACATCTGCCTTTCTCTCCCAGTCCCACCTTGCTGCTGCCAACTATAGAAGGACCTTGGTGCTGCAGCAGCATGTCAGGATTTCAGATCCCTTCTGGCATCAGGTCTGAGCAGCAGAAGTTAGTTTTGCAGTAGTTTGCTAGCTGGCTTTAAAGCTGGGCTGAGACCCTTGGAAAATGGATGCTGGTAGGATGAAGGCTTCATGGCAACCCCACTGTGCTGAAGCACTGTTACAGCTGCCAAAGTTGGGGCTTGGTGCTGTGCCCTCCAGAGTCCTGTCCTTGCTTGCTTTGGCAGACCTCAGTTAGCAGCATGTCCTCAGGGAGAGCTTCCAGATACTGTTAAACTCCCTTCAGTGCAGGCACTGGTGTACCACCCTGCGAAGTGCCACTGTTACCACCATGACAGGAATGTGCTGCTTCCAACAGGCACAAACTTTTCTAGTTGACCTAGATCCATGGAAAATGAGGTGGCAAGGTTACTGCCCCTGACCCTCTGTGTCTTGTGCCTGCCTGGGACTCATGCTTCAGTACCAGCAGGACTGGACCAGGCCTACTCCTGCTTTCCTCAACACCTTTGCCAGTGTGCTTTTGCAGCATCTTCCATGGAGGTTGGGGTGCAAACAGTTGGATTTGAGATGCAGGGCAGAGAAAGCTACTGTGGCCAAAGCCTTCAGTGCCAGAATGAGTTGATCAAGTTTAGGTCAACAAATGCTGGGGTTGTCCTGAGTACAGAGCTCAGGGGACCATCTCTGGCTATGAAAGACAGCAGCAAATCAACAGTCCTGGTCAGTAACTTTACAGTAATAGAATTTTACTGAGCAAGGGCTGGAGCACCTCTCCTGTGAGGACAGGCTGAGGGAGTTGGGCCTGTTCAGCCTGGAGAAGGGGAGGCTCTGGGGAGACCTTATAGTGGTGTTCCAGTGCCTGAAGGGGACTACAGGAAAGCTGGAGAGGGACTTTTTATAAGGGCCTCTGGTCACAGTGGCAATGGTTTTAAACTAGAGCAGGGTAAATTTAGATTAGACATGAGGAAGAACCTCTTTACTATGAGGGTGGTGAGACACTGGAATGGGCTGCCCAGAGAAGTTGTGGATTCCTCATCCCTGGAAGTTTTTAAGACCAGGCTGGATGAGCCTTTGAGCAACCTGGTTGAGTGGGAGAGTCTCTGCCCATGGCAGGGGCGCTGGAACTGGATGATCTTCCAACATACAAACCATTCCATGATTTTCATTCAAGGCTGAAGAGGCCATTACAGGGTCTGGTCTCAGGTGTTCTACAGAGCAGTCCTCCTTATGTTCCTTCAAGAAGCCATTGCCTTTAGATTGCAGCCTGTGCCATCCCAGCCTGGACGGGAGGCCAGGAGAACTGTAGTGAGTGGAGAGGATTGTTGTTTTTATGGACTGTCTGCGTGCTTTGGAGTTGGTTTTCATTTAGATGTTGTGGAGGAGACTTTACAGCAAAAACAATTCCTTCACCCAAGTGCATGGTCTGTTTTCTCCATTCCCTCTTTGTAGCAGATAGGTCTCTTCGTTAGCTGCTGTTTTCCACGATTGCATTTTTACAGGGAACAGCATGTTTTGGCTGGAGCTGCGTTCCTCCTGCAGGGCTGGTTCCTCCTCTGAGGCTTGCTGGTATGCCCCACGAGGGGAGACCGAAGGGTTCCCACGCCCAAGGGCAGAGGGCTGCAGGGGGGCAGAAGCATTTCCTTTCCCAAATCTGGGAACTGGGTAGACCAGAGGGGAAGAAGTCCACCCTGGGGAGTCCCCTTGGAGGAACTTCTGGGGGGAGCTGTGTGTGAGGAGGCAACACAGGTAGCACGGAGAGAGCTCCCAGGGCCCCGCCGTTTCACATGGCAGCGCTCCGCGTCCGCGCTTGGCTGCGGAGCTGCGGGCGTCCCTGCCTCATTCCACTAGAGCTCCACACTGGCAGCAGGGCCCATCTCTCGCCTCTCGAGTCCAGGTCTTGCTGCAGCTGCCAGCTGGACCTGCAAACTTCATTGCTCCCACAAGAGAAATCTAGTGTCACGAAGTGCAAAGGCTTGCCAGAGGTCGGGGAGTGAAGAGCAGCAGGTCTTGGAGCACAATCTGTTGCCTAATTCCCCTGACAACGTCTGATTCCACTTCAGGGAAAAGAGAGCGCGGCCCTCCAGCCCTGGCTGCCAGCCGCTGAGGAAGTAAACAAGGAGGCGGCCAGCGGGGACACAGCCACCCGCCGCCCCGCGGGAGGAGCCAGCGCCCGCAGGCGCGGAGCAGCGGCAGCGATGCGACAGCGATGCCGCAGGCGCTGAGGACGCAGGCGCTGCCTGCGGCGGCCAACGAGAACAGAGGGGCGGGGCCGGGCCCCGCCTTCGAGACCGCCACGGCGACCCGCGCTCCTCTCGCGAGACTGCCCGCCCGGCCCCGCGCCGCCCCTCGCGCGGCACACCGGAAGTCCCGCCTCTATCGGGCAGAAGCAGCAGCCGCGGCCTTCCTATTGGCTGCGCGTTGCGGGGCGCGGGGCCGCCGGCGGCGCTGATTGGCAGCTCTGCGCGCGGGCGTGGGTGCGCCGTGGGGTTGGCATGGCGGTGCCCGCCCGGCGGAGCCTGGTGTTCGTGACGGGCAACACCAAGAAGCTGGAGGAGGTAGGAGCTGGGGCAGTCGTAGCCTGGCCTGGCTCGTCTCGGCCGGGGCCTGATAGTCGAGTTTCCCTCCGTTCTCCCGCTGCAGGTCACTCAGATCCTCGGAGACTCCTCTCCCTACACTCTGGTAGCGAAAAAAATTGACCGTAAGTTGGCGGCGGGACCCTGGGGGAACACTGGGCGCGACCCACTCCGGTTGTCGTTTTCTCAGTGCCGGCCTTTGTGTCCGCAGTGCCCGAGTACCAGGGTGAGCCGGATGAGATCTCCGTGCAGAAGTGCCGCGAAGCCGCCCGGCAGGTCGCTTGCTTTCTCTTTTCCTCTTCGCGCCAGTCAGAGCAGTGGTGTGCGCGGGAGGACCGCAGCCCCGGCGGGTTGGAGGGCGGCTGGTGGCCTTGAGGATTCTGACCTGGCGCTGGGGAGTGTTAGGATACATCTATGACTGGCCTGGCCTCTCTGCAGACCTGTCACTGGGCTTTTTCTGGTGTGTGCTGTGTGAGAGTGAGCTCTCGTTGGTGACACCGTGTTCAGGCAGTCCCGGTGCTACTCCTTTGGCCTCTTCTCGAGCAGCAGGAGGACACGGCACCTCCTTCACACTAGCCCCAGTGGCAGAGAAACAGTTTTCTGTCTGCTGGAGCTTCAGGGAGATCACCTTTCAGGGCTGTCTCTGGGATGGGAGCCTTAGAAGAACTAAGTGAGGGCTGGGACTCAAGGAAAATACAGGACAGAGGCTTTCCCATTCCTTTTCCCTGGGAGGGCAGGGAGTGTTGAGCTCTGTCTGTTCATTTTTCTCCATGAGAGAGTTTTCTTACTGTTCTTTAGCTGGCCTGGGGGGAGCATGGTTAGGTTCTGTCTGTGGATTGCCTCTGAAGTAAAGAGCTGTAAGAGCTGGTGAACTTTTGTGGTATTTCTGTTATCATGGCAACATGAGACTGCGATAGAGCAAGACAACAGGGTCGGAGGCATTGCCTTCCTGTAGGTCTAATGTTTCCATTTCTTGGGCTTTCGCTGTAGGTTCAGGGACCTGTTATAGTAGAAGACACCTGCTTGTGCTTCAATGCCCTGGGGGGCCTTCCAGGGCCATACATGTAAGTAGGAAGGCACTTGTTTCACCTTTTGTGTCAGGAGTGCAGGCTGGCAGAGTGTGCTTCATGGGGCATTCTCCCTGTGCTGGGAGCGATAGGGTCCGGGAGTGATCGCTGGTCTGTTCCTTCAGCTTCGTCATGCACCCCAGGACCTGGACTTCACACAGAATCACAGAACATTAGGGACCTTGAAATATCATCTGGTCCAACCCCCCTGCCAGGGCAGGATCACCTAGAGTAGGTCACACAGGAATGCATCCAGGTGGGTTTTGAATGTCTCCAGAGAAGGAGACTCCACAACCTCTCTGGGCAGCCTGTTCCAGTGTTTTGCCACTTATCTGTGAAAAAGATTTAGCTCTTTAAGCCCTGAGGTAGGTACGGGACAAGAGAGAGAGATCTGAATTGCTACCTCTGGCTCCCAATCTCCGGTGCCTGCTCTTGCAGCTCGCTGGGAAACCTGGGCTCGCAGCGTGCTTGGTGTAGCTGAGGCGCTATGTGTTTAAGCAGGACTCTGGGGTGAGTGCTTTGTAGGTTCTGCTTTAGTCAAGTCAATAACAAGATTATTGTTACAGTGTAACTCCTCTAATAAAATATTTCCTTAGCTCCTGGAATTAACTTTTGATGTGATTAATACTTCCCAAGTCTGTCTGCTGAGGTAAGCAGAGACATGAAAGCTTTATGTGAAGAAGCTGGCACTAGAGCTGAGCGTAAGATGTGAACGAGTTGAGAAACGTGTTCCAGCACGTCAGTGCCCCCAGCTGGGTTATTTACACAGACCCCACTACTGCAGCAGATTAAATACCCTTCTGCTATTGTCACTGTGTGCTGTTCAGCTGAAGAGCTGAGGCTGTCATTGTTGGTAAACTGGTAAATAGTCCAGAATGAAGTACTTTGACAGCACATTTGAAAGGGACTTAAAGGGCTATGAAAATGTAGGCAATAAAAGCCTCAAGGATGCCTGTATTTCTGATAGAAAAAAATTAACCTTTCCTCTGTTCTTCCTCTTCAGAAAATGGTTCCTGGAAAAACTCCAACCAGAAGGTACTGCCTGCTGTTACTGCTCTGCACATAACTCTGCTCTTTGCAGGTGGAACCCAGGCTCTGCTGAGCGTGCTTGCATTGTTTTGTTTCTGTGTTGTTTTCCCTCAGTAGCTTCAGCATCATGCCTGGATTTCCAGGCTCCTTGCCTCTGCAGGCTGGTGGCAGGGCTTGTGGAAACATTTTCTCTGTCAGTGTGACCTGGAAGACCTGCTGCTCCCTCTGGCTTCTGTGCAAGCCCTTCACCAATACTTCCCTGCCCTGGTGTGCAGTGACTGCCTTTCATCCCAGGGTTCTGAGTGTGACTGCAGTGCTGCACCGGCATCATGAGCATTAGTTAAACTAGCTCAGAGTAGGCATTACTCCTTTGTGGTGGCACTTGCTTGTTTCCTTCCACTCCTAAATTAATAGCAGGGTGCTGCAGCTTCTGCTGTGTTAGGTCTGCAGCCCTGGCCTCAAGTCATGGGAGAGACTGGGCCAAAAGAATCCTTGGTCCCCAGCTCTGTCACCTCCTGCAGCAAGTTCTTCCTGTCCCTTCTGTACGAGTGCTGAGGGCTGCCCGCTCCGACTCTGGTATCACAGTATCAGTCAGGGTTGGAAGGGACCACAAGGATCATGTAGTTCTAACCCCCCTGCCATGGGCAGGGACACCCCACACTAGATCAGGCTGGCCAGAGCCATGGGTGGGTGCTCTGGGAGCTCTGGGTGGGTGCTGTGCTCCGGGGGGCGGCCGTAACGCCCAGGTCCTTCCGTGTCGCTCAGGCCTGTACAAGCTGCTGGCTGGCTTCGAAGACAAATCTGCCTACGCTCTCTGTACCTTTGCATTCAGCACTGGAAACCCGGAGGAGCCAGTGAAGCTGTTCAAAGGCCAGACTCACGTAGGTGGTGTGCTGGGGGGAGGGAACATACTGAGAGGAGGGCAGTAATGTTAATTTCAGAGTGGTGTTGGCTCTCTTGAGGACAATTTTAGTGCCCCCTGGGTCACTGAATGCCCTCAGAGCTTGGGAACAGACAGAGGAAGAGTACAGCTGGTGGGTGCTGAATGCTGCAGCCCTTTCCCCAGCTGTATGTACCAAACTCTGCACATTACCTCAGGCTTTTCATCCCCCTTGTCTTCCCATGTGACTGAGGGAAGTGCTGCAAACCAGAGCTTACTGAGCTTTTTTGCTTTCTTGTGGCAGGGGCTGATAGTGGAGCCCAGAGGCCCTCGAGATTTTGGCTGGGATCCCTGCTTTCAGCCAGATGGCTACAACCAGACGTAAGTGGTGCTGTACCTACAGCTCTTCACCACCTAAGGCAAGTTGGGGTTGAGGTTGTGTGTGGGGAGGAACTGGCTTATGAGAGGGTGGCAGGCAGAAAACAACCTCCTGGATCTGGATGGTGGTGGGTTATAGGGAACCTCTGGATCAGGATGGGAGCTGCTGGCTTTGCCAGTGGGTCCCTACAGACACCCCTGCTGCAGCTGAGCAGGGAGACAGTGAGCAGAGGGGAGCCCTTGGTGACTGGAGGGCATGTGCTGCAGTATGTTTGCTGCTGAAACTTGTGGTTTCTCTTCCCCTCCAGCTACGCTGAACTGCCCAAGGCAGTGAAGAACTCAATCTCTCACCGTTACAGAGCACTGAGTGAACTCTCTGCCTTCTTTCTTCAGAGCAACCCACCAGAGCCCTGCTCTGGCCCCAGCTAGCCTTCCTGGGCTGCGAACGTATTGTCCATATCACATACAGCCCTGGGAGAGCTCACATCTGCTGTGGGCTGCCATTAAAGCTGCTCCTTCTGAAGCAAGCCACTGATGCCTTTTTTGTGCCTGCAGCCCCTCTCTTCCCCTTCTTTGTGTTGCTTCATAAATGCTGTGCAGCCCAGTGGGCCTGGGTTACTTAGGCTGCACATTTGTGCCACAAGGAGGGGGCCTTCCAGGGGCTGCTGTGCTTGGTAGGGCTCTGGCCTGGACCTGTGCAGGCATTCCCTGCATCAGTTTTCTCCTGGGGAATCACAGAATCATTTAGGTTTGAAAAGACCTTTAAGATCATAAAGTCCAACCATTAACCTCGCACTTCCAAGTCACCACTAAACTCAGTGCTACATCTGCATGGGTTTTAAATTCCTCCAAGGATGGTGACCACCACTTTCCTGGGCAGCCTGTTCCATGGCTTGACAAGCCTTTGGGTGAAATTTTTATTAATATGGAATCTAAACTTCCTCTGATGCAACTCAAAGCAGTTTCTTGTCCTGTTGCTTGTTACTTGGGAGAAGAGGCCAGCACCCATCTCACCAGCACCCCTCCTTTCAGGCAGTTGCAGAGCAAGAAGGTCTCCCCCCAGCTTCTTCCCCAGGCTAAACAACCCCAGTTTCCTCGGGCACTCCTCGCAGGACTTGTTCTGCAGACCTTTCCCCAGCTGTGCTCCAGGGGCCTGAAATTGAGCTCACTATTCCAAGTGTGGTCTCACCTGCGTTGAGTACAGGGGGCAATGGCCTCCCTGCTCTTGCTGTCCACACCATTCCTGCTCTTTACCTCGGCCACCTGGGCACAGTGCTGGCTCACGTTCAGCCGGCTGTTGACAAGTATTCCCAGGTCTTTCTCTGCCGGGCAGCTTTCCAATTACTTCCCCAAGCCAGTAGCGTAGCGTGGGGCTCTTGTGAGCGCAGCGCTTGACCCTGCTGAACCTCATTGGCCTCGGCTCATCGGTGCGGCCCAGAAACAGCAGAGCTCTGAGTCCAACAGAGTCCCGAGTCCCGAGCTGCCGGTACGCCCGCGGTGGCGGTGTCCCAGCGGACTGGTTCGCTCTCTTGAGGGCCAGGCAGGGGCTGCCGCTGGTGAGTGGTGCCGGGGGCGCGTAAGGCGGACAGCCAATGGAAAGCGGCCGGGGGCAGAGGCAGCCAGTCGGCTGTGGGGCCGCGACATCCAGTAGGTGCGCTGCGCATACATGTGACGTCATCTGGCAGCGCCGTTCCACGTGCGGCGGCAGCGGCCGTGGGGCCGAGGTGAACGCACCATGGAGCTGCTACCCCCGCAGCCCCGGCGAGTTCGGATCGGCCCGGTACTGGGATCGGTTTTTCCGGCAGCGCGGGCAGCGCTCCTTCGAGTGGTACGGAGCTTTTCCGGAGCTCTGCCCCGTCCTGCACAAGTACGTCAGGCCCTGCGACAAGGTGAGCCCCGGGCCAGCCTCCTGGGGGGCCAGCTCTGTGCTGCCGTGTCCCGGCTTAAAGCGCCATCGTGTGCTGACACAGACCATGCGAAAACCCCAGTGAGAGAGACCCGCGCGTTGCCCTGAGACGAGGAGCTCTGGAAGCTAAAACATCCAGATCATCCCCGAAAGAGATGGTGGGAGTTGGAAGGGACCTCTGGGGACCATCTTGTCCAATGCCCCTACTAAAGCAGGTTCATCTGGAACAGGTTGCCTGGGGCTGCATCCAGACAGCTTTGGAATTTCTGCAGAGGAGACTCCACAACCTCTCTAGACTGCTTCTTCCAGTGCTCTAGTACCCTCCTTATGTGCATTGTTTATGTGCCTGTGTGATTTTTCTGCGTGGAAAGTTAATCTTAGGGTCCTGCAAGGTGGGTTTGCTGGTGCCATGGGTGTGGTTTTCACAGAGGGTTCATGGCCGTGGCCAACACTTGCTTGTAAAATGCTTTGTTGCACATTTTGAGGGTGTTCTCACCATCACATGGCTGTTGTGCTGTTCCCCAGGTTCTGGTGGTGGGCTGTGGGAACTCGGAGCTGAGTGAGCAGATGTACGACATGGGGATGTGTGAGGGTATTGTGAACATCGACATCAGCGACGCAGTGATCTGTCAGATGCGAGAGCGGAGCGGGAGCAAGAGGCCCAAGATGAGCTACCTGGTGATGGATGTGTTCCAGATGGACTTCCCTGATGCAGAGTTCCAGGTGGTGCTGGACAAAGGCACACTGGATGCCATCCTCGCGGATGAAGAGGAGGCTACTCTAGCCAAGGTGGACAAGATGTTTGCTGAGATCAGCCGGGTCCTGCAGGTAGGAGGGCGCTACCTCTGTGTCTCCTTGGCTCAAGGCCACGTGCTGAAGAAAGCGGTGGAATACTTCTCCCAGGAAGGCTGGGTCGTGCGTGTGCATCAGGTAGCCAGCAGCGGAGACAAGCAGCAGTTTGTCCTGCCCATCTTTGTCTATGTCATGACAAAGTTCAGGAAAATCCCAGGCTCGGCACCACGGATCCTGGAGATCTGCCCAGAGGAGCAGCAGAAGCCGATGCGGGTGGAGAGCACGGAGCAGCTGGTGGCAGCAGTGAGGGACAGGCAGCATTATGCCCTGCTCTGCAGCCAGCTGAGCGGAACGCCCTGTGGGGAGCAGGTTGCCCTGGACCTGTGTGACAGAGAGAGCGGCAGGCCTCGCTACACGCTGCACGTTGTTGACAGTCCCTCAGTGAAACCTTCCCGTGACAATCACTTTGCCGTCTTCATCAGTGAGTAGAGCCTCTGCTGGCTGCAGTAGGATAGTGCCCTGCTCAGGAGCTGCAAAATGGCCACGGGTCCTGGCCCTGCTGACACAGGGCTGGAGATGGGAGTATCCTGCCTGGGTTGATGTTTTAGTTGTGGCTTTTTAGTGGGATGTGCTTGCCTGGTGGTGCAAGAGGAGGTGGTGGAGTCACCATCACTGGAGGTGTTTAGGAAGAGACTGGATGGGGTGCTTGGTGCCATGGTTTAGTTGATTAGGTGGTGTTGGGTGATAGGTTCGACTCGATGATCTCAAAGGTCTTTTCCAACCTGGTTAATTCTCTTCTATTCTAAGAGCTTGCTGGCTGAGCAGGTGCCCCTCTGGCAGCAGAGGTATGCTAGTTGCCCTGCCTCCAAGGTGGTGGCTTCCTGCCTTGATGCTGGCCACAGCCACCACAGTACGTCCTTGCAAAAAGAGCCCAGCAGGTGCAGCTGGAAAGGCTTTGCTGGCCTACGCAGGTGTCCTGACTTTCCAGGGTCAGGCTGCTTGGGGCTGCACTTTGGTTTTGTGCTTGCACCTCGTGGAGACACATTTGCCTCTGCCAGCAGCACTTAGCACAGTCTGGAGACAGGCTGTGAGGCTGTTGGCTATCTTATGAGATGTGGCTTGTCCAGGCTCCCCAGAATGGGGAATGTCTTGGCTGTCATGATGGCTGCAAAGCACAGCTAAGGCACACAGTGGTACCTGCTTGTGATGTCTGCCATTTCTTGCAGCTCCTCTCTTGGAAGCTGGGGTGGCACTGGGACTGGCACTGGCCCAGGCTGATGACAGCTCCTTCTGCAGTCCCACAGGGCAGAGAAACCGAGTGGCTCTTTGGGATGGAGGAAGGGCGGAAGCAGCTGGCCAGTAGCGCAGGCTTCAGGCGCTTGGTGACCGTGGCCCTGCACAGGGAACAGCACTACGAGGGCATGGCTGGCATCCAGGCAGAGCTGTCAGCGAAGGTGATGGAGCTGGCCCCGCCAGGCCTCCCTGCCCGGCAGCAGGTGAGCCCCACACGCTGCTCAGCTTCCTGAGGCTGGGGCCAGGCTGGCTGCCAACAGTGAATCCCTCTTCTCCAAGAGAGATCTGGCTGTGGTGTGTGAGCTGGCTCCCTCGGTGGGGAGGACACTGGTGTCAGCTGTAGCTCCTCAGTTTTCCCTCCAGCTGGCTGCCTGGGCTTGGAGGCAGGATTTGGGGTGTCTGTACGGCAGGATTCAGTGTGAGGTTACTGCCTTGGAAAACTCAACATCCCAGGAAAACCAGGCGTTCTGAAACCCTGGGAGATCCAGCTCCTTCTTAGTCCTGCCTTTAACTTCTCCTTTTGCTTTTGTCTCCACCTTCCCACTCCAACTCCCCAAACCTGAACTCTTGCAGTGTTTGCTTGCTGTCCCCAGCACATATCATGGAAGGGAATCTGGTGTCCCATGTGCTGCAGCTGCTTACAGCACATCTGTCTGCTCCTGCTTTGTGTCCACTTGTCCCAGCTCTTTAGCTGTGACAGGGACAGCAGGAGTGCCAGGGTCTGTTCCTGTAGCCTTTCCTTCCTCACACGGGCCCCTGTCCTCTCTGCAGGTGCCCTTCCTGTCCGTGGGAGGGGACATTGGGGTGCGGGCGGTGCGGCACCGTGGCAGCAGCCCCCTGAGCGGGGACTACGTGGTGGAGGACGTGAGGGGGGATGGCAGCTGCCACTTCCGGCGCCTCATCTTCCTCCGCAGCAGGAACGTGGTGCAGTCAGAGGCTCGACTGCTGCCCTCCCTGCCTCTCCAAGGTACGTGGGACAAGGGGGAAGGAGCAGGGGCCAAGGATGACATTTTGGGGTGGAAGAGAGTGAGACCAATACACAAAGAAGATAAAGGTCCTCTTGAGACCTGCCAGCCTTGTCCCGGAGGAGCTAAAGAGCTGTTTTTACACTCTGCTGCTTGCTTTATGAGTGGGACAGAAGCTGAGAGTGTCTAGTCCCCAGAAAGCACACTCCCCTGTCTCCCACCTTGCCCCTTAACAGCCAGTGTCTCCTGTTGTGTAGGCCAGAAGAAGCGGAGGAAGGACAAGAAGAAGCCCAGCCCTGCTGAGCCACCTGCGGCCGTCGACAAGAGCTACCTGTGCTGTGAGCACCACAAGGCCATGGTTGCTGGGCTCTGCCTGCTGGGGGGCCCCGACCCCCTCCCAGGTGAAGAGGCCAGTGGTGGGAGGCTGTGCTGAGGGCAGGCACCCCAGCACCTGGGGCAGGGTTTTCCTGGCCAAGTGGCCCCATGCAGCATTCTGCAATAGCTTGGGGCTGGCAGGTGGGACAGGCTGTGGGAGCAGGGCTGTCTTGGTGGCTCACTGGGTGCTCTCCCTTGGCAGGAACCCCTCTGGTGGTGCTGGTGGTGGGGCTCGGCGGGGGCAGCCTGCCTCTCTTCATCCACGACTACTTCTCGCAGGCCCACGTGGCCGTGGTGGAGATTGACCCTTCCATGCTGGAGGTGGCTACAGCCTGGTTTGGCTTCTCCCCGGGTGACCGGCTGCAGGTGCATGTCTCGGATGGCCTGGACTACGTGGCCAAGCTGGCAGCTGAAGGTACCACCTTTAGGGCATCCTGGGTGCCCTGCTGAGCCCAGTGGGTGACATGCTGGGCACCAGAGTCCTGGGCTGTTTTCACTCTCTGCTTCCCATCCCTGCCCATGTCCTGCCATGTGTGGTAAGCTCCAGCCTCCCCAGGCCTGTCTTTGCAAGCATGTGCAGGGGAGCTGAGGTTTTGCCTCTCACAATGCTGAGGGCTGCAGCTGTCAGTGTTCCATGGAAAGAGAAACCCTAGGAGAGAGAAGCAGCTGTAACACAGCAGAGGGGGCATCTTGACCCCACCCCATTCATTGCTTCCCCACGGGGAGTGGCTCATCTGTCCCATGGGTTAGCAAATCTCTGTGCTTCCTCCTGCAGCCCCAGCCCAGTATGATGCCATCATGTTTGATGTGGACAGCAAAGACCTCACAGTGGGGATGAGCTGCCCACCCCCAGCCTTTGTGGAAAAGCCCTTCCTGCAGAAAGTTAAAACCATTCTCAAGCCAGAAGGTAGGAGGGGGGATCTGTCCATGCCCCTGCAGGCAGGCTGTCTGGTCCTGTGTGGGGTTTGAGTTATGAGGCAGTGCCACCATTCCTAAACCTGGTCAACAGGAGCTGTGGCCAGGACTGCTGCGCGGCATCTGCCGCTCCTGGCAGCCCCGGGTGGGCATTGTGGCCTCAGGGAGCAGGGTGGGGCCGGTGGCCTGTGGCACTGCTGGCTCGGGCAGGCTGAGACATCCCAGGGTGCCCAGAAAGGTTGTGGGAAGGCAGAGGGTGTAGGCGGTATCTGGGAACAGATCGTGTGGCCACCCACGACTCGGGTGGTGGCAAGGACGTGGAGCTGGGCCAAGGGCACTGGGGTTGCTGGTACTCCTCGTGCTGCCGCAGGAGAGTTTGCAGCAGGGTGGCACAGATTCTGCTGCCTTCCCGCAGGGAAGCAGGGAGCAGAACAATGTGTGCAGGCTGATTGAACTCCCGTCTGTCTTGCCCTGCTGCAGGAGTGTTTCTGCTCAACCTGGTGTGCCGTGATGCCCAGCTGAAAGAGTCTGTCCTGGGCACCCTCAGGGAGGTCTTCCCCCTGCTCTACGCGCGCCGCATTGCAGGAGAGGTCAACGAGATCCTGTTCTGCCAGCCCAGCCCTGAGGCTCGTCGGGACGCTGCGGAGCTGGGGGCTCGTGCCCAGGCACTTGAGGGGGCCCTGCGGCAGCCTGGGTGCCCCTGGGACAGCTCCTACGTGCTGGCAGACATGCTGCAAGCCATCCAGATCCTCTGAGAGGGGCCCTAATACTGCTTGATGAGTGCTGTCCCTGTGTGGGTGCTGTGCCCCGCAGTAGACGGGTGCCCATGGCTGAGACTGCTGTCCTGGAGGGGCTCGCAGTGTCCTGGGTCTGTCTTCAGGACGTGACTGGTGTGAAGAGCTGCTCCCTACCCTCCCAGGCAGGGCTCTGGGGGTGTGGGAGGCTGTGCAGCCTAAGGGGTAACATAGAGTGGTGAGGGGAAGATGATGTGGGACTAACAGCACTTGGGTTTGGGTCTGTCCTTATTGCCTTTCCGTTGTGGGAAAAGCATCCCTCCAGCTGTCCCCTTCCTCTCAGCTCCTTTCCTCTGGTGCTGCCTCTCCCTGCATCTCCAGCATTCCTGGTCGCAGGTCTCTGCAGAGCTCCACCCCTGCCCCAGCCTGGTTATGGATGCATGTGGGCTGAGAGCTGTGAAAATAAAAGTGGTCAGGGCTACTCTGATCCCCCCAGTGCTTTGCTAGGTGTATGTCTGGAGCGCCCAGTATCCCTGGAAAAAAGAACAGTCGCCTCCCCTCCTTGGGATGGGCAGCTGCCTCTTGTACTCTGCCAGCCCCTCCCCATTTGCCTTCCTGAACTGGGCTTCTCCATGTGCTTTCCCCTCTTCATCTCTGCAGTTGTGGCCCCTGTGAGCTGGGACCTGTAGTCCCCTGGTGCCCCAAGTCTTTTTCCCCTGTCCCCCTAGGCCAGCAGCAACCCAGCCCTGGGTCCACAAATCATCACCACAAAAAAGCAGCAGGAAAATGCCTGTTAGGGTGTTCCCACAGCTCCCCATTCCTGCCCAGCCAGGTTTTCTGTCTCATGAGGGTTTCAAAGCTTGGTTTCTCCCTGCGAGGTTTAGCTGAAGAGTTGACCCGTGTGTCCTGGCCTGTTACAGAGTAGCCCAACCACTTTGTTCCCATGTTCATCAGAAGTCATTCTGGGAGGCCTTGTCTTTCTCCCTTGCAACAGCTGGTACCAGAACGAGTCAGACATTGCACCAGAGCTTGCAGCCATCAAGGTGACAACCCGCTCAAGGACCATGACACTTTGTCATTGATCCTGCACCTTCACTTCTTGCTGCCTTCTGCTGCCAGCACCCTGAGCAAGGACATCTTTCTGGTAGCTGCTGCTCAGAGCAAACCTTCCCCAGCCACTTTTCCACAATGGAAGGTGGTAACACCACACTCAAAAGCAGCTCCCTGAGGGACCTGACCTAGATGTTGCCCTGGAGGCAACAGCAACCACTGGAGTTGTCTTGCCAGCTTTGCAGCTTGTGTACCCTGTCCCATCAGGGTGTCAGTGAGCTGCTGGCCATCCTGTCCTTCCTCAGCAGGACCCAGGTCTCCCTGACCTGCAGAAAACAGCCTTGTTCAGAAATTCAAGCGAGATTATGTTAGCCAGAAGGTCTGCAGTTCCCCATGAAAAGGGTATCCCAAGGGCTCTTAGCCCTGAGCTGGTGGGGAACTGCTCTGTTCAGATTCCTTCACTGCCTTACTCCCTTTCCCACAGAGGCACAAATCAGTGCCCTCCTTTCTCCCTGAGCTGATCCTCTTCTACACAGAGGGAGAGAAGCCTTTTAAAAATGTGTTTCCGATGGTTCCCAGGCACAGGAGGGGAGAGCTGGCTCGCTCCCTGCCTCAGATAAAGGATGGCAGTGTGGGCACATGCCCTCTGTATCGCGCTCAGCACCCCGTGCTCGGGGCAGCACGTGGTTGCTGGTCAGCTGGAGAGACAAGGCTCCAGCTGGGTGGAAGTCTGCCTGCCCCCTTCAGCACTTTCTAAAGCTCCTTTGTGATGAGCATGCTTTTGAAAGGTGGCTAGTATCCATTCACGTTACTGATGGCAAAGTTCTCAACTGGAGCAGCAGTGCTGCATTTAGTCTATTTTTACCGTAGTTTTCAGTTCTCAGTTCCAGTGGCACAGGTTCGTATGTGTGCCCTTTATTTCTTCCCCAGGAGCTCATACAAAGGCTGTGTTCATCCCTGCCTTGTCCAGTCTTGCCTTTCTGTTGTGCTTCCTGATCGCTGCTCACGCCAGATCCTGGTGGGCAGACAAAAGCCATCTATGAGCCATAATGTAAGGATGAAATCTGCCTCGCTGCAGCTGTCCTTGCAGCTACTGGCAGCCTGAGTTGGGTCTGGGAAGAGGTTTCAGCTAACAAATTGGCAAATTCAGGAGTGCTGCGAACACCTGAAAGCCTCTGCAGGTAAAATGCTCTCAGGCTGAAATAACTGCTGTAAATATTTATCTTCTGGCAGCCAAAACGTGCAGCTCATGTTTGGCAGCTGTGTATCTGTTGAGTGCTTTGGCAATATACTCCCGTTTACATCCTTTACTTCTCACTTCCTGCCTTTGCAGGCTAGGCATGCTGTAAGTGGCAGGGTAGAAACAAGCACTGCTGTCACTTAGCAACCTCTGCTGCTTCCAGATGCTGATTTTTTTTTTCCCTTTCTGTATTTCCCAGCACAAAAAGAGATTTCTGTGTATCTCATTGCATGGTTTGGGTGTGAGGCTATAGCCAGCTGGGGATGCTTTGGTCGGGTCCAGCCTGAATCCCTTCCAGAGCATTCTACCTGTGTCCTGCTACTGGTGCAGTGAGTCACAGGTGGATCAGCCCTGAGTTTCGTGATCTCAGGTGGAGGGATGCAGCTGGTCATGCCTAGCCATGGAGACTCTTTGACCCAAGGTGACTGTGGCCAAGCACCTGGCAGGATGGTGCTGCTGTGGGGGACCCTGTATGCACCCTGCATTGTATAACCCCTTTGGGTGTCACAGGTCTCTGCTTAGCAGGGCTGGAAATGGCTGGGCTCACAGAAAGAGGATGGAGTGGGACAGGGGACATGCTGTCACCAGCTAAAGGTACATCCAGCAGCTGGGGGAGATTTTGTAGTAATAAAAGCCACAGAAACTGAGTGCTGGGGCTGAGAATTTCCCTGGGAAGAGCTCTATCAGGTTGAACCTGGCCATACTGGCTGGGGTTTCTGCTGCCACCTGGGCATGGCAGGGTCATAGCACAGCAAGGGCTGCAACAAACACATCTTGGAGGGTGGAAGTGTCTGGGGATTGTTTTGTGCACAAAAATTTCTCTCAAGGAAGCATGTGCTTTGCCTGGCTTTGTGACCAAGGAAGCAGGAGTGCTGCCAGGCTGCAGTGAAGGGAGTATGGCTCTTTCCTGGGTGCTCAGGGCCACAAGGAAACATCTCTGCGGACTGCAGTGCAGCATGGTGTTTTTTTTCTACCCTGCAACTGGATGCACTGAATAAAAGGATGCAGCTAGAGGTCACAGGGCAGGAAAGAGGCCACCGTGCTGGACAAGACAGGGAGCTGAACGTCACTGTCATGCAATCTGTGAGTCAGCAGTGCCACAGGCTTCAGAGAAGAGGCAGAAAGTGCCTCCTCTTTACAGGGGAATATGCTGCAGCCGCTACTAATCACAGCTCTGCAGCCATTCTGGCTTGCTTTCACTGGCTTTAATTTTGTCTCTTGCAGCTCCAAGATCTAAGTTCTCCTCTTAGCAGTTACACAGGCATAATGCTGACCAGCATCTTCATGCCAGCGCTGTGGAGCCAGGTGCTGCTGAGAGCCTAGGAGCTCCCCTGTGTACAGGACTCCTTTCCCACACCTCCTCCTGCTTTGTGCTGCTCAGCTGCCTGAAAAGTTCTGCAGAGTTCCGGGCTTGTATCTGAAGCAAGAAGGAGGTGAGAGAAGTGCCTGGAGGGAAGAAGATCATGCATGAAGGAGCCTGCCTCTGTAAAACGTGTCCAGCAGGGAGGACACAGCTCCCCTGAGGCCCTGCCTGCTCTCCTGGCAGGGTAGTATGCCTGGTATTTCACTGCAGCCATCTGCACATTTCCTCTCTGGCAGCTTACATAGAACCCGTTTTTCATGAAGGGAATAGCACTGGTGTGTGTTTGTAAAGCAGCCTGGGGACCTGATCCAACCGGCCTCAGTTTGAGCATCACACTGCCTGGTTAGGAAGAAATGTCTGTGGATGAGTTTGTGGGATCAGATGTTACAGCTGCACCCTGAACCAGACTGGTTTTGCCATATATTTTTCTGGAAGTCAGAGAAGGACAAACTTGCTGTCTGTAGGCTTCATCTGCAATGCACTGGAGGCTTTGGCAGGGCTGAGGGCCCCAGGCAGGCTGTGCTGGAGCTGGTGACATCTGGAAGTGAGCAGAGCTGTGCTGATGGAGACAGTGATGCCAGTGTGCCACCCTGGGTAGCAGGGCACCCTTCCTGCTGTGCTGGGGAGATATGGTTGGCAAAGGTCTTCTCTCCTTGCTGAGTCTGTCATGTGGCTAAAGTAAATGATAAATACCATGAGACACAACTGAGTGCAAGGTAAAAATAGAGCATGTTTAGCTGGCTAACCAGTGAGCAATGGAGCTCTGTGCTCCTGAGGATCATTCCTCATGCTCCCCAGGAAAATAGTTTCTTGCATGACTATGACACTTGTCTAGATCTTTCTTTTCAGGGTTATTCATTGCAAGAAGCTTTGCAGTGGTCTCTGTTAGTACTACCCCACTTTCCTTTAATTTGGCCACTCTGAATCGTTACAAATTCAGAAAGCCAGGCTGGGCTCTGCATGGGGTTTTGGAACAAGCTGGAGAAGTCAGAAAAGGCAGAGACCTGAAGATATGCTTGGATGCCTTTCCTCTCTTCACTGCTCTCTTGAAACTGTTGGAAAAGCAAGCATCCTTGTGATACCACCAGCAAGCCTAATGAAAATGTTCATGCTTTACCAGGAGGTGGGAAATCCTTACTTGGCTGCTTATGGCTTTCTTCTGTGAGGGAGAGTGGATTTTTGCAAGTGATGGAGTCAGAGGGCGAGTGTGGTCACTTCATGGCTCTAACTCAGCTTCAATAGACCAAAAAGCATGGTTTGGAAACTTCCCAGACTCGTGGGAATATCAAACTTTTCCTAGTCATAGATGTTTCCTTACTGTATTATTGGTTTTTGTTTGTTTGTTTAATTATGGAAGCCAACAAAGCTGCAATTTAAAGGCCTCATGAAAAGTTCCCTACGTTATCAATCTGAAGGTGTGCACAGTGTTGCTCCTGAGGCACTGTGCCTTCTTAAATCCTCCTTTGTAGGCGTGTGATCCTATTGCCAGGCTGCTCTTCTACCAATCTGAATTTCTCCAGTGGGGCAGCACAAAGTGCTCCAACACTCGGGGTGGATTTGGCCAGCACATGGAGCTGCTCTTCCTGACTTCCAGCCTCTATATAAAACCCTGGACTGGAAGAAGGCCAGGCAGCTACTCTAGTGCCTCCTGGCATAGCCTATTCACTCAGGAGTGGAGAAAAAACCAATCATGCTGGTAATTGGCATAATTATGTCAATAGCCCCCAGGCTCCATCTAGATAGGAATGATTGTAAGGCTTTCCCCAGAGGGGGTGGTGCTGTGGAGGTGATCTAGCTGCAGAGCTACTGCTAGAGAAACCATCTCTGTGTTGTACCAATTTAAAAACAGTTTAGCCACTCTGGCAAGCTGCTCTCTTGTTTCCTGGGTTAGAAGTCAGTCTGCTGTAGAGAGTAATTTTTTAGAATTGAGAGCTCTAGCCAAGAAGTTTTGATAATCCTCCAGGTCGTTAGTATCTGTCAGCCTGCGGGATGTTTGCAGTTCCCTTTTGTTTTGCTGCTCATGCTGAGTCAGGCTGGTGTCTGGTTTAATACAGAGGATAACTTTTATCACTGCAGTACTCCAAAGCCTCTCTTTGGGATAATTTTTCCTGTTGTGATTGCTGCCAGTAATCACAGCTAAGTCTCATCTGTTGTGGTGCCTGTGCCTTTAGCTCAGCCTCAGTGTGCATTTTTAATTGAACCCCCTTCAGTACTATGGCTCGGACCTTGTTACTGCTTCCCAGCCTGTTCCTCAGCCCCTCACATGCTACCAGCCTTGCTGGACCCAGCTTCTCTGGCCTGCCCTGAGATGGTTTTGGTGGATTGCCTGTCTGACCATGGCAGCACTCCTGCCCGTGGGTGAGTATTGGTGCTGCTTGCCAGGGTCCCTCATGTGCTGTAGGGATGGCTTCTATCACAGTATCACTTAGGCTGGAAAGGACCTCGAGGATCATCGAGTCCAACCTATCAACACAGACCTCATGACTAGTGAATCTGATCCTGTTCCCATCATGAGGCCCAGCTCTTCCACGTGTGATAAACAGAGATATGGGAGGTAATTTTGCTTTAGCTAATTAGGGTATAGGCGAGCGGGAAGGATGTGAAGCTCCACCCCCGGAGTGGAAGCGGAGGGCATTTTGCGATCGGGTAAGGGACAACTGCATAGCAGCACTCAGGTCAGAAGTTTGAACCTGAGGCTTCAGCCACTGACCACCGGAGAGACTCCCATCTACCATGCAGCGACGGGAACTGAGGCTGCAGTGGTGGAATTCACGTCGAAGGGCAGGAGTGCTTCGTTCTTGGATCCAATCAGGATGTTGTGCGGGAAGGGCTTCTGTCACAAGGGCAGCTTCTAAAAGCCCCCAGTAGGGAAAGGAAAAGTGTACATGCGTCGGGGGGTGCCCAGGCAGGTGCGGTCCTGCACTGGAGCTCACAGGATGCATTGCAGCCCTGCTGGCCAGAGGGACAGGGCGGGTGGCTGGGCTTGGCGCTCTCGGACGAGATGGGCAGCACAGGGGAAGTGTGGGCAGGTGTGTGGATGCGATGAAGGCGCGGCTCTCGCCGCCGAAGCGGCACGGGGGCCGGCGTGTCCACGCGCGGGGACGACGAGCCCGTTCCGCTGCTCAGGCACCGCGCCTGGGGGCTCCCCGAAAGCTTCAAGTCTGGGTCGGTGACTGGGCGGAGGCTCTGCCGGTGCCGGGCCGCCCAAACCACGGCCTCCCGGAGCTCCCGACCCGCTCGCACCGGCATTTGCAGCGCTACCCGCACCCGCCGGGACCGCAGCGAGGAGGGGCGGGGCCTTACCGCCGAGTCCCCACCCCCGGCTGGGGGTGGAGCGCATGCGCAGCGCGCGGCCCCTACCTGTCAACGGCGGAGAGGCGGGGAGGGGACGACGCGGCGGGATGGAGGGGCTCATCCCGCTCGTCAACCGGCTGCAGGATGCGTTCGCGGCGCTGGGCCAGAGCTGCCTGCTGGACCTGCCGCAGATTGCGGTGGTGGGCGGGCAGAGCGCCGGCAAGAGCTCGGTGCTAGAGAACTGCGTCTCCAGGTGAGGCGGCGGGCGCGACACCCTTCGCAGCCCCACCGGCGACGTTCACCGTTCCGGCGGCTGCTCCCCGCTTCTAACGCTCTCCGCGCGCCCCCTTTCGCGCCGCATCCCCGTAGCGGTGACGGGAGGCCGGTGGCTAGTGGGATGTACAAGGGGGAAACGGGGAGGGGGGACGGGTTTCCGACTCCGTGCTGCCCGGGGATGCTTAGTGCGCTCCCCGGTGCCGCGGGGGCGGCGGGGCGGGCCCTGGCCCGGCGGCGTCCTTGATCTGCGTGCTGCAGAGAAGCCGCCGCAACTCCGGTGTGAGCGCGGCCGTGTGCCCGGTGCGGGTGTCTTAACTGGTGTTTGGGCAAGGAATACGTTTGGAGCCTCAAATTCTCGCTGCAGTGCGCTTTGTGGATTCGGTCGGTTAACGGTTCTCAGACCTTCGCTGCACGCAGTTCTAATGTGCATATAGAGGTGCTAGCATCTTCCCTAAAAATAAGGAAGGAGAGGAAGCCGGGCGACTGGGATGGTCCTTTGGGTGGACAGACTGTGTCCCTGAAGATCTCCTGAGGTTAAACATGAACTTCACTTGCTGCTTCGTGAAGTTCCTGCGGCGTTTGCTGCAGCCGGCGTGCAGGCTGCTGGAGGGAGCGGGGGAGATTCCAGAGCGTAGCTGCAATCGCGAGACAGCACACAGGATCCGAAGGGCTGTCCTGTATCAGCAGCTGGGGAGCTTTCATACGCAGAGGCCTTCGTTAAAGGTGACATTAAGTGCTGTGTCTCACCACGAGCTGGCCCGTGTGTCAGACTGCAATAGCTCTGGATGTGCAGTATAAAAATCCCACACGGTTCTTTATCTCCAGGACTTACTGTGTTAAATGTCAGTGCTTCCTCATCTTTCTACTTGAAGACTGTAGCTAATTACTGATGTTGACAGAACTGCCAGTCTCTGAAGCTTAAAAAGCACAAGGGAGAACCTCAGAAATCACGTTTGGTCATCAGATTATTACAGTTTTCTTTAAACCACCCTTTAAAAAGTATTTTTGCAACCTTTTGACTCTTTGATCTGTGTGTCTACAAAACTGTGAAAGCTGAGGAGGAAAAGCATCTCTGTGAGGATATTTTGGTCCCCGTGGCAAGCTTTGTCGGGTGCAACACCCACCTGTGGTCAGGGCTGAATGTGATGGGCTGTGGGCTGATGTCTTTGTCTGGATCCAGCTGCTCTGATAGAAGAGCTTACTGCTTCCGGATGCTTGTGCTTGCTCCCCTGATAGAGGCATCTGCTCCATCTGATCCGCAGGTGGAGCTGCTCCCTCCCGTGCAGCCCTCTCCCACCTCAGCCACCTGGAGCAAAACGAGAAAATGACCAGTTTGTCCTGATCTGATCTGTTCGAACAAGAGGCTCCAACCAGCTGCATAAGTGAGATGTGCGTATTTCAAGGAAGAATTATGCAGAAAAGCTAAGAACAATGACTTTTTTTTTTTTTTTTTTTTTTCACCAATGTCACCATGCAGCCTGCAAACACTGCAGAGAAGTGTTCAGAGAAGAGCTTACAGACTGCTGTGGAGCACCACAGTGTTTCTGTCACACGGGATCTGAAATTTGGATCTTTCCAACTCTTGTCTCCGAGTTCCACTTAGTGGTTTCGCACAGTAACATTTTAAGATACAGAATCAGCTTATCTGTGGTACCTCCCTGCTTGCAAGCTGGGAGCCTGTTGCAAATGTGATATTAAAATGCGTAACTTCAGACCTATTCCATGAGAGCTGAGCAACTGTTTTAACTTGTGCCTTTCCTCCTGAGTAGGTATGTGTGGTTAGCAGATGTGTACTTGCTAAGCTGTGAGAACTTGATTGTGAATCCTCTGAACCAGATTAATAAATACCCAGGAGATCAGAGGAGCATTTTGCTTGTCGAATCAGCCTGTGGCTCTTCTGAGTAAGCCATGGGGCATTCCTCTTTGCACAGGATAATGAAGCTACTCTCTGCAAACGAGAAGTTTGTTGTATCTGCATCTGTCCTCTGTGTTAATGGCACATTTCATGATGTGTGTGAGTAACCATAGGGTGAACATTGACTAATAGCAACACAGCTTTGAAACTGACATCAAAATAAAATGGTCCTAGCATTGCTCTGGAGTTTGAGCTTTAATCCTACTTTTTGTATTTGGGTTTTTGTGTGTGTGTTTTGTTGTTGTTGTTACTGTGTTGGCATTTTTTACCACATGAATCGTTGTCATTGGTAGATGTTGAACTCTGTATTCAAGATCTCTTCTCTTCAGGAATAGCTGTAATTAGTAAGAGGAAGGCATGCTGTCCTCTATGTGGATGCCAGGGTCTTGCTACAATCATGCTGTTGGCTGATAACCTGAATAATTGTTAGTGGTGCTCTAGTGAAGTTACTTAGGTTCTCCTTAACTTTAACTTTAGGATCAGATTGCTGCCTGTAGCTTCTAGACCGTTGTACTCATTTCAGCCCTTCACAGGGCCTTTCTTTGTGCAAGGAGGACTATAGTGTTACCAACCAGCCATGCTAGAATTTTCCAGAAGGGTTGTGGCTTGGGCATCATTCTGTAGGCTGGCAAATGGTTCTGGGAGTAGGATCCAAATCCTCTTATTGCTGAAGCTAGTGAATGACACACATCCATCGCTCTCCCCAAGGTAGCACCAAGCCTCGTTTAGGTGTACACAGCATCCTTAATTACCAAGAATACTCAGTGAATATCACAGAATCAACCAGGTTGGAAAAGACCTCAGAGATCATCAAGTCTATCCTCTTGCCTAATGCCTAACACCTCATGACAACTAAACCATGGCTCCAAGTGCCACATAAAATCCTTTTTTGAACATCTCCAGGGATGGTGACTCCACCACCTCCCTGGGCAGCACATCCCAAGGGCCAATTACTCTTTCTGGGAAGAACATTATTCTCACCTCCAGCCTAAACCTCCCCTGGTGCAGCTTGAGTCTGTGTCCTCTTGTTCTGGTGCCGGTTGCCTGGGAGAAGAGGCCAGCCCCTGCCTGTCTACAACCTCCCTTCAGGTAGTTGTATTTGTTGGTGCTGGTGTTGCATGAGGATGAATGTTTGCCTTCTCCAGGAATTGTGTGACATCCAGAACTATTTGTGGCAGTGTAGGCTGGCTTGCAATAAGGCTGGAGCGAGGCAGTGTCAAACCTCCCGATGTAGCTCTTCTTGCTGCTATTTGGATTGGCATCTGCTAAGGTATTTAGGGTTTGCTCTTCCCTTACTGTTCCTCTGTGTGTAAGGAGATTGCTTCTTTTCATAGCTGAGGACTGTTTGAAGGGTTTCCTCTGAGGATTCTGGTTATATTTAAATGGAAAGAGATTCCAGAGAGCACCTGAGGACAGCACTCATTTCCCTTTATGGGTTAGACCTTCATGTGTTCTATTCCAAACTGGAACTCTTAGCACTTGTTTAAGGAAATTGTATTGTCTGAAGAGCAAACATTCTTCTTACCTGCTTCTCTTTGTAATGGAAGTAAACGTGCCCTTAAAAATATTGAGCCCATGTTTGAAGGAAAGGATCTAATGCAACCTTCTAGGAGGAGTGGGTGGGAGAGAGATTGAGAAGCCCAGAGGGGAGGCAAATATCTAATCCTAACAGATTCCAGCTGGAGACAGGTACTCCTGGTTTTACTCCTTTGCCACAGATAAGTACAGGACCAGGACCTTGTATGCTGTTTGTCCTTTTCCAGCGTCTTGTTGTTGATAATAATAGGGTTGCTTAAGAGAAAACTAATGGCAGGAAGCACTCACTTTGGAGAGAAAGCATTTTCCATTATTTCATGTATGCAAAACAGCTTTTAAGGTAACGAGAGGCACAGAAGGCAACCTTCCTTGTCAGGGTCTCCTTCTCCAGATTTTAATCAGAACCTTATTTTATCCTTACAAATAGCAAGACATTAATAATTTGATTTCAAAGCTGAAAGCTCTTTAGTTCCTACTCTGCTTAATACTGTCTCAACTGCACGTGGCCCAATAACTGCTTTAGAGGAGATGTGAACTCTCGATTGTAAGCCTGTCAGTCAGAATTAACCACGCGCTTTCATTTTAAGAGCCTGAGAGCTAGTTTTGTAATACAGCTTTGCAGCTTTTTATCTGAGATGCTTTTGATAATCTTATGGCCACTGCATACCATTTATCATGACATATGTGCTGATTTATTTTTTGTCTGTTTCTAAATGGTGGTTCCTTGTGTGCTCAGCTCATTCTTTTTTTGCCTGAGATGGCGGTTGTGAAAAGACTGCGTTGAGTCACTGGGGGAAGAAAAAGGACTCTGAATCTGGCTGCTGAAGCAGAGGATTAGTCCAAAGAAAGTAGACAGCTCCTTAGCTTGTCTGTTTCCTGGGGGGGACATAGCTATAACTGATGCAGATATTTAATTCTTTTAGTCACTAGTCACCTCCAGAAAAACTCTTTTACAGTAAATTCTCCTCTCTTGTGGAGGAGGCACAAAACAGCTAAGCAGTTGGAGATGCAAGCTGAAATGTGGTGCTGTGCATTCTTAAGGATCTTCTGGAAATGAGAATCAGCCACTCCTTTTCCTGACTGATTAAGCCATTGTACAGCTGTATTGAGTGTATTAGTGTATTTATCAAAGTTCTCTGGTGCACTGAAGGCAAGAATTGTTTCTCAGTGTTCTGTTAAATAGGAATAGCAGCAAATGCCTCAGTTGGGTTTCTTCCCCACATACTCTCTTACATTCGGAGGCTGCAGAACAAACTTGCACAATTAGATGGGGTATCAATGCCCTGGTTTTGTCCTTCAGTGTAACTCACTTGTGGGGTTTAAGTTCATTTTTATGTCAAGTCTTGAAAGCTGCTACATGCAAAGCAATGCCAATGTGTAGTTAAAAGCAGACATGCAAACAAGTGTGCTGACTTCTTAAAATTTTGCCTTTCCCTCGATGTAAAGTGCCTGACCTGTATTCTGGCATCTCAGTTCAGTGTCCCAAGCACTTCACAGAGATGTTAACTCAGCCTTTTTGTAAAGGAAGTGTACCTGTGAAATACCTCTGCCTGTAGTCTTAACATGACTTGGACATACTGTGTATGGTTGTTGTAGTGATTTAGCAAACACAAGCTCTGTATTTGGAGTCTGACACCTGGGCTCAAAACCCTGCAAAGAGCAACCCTCAGAAAACTCCAGGCTGGTCTCGAGTGCCTTCTGAGCAATCAGTGCTACAACTTCAGTGCCGGTTGTTCCTGGCAATCCATCAAGGTACTGTGGATGGCTGCACACCTCTGGCAATGTTCAAAGATGAGTAGTCCTCTACTGAGAGGTTTGTGGGGGTATTTTTTGTTTCTTTTCAGACCATAGGTATCCCCTATACATAACCCTCTGCAATTCTTAATCCAGAGACCCTTCTGAAAATTCAGCAGCTTGTCTGACTCTGGTCTCTTATAAAATGTTTTATATCCCAGTGCTCACTGCCTGCAGGAAGGAGCCTGTGCATGGGATTTTGTAGTGCCAAAATCAACAGATAACAAGCACCTTTGTTGCCTTGCTGTTTCCTGACCGACGCTGCCCCCGCTGCGGTTTTGGGCTCGAGTTACTTGCTTTTATAGAGGAAATAGAAACCAAGGCCTTCTAGTTTTGATAAATAGAAGTTAACAGTGTGACTGCTTGGAAAGTCACTTGTAAGCATAGGGAGCGATGCCGCTGTGGCTTGCAGCAGAGAGGTAAGGACACTTCCCTGCCACTGCTTTACTGTGTGGTCTCAGACTGGTTTGTAAATGTTACCTGCTTCCCTGATCACATGGCTAAGACTTGAGTCTTGGCTCTCTTGTAACTGTGTATATTCCTTTAAGTTGTGTGCATTCCTAAAGGAAGATGCTAGCATATATTCTTAATAAAATCCCGGGGTTATAGTCTGAAACTTGTTGTGAGGCATTTCTCTTCTTTGTGTGATGGCTGCTTTAGATATCTACAGGGCATTAAAACTGAGTGTTGGGTTCTGCTTTGAGCAGCTGAGATGCAGCAGTGTTTCCTCTTCCCCCAAAGAAGTTTAGTTTGTGCCTGTCATGTTGTGGGTAAGATCTTGACGTCTGCCTGTCACAGAGCTCTAGGACTACAGCTTAGTCGTTGAGGGGTTGTGTTTGTGACTTGTTATCCATCAGCTGATCAGTGAGCAAACTGATGATGTTCTTCTAAGTATTGATGGGTTTCTTAAACAGTGTCTGCCTAGACTGACAGCACAGAGGAGCAGAATCCATTTTTGCCTTTTGTTTTGTTTTGTTGTTTTTTAAATAGTAAAGCACAAAATAGGCCTTGTAGTAAATAGAAGCTTGTTAACTACCCTTGTTTGCTATGCTCATGTGTAATGGGCTATTGGGAATCCCTTCAGTGCTGTGTGTCTGCAGTGTAAAGCCTGAAGTGTAAATATGCTGAGAACAGGAAGTGAGCATTATTTAACTGTGACCTTGCATCTTTTTCTTCAGCAAGTTGCACTGAGATGAACAAGGCAGCATTATTGAACTAGAGGGGAGCAAAATCCCATTTAACTGCATTCTGGGCTTTGATGTACTGCCAAGTACTGTTGTCTGTGATAGCCTCTGGGATGCAAGGGAGACTGTAGCTGTAGATAAGAGAGGCTTTCAACGCAAGTGTCTGGCAACAATATCAGCTTTTATGATTTGTGTAACTTATGCTTTTAGTTCAGTACCTGGCTTGGTATTTCTGCATCCTAGTTCCCATGCGAAATAACCAAGATTTCATCCTTCAGCAGTGCAGGAGACTTACTCTTAGCTCTGTTTCCCACTCTCAGAGATAATATTATCAAAGCTGGATATAATCTCAAGCACTCAGTATTTTGTTTGCTATTTATGGTGCAGATGCTAAAAGATGCACACATATATTCAGTGGTACTTAGCTGTAGAGGATGCTCTAGGATGGTCTGTGTGTAACTCACCTGCGGAGACCTGGCAGGGCTCTGTGTATTGAGCATGAGAACCACTGCTAGACATCTCTAGCCTCTGCTGCACAACAGGGAATGAAGTTGGCTGTGTTCCAGAGCTGTTTATCAGCAAAGCTGTAGAATTTTTAGCATAATCCATCTGAGGCAGTGTTGTGTCCTTGCGTGCTCACCTGTTAGTTTGTTCTGCTGCTAAACAAATATTGACAGAAGGTCCCCAAAGTCTGTCAGATCCAGGGAACAGGCTGAAAAAACTTAGGCTGACACCTCCAGCCTTAGGACTTTATTAGCGTCCTGGGAAATAGCAGCATACAACGCTGCTTTGGTTAGACTTCTAGTACAGAACCATTCTTAGGGTAATCGGTTTCTGGTGAGTTGAGAGATGGGAGATCAAAGCTCATCCTAAATGTCAATGTTTAGCTTAACAGACCTTAGGTTGTCCTGGACAATACAATAAATTGTACATACTACAGGCTCAAAGAAGGGTGAACAAGTAGGTAGAAGAGAATGAAGTGGCAAGAAAAGAAAAGTTGAGAGTCTTGGGTTAGTTCTTTTGGAAACATTCCTCTTTTGCTTTTCCTACGCTAGTTGTCTGTCTGTAAATCCAGGCTCTGGTTGTACTGCAGTTTTCATTGTGTTTACATCCTGGAGGGAGCAGCAGAATTGGATGCATTTATATTCCAGCTTTGCAATGGTCTGAAATGTATTGTGCCAAGAAAGGAAAGTTTGACACCTGGTCCACCATAAAACCGGGGAATGCGTTTTCACAATGCTGCTGAAGAGGCAAAGTGTTTTGGACTGGACTGGGATGTAGCATAGCTGAGCTTATTCTGTACCATTGCTTGGAAAGTCTGTGCTCAGGACTATGATTTAGGAGGAAGGGCAGGAACTTATTTTGTCTGGGTTTTGATGACAACAGGGAAATTTGCCACATCTGAATGTTTTGTGGTGACAGAATATCCAGTTCAAGCAATTATACAGTAGTTCACTTGGTGCAGCTGATGCCTGCAGTGTCAGGGACATGTTTGGCTTCCCATCCTTGCAATGAGATTTTAATTGTGTTTTAAAATCAGTTTATATCTGATTATATTATAGAGAAAACCTTTTTACTCACATACTTTCTGAAGAATCCTTGTTAATAGTATCTGACAGCTGTAGTTAGCCATCCTCCCCCACCCCCCCCTTCTAGTTAGAGCACTGACAACAATTTCAAGTGAATGAAGATTTTTTAATTGTTCATTTCTTATTGAGGTACAAAATCTTGCTGCATTAGTATTCATCCTGAGAATGGATAGGCTTTTGTGCACCAGTGTCCTATGCAAATTAGTCCTTTCCTAAGAGCAAACATATCTGACGAGAGAGAATACACTTGTCCTGCAAAGCGTGTCTTACTCTTTTCAGCACAAAAATTCTGTGAATTGTTGGGTTTTGGGTTGTTTGGGTTTTGTGTGTGTGTGTTTTGTGGTTTCTTCCTCTCCAGCCCCCTGCTTGGAATTGATGGAGAGCACTGTTGGGCAGGAAATAGCAAAGCTTTTGTAAAATCTTGAAAGAGAGAGAGGAAAAAGGGCATTTTCACAAATGGCATTAGGATGATGCAGCAAAGGTTTGGATGCCTGCCAGGGAGGACAGATGCATCGTGCATACAGTGCCGACGAGCCTGCACTGGGCAGCTTCCCCTGCTGTTCATACAGCCAGCCTACAGCCCCAGCACAATCACTGCAAACAGAGCACTCTTCATCCCACCACTGGGGTGGTTTTCCCTGGCACGTTTCCAGAGCTGGATGTGGCAGGTTTTTAGCATTACAAACGTTACTGAGACATTAAAACTTTCTATCACATGAGAAGTATCTTTAATACTGGGAAGTGCTTGCCTTTTTCTGTGCAGAGACACAATGTGAGGTGCTGTCACTGCTGTCAAAATAGGATGCTAGATTTAGGATCCTAATAATGATCTGTTCCTTCTTCAACTTCTGTTCAATGTCCTCTACTTTGGAGAACCTGTTGACTCCAGTCATGCTTAATGGAAGGCTTCACTGCTGGGACTGGAGTATCCTTGGCACTGGTTTTCTGATAGCCCTTTAATGTTTACTCTAATGAGGGAGATGTACTGCTGCTGCTACTTGAAGAAAGTACCTTCCAGATACGAGAGAAGTATGACAGTGACTTTTAAGACTGCTCTTCTCCAGTCTTCCGCATGAAGAGGAAATCTCAGGCTTTGCTTTCTTGCCTTAGCGGTGCCTCAGCATTGCCAGTGAACTCACTTGCTACGGAGGTGCCCAGCTGCTCTGAAATCACTGCCATCTCATTTGAACTTCTTCACGAGCTTTTAAAAAATACCTTGTTTCTCACCTTCAGAGTCAGTACTCACCACATTCCCATGGTGAGATCTGCTTGAGTTTGCTTGTTTATTTATGTCACATTTTCCTCTGGAATTTTGTATCGCTGGTTTCAAGTCTATAAAGCAGTAGCGAAGAGGAGAACCCAAGAGACATCTTAGGCTGTTAAGTTGCGGTGCTGTGTAAGATTATTCTTAATTATTCTTACTGACTCGATTTGTTTGCTTACCTTGAAATGATGGGTAACTGGGATGTCACTGCTTTGGCTGATCAGTTCCAGCAGTTCAGAAATGGTGGTGAAGGACACTGCTGGGCCGGAAAATGACTTTACAAAGACACCAAGTTTATCCACTGTACATGAAAAGAAGAGGTAGTTTGCAACCCTGGGATATCTGAATACTCAGTTTCTCACCCCTAAGGACATACTCAAACTGCAAGGGCTGCAATGTGTAGTTACTGCTCTTGGGTATTGGACTGCATCTCAATTCAGCAGGTTAATTAAAATGTCCCAGTGGAGACCAGTGACAAGCAGAGTCCCTCAGGAATCAGTCCTGGGACCAGGCTTGTTCAACATCTTTGTGGGTGACATGGACAGTGGCATTGAGTGCACCCTCAGCAAGTTTGCTGATGACACCAAGCTGTGTGGTGCAGCAGACAGCTGGAGGGAAGGGAGGCCATCCAGAGGGACCTTGACAGGCTGGAGAGGTGGGCACAAGCCAACCTCATGAGGTTCAACAAGGCCAAGTGCAGGGTCCTGCATCTGGGTCGAGGTAATCCCAGGCACAAATCCAGGCTGGGCAGGGACTGGCTGGAAAGCAGCCCTGAGGAGAGAGACTTGGGGGTTCTGGGGGAGGAGAAGCTCAACAGGAGCTCTCAGTGTGCACTTGCAGCCCACAAAGCCAATCAGATCCTGGGCTGCAGCAAGAGAAGTGTGGCCAGCAGGTCGAGGGAGGTGATCCTCCCCCTCTACTCAGCCCTGGTGAGACCCCACCTGGAGTACTGCCTCCAGTTCTGGAGCCCCTATTACAAGAGGGATGTGGAGGTGCTGGAAGGTGTCCAGAGAAGGGCCAGGAGGATGAGCAGAGGGCTGGAGCACCTCTCCTGTGAGGGCAGACTGAAGGAGTTGGAGCTGTTCAGTCTGCAGAAGAGAAGGCTCCGAGGTGACCTCATTGTGGCCTTCCAGTATCTGAAGGGGGGCTACAAGAAGGCTGGGGTGGGACTTCTCAGGATCTCAGGTAGTGATAGGACTAGGGGGAATGGAATGAAGCTGGAGGTGGGGAGATTCAGGCTGGAGGTGGGGAGGAAGTTCTTCCCCATGAGAGTGGTGAAGCCCTGGAATGGGTTGTCCAGGGAGGTGGTTGGGGCCCCGTCCCTGGGGGTGTTTAAGCCCAGGCTGGATGAGGCTCTGGCCAGGCTGATCTAGTGTGGGGTGTCCCTGCCCATGGCAGGGGGGTTGGAACTAGATGATCCTTGTGGTCCCTTCCAACCCTGACTGATTCTATGATCTCTCAGCTGGAGGAAGATTTTCCTTCAGCTGAGATCAGACTTAATTGGAGGACTCAAACTAAGCACTAAAGAGTCATGAAAGAGATGCCAGCATCTGTGCTTTGTGGTTTACAAAAATCTCTGGAAAGATACCGAGTTTTAGGAGATCACTAAAAAGCCACAACCTCTGAACGCATTTAGCTTGCCTAGTAGTTCTAATTAAGATGGTCATTGGTCTTCAGTAAAGAAGATTAATTATTTTAGTACATCCTCATGTAAGCCCAATTGTGTTAGGCTGACATTTTGCAGCCCTGAACAAAGCTGTGGGAGACTCTCCTGACTGACAGACACTGTGCCAAAACAAAAACCATTTACCCTTCCATAACTAATGAGGAGGTGAGGGATCAAGTACTGACTGGTAATAACAATTGAGCTCTGTGCTTGGAGCTAATGAGGAAGAGCATCTATAGCCGAACAGCAATGTGATGTAGGAAGTGATATCTACTACTTCATTACTGGGAAAGAAAAAGGTATGTGATTGAGAACATCCAAGCACAACAGGGATAGTGCCATAAAGCTTTTGTGACTCCTTAAAAATGTGTCCTGGGATTATCTTTGTGCTGTCATCTGGAGGGTGGAGGAATTGCGGTTCCAAATGCACTAAGGAAGAATAAACACAGTGGTGAAGGGTCAGTAATGACATCCCTGCTTTGAGAAAGTAGCTGATACAAATTTCACCCTGCAGAAAGCCTCTGCTTAAATGCAAAGTACACTTCCCATCGCTCAGCCAGGCTTTGTCCTGACGAACAGGAGTGGGGAAGGATCTGCTGCTGGATCCTCTGTGACGTTGGTGACTACATCGAGAGCAGCTGAGATGGAGAGAACTTGTCTGTCAACATAAGGCTTCAGAGGTATAATTTCAGCATTAAGAGTTCTTTAGTTATAAATTAACTGATTTTGGTTTGTGGGTTTTAGAAAGTGAACCTGAGGAAAGAGTTCAGAAATTACCAATGTCTGTCCTTTGTAGAGTCACACTGGACCATGCCTTTCCCTCTTTTGCTCTTCTGTAGCGCTTTGCTCTTCCCTGTTCTGTTCTTTTGTGGCGCTTTCCTTTGAGGCTTGAATATGGTAAGTACAAGAAAAGTGCAAGCCTTTTGCAGCACTTCTGTCCAGTGTCCATTTGCCCCTGGACTGGAAGATGCTTGGCTGTGTCACCATGTGTAGGTGTTCCCTGTGAAACAGTGTTCTGTGGCCCGAGAGATGGCTGTCAGCTGCCAGCCTGAGCTACAAGGACTCCTCGTGTGCCAGGCTGCACTTGCATAAAACAATAAACACTGTGTTGGAACAAAGCCCAGGAAAACTGTTGACTTTCGACATAATTGCTTCCTGTAGCAATGGAAGCTGCAGTCCTTGGCAAATCTTGGGAATAAAGGCTTGTGTGGCAGGGTTGTTCACAGGAGCAGCCTGTGGAATATGACCTTCCTGCACTTGATGGAAGGTTAGTGGAAAAAGTTTTGTAAGGAACATGGCCAGCGTTATTAGGCAAAACAGGGTAGACTTAGGTGGGTCATTTGTGCTCTCCTGTAAGAGAATGGTGGCTCTCTTGTCCTGAGCCACTCTTGTTTCTGTCTGTTGTGGGAAATGGGGAGACTTGTCCTTCAGAAGGACTTGGACTTGCTGTCACTTTTGCTTGTTTCCAGCTCTTTAATTAGTGCAGCTACTGTGTCATCATTGACACTTTCTTCCATTGTTTGATTTCCTGGATTCCTCTCATGTTCTATGAGTTAATGATATCGGTAGTGATGCCAGTTAATCACCATTTATCCTGTATAAAACTGACCACGTAACTGATGACAGTGGGGAGCACTTCTCAGTACTTCACTGACAAAGTAAAGCAGATTTACTCTTTGGAAACGATAATTAAGGTTTAAGTAGTGGATGCCTCGTTGCTCTTTGCACAAACTGAAGATTCTTTTGTTTTGTCTGCTTTTATTATTTTATTTTATTTTTTTTTAACACAGTAAGTATTGTTAGTGTGCTGGAGAGCTCCTACATGAAAATCCCTCCCCTACCTGGAACCCCCCCTTGGAATACATTATGTTTAGATGTTGGTTGTTTGGGGTATGCTATTTTCTTTGTACACTGTAGTCCTGCATTATAAGGAGACAACCTACCGAAGGAGCCTCTGTGTAGTTTGGTTTTCAGCATTTCACTATGGTTAATGCCCTTTCTGAGATCTAAAAGGGTGTCCTCATCTCTTCCCATTAATGACTTGCCTAGTTACTTTCTCAGCTTACAGCTTCCCAAGCCTCAGAGTGAGTGATATGATAAAGGAAGGACAGTACACAGAGACATCAGCTTCCTTATTGTTTTTTTTTTTTCTTGCACTAGACTTGTCTGCTGTAGCACAGCTCAGAGCCTAACTGCCTTGTTATAATGAACTACTACGGTGTTGGTGTAGCCATTGAGAACTTTCACCCTCCTCTGACAGCAGTTTTTTGAGATGGGTTTTAGCTGGTCAGATTCAAACTTGTAGCTGTTAAAAAAAATAATGTTTTAGTAGATTCTGTGATGCTGATTCTGTGATCCTGTGGTTCTTGTCCTGATCTCTGATGCTGGCACTGAGCTGCACTGGAGCATGAACACAGGATCATTTATATAATTAACATGTGAGTAGTTTTATAGTTTTTAGGGTAAAAATTATTTGGCAGTGAAAATATTTTGCTCTTGAAAATACGTAGTGGTATTCTAACAATGAATGCATTCTGAAGTTGCAGAGTTGTTGAAGCGCTGTGCTGGAAGACCTGGCTCCTTGCACCTTACTTGCGTGTGTCGTACTCGGTACTGGCTGGGCAGGGCTGGGCAGGCTCTGCCGCCGGGCTGCGGGCTGCGCTGTCACTGCCGAGCCTGTGTAGCTGTCAGCAGAGTATTCTCTGCTGAAAATGCTCTGGGAATTCAGATGTAAAAAGTACTTTGATTCTTTATGTAGGATGCATGTCTTTTAGAGGAGCATATCTTAACTCCCAGCTTTATTCCTGCGCAGTTTCCTTCTTGTTTGCTCCGCCTTGGTATTGTTAAGTGGCCTTGCAGTGGTGCACACAAGTACTTCACGAGCTCACACCCCCAGCACAGCAGACATCCTTTGTCTCCTTCGTTGGTGTCTTTGTGTGCAAATTGTCAGGCGTGTCCTTTTTACTAGATGGATTCCTTTGCAGCCGCTTTGACTCTGATGTGCTTTTCCTCACAACTCTCTCTAAACACATCTGTACAAACTGACCAAAAGGTTTGGAAAAGCAAAGGCACCAAACCTGTCCTTTAAAGAACATGTAGTGTGCCACCAAGGCATTGAGGGGCGTCATCCTTCTGGTCATAAAGAACCTTGGTGATTCACCTCTGTTCAGTCCTATAAAATCTCATGCTGCTGAAGCGCCTCCCCCCCCCCCCCCCCCCAGTTCTTTAACACCTTTTTCTTTAAGGATTTTTTTATTCAGGTAGATGTTTTAGGGAAAAATGAGGCTATAGTTTTATTGGCACCACAAATAAACTCTTTGTAGAAGTTTTCCATATCAAGGGGAGGGGGAGACGACCTGCATCCTGTCTTGTGGGTGTCAAAGTCAACATTTCTTTAGAAGCAGCTGTACCACATTTAATCTGATTCCCTTACTGTAATGTGTTACAATGTTGTTTTTCCTGTAAAAATGCAAGCTATGTCTCAGACATGAACTCCATGACCCTCTTTTTATTATTTTCCTTTGTAATTTTTTCCTTTTCAGACTGTGGATCTGAAGCAGAAGCCTTACCATCTTCTGCTGCACACTCTGCAGTTTGCCCTCTCCCCAAGAGGGAGCCTCTCTCTGCTGCTTGCTGGAGTAGACCATGGCCTTTCTGATAAGAGTTCCCTTTGCCGCAGCAGGTATCACCTGCCATCAAGGTTTACTGTGCCGTGAGAGAATGTCAGGAAGGAAGATTGTTGTCCTGTGTCTCTTTCTAATGTTGCTGTTGAGGAAAGGTCGGTGTGGTTTAAGTAGGAGTTGTGTTAGGTCAGTGCTCTTATCTCTAAATGTGCTTCATCTGAAGCAGAAAATCAATACACCTTTGACTCCCTGAAGAAGGATTTTACTGCCTCAAGTGATACTGTGGAGTTTGATTTGTGTGATCAGTTTATTTTGAGTGGCAATTCCTTTTAGCTTCTTGATGGAAAAAATACGTTTGTTTTCTCTAACTAAGATCTGAAATGTTTGAAAATCAAAGCCTGAAGCTGCCATCTCAATAGGTGCTTCCTGCATCCTGGCCTACTGTCATTTCAGTGCATACAGAGAGAGATGTTTCTATTAAAATGTTTTCCTCTTCCCCGTGAGAAAAGATCAGTAGGCAGCATTTCCCTGAGACACAGGTTCCTCTCTGTTGGTAACTGTTGCAGTTGTGACAGACCTCTTGAAGGCCTGTGGCATCTCTAAGCTAGTTCTTGTGTCTTGTTCCTTGCTCAAGTGTTGTCAAGCATCACAGCAGATATAATTCAGTATGTGGGATTCTAATTTTTTTTCATTGTCTTTGTTTCAGAGACAGCTTGACTTCCCAATTAACAGTGCTCTTGCCTGCAGATCTGTATTTGAGTATAGAATGTAATGAGCCAGCTTGTGTTTGAGCAGCCTCTCCTCTTACAGTGTGCTTTAGCTTTAGTATGCAACCCAATTGCCCTGTGAGTACACATTAACAAGTGCTGAGAAGGTGAGGCTTATTCCTCGGAATGCTGAGGACTCCTGGGGTGGTGTAGGGCACTGCTGACAGCCAGCCACTCTTGTTCCTCAGAGGTTCCTCAGAGGTTCCTCAGAGCCTTCTTTCTCGTGTGCTTTTTTTTTTTTTGTAAGGTTGGGGAAAAAGTCTTCAGATCTTGTGTGGTGGATAGGGTTGGCACATTTCTCCTTTGCAGGCTACCAAAACTTGTTACCTCTTTGGTAGTTGTGGCAGGAGGTCTACTGTTGTCACATTCCTGAGCCTGTCTTGACCTGGGACTCCTTGGACCTAACATCCTCTGACTTGAAGAAATAACAGCCTGGGGTCTGATGAAATATTCGCTTGCTTTATTTTCATAGATGTACCCTCTGGGCTTGCTTTAATGCTTGTAGATTTGTGTGCTGCCTTAAAGGAATTGCTGAAGTCAGGCATCTGTTAAATAACACAAGGTCAGCATGAAGACATGCGAGGATAATAGCTAAGATATAGTTGCTCAAGTGACCTGAGGAGACCCATCTCAGCAATTCTGTCTGAAAGGCAGACAGGGCTGTACCTTTCTTCCTTTGACTCTCTTGTCCTTCTCTCCATGCCTTCCAAACATACTGCACATTCCTACCTTGCTTTAAGGTGCTTGTGAATCTGTTTACCTTTGAACTGCATTCTTCTGAAGATGCTTATTTGAAGGGACCACACTTAAAAGCCTTCCACTGAACCTCATGTCTAGTTGTGTAAGAGTTTAATAGGTATAGCAACTGGAGAAGACCCTGGGGAAAAAAAGTCCATTATTTTGCTTTGGATTTCTGATCATTGGTTTTGCAACTAAGGATTTCTCAGGGTTTCAGTTTCACAGAGTCTTTGAAGGCACGGAAAAGATCATGTGGTGCATAATGAGTTGCTATCTTTCGATTGTTTTCTGGTCCAAGGACACTCCTCCTGGCATCCCAGAGTACTTCTGGGATCCAGCATTTTCTCTCTGATGTCTCCGTGGTTGTGTTGCTAGAAGGGGTATTTGTGCATTTGAACTGGCAGAAGCTGTGTGTGAAAGTGTAGCTGCAGAGTGCTGGCAGTTTGATTTGCCCAGAGCTTTGGTGTGCTGTGTGAGAGTGCTTGTGGCCATATGGGCAACAAGGATGGTGAGAGGCCTTGAACACAGCCCTGTGAGGAGAGGCTGAGGGAGCTGGGGTTGTTTAGCCTGGAGAAGAGGAGGCTCAGGGGTGACCTGATTGCCCTCTACAACTACCTGAAAGGTGGTTGTAGCCAGGAAGGGGTTGGCCTCTTCTCCCAGGCTACCAGCACCAGAACAAGGGGACACAGTCTCAAGCTGTGCCAGGGGAGGTTTAGACTCGAGGTGAGGAGGAAGTTCTTCACCGAGCGAGTCATTCCTCATTGGAACGGGTTGCCCAGGGAGGTGGTTGAGTCATCGACCCTGGAGGCGTTCAAGGGGAGATTGGACGTGGCACTTGGTGCCATGGGCTAGGCATGGGGTCTGTGTTGATAGGTTGGACTCGATGATCCTAGAGGTCCTTTCCAACCTAAGTGATACTGTGATACTGTGATCCCCTGCAAATCGAGTTCAGGACAAGGACTCAGAGAGCCCTAGAAGTGTGGGCATGGCTTCAGGTACTCTAACGGTGCAAGGGGAGATTTGGAAATGTTCCATAGGATGGGCATGAAAAAAGGGAATTGGTAATGCCCCAGACAGCAATGTAGTTCTGATATGTATTTGTTTCATGACTTACTGCTCTCCCAAACTAAAGCTTAACAGCCTGACCTTCTACTAGTGTCTGAATCCATCCCCACCAGTTGTCCATTTTCATTCCAGCTGAAGGTGTAAAGGAGATTCCAGACTAGCCTGATAGCTTATGTAACTGGACAGTGCTTTCTGGGGAGTAATATTGTTTTGTTTTGTTTTGTTTTTAATGCTTCTAGGGATTTTCTTCCACGAGGTTCTGGAATTGTAACAAGACGACCCTTGGTCCTGCAACTCATCACTGCCAAAACAGGTAACCTCTCTCTCCCTTTGCTTTGGTTGCTTGACAAAGTGCTGATGTACTTCACCAGGAGGAAAAAAACATTTCTAGGAAAACGGAAGTGATGTGAAGAAAGGTGCAATGAGACTGTCTAGAACCTTCAGAGGCCTGCTGCTTCAAAACTGCATGCTTAGGCTCAGCTAATCTCATTTCCCTTTCCGGGGAAACAGTAAAATCTGAATCGAAGAGCACACTGTAAATGTAATCCAAGATCAACCTTGAAGCAGTGGAGCAACATGATTACATGCAAAGTGTTTTAGAAATTAGCTTGGATTTGTTAATGTCTTGGTAGGCTTTATAGTTGTATTAGTTAAGGCACCAAACCTGCCATACTTCTACCTTTAGCTTGTGCTCCAGTGCACACAGATTTTATTCCACATAGCTTGTTTTTGTGACTTGTCTTTTGTGATTGGGCTTGCTGCACTAAGTAGAGCAGAAGGTAGGCTGTGGGAGAGCAAGGCTTCTGTGTATTACCTGCTCAAAAATAAAAATACAGTATGTGTAGCACTCTGAGCTGTCAATCACAGAGTACATCCAGTTGAAAGCAACCTCCAAGCTCATCTAGTCCAACCCTCGACCCAGCACTGAATGCTCAACACTAAACCATCTCCCTAAGTGACATCTCCATGCTGCTTAAACACCTCCAGGGATGGTGACTCCAGCACTGCCCTGGGCAGATCATTCCAATGTTTGAGAACCCTTTCAGTGAAGAAATAGTTCCTGAGATCCAGCCTGAACCTCCCCTGGTGCAGCTTGAAGCCATCTCCTCTGGTCCTGTCACTGACACCAAGGAGCAGAGGCTGCTCCCTGCTCACCCCAACATCCCTTCAGGTAGTCATACAGAGCAAGGAGGACTCCCCTCAGCCTTCTCTTCTCCAGGCTCAACACCCCCAGCTCCCTCAGCCCCTCCTCTCAGGTCACGCAAATTCACCACTTTACACTCTTCCAACAGGCACTTAACCTGCTGTTGTGTGGCTCATGTCCCCAGCAGATATAAAAGCAGCTATGGTTCCCTGTTTATTTTTGATTGTTTTGCTTCTGAACCACTGTAAGCAACAAGATCACTGCTTTACTATTGGCTTCTACTTAAAATAGTAAAAAGAAGTGAACTAACATCCAGACCAGCATTTAAGAACCACAAAGTACTCTTTAAATTATCGATCATGATGAAGCTGGGGAAGAAACAGAATCAAAGTTGTCTGTGGAGCTTCAGTCTGTGCCTCTGTGCGAAATGTAATTAAGTTTCTGTGTGCATTTGTTTTTCCTCCTGAAAGGACACTCTGTTTTTCAGTAGGAAGGTAGACTTTGGCCTGCCTGGGCTCTGGTTCTCTTTTTTCTCTTTTCTCTGAATCACTGTTTCTACAGCACATTGATACTTTCAGTACCTCTATGAAATTTTCAGTGGTATTTATGCTAGTGTGTGGAAGAGAAAGGAAAAACTGGAATCCAGCATTTCTGTATGCTTGGCTTAGGAACTTCAGGATTTTCAAGTGTGTGATATGATTATAGTGTTTTATATATAGTAAAAGAAGAAATTTGTTGTTGTTGGTAATATGAACACTTGCCTTTTCTGCACCTCTGGCTTTTGGTCTCTGACAGAGCATGCAGAAATTCAGGAGTAAGGTCTAACTATGAAGAATCTTCACCCATTTTTTCCAGCTCCACGTAAGAACAGGAGAAACAAAAGAGTGAAGCTTTATGCTGGCATTCCTAACAAAATGGCTGAAGTGCAGGGACATGTGAATTACTGAGTGAGCTCTTGCAATCTGACCTCCAGTGGTTAGAATCACAGAATTGTCAGGGCTGGAAGGCACCCCAAGGATCATCCACTTCCAACCCCCCTGCCATGGGCAGGGACACCTCACACTGCAGCAGGTTGCTCACAGCCACATCCAGCCTGGCCTTAAACGCCTCCAGGCATGAGGCTTCCACCACCTCCTTGGGCAACCTGTGCCAGTGTCTCGCCACCCTCATGGGGAAGAATTTCTTCCTAATGTCTAATCTAAATCTTCCCCTTCTCTAGCTTGGATCCATTCCCCCTAGTCCTATCACTCCCTGACATCCTAAAAAGTCCCTCCCCAACTTTCTTGGAGCCCCCTTCAGATACTGGAAGCCCACAATGAGATCTCCTGGGAGCCTTTTCCTCTCCAGATTGAACAACCCTAACTCCCTCAGTTTGTCCTCATTAGCAGAGCAGCTTTAGCCCTCTGCTCATCCTCATGGTGCTTCTCTGCACATGTTCCATCACCTCCATAAATACTTGCTCTTAGACAGCCATCCCAGGCTCATCCCAACTGCTCTGTACTGCTCTCTTTTCTCGACTCATTGCTCCCCCTTGGTTAAGGAGCTTCTCCCTTTCTGGGATCTTCCCCATGAACACATTCACACAGTAGGTTTCCATATAGGTGCCTTCTAAGCTGAAAAGAATTTCTTCATCACAGCTTACAAAGTTCTAGGGAACTGAGATCTTCAGCCTGGTTTTGTGTTTCCTGGATGTCATGGCACTTTTCTTCCTTTGGGAAATGCTATGTATTCCTTGTTTGGGATTAGATGCCATGACCTTTGAAATGCAAGCTTTAATTATTTTGTTACTTTCTTTAAACTTTGTTCTGCTGTTGCTTTTGGTGGTGAAATTCCAAACAAATTTTATCTTTTAAGCCAAATTTTTCTCTCTGAGCTACTTTTGAAAAAGAAAATAAAGAAAACTGCTTGGAGAATGCAGAGTGTTCTTTCACAGGAAGCAGATGATGGACTGATTTTTATCATGTCTGTAATCATCTAAAATGTTATAGAAAGGAATTAAAGAACTGTGTCAGGTTCTTGCTGCTGTAGCAAGATTAACTGATCTCTAATCCCAGCATCTTTCCTGGCTCTTTTAAAGAGTAGCTGTTCTTAATCTGATAGTGTTCCTTGGGAGAGAGGGGTGCTATCTGCTCAGACATGCAGAGATGACTGCAAGATAGTTCAGCAACATTTTGGAACTGGCTGGGAATCCTTTTGGAATGTGAATTTGATTGACAGAGGAGGTTAGAGCTTCATTTGCCTCGGACTCATGGCACTGAGGGATAGAGATTGGCAGCTGAGGCATTTATGCACACACAACTAAGAGGAAACTTTGACCACTCGTGATTAGGGTTGGATGTGTCACAGAAGGGCACAGAGGATTTGGGTTTGAGGAGATAGGACACACCCAGGTGGAGAGCTGCTACTCCTCTGAATATGCAGCAAGCAAACAATTCAGTACTAAGAAACTGATCTCGTGGAGTGGTATTCGTTTCAGAATTTTGTTTGCTTCCTCTTTAAAAGGACTATGTAATTAGCACAAAGCTAATTGTAGTGACCTGCTGACCTCCTTTAATCACTAACACATTTGGCTGGGAACGGCACCATACCTTCGTGGCTTCGTGCCATTTGCACTTCCACGTCCATGTAAATACTGTGCTCTGCTGAAATCCTGGAGGCAAAGGTTTCCATTAAATATTGGAACTGACAAGTCAGTCCTTAGTAGACTTTGGCTTTCATCCAAGTTTGATAGTGTGAGATATACCTAAGTGGAATATATGTCACTATTCAAAATATGGAGGTTAAAAATAGTTTACAGTTCTCTGAAGGACTCTGACTTGTTCTTGACTATCCTACTTTGAGTCTCCTGTGGGACTGCCTAGCTGCATTTCAAAAGAAATTGTAAGTGTGGCCTGTATTCAATAAATTACTGCACTGGTTAGAGGAGATGTTGGGGAGAAAAAAGAAAACCCTTAAATCTCTATCTTTTAAATATTCTGAGGCTCTAAGGTGGCTTTCTTCCTCTTTTCTTCTTGCAGTGAGAGGCTGAAAAAAGTAGTTCATTGGCAGTCCTGTAGGCAAGGGTCAGCAATCTTTCATTCCACTCTTTATCTTGTTCTCAATTCAATTGCTCCTGTTCTACTGAAGAACAATGGTGCAGAGGATACCTTGCTGGAAGAGAGAATTGAACCAAATGAGCCTGCAGTCTTTGTTCCGCAATAAACAGACCTCAGTTCTAGTACAGCAGCCGTGTTTCCAACTAAGAAGCCACCACTGAAAACAAATTCACATCTGACATCAAACCTGCTTAACAATCCAAGAGCAGTTTCATACTAATCTCTCTGGTCACTGCGTTTGGCTCCAGGCAATTCCACAGCACTGGGAATGTCTTGAGTCAAGTCAAAGAAGACTTCTGTGCCTTAGCTAGTCTGAGGAGGAGCTCAGAGTAGAGGAGGGGTTTGGAGAAAATAGTCCCATTTGAGAAGATGCAATTTGGTGACCTCTTAGAAGGCAGAGGTGTGGACAGGGTGCTGCTAGCTGGGTGGCTGTCTGGAGAAGAGCTTCAGGCTTTACAGGGCAGATGAGGTAGCTGTGAGGAAGCAGCTTAGCCATTCGGAGGATGTACGTGGTGGGAGTTCCACCTGCTCTTTGCGTGGGGGAGATGTTGGGTGTGAGGACAGTTTATTTTGTGGGAGTCTGGTGCTTGAATTCAGGTGAAAGATGTGCTGATTCTGTCAGTATTTGCTGCTGTGTACGACACAGGGAGCTCACTCTGTCTGACCAGACAGCATTTCTTTTCAGTGCTGAACTCTTGTGATATTTCTGCAGGCACAAGTGAGTGTGGAGTGCTGGCCTCTCACTTTCTTACTCATGATTTCTTTGCAGGAGGAGGAGTCCACTGCATTCTGTAGTGGTGGTTCTAGAAGGACTTTTCCCCTTGTGTAACTCTAAGATGTAAGTGTTGGCACACAGCTGACCCGGGATAAGAATATTAAGGCTGCATCAATTGCTCAGTAGTCTTGGAGCAAGATAGCTGCATTCTGTGTCAGGTAGCTTAGTTCCTTTTCAGCTCTTCTCTCCACAAGCGTAGCCAATGAGCACGGTAACCCCTAGCGCTTTGCAGGTGTTACCAGAAGTTCTTGAGGTGGGGCTGGTGAGCTGTGGTGGTTCCTTGCTTTGTGTTGGCATAGCTGAATTTATATGTTAAAACCTATTTCTTAAGCATTTCAAGTTTTGTTTCACAAGTTTCAGTATGCTCCTTAGCTTGGTGATTCTTTGATCAGCAAGATCAAATACTCTTTGTAGGAGTCAATCAATACTCAAAATCGTGCTGCTTTGGGAAGGTAATGACTTGAAACACCTGAGAAGGGCTAGAGAGGTGATTCTTTGTTTGGCTGATTTGCTGTTTGGTGTCTCTGTTTCCACACATTCTATATAACCTTAGGCAATCAGGTTTTCCTCTTGCTGTGCTTTCTTCTGTCCGTGGAACTGAAATAATTATCTAGATTTCTTGAGGCTGGGTGATGTGCTTGTCAATGACAACAAAAACCTACTTGGGTTTTGGCTGAAGCCTTCTGTAGGTCTTCTGGAGGTTAAAAATACATATCCTGCTATATAAGTTCTATTTCTTGTTAAAATATCTTGGCTCTAGGAGGGTTTTTTCCTCCTTATATTTCCTCCTGTTATTTTTTGAGGAATTTCAGATTTTTTTCCACGGTCTTGCATTAGTTTCTTTGCTAACAAAGTGGCAGGTTAACAGTTTTTGAGGATCATTCTTGAGATGGAGGTTTTTGAGATGAACGAGTCATATGTGCAGTACCCACATTCATTTCAGTTTGCTTCAGTAGAACTCTAAGTGGAATGTAAATCACCATAGAATAGAATAAACCAGGTTGGAAGAGACCTTCAAGACCATCATGTCCAACCCATCAACCAATCCAACCCACCTAAACAACTAACCCATGGCACCAAGCACCCCATCAAGTCTCCTCCTGAACACCTCCAGTGATGGTGACTCCACCACCTCCCCAGGCAGCCCATTCCAATGGGCAGTCACTCTTTCTGTATAGAACTTCCTAACCTCCAACCTAAACCTCCCCTGGCACAGCCTGAGACTGTGTCCTCTTGTTCTGGTACTGGCTGCCATAAGACATTCTGACTGTTGTTTTTTTCCCCCTGAAGTCTTGCAGATGCTCTCTTGTGCTGAAGTGTTGAGCTTTAAGGTTAGTACCTTTTTGCTGTGAGACTGCTTGACTCCTCAAGCATAGCTCAAGCATAGCCCAAGCATAGCCATCTTTTATTGCCATCTGGTGGCAAAACCAATCCTCTGACAGAAAATGAAAAATGTATGGTTTCTAATTTCAGCTAACAAATGAGCTTTGAGACTCCATCAGCAGGAAGGCATTTGGAGGTCTTCAAGGACAAAGACTAGAAAGGTGCCACAGTGCCAGTGGTTAGGGAGAGATCGAGTGCTTTGCAGAGAAGAGGAAGGAAGACAGTGGCTGCTGTTTTCTAGCTCCCAGTCTGGCGGTTATTCAGATGATGGACAGGGATGCTGTAGAGACCAGTGAAGATGTGGGAGGTGTGTACCCCAAAAGATAAGAAGTGACATCATCATGGGGAAAAGGCGGTGAGTGGCGACACTTCCTGAGACAGTGAAAGACTCATCACCTGAGTAGGACTGATGTGCTGGAAGAGGGATAGTGCTTCTGCTTTGAAACCTGAATTTCAGCTGTTAATGTAAGGCTGCAGAGACTGCAGATCTTCCTTGCTGCTGTTTGTCTCTGTTGTGTGCACTAGGAACAGTGCCTGGAGTAACCTGAGCTGGTGAGCAGGGACTGCTGAGGTCTGGCAGCACAGGTTTGAGGGCTCAGCCAGTTCTGTGTCAGTGCCCTCCCAGGGTGTGGGACAAGTGGATCATACCCATGGATACTTTTACAAGTTTTACAAGTGGTTTTGCCTGGTTTGTTCCCTTGGTCCTTGGCTAGTGCTCAGTGGCATCAGGACAGATGGAATTCCCTCATTGAAAGACAAGTGATAGAAAAATCAAAGTTCACTTTGGGGAAAAATAAATCTGCAATCAGTTATTAGCTAACAATCTAAAAGGTGCTTAAGATGAATAGCAGCCAATACAAATTTATCAAGGGGAAAAAGCCCCTTCACAGAATCACAGAGCTGTTGAGGCTGGAACAGACCTCTGAGATCATCCAGCCGAGCCCATGACCTAGCACCACCACCCCAACCAGACCACGGTACTGAGTGCCACGTCCAGTCTTGCCATAGACACCTCCAGGGATGGCGACTCCACCACCTCCCTGGGCAGCCCATCCCAGTGTCTGATAGCCCTTTCTATCAGGAGGTGCTTCCTAAGATCCAACCTAACCCTCCCCTGGCACAGCTTTGTATCAGTATAATTAATTTTTTTATAGGAGAGTAGCAGGCCTGTAACTAAGGGAGTGCCAGTGTCTTACCTTGGGGGCAGCAAGAGTTTTAAAATGATATTTTATGTTTTTGTAAGGTAATAAGAACCTCAGGAAACATGGTCCAGAGAGGACTCCTGTAAGGTGGATGCAAGTTGCTTACAGAGTGAGAGGGAGATCCCTCCAGATTGAGTTCAGTATTTTGTACTAAACTGTGTATTAAACTGGTATTTGGCAAATACAACCAAGACTGTGAAATACTGGAGGGCAGAACTGGAATCCAAATTACTTGCCAAGGAGGAGACATTCCCCCAAAGGAGCTACAAACTGAGCTGTGGTAAGAGCTAGTATTTGATTAGATGGCTGGCTTTCAGGAAAGGACCTGGTGCTCTCCGTGGGTCTCTGTATGAACAGAAGTAAATATTGTATGATATCTGCATCAAGAGAAGTGCTGTTGTGAAGCTAGGGTGGGGCCAGAGTACAAAAGTTGAGGAAATGAGAAGCTGTTAAAAACATGAGAGTGTTTTTAAGTGATTTTATTTTCATTATGAACTAGTAGAAATGCACAGAGCTCCTTTGTTAAAAGCATGAGTGACCTGGGCTGTTAGCTTTTGGGAACAAGTGCTGATCATCTTGTATGATACAGAACTTGAATTAATTTTCTTCAATGTAGTGAAAGGCAAATGCAATGGGATGAAAACTCAGAATCTGATTCACAATCTGCTCCTTAGTCTGTTAATGTAAATGGTATCCATGTGAATCTTTCAGGTTGTTCCAGCAGACAACATGCTGAAGATGAAAGCAGTAAATCCTATTCCCTCAGCCTGACTTTTAACCCTTTCCAGTTGTAGGCTGGCGTTCATCCGTGCAGTCTTACCTATAGCATGTGCTGCCCTAATACCCTGACATCCTCTTGTGCACACACATCTGAAGAATACAAGGGGCTTGAAAGTGGATGCTCAAGTCTAAAAGCTCATAAAACACAGAGTTCCTATTGACATTTTTCACAGAGTATGCGGAGTTTCTACACTGCAAAGGAAGGAAATTTACTGATTTTGATGAAGTTCGTCAGGAAATTGAAGTCGAAACGGATAGAGTAACAGGCATGAACAAAGGCATTTCTTCAGTGCCTATTAATTTAAGAATATATTCTCCACATGGTAGGTGAATCATTCTATTTTATATTTCTGTCACGTAGCCCTGTCTGTCTAGCTGTCTCCATTGGTATATGTTCTTACTGCTCAATCAGAAGTCTTCTGGAATGAAATAAATGGAGGTTGACTTGAACCAGGTGCAGAAAAATCTGTAATTTTCTTCTACATTGTGAAACCAGAATATGGTGGAGAGCTGAGCTGGGCAGAGCGCAGCCTCTCTGCCCTGTGAGTATTCTCATCATTTAAAAATGATTGCACCCTGCATCAGGAGGGAGCCAGTCTCTGCCATAGTCCATGCACCATGAGGCAGTAAGTCACTAGTAAGGACAAAGCACAGGAGATGGGACACTTAGTGGCAAAGCTTCAGATGGATTCCCTGGTCAGTGATGTGGAAAGCTGTTATGTCTCCTTGCCCTGCTGGATGTTTACTGTTTGCTGTCACTAAAAATATATTCAGGCAGTAATGGTGTTTGAAGCTGCTTTCACAGACCCCCAGCACAGATCAAAGTTAGTTCCTCTGGTTGCCATCTCCCCAGCTTAATGACATCAAGCTAGAGAAAATGTTTTGCATTGAATCTGTCTTGGATACAGGAGCAAAGTGCTGTGTTTGAAGCACTTTTGTTTTTCTAACCACTTCATCTGATGTCTTCACTGCAAATCAAATGACAGAAAGATTAAAATAAGAGGAGAGCTAATGAAAGAGATGCTGAACTTCCCTTTGATATACCATAAACAGCCTTGTCTCTAAACATATGCCCCTGAGCTCTCTCTGCTATACAGATGTGGCATAGCTAATTGCAGAGGAGCTGAGCTAAATGCCCAGCCTCAAAGCTTGTTTGTTGAAAGTGCTGACTCTAGGAGAAAAGGAAAATCTCCTGCCTAACTCTTCTCTTTGTTTTATGAGACTCAGTCTTCTAGTTCAGCAACTGTTGCCTGTGTTAGCCAAATCCCAAGTACACTTCTGGTGTTTCATTTCCAGGAATCACGTTTTTCTGCTGTGTCTGAAGCCCTGGTACCCAGTACTGGCTGAACAAGCTGGGATGCTTCTCATTGGCATTGTGGCCTGTACTGAGTCAATTGTAGTGGAGCAAACCAGGGGCTTGTTAATGGAGAAATATTTTCATGTTTCTTACTTTACAAAATAAAAAACACCCAACCCCCCCACCCCCCCAAAAACCCCAACCAAAACCCAACAACCCCCCCCAACTGAACCCACAAACAAACCAAAAGCCCCCAAGCCAGTGAGAGAGTTCAAAGCCCTTATGAACACTGCTGCTCTGAGGTAGGCTAGATAGTGAATTTTGAAAATGTCTTCATGGGAGACACTGTTGGAAGCATGGTCAGAGGAGGTCTGCCCTGGCTGTAAGAGCAATGGCCTGCTGTCTGTGCTCAGAAAGCCACCTTCATGTCTCTAAGGGCATTCTCCTATCCGGTTATAATGTTTAAAACACAAAGTGGTGCTAATGAGTCCCGAGGCGAGAGGCCAGCAGGGGAACAAGTGTCAATGATGTGGGATTTGATGTGGCAAAGGCTAGTCTGCAGCCAGACCTCTTTGGACATGTCTGGCGTGCGAGCTGGTTTCCTGATCCTGTGTTTTCTGTGCAGTATTAAGCCTGACTCTTATCGACTTGCCGGGGATCACCAAAGTGCCAGTAGGGGATCAGCCTCCAGACATCGAGCAGCAGATCAGAGACATGATCATGCAGTTCATCTCTCGAGAAAACTGTCTGATACTGGCTGTGACTCCTGCTAACACTGATCTGGCCAACTCAGATGCGCTGAAGTTAGCTAAGGAAGTGGACCCTCAAGGTAAGCACGATTGGATGTGACCACTTTTCGTTCTCTGGTGCAATACCATAATTGGAAGCAATAGAGTTACTCTTTCATGAAGTACAGCTCCTGGTACATAATGTAGGTGTGTGTATGTACATTCTCACGCAGCCTTCAGCATCCCCTTCAGCAACTGTTTGTTATGGCAGCATTGTTCAGGTAACAATGTTGTAAAGCTGTTGGTAAACTGTTGTCACTGTCTCATTAGAATTTTCTGTAGTACCTAGCAAAATGGACTGTGATGCTGATGGGATTTCTGAGCACTTGCCCATGAATTTGACACAACCCTATCGTGGGAATGCTGAGCCCTGCTGAAGAGATCTGAGGAGCACATTTCAGCCATGATCTCTTCCAGCCATACTGTAACGTGTGTTTGCAGCTGGTGCTGCATGAGGCAAGCGTTGGAGAACATCACATATCTGTTGTGACATAACTGTAAGAAGTAATTCTTCCTACTGAACAGAAATGATTCTTCACTATCTTTTCCTCCTGTCTCCACCCTGGAGGCCTTAGGACCATCGGTGTGATCACAAAACTGGATCTGATGGATGAAGGGACAGATGCAAGAGAAATTCTAGAGAACAAACTACTCCCTCTCCGCAGAGGTGAGAATGGTCAAGTGCTATATTCTTTGCAGTCTGGAAGGTGGTTTGGATAAGGGTGATGCTTGGGAGTCCTGGAGGTGCTTAAAGGCTATGCTGGACTCTCTGACTTCCTAGCTGGTATCATTATCTGTTCAGCAAATGTACAAGGCATAGTATCATAGTATCAGTCAGGGTTGGAAGGGACCACAAGGATCATCTAGTTCCACCCCCCCTGTACTATAAATACCCTGCAAGTACAATAATGTTTTTTTGGACCTGGAAAACCTGCATGTTCCAGAGGAAGCAAAAAAATGGCAGCACAAGTTGTTAACCAGTGTTCTCTTCTGTGCCATGTTGCTGTTGCTTGTACTGGAAGAAACCTTTTGGTTTCTTGCACGACAGAAGCATCACACCTTTGGTCATTTCACTGTAAACCAAGTTTTGACCCCTTCCAGAATTTTTCCATATGATTGTTCTGGCAGCTACTGCCAGATACTGTTAACAAAATCAAGAATTCTTGAATCTAATTGTAATTTATTGGTGAGGTCACCATCTCCTCCCACAGAACACCTTGGCTCAGCAAGTGAGAAGAATTTTTTCCCTGTATTTTGCTAGTGCTATGTAATTTATCTGTGCAGACCTGTGTGTCTGGTTTTGCTTTGGGATTTTTTGTTTGTTTGTTCTTTTTTGAAGTGGTATCTTCAGGGTACACCAAAGTTTGTTCCATTTCTGTATCTGAGTTGGTGATTTAAAAGGAGCTACACGTAAACATGATGAAAAGTCTAGACACTGTTAAGGTTATTGCAGTCCTTGTAAACAGCATCTGAAATGCTTATATTGTTTGAACCAAGGCAGTCTAGTGCTGTTTAATGTGAATTCAGTAGCTTCATTAACTTAGCCATTGGTTTTGTATTGGTTTAGGCTATATTGGTGTTGTAAACAGAAGCCAGAAGGACATTGATGGGAAGAAGGACATAAAGGCAGCTCTTCTAGCAGAAAGGAAATTCTTTCTTTCCCATTCAGCATACAGACACATGGCAGATCGTATGGGGACACCATACCTCCAAAAAGTTCTAAACCAGGTAAAACTTGAAGGCTGGTGAGATACAGCTTCTATAATCACAGAATTGTCAGGGTTGGAAGGCACCCTGAGGATCATCCAGTGCCAACCCCCCTGCCATGGCCAGGGACACCTCACACTGCAGCAGGTTGCTCACAGCCACATCCAGCCTGGCCTTAAACACCTCCAGGGATGAGGCTGCCACCACCTCCCTGGGCAACCTGTGCCAGGCTCTCACCACCCTCCTGGGGAACAACTTCTTCCTGACATCCAATCTCAATCTCCCCATTTCTGGTTTTGCTCTATCCCCCCCAATCCTATCACTCCCTGACACCCTCACAAGTCCCTCCCCAGTTTTCTTGTAGCCACCTTCAGATTCTGGAAGGCCACAAGGTCTCCTGGGAGCCTCCTCCTCTCCAGCCTGCACAGCCCCAGCTCCCTCAGTCTGTCTCCAGCTCCAGCCCTCTGCTCACCCTCGTGGCCCTTCTCTGGACAGGAGAAGGGTAGATGTAAAATCTTTATTAGAATGGATTTTGGTCAGTGAGCCTCACTTACTCTTTCTTGCTTTTGACCTTAATTTTCACAAAGTAGTAAGAAGGTTGTGTGTTACATGTAGCATACAAACACATACTGTGAGGTGTAGTTTGTGACTTTTACTGACAGTTCTGGACTCCTCTCTTCCCTTGAATACTGATTATGAAATAAAAATTAAGATTTGCCACCCTCCTGGCAGCCTACAATCTTACCTCTTAATTATGACTTCTTTTTTTTTCCCTACTTTAAGAGAGATTTCAGAATTCAAAGTTAGATATTGCAGGGGAGTTAGATATTGCAGGGTAAAGAAGACATTCTTAGAAATCTTATACTTGAGGATTCCCTGTGTGCCTGTGCTTTCCAAAATGTACACTTCATTGTAGTTTTTAATAGAAACAGCCTACTGTGTGCTACTGGAATAAATGACAAACATTAATCAGAAGGCTTTGTTCAGACAACCTTCAGCTTTGCCCAAACTATTAGTTAATTTCTGTGAGTCCATACCAAATTGTGTCATATCAGAGCTTCCTTCAGCAGGAAATGGGCTTAGTTCCCAGTTATTCGGAGCAGGAACCCATAGAATCACAGAATGTTAGGGGCTGGAAGGGACCTTTGGAGATCATCCAGTCCAGCCCCCCTGCCAGAGCAGGAGCACCTAGAGCAGATCACACAGGAACACATCCTGGTGGGTTTTGAATATTTCCAGGGAGGGAGACTCCACAACTGCCCTGGGCAGCCTGTTCCAGTGCTCTGTCACCTTCACATACTCCTTTGTCATGTCTTCCTCCGGAGCCTCAGGGTTCTGGGTAAGTTTACTGTCCTATGACAGACTTGGAGGAGCATATAGTTCTCCTCATCACTTTGGCTATCTTTGTGTCTTTGGCTATCACTCTTTTTGTAGTGCCCTCCCTTAGCTGGGACAGCATTCATCCCTAATGGTGATGCCTCTTGGCATGTTTAAAGAGGAGAAGATCAAGCCATGCCTGCCCCTCTAAAATTACTGGTAGTGCTATGATTTTTATTGTATTTTTAGAACTTGGTTTATCAGCTGAGCAGTGCTCTTGGCCTTCCTACAAATCAAACTTTGTAGTGCTTTTTTTTCCAGTTTGCTGTCAAATTGCAAACAGACAAAGACCAGGTCAGCCTGGCTTTGTCCATGTTGGACAGCAGCTGGGAACAACAGAGAAGTTTATTAAGGTAGGAAATTAAGTGGCTGGCCTGCTTAATTTCTTGCTGAAGTGACTTGCAGCTGCAACTTGACAGCCAGGTTATGGCATGCTCTGGACTCGCTCAGAGGAATGCTAATGCCATTTATTGGTGCCTCAGAACTGAAGTCTTCAGCAGGATGCAGGAAAGTGCTTATGCCCTGCACTTTTTTCTGTGTTTAGGATGGTTTACCTCCTTTTTTTTCCTTGAAAGTTTAATCCATATGTCATAGTTTTGAGACTGAAGCATGAGCTGCATATACCTTTGGACTCTCTTATCTGTCCTGACTTAGAATCATCAAATGGCTTGGGTTGGAATGAATCTCAAAGATCATCCAGTTTCAACTCAATACCCTTCACCAGGCCATGCCACTCAAGGCCCCGTCCAACCCACCCTCAAACTCCTCCAGAGAGGGGGCACCCACAGCCTACCTGTGCAACCTGCTCCAGTGTCTCACCAACCTCACTGCAAAGAATTCCTCCCTAATAGCCAGTCTAAATCCATTTCACAATGATGCACTTGATAGCTGCACCATTAAGGTTAGCTCATGCAGAGACTTTATTCTATTTAATGACCTTCATATTAGCAGAGATTTTTTTGTACAAATGCAGAGAAGCAGCAGAAGCCTGGCACACAACTTGGGGGTGAACGCAGCCTTAATTTGGGTTATGTACCACTAACTTATTTTATGAGGAGTTCTTTAAATTTGCATATTTCAATCTGAACTGTTGGTCTGTTGTTGGTATCACCATGTGTAGAGTATTAAATATGGAAAGACCTGCTTGACTTTCATCCCCGAGACGTTAACCACTTGTTAGTTTGTGGTTACAGGTAGTAGTTCCCCTGTGTGTCCACAAGGTGGTGCTCCAGGGAAAACCCAGCTGCTGATTTTTGTGCCTGTCTCTGCTGAACGCCTCTTGTTTTGAGTTTACATAAGACATTGGTATATGGCGTTCATCGTTTATAGCTTGTCTGACTGGGGATGGAATAAGGTTTCCAGCACAGTGTAAGAAATCTGCCTTGGTTTTAATTAAAGAACAGGTACAGTGCATGAGAAATTATGGCACAGGAAAGACACTGGTACTGTTGTTGAAACACATTGCAACACGTGCAAAACTAAGTTAAACACAAGTCTGGCTAGCCTTTTACTGCTCTTCTTCAGGGTTAGTGTTTTGTTGTTGGTTTTGTAACAGAGCTCAGTGAGTCAGAGGGTGAAGGAGTTAAAAAATGTGTATTCAAAAATGATAGTGTTGCTCTTTAACAGCCTCCAATGCTTCAAAGATCAAAAGGAACTACAGTGGTGAACTAGCAGAGGTCATGGCTGGTATGCTTGGCAGTCAGAAAGAAATGGCTGTGCTCTTGCTTTCATCTTTACTAAAAGTAAAAGGACTTTTACTTACTTTTTAGCAACTTACCAATCATATTCGAGACACCCTGCCGGCCTTCAGAAGCAAACTCCAGGGCCAGCTGCTTTCCATAGAGCATGAAGTAGAGGTATACAAAAACTTCAGACCAGAAGATCCAACCAGAAAAACAAAAGCCTTACTGCAGTGAGTGTCCACTCTCTCATCTGCTTTTCTGTTTCGTATCAGTTTCTTTTGTCTCTCTCTCTTTTTCTTTCTTCCTGATGAGTGTAAATGTAAAAGTTAGGATACGGCTAAGGATTCTGTATGCCAGCTCCAAAGGATTCTGTGCTCGATGTTCCAGAATGCTTTATTTACTTTACAATTTCAGCAGAGTTTTCCCTATAATAATTTTAGTAATCTTAGAAAAGAGAGAAAGCAGAACAGGAAAAGGTACAAAGATGGGCAACAGTAATGATCAAAGGTAAGACACACCTTCTGATACTGTAGACACATTCTTCGACCTACCAAACTTCTCCAAGGGGAAGATATTCTGTTAGAAGCCTGGAAGCAGAATTAAGAATGCTTCTTTTTCCAGTATAAAAAGCTGACTATCCAAAAGAACTCAAAGATGGCGAGATAAGAGTTAATCATAGATGATAGTCCTTTGTGTGATGCGCCCCTAATCCACAGAGCCCTTTGCTGCAGGAGCTGATAATGTGCTTTCAGAAAGCAGCTAGGCAGATTCATGGGATGAGAAAGACATTCAAGGCTAGTAAGTGCAAGGACAAATTCCTGCTGCATGGAATCCACAAATAGCAATTTATTGAGGCCAAGGGAGTGTTCTGGGGAAATACAACTGTGTGCTTGCTCTGCTGCTGGTGGCTGCTGTGAAATGGTGTTTCACTGCAGTCCAGCCATTTTTATGTGCAAGGGTATCGGGGTGAGCAACAACCTCTTCCTTGCTGTTTGCCTCTTAGCACTCACTAGCATTGAAATAGGTGATGTGATGTGCCACCTGTGCTTCTGTGAAAGCTGACCTGGCAGATACTGACCCTTTGGGCTCAAGAAGTCATGGACTTGAATACTGTTGTTTGTCAGAGGAATTGCAGCTATTTCTGGAGCCGCGTTGTTATCACATGCACTGACCTCGAAAGCTTTGTCACTGCTGAAGCCACTGTCCAGTTTGAGTCTCATCCGCAAAATAAGACTGTCTGAGACTGTGATAACACTCTTGTAGAGTGATGGAACAGAGGTGGCTGTTCATCAGCCTTTGAATGCAGTGGGTGTGGAATTAGCACCCTTTCTTTATTGTGGTTTTAGCAAGAAGGGAAAAAGACAGTGTTGACATTTGAGGTTGAAGCCCAGTTACCACCTGCTGCTTTGCTTCATGCCACTTCCTTACTTGGGCTATTTCCAGAGATGTTTGGTACACAGTATTGTGTATGTTTTGTTCCCTTCCACCTGGAAGGTCTGACATTCTCTCTCTCGTTGTTGTTGTTGTTTTGTTTAAATTGTAGCCATCTGCAGCCACTTCGATGTTCATCTGTGATTGAAATTTACCTCTTGAGAGAGGAAGCATATGAAGGAAGAGAGAGAGTGATGTAAAGTGTACCTGATTCTTCTCTCTGTTTTCACATTCCTGCTTTGAATGATTTCCTAAGTTTTCAGCCTCCTTTGTGCTCTGGCATAGATGGTGATAGTGCTGGATTGTGAAAATACTGGAGTTCTGGTCAGGATTCCTTTTCCTTTTATTAGGAGTCAGAAGGGAATATGATCACCTGAACTGGAGAGGCTTTTGTGAGCCATTTGAAGACTCTTGAATTACTTCTTGTTTCTGTGACAGCTGTGTCCAAAAAAGGATGCACAAGTCTGTGCCTTATGACTTCATTTCAGATATTTTGGTTGCAAAACCAGAGTGATATTAACTTTGACTATTCCCTGTCAATATAACACAGATGTTTGTTTTGTTTGGGTTTGGTTTGGTTTTTTGTTTGCTTGGGGTTTTTTTGTCACTCAGCATATTTGGTGACTTAACTGCTTGAAGCACATGTATGAAATGCTGTGAATTGTTAGGTGTTGCTGGTATCTCATGCGTGTTCTACTACTGTGACATGTTATAAAGGAAAAAGAATTGAATTCTGTTCCAAGCAAAGTCATCCTCCTCAATGCTTTTCTGTGTAGTTTTTCCCCAATTGCTTCATTGTAAGTAGGTGCTACAGGAAAAAAATCTTTTGTCAGTAAAAAATTCTCAGTTTCTGTTTTTCTTTTGGGGTGTGTAAAGTAACATAGCCTGAACCCTTTCCTCTGATTCTTGGGAACACATTCCATAATACATATATACCCCCAAACATAGTATCATAGAATCAGTCAGGGTTGGAAGGGACCACAAGGATCATCCAATTCCAACCCCCCTGCCATGGGCAGGGACACCCCACACTAGATCAGCCTGGGCTTAAACACCTCCAGGGACAGGGCCCCAACCACCTCCCTGCACAACCCATTCCAGGGCTTCACCACTCTCATGGGGAAGAACTCCTCCTCACCTCCAGCCTGAATCTCCCCACCTCCAGCTTCATTCCATTCCCCCTAGTCCTATCACTACCTGAGATCCTGAGCAGTCCCTCCCCAGCCTTCCTGTAGGCTTCATCCTGCCGCATCTGCTTCACCTCACCCCATGTGATCTGAAGTTTCTGCAGTCCTTTTAAAAAATCAATTGCTGTTACAGAGTGTTTTGTCAGTTCTTGCACAAGTTTTAACAGGCACCACCACTCACACAGTACTGAAGCAAGAGTTGGTAACTGATGTACTTAAATGGTTGTGTGTGTTTGTTTTTCTCCCCTCTTGTGACATTTAGGATGGTACAGCAGTTTTCAGTGGACTTTGAGAAAAGAATCGAAGGATCAGGAGATCAGGTTGATACATTGGAACTTTCAGGAGGTGCCAAAATCAATCGTATTTTCCATGAGCGTTTTCCTTTTGAACTGGTGAAGGTATTTATCCAGCTTGCTGGTGTGCTTTGTGTCTTATTTGTATGTTCTTATATTCATACTGATGCCAAGGTAAGGTCTGATTGGAAGAACCTGCTCTTAACTGTGGAAACTTTTGACTTAACTTCCAGGTTTGGATGTTGAGATATCCATGCTAAGAATGCTGAAATGTAGGGACAAGAATGTAATTATAGTCCCAGTTCTTACTATTTTCCATAGTTCCTTATTGGCTTATGACAAATAGCATCTTCCTTCTTGTTAGGTGGGGCAGGCAAACAACTGCAATTGGTAAGTTTTAAGTTGCTGTATTCAAGAAGCTAGTGCCTAGTAAAATTAGAGTTATGGAAGTGACCATTTTCTCTGCTTTCTGCTTGCTGTGTTCAATGCATTAGGTCAAAGCTAGCTTTCAGCCCTACCCTTTCACAGTGGGAGGTGAAGCAGAAGCAAATTTGGAGTTTTGAGAAAACATGTCTTCTCCTGATACATCTCTTCTTGCTTATTTGTCCTTTGGGTTACAGAATAAACAGAGTCCTAGTGGAGTGTGAGCTAATGAAACCTCGTTTCCTATGAGTTTGTGTTACACATTCTTCGGTTTTTCTTTCCATGTGAACTCTGCTGTATGTCTGGTCCCCATATTTGTACACTTCTTCTAAGCTTTCTTTCCTATGGCTGGTTCCAGGGTCTAGATGTGGTAGGTCAGCTGGTAGTCCAAGGGAGCAGCTGACAGGTGGGTAATGACCCTTCTACTTGTGACAACACTAACTACTCTTCCAGCTAGCTGGCTTGCAAGAAGTGCACAGAAAAGCTGCATCACTGCATAACTGAAACCACTGCTCTCTTAGACTTGTTTGAAAAACAGTAGAATGAGAGGGGAGAATGAACAGACCGTAATCACAGGAATGAACAGACCCTAATCACAGAAGTTGAAACACTTTAGGAAATTGGGTTGAAAAAAATCCCCCAAACCAAAAAAGTTGCATCTTCCAAATCCTGTTTCTGGCTTCCTTTATGAACTCTGCAGAATTGTTGCAGGTGCTGGTCTATCTGGGATGGAAGGCTGCATCACGTTCAACAGCCCTACCGCTGCATGTACCCTTGCCAGTTGCACTTGTCTGTCTCCCAGTCACATTGGAGAGGTGATATTAACGTGCCTCCTCTGACTCGGTGCCCTGTGCTTTCCTATCCCTAGATGGAGTTCAATGAGAAGGAGCTGCGCAGGGAAATCAGCTATGCCATCAAGAACATACATGGTATCAGGCAAGTGCTGCTACGCTCCCCAGCCCACACCCAGTGTGTGTCCTTTGTAACCTGTGTGCATGCTGGCGATCGATGGCTGGACCACGTTCCTGACTGCCCTGGTTGTGAGCCACCAGCTGCCCAGGGCTAGAGGGCAGAAAAGATATCTATTTCTTTCCCAAGGAGTAAATATTGGGAATATAGTTTAGGGGTGAACCTTGCAAGGCAGGGTCCTGGGTTGGACTTGGTGATCCTGAGGGTCTTTTCCAACCTGAACATTTCTGTGATGAGTGCTGCACGCCGATGGGATGTTCCAGTGGAAATCCTATTTACAAATGTATACAACAGCATTCAGGCAGCAGGAACACATTCACAGCCTAGGCTCAGTCCTTCACTGGGGCCTACCAGCCAAAGCTTTCCAGAACCTTCCTGAAACCTGCACCCCCCTCAGCCCAAGAGCAGACAGCACTTGCCCCCCCTTACAGTCAGGCCCACTGCAAGCTTAGTTGTGGCTTAGCTGGAAATTCCCTGCCAGCCCACAAGCCATGTGCCCCCAGACCATGAGATATTGACGTGTGCTCCTCCCCAGGTGGAGAGAGGAGGGAGACGCTGGCTGTACGCTCCCTTAAATAGAGAGATACCATGAAACGGAATAGAGTAACAGCGCAGTCACTGATGGAAAGGTCCTGATGAGCAATTTATGGTAGTGCACTGATAGTTTGGGGCATGTTTTCATAATTTGCTTTTTAATATAACTTATCTGCCAGGATAGACCTTTGCATGCACTGTTTGGAAGAGAAGTAAGGCTTATTTGTTTAGAACTGGTTCTGTTGTATTGGTTCACATATATCCTGCAGTGACCAAGTGAAATGTTCCATGTAGGAGTCTGATTAACACAGCTATAGGATTCTTGTGCAAGTGATTGTATGTGGGCTGCTGCAGCTGCCACTCGTCCTTTCTCTAAGGCTCGATACGCTGCTGAAGGGACTTTACTGCATTATATCAGTACTGTTTAGGTGTCTCTCAGTCGTCTTTAATAGTAGGGCATGTTCCTACTTTGATATTCTTACTGAAAATGATGCTGTCTATTAGAGAAAGCAGCAAACGTAGCTCTGTGGAAGTCTGCTTGTGTAGGGATTGTCGCCTGGCTGTAAGCCTCTGAAAATGGAGATATGAGCAATTCAGTAAAAACAACCTTCCTTGCTTGATGTTTTTATTGCTGTCTTACATGTTCTTTTATGTCCACAGAACAGGCTTGTTTACTCCAGATATGGCATTTGAGGCCATTGTTAAAAAACAGATAGTCAAGCTGAAAGGACCTTGCCTAAAAAGTGTGGATCTGGTGATGCAAGAGTTAATCAACACTGTCAAGAAGTGCACCAAAAAGGTAATGTAACTAAAAGGTAATGGTATGGTCGATAATATAAAGCCTGCCTTACACTTGATGGTATTACAAGAGATTTCTGATCTCTGCTCAGGGTGTAGAGTGGCCTAGTAGTAGCAAATATAGGATCAGTTCTGAGGTGTAAGCACAGGTATGGTGAAGTTGCTGAGAAATTTCCTGTCACATCCCTTGTGTTCTGAATCAGGCAGAATTTTTTGGTGCCAGTGAGCAGGTGAAGGATCCGTTTCTTAAGACAAGAAAGGCTGACAATGTTTCTTTTTGTCAGGGCAGCAGATTCTCTGCAGTATTTTGAGTGGTTTCCAGATTTTTTTACTTCTGTCAGAATTTGGAAAGCATGCCACTCGAAGTAACTGTCCAGATTTACCCCCCCTCAATATTGCTTGCCAAACTGTGTTTAGCAGTTTAAGTACTGTTACCCAGATGCAAAGATGTTGCCACGAGGTGGAGCCTTCAAAGTACTAGAAACGTTTTAATTGTTTAAAGCCTCACTCGAATTAGGCGCAGTAGAAGAGAGAAGCATGGGGAAACCTCACCCAAGGCTGATAAACTGTGGTTCACATGTCCAAAGTGTCTTTTCCTTGGTGTTCTATGGAGTAAAAGCACAGCAACAATCCAAGGGCTTACATCTCCAGTTTTTCTGGGAAACGACTATTAACAGCAAGCAAGGTTTGTGTTGTAGAGTGGCCAACCTTTAGCCCAAGCTTCACAAGCATTGCTTTCTTCCAGAGAGGAAAGCTGGAGGCTTCTCTGTTTGTATTCTACTGAAGCCACCCTGCAGGTGTAAATTTCTTTTGATTTTGCTTTTCAGTTGGCAACATATCCAAGATTATGTGAGGAAACAGAAAGAATTGTTGCTGGTTACATTCGTGAAAGAGAAGAGAAGACCAAGGATCAGGTGAGAATAAGTAGGTGACCTAACTGCCTGGGGAAGTATGCGAGAGGAAAGTTCTTATGTACAAAGTGCAGTAAGGGAATAAAAGATTCAATCCCACGCTCTAACTGCAGCGAGGCCCACAAGCAATTGAACTGGGACATTTGTGGGAGTGACAAACTTTCCTTCAAGCTTAAAAGTGTTAACCCCCCTCCAAACCAATTCAGAGAAACTTGTTTAGAACATCCATCACCCAGCTAAGTTGCTCCAAATCCAGGAAACTTCAAAGCTTAGATTATGTGAGAAAATCCACTGGAAGTGGAAACAGGAGTTATTGTCCAGAGAGTGCAGAGTGTGACAGCAGAAGTATTTGGGGAAGAAGAGCGAGGCAGAGCTCCTGAGTGGTTTTGGACTTCTGTCTCTCTACCCATTTCCCTGTGCAAGCTTGGGGACCGTGTCCTGCTTCTTTTCCTTTAAGATGCACTGTGCCTGAAGTCTTCAACAGTTTTCCATAAAACTGTATTTGCTGGGCTTGTACTTGCAGGGAGTTCTACTTAGCACACTCAGTTATTTAAGAATTTGGAAGAGCCATTTCCCAGCACAATGTGCAAAATACTGGCTTCCTGAAAGGCCGAGACCTGGTCAAGTAGGTTATTGACACGTATCCACATCATTAATTATACTTTTGGCAGTTATCATTAGTAAATCAAAACACCAGTGAGATTTTTGGAGGTAGGAGCTAGACCCAAATCCCAACTATCTTTTGCTTTGAGCAAGACGTGTGGCATCTCCTGGAAATGATGAAGAATCTGGGAGGGATTCTGTGTTTGAGGAGCTGTGCAGAAAGAACTATATACACTTTGTAGGGGTTAAATGGTAACAATAGGTTTCTTCCTTGCTCCCTGCTGGCAAATGGAAGTCTGAAAGAGTGGAGAAGTGCAGCCTCATGCATATTCAAGAGGCTGTTTAAGAGCGGGAGTGAATTTCAGTGTTTTGGCAAGTCCTTTGCCGAGTTAAACTATCAAGTTTGAATCAAAATATGTCTCTGAGCTATTGAAGGACTGGCAAGTGCTAAGTACATGAGCCATTCATCCTGTTACTTCATTGACTAGCCCATCTCTCAAGCCAGAAGTATGCACCAGGGTAGCTGCCTGTATGTGCACTGTACATTTTCTGGGCCAGAGCTGGCTTGCCTGTCACTTTTTTGTGTATTGCCTAAAATAAGGGCACCTAAATTTTCTTTACAGTGCACATTTCTTGCTGACTTGGCTGAAATGCTGTGAATAGAAATGTATTAACTTGTGAAATGTGGAGCTATGTTATATATAATTGAACTCTCTCTGCCCATGTATGATTGAGCTTAATGAAGTGGGCAAGGGCCAAGGTAGTGAAAAATGAGGTCTGTCAGGGAAAAAGAAGATACAAAAGGGAAATAACTCTTCTCTATTCTAGCATATCAACCAAGCACACAAACAGAAGTGGTGGCATTTTGAAACTATTGATTTTTTTGGCTTGAATGATTACAAAAGCAATATTCAATAATGCAGAAAACGTAGAAGTCCTGTTCTGTTCTCCCTTCCTTTTCCTCAAATTCTCTCTCCCACCTTTCCCATTCTTTTTTGGCTCTCCTGTTTTCTCCAATAGGTGCTGCTGCTGATTGATATCCAGGTTTCTTACATCAACACCAACCATGAAGACTTCATTGGCTTTGCAAAGTATGTATATAGAGGCTTTGTTATAAACACACTGTCCCTTGGGGTTGGTTTGGCTTTTTTGCCTTGTTTTTATTTGGCGGTTGGGTTTTTTGTTTGTTTGGTTTTTTCTCCTTGTTTTAGTGAAGCTGAAAACACAGGTCCTGAAGTGTGACAGTGTAGATGCTGGCTGTGAAGTCCCAAACATGCAGGATCATGTTTTCTCTCGATACACACAGTGTTTAAATGCTGTCCCACTTGTAGGACACTCTCTACTCCAGTTCACAACCCTGGTTTCACTGAAGCCAAAGCTTACATCTTGGTCTGGAATCACATTCCTATTGGGAAGCAGCTCTGGCAAGCTGGTGCCCTCGCTATATGTTTTAGGACCACAGAAACGTATAACATTGGTGGTCTCTCCACATTGTTGCTAGTGCATATTTTGGGAGCTGTGATTCTGTGTGAAAGAGTTCTGCTCAGAGTAATGGATGTCACTGAATTGTTATTGTGCCTGCTGTTTGGCTGTAGAGAATAATAGTAGCTGGATGCCCTGCAGGGCCTAGTTTGACGTTCTCCTCTGTTAATTGAAACGGCTGTGAGAATGTTCTCCAGTGCGTTCTCCCTCAGCTTCCAGCAATTGTGCCTTAGGGACTTCATACCAACATTTTGTCACTAGTAAAAACATTAAAGATGTCTTCACTCTTTGAAGAATAAATGTTCCTTCAGTCATGTTTATGCATTATTTGTCATAACTGTGTTTGGAAACACAACAGGTTTCATCCATGTGGGATTCTAGCAACAAAGTTTGGCACTACAGTGCACCATGACCCGTTCTAGTTGGCTCTGTGAAGGAAGGTCTCCTCCTTTGTCAGGATGCCTTGAAGGCTTCAAACATGGAGTTCAGTAAGCTGAGAGGGAAGAAGGCAAAGCCAATTTGTTTGTGCTTGATTTGAGCAACTTTCTCTAGGATTGTTTGCAGGTCCTAGATAGCTTTATCAGTTCACTTGACAAATGGCAGGATGTTGTAGGAATGGTAGCTGGCCTTCTAGGGGTCAAGATAACAAGCTGCCTGCTATTTACTTTTCTTCATCCTTTTCTGACAGGAAAAAGCCTACTAAAACCACTCCATATATATTCATGATGTGTGTTGTGAGCTGAAGAAGTCACATAGTGCAGCCTCCTGCTCATGGGAGGGTCAATGCTGAGTTCAGACCAGGTTACTCAGGCCTTTGTCCAATCAGATCTGAAAAACTCTAAAACTGGAGATTCTCCAACCTGTCTATGCAGCCTGTCCCAGTGCTTGCTTGTCCTCAAGACTTTGCCTTGTGTCAATATGGAACCTTGTACGTTTTATAGCCTTGGGTTCTGGAGTGCCAGATATACCTGGAGACGTTCCATTGTTTCTACCCTGGCAAAATCCCACTCGTGGATGTTGCTGCTGGGCCCCGTAGCTAAGTCTGTGGTCCTCACTGCTGTCTTTGCCAAGGAGTTGTGATGCCTCAGTTCAATTTGTTGGGAAAGCTGCTTCCTCTTTTGCCAGCTGAGATCCAGACATCCCAGCTGCTTTGCACAGGGCATAAGCAGGTACAGTGTGATGTGAATTGAATTGAGAAGGATTTAAGGATGCAAATATTTAGAACAACTTTGCATAGTTATGAATGGTGAAATCTTGGAATAATAATGTCTGTCTCATTTAGCAGAGAGAGTAGTAAAATGTTGGGATTTGTCTTGTTTCCACCTGTAGTCACTCAGACACGTGCTTCAATGCAGGTAACGAGTAATTTGTACTTGGCAGGGTAAATAGAGGACCGGTTGCTGGGCTGTGGTAAAAGGCATGAGTGTCTCAGTATGATGCTTGTGTTCTTATTAGCTTTCCTAAGGCAACAAAAGAAAAACAAACAAGCCAAAATGACCAAAGAAACACCCCCAAAATCCCCAACTCCTGTTACCACAACCAAACCAGAGGAATGTCAGTTGTTTCCCGAAGCCGCCCCCCATGTGTTTCTCAGGCAGACTGGAATGGGTGAGGGCTCAGTGCTGTGTGTTCTGTGTGCATGTTACTTCATCACGATTTATACACCAAAGCTTATGCAACTCAGACATGCATGAGAGACATGTGGTGTTATTTGGTCAAAAGGATTTGGATGATTGAGAGCTAAGCCCAGTGAACAGGCACATGAAATAAACATCCTTGTGGATTTTCTCACAGGCAGCATGTGGACTGCTGGTTTGATAGAATATGGTCCAGAGGGCAAGATCAGAGTTGGAAGAAGAGCTGAGTTTGGTGCTTCATCAATTCTTTGGACCAGCAGCTGTGCACAAATGAGTTGCAGGATTGGCCCATGGGCTGGGATCCAAGCACATATTTTTTGGTTACCCTTTGAGAGCCACGTTTGTAGCTGATCTAGTATCCATGCCTTTTTTTCTTCAGTTCAGTGCCTGCTGAAATGGTCTAAACTAACCCAAACAACATTTCCTGTCACCAGTGGCCACTCTTGTGGCTGAGTAGCCAAAGCTTGCTTTCTGAACACTTTTCTCCTTTCCAGCAATATTTTAATCTCATGGCCTAACACTTACAAACCACGAGATAATGCAAATGCTTTTAGACTTAATGGCAGCTCACACGTTCTTAAGGCCAGAGTGTGTTCTGTTTCAGTAACTGGGATTACCAATGCTCAAGAATTGAGCAAAATACTTTAAATATGGTTTGATTTCAAATATAATGTACTCTGTTCTCAAATGATTGCAGCTTTGTGGTGGCTTCATCTGTTGGTTATATTTACACCCTCAAAATGTGTATAAATATTAGAATAATCTCCACTACAAACTGTCAAGACAAAGCTATTAAGAAGCTTCCTACAGAGGAGGATTTTGTTGTTCTGAGCCAATAAGAGAAATGGTTTGCTTTTTGAATCTTTATAGAGGTCAGTGTTTCCAAAGTTACCCCCATAAGCCATAATTCCTCTGTGCTTTTAGTAACCTTTACCAATCCACGTGGAATATTATTACTAAGGAAATGATTACTGGGAGCTGTCTGCTGTGCATGTCCCTTCTGTCCTAAGTGGGCAAGTACAAGCAGGCATTCCTGCACTGTAAGAAAAAGCAGTTGAAATATGCACATATAGGCAATGATTTTGCTGTGTTTCTTTTGTTACTCTGGTTTTCTCTGCTGGATTCAGAAGTAACTGTTGCTGCTAAAATCTGTTCCTCAGGAACTGGCTTAGTTGGAGTTTCTTCAGTGTAACTCTTCTCCTCTGCTTCCCTTAGTGCCCAACAAAGAAGCAGTCAGGTTAACAAAAGTGCAGTGGGAAATCAGGTAGGCACCTAACAGAGAATGGATGCTGGCATGTGCAAGCTAATCCAAGCTGTTTGGTTTTCCTGGCTGCATTTATTTGTTGTGAGTGCATCATTCACTTTTTCTGCTTCAAACATCTATAAAAAGCACCATCATTGCCTCCTTTCACCAAAGTTTTCAGAGCCACCTGACTTCCACTGGTGCCATCACTTATTTAACATTTCTGCTACTGCTTGCACTGCTGGGGAGCCTCTCTCCTCCCATGCCACTTGGTGCATTGAATCTTTTTTCATGTGACACGTCGCTGCATTTTGTCATTAACTGCAAGCTTGTGAATTTCAGAAGCCAAACTGCTGGTGAGTACTCGCTTGCGTGTGCTTTCTCATGGCCATTTACTAGCTTTCAGTGCTCACAGCTTAAGAGGCAATCCAGCAAGCAAAAGTGAATTTGCCTTTACCTCTCTTCTGCAAACTTCTGGTTGACTTCACAAAGGTGTTGAACCCAGGTTAACCGGTTGTTGCTCTCAGAATAATTAGCATTTTCACTGAGATGTGCTAATTAAATAATTTGTGTGTTTTTCTGTCACAAAAAGCTGGGATTGATTCTGTGAGACGCGAAGTGCTCCTGAGCTCTGCTTCTTGCTTTGCTTTCGTATGAGCCAGAGGTGCTTCGTACTTTACAGGATCAGTCTTCTGTTTTCGTATGAGATGAAAGTAATGAAAATGTTACAACTTTGAGGGTTTCTGCTGGCTGTGAGGGTTTTGCAAAGTCTGAAATGGAAAGGAAACATTATGGAATTAGTGTGTCCTTTAAAAGGAAAAAAAGAATTTGACTAAAAATAAGACAATAAAATTTTGTATGAGTAATTACTGTTATTGAACATCTTTCTGAGGTGCAATTTGGTCAAACAGTGCTCAGGAGGTGAAAGGTTTTCAAGTGTGATCACTGAGCTAAGATCCTGCAGGTCTTGTGCCCCAGATAAACCTGACATTCCAGAGTCTCTTGTTCTGATGTTGTAAATGAGAGTGCTGGCATTTTTTGTAAACTTAGTCATCTTTTTTGGGGATAGAAATCCAACTTCTTCCCCCCTCCAAGAGATGGCTAATTATTTTTGAGATGTTAAAATAATCTGTCAGCTTCTTGGATGTGGTGGTCCCCTGCAGCCTGACCACTACAAGTGGCATTTTTGGTGTAATGTATAGTTTGGGCCAAAATGAAAAAACGAACAAACAAACAAACCCCCAACAAAACACCGAAGTTGATAAATGTAAACACAGAAATTGCTTCAAAGAATGGCTTCTCCCTGCCAAGGAGAGATGTCCTCCTTACCTAGCTGTGCTGGAACATGTGTCAAACACAACCACCAGCATCACTTTGGAGTGTCCTGGAGAAGGGAAGTCAACCAATTATCTGACTCTTCAAAAACTCACAAGTGAAATGGATGATATCTTCATTAATTGACTGTTTTGTCTGTGCAGCAGTTGAGACGAAGCTTGGTGTTTTACAATTAATGCTGCAACTCGATTGATCTTTGCATCAAGGACTTTGCTGAACCTTTTATTCTGAAGACTGTAAACGTTTGTTTGTAAGTTAATTGTTTGGAGTTGAAAAGAATGAGAAAATGTTTCTGAAATAAAACTTCATTTTTGCAATTTGCTATTGCAGGGAACCAATCTACCGCCTTCAAGGCAAATTGTACGAGCTAAGTTCTGTAAGCTTTATTGTTGCTTTTTCATTTAGCTTCTCAGAGGGCCAAGTTTGTCTCTAACTCATTGGTTTGTTCAATACTCGCTACTAAACTACTTAATGTTAAACTGTCCTGTCTGTAACACTTCTCAACAAAGTGTAATTGCAGTTCATCACTTAACTGCTACTAACCTGCTGTTACAAGTATGAACTAGTGTCACTTACAATGTAGAAAACTTACTATTTTTATAATTTACTGAATTTTTCAAACTAAAATGACTAATTGGTGTTTATTTTATTATACAACTGGAAAGCAGTTTTTATCTGGTTTCAGTGCCTCTATGCATAGTAAACCTCTTTTTGCAAGGTGAGCAAACAGGTTTCTGGTAATCCAAGGGAAGCATTAGCTCTGTGAGTAAATGAACGTGCTGTCTATGGGTGCAGGTACTGCTCTTGCTATGTTGTTTACATATAGGAATTACTTCTGATAGGGAAAAAAGTGAGTTGTATTAATAAACTTAGAAGCATTCAAAGGCATTTTAGTATTCTTCTCCTAGCACCAGGACAGTCAGTGTGGCTTGGACAGACTCTTTTCTAACCCTTCCACTTCATGAGTAAATAAATACGTGAATGCCTTTAATATTACTAATTAGAATTAATTGTCTAAACAGCAGTTAATTTGATAACAAGTTACTCCTGGTTCAGTGATGGTTAGGTGTGAGCAGTAAACCTCTGTACCATGTGCATTCTTTGCTAATCTCTGTGATAGAAGCCTACAAACTTCCAGCCTGGCACATCACCAGGTTACACTGGTTACCATTTCAAACAAAGTTCAGCTACGCTCATGCTCAACAAAGGAAAAGGGACTAGGCAGCACTGCCTCTAACAGCAGCTGAATTCAGTCTCTAGGGAGGTCAAGATCATGAACGTTCCCCCACACAGGGGGATGCTCATTTACGATTCATTGCTTTTCTTTTTCGTAGCTTGCTTTATCTGGCATGATGCAGATAACCATTTCTCTGGATCTCAGAATTAAGATGGGTGCAGCAAAACTGCATTTTTGGAAGAAGTGTAATGCCAATTCCTCTTAACATGTTTTGCTCCTTTTCCCTCTCACTTTTCCACTCCTCTAATTTATCCTCTCATGCTTAATCTTTGGCCTTTTCTTTTGTTTGTTTCTTTTTTCTTTGCTACCGCCTGAGGTTTTGACCTGACTCCACAAAGTTTCTTTTTAAGCCACAGGTTAGTCTATCTTCTAGTTTGCTTGCAATGACCAGTGTAATGCTTGGTTTTACACAGCACCCTAGCGAGATCTGGTTCCTGAAAGCTGACCCATCCTTAACTGTGTATTTGGTGTGCTAAGATTTGTTTTGATGACTAAAATTTAGTGATTAAAGCTCCCTTTCATGATAAACCTTTGCAGATGAAGGTGTCATTGCTCTGTGTGCCTAACTGATACTCTGTGAGAATGCAAAATATTCAACTTATAGATTATATATAATTTATACAAAATTCTGGTTTGTGTTTTCCTTCTGTGGCAAAATCATCTCCTGTGCTTGAAGTAGCCCCTGTAATTGGAGAAAGGCCTTAATCTGAGCTGTGATTTTCAAGTCACTGTCCAAGGGATCTGAGAGTTTGGGTTCCAGCCTCTATTACAGTGTGACACATTCAGTCTGATTCACTTGTCTGGACACAAGCAGCATCCAGCAGATACCATCAGTTGGCCTGAACTATAGTGCCAATAAGTAATTTCCCTCTAGTATCTCCTTTTCTCTTTTTAATCATGCTTGGGAGCATACTTTGCTGCTGCTTTTCTTCAAAGACACTTAGATCCCATTACCTTGCATGACCCAAGGAAAAAAAGATGTTTACAGAATTTTTTTTCAACCATGGTGATGGGAATTTTGCCATGGTCAGTGAGATGGTTATGAAAAAATCCTGACAAGGCTGTTCTACTGAGCAATGTCAGAATGTTTGCCCATGGACAACCACAGGGGGCTAAATTGTGAAGTATCCTGGAATGAAACATGCAGCTGTTGAATGTTCACCTTCTCAAGATGAGAGAAGGATTCTGTTCTCAATGGCCTTTAATGATACTTACCTTTTAGGCTAAGATTCCTTCATGATTTACCTAATCATCCCAGTCTTTGTTTAACTACATTTGGAAGCATGTTGCAGGTTTTCACTACTAGGTACTTTGCTTCAGTAAAAACTAATTTTTTCTTTAAAGGGAATGTGTTTAGGTCTTAAGCCACTATCATTATTTTTAAGTTATGTGCTATATTGCACAGTGATATATTGTGCATTGGGGAAGCGATGTCACAAGATCTTGGCCGAGTTCAGTATCAAACAGATCTGATCTGTTTCTGCTCTGACATTTGTCAAATCCCAGTGAAATACTATATGAGGATTCTGCTCTAATCTGCTGTTCCTTGTTAGCCCCTGTAATTCAAGGTCTTCATATTTGAACTCAAAGAGCTTGTAAGGATGCCTCACAGGGTAATCTTTGCAATTTTGATTCTCTCAGTCTGCTTACTATTTGGTTTTTAGGGGAGTGATTAGAAGATAGAGTAGTGCTGGGAGTTGTGTTGTGTTCAAAAGTATTTCGGTGGAGTTATGTAGCACAGCTTGAGCTGTGTTAACTCAGCAAATGCTTCTGCTTATATTGTTGTGGAAGCAGCTGGTCTCATGACGTTGACATTGATGCTTTTGCCTGCCTAGTCATTTTCACTTCTCTCTCACCTTCCTAGAAATTATCTTTCAGGTACTTCTTTTAAAGAAATTCAGCACTTTCTGATGTATTTCTTTTACAAGTGCCATACTTGATTTAATGGAGCAAGTCATGTAGCAATGCGTACTACGGACTTACTGTGTCAGATCCTGCTTTCCTGTTTATCTCTGAAGTGCTGGAGAATAACAACAACAGATATGATTTGAGTTTTGTGCAGCTGAGCTATCAGACAGCGACTTCCCTCTCAGTAGTTCGTGTACATTCATACCCTCTAGGTTTCATTTTTCACCAGGTTAGGTGTTGGGACCCTGAAGGAAGGAACTGTGTCATCTCTTCTTCATCCTGTGCATGGGGTCTGACTGCCGGTCGGAATATTGTCTTCACTAGCTTCTGGCAGTGCCCACGGTTTTCACCTTCCTGAAGCTCATAACTCATGTCACTACTATCCGGTTTGCACTGAGTGACATTTAGAAACGTGATAGAAAATAGTGGAATGAATGTCTTCAGTGCAAACCAGCCAGTAAATGAACTCCTGACAAGGCTACTGGAACGCTCTACTTTCATTTTCCAAGCTGAAGTGCCATACAACATAGCTAACACAACAGATTTAAAAACCCAACCCCCTCTTCCCACTGGAGACTTTTGAACTTGAAAATCTCTTTGAAAATCCTTATTGCTTACTGTCCATGGAAGGACATTTATTTCTAAATTAGAGCTTGAGCTAATTTTTGAGAAACTGGCTGGATGTACTCCAGCTTCTCTGGGAAGTACAACTGTGTTGCTTAGTCTCACTTTGTTTTGCTCTTAAACCTTGATCTAATATCTCTTTTCCCCCCTTGACCCCCACACTGATACTGAGTAGTTTCAAAGTGTAACTTTTGTGTGGTTAACAACATGCCTGAGAAACAGGAACAATCCAATGAAAAGGACGTGAGGTTTACCACACACTAAGATCATCTTCTCCCTCTTGATGTCCCCTGGAACTACTTCCAAGCATTTTGGATAGTTATGATCTGTTGTAGTGCCCAGGAGATTTCAATGAACACGGTACCCTGTTTTCCCAGAGGAATGTAGACAAACAGGTCTAGGTGTTTGCATGTGAAAAATAGCAAGATACTGTTAGAACTTGAAGCCCTGCTTGTCCTGACGTGTTCTGTGGGAATGACAGGTGGAGCTAATCCTCAGCACATAGGATTTTTGAGGGAAGAACTGGCAGATTCCTTCCTTTACAGAACAGTGACCCATGTTTGTATTAGCAAGTCAGCTTGTTCCCATCCACACCCTGGGATGGCTATGCATCTATGGGGAGATATCCTGCACTGGAGCAAGACGGCCTTTTGGAGCTACACTAAAGTATTAAAAGCTTCATTGCACTTTAAATGGCTTGTATAGTTTAAACTCTTGACTTGGTCTGTTGTGAGACCTCTTCCACAAATGCACTCTTGTCAGTTTGAGAGAATTTGACCTGCATTAACAAGCTGCAAAGTCTGTGGTAATGATGAGGGAAGCACTGAACAGAACAAGTAGGGATACTGCTTCTCTTCCCTTTTAAGTGCTCATCACCTGTAAGGTTCTTGAGCATGCTACTAGAGTGTTTCTTACTGGTTTGCTTCTAGAAACCACCTCTTGAACCCCACTGTGACATCTGCCTTCAAATCTTTTCCCCACTTTAAGATGTGTGTGCAGACCAGTTTTCAGTGATGTGCTGGCCTAGCTGCCTGTGCTTCCAGCACGTGGATAAATGCTGTAGAGGGGCCAGCACAGCATTTTCAGTTGCAGACAGCATGGTTCAAGAGCATCCTCTCAAAGCCCCTAGTTTCAGTTTCTTTGTAACCTTGGCACATTTGCTGTGAAGCATTTTGTCTACTGCACAAAGGTAGCTCACTTTGAGTGTTGAGGAACTTTAATTTTCTGAATTTTTCCTAAAATTCCTTCCATTTGCATAATTCAGAGCAGAAAAAAAATGGAATCAGCTTGGTTCCACAACAAATTCTGTGCCAGCAGCTGCCTGAAAACCAGTGTATTGGCTGTGTATGCATGCTGCTTGTTTCCTTCGATAAACATTGTAAAGTAAAACCAGGATTTGATGAGCAATCAGGTTCATGTCAGCTTGCACTTGGACAAGCATTCCATGGCTATCTGGACTCACTAATGCTCCCTCTCCACTTCTGTCTTCCTGCCCCTCCCACCCCGTGAACATAAATACTGAAAGTAATGACACGCTTCTGCAGAAACCTTTGTGTTACAGGCTGTGCTACACCCTTGAGTCTCTCCGCAGGAGTCATGTCCAGTTCTCTCATAGCTCACATGACTCTGCATGCTAAATGGGAGTGAATTTCAGTTCTGGAACTTTTATAGATAACAAGGAATAGATACAGAGCAATGCTTTTCACTGGCTGGCTGCTGATTTTGGAGTTACCAGTCTGGTAAAGCTCTGGGAGAGGAATGTCACAGTCTTGTATGTTTCTCTAAAAGCAAGAGGAGACTCATGGTTGATCACACAAGTCTGTGCTTGTGAGTTCTGGCCAGCCTGATCTAGTGTGGGGTGTCCCTGCCCATGGCAGGGGGGTTGGAACTAGATGATCCTTGTGGTCCCTTCCAACCCTGACTGATACTATGAGTTGCTGAGAGAGTTCTGAAGGGGTTCCCTAAGCACTTCTTCCATCTCAATGCTTCTTAGGCAAGTAAAGGGTGTTGCTGTGGGGAGAAATGGAATGGCTGAGGTTCCCTGCATCTGTGTGATAGGAAGGGACATTGAAAGCTTCTTTATGAGCCATAAACTGGTTCTCATGATCATCTGCTCTTCTTCATGTCTGAAGTTGTGTCATTGTCCTTCAGATTTCTTTTGCTCCCCTTTCTCTTGGCATGCTGTAGCCTCCTGGCCCTTTAGTATTTATGGGTATGCTGTTCCCCTCTGTTCTTTCATCTTTGGCTTGTATCTATTTTATAAAGTCCCACTTTACCCATTTCCCCCCTGATTTTTACTGGTGTCCTAGGTGTTGATTATTTTCCCCCTCTTTTAATCTCTTCTACCCTGTAAGAGGGAAATAGCTCTTCTGTATCTCTTCTTACCCTGTCCTGTCTGAATTTCAAATTAACTGCAGAAGATCTCTCTACTTTGTAACTCGATTCAACCCCTTCTGAACATTCCCTGTGCATGCCAGAAGACACTCACTTTGCCTGGATCTAGATGCTTTTCCCAGTATCCAGATGTACACATGCCCTAACAATTGGGCTAGAATGGAGTAGCCATGCATAAAGTTGATGGACTTTTACAATGTGTTATTACACAGCAAATGAATATCTCCAAATTTAGATGATCCATATCACCCTAATACTTGCTTTTAAGTACATCATGATACTACTTAGGCTTGTCTCTTTCTCCACCTTTGGTTTTTTCTGGACTGAAAACACTATATTCACTTTGTTGTTTTGTTTTCTTGAATGTTAGGAACCAACAAAAGCCTTTGTTTTTGCCAGAGACTGGAAATATGCACCTGTTCTTTGTTTATTTAGCAAGTCTTTCTTTAAAAGAATGAATGCAGGAGCAGAATTATGTCAAGTGTGTAAGGAGCTAAACTTGTGTCTGACTGCACCTCTGCACAGGTGATCCGGAAAGGCTGGCTGACCATCAACAATATTGGCATCATGAAAGGAGGATCCAAGGAATACTGGTTCGTTCTGACTGCGGAAAGCTTGTCCTGGTATAAAGATGACGAGGTAAGGATTGAAAGACTTTTTCCTACTGTGAAAAAAAAACAGCTCCAGCATTTATTCAATCTTATAATTTCACCTTAAAACATGGAATCAGCTTGTGGAGACATGAACTGAAAGAATATTTTAAGGTATTACATGTGTTCTTTAAATTCCCTGGGTTTGGCTTAGGAGGAATGCTCAGAAGCTTCTGTTGAAGTGTTCGTATCATAAGTACAAGATATTTATGTGGAGGTATTTTTGTTTGGGTTTTTGTTTGTTTCATTTTTTCCTCTCTTCCTGTGGTTTTCACATATTGGTATTAAAAAAAGAAAGAAAGAAAGAAAGAATTAAAAAAGCTGTTTTGGAATGATCTGGTTATAGTTCTGTGCCTGTTTGAGCTGCTCTTGCACAGCTACTGGAAGTAAGTTGATCATAACTTGTCTAGATAGTTACTTCTAAAAGTATCTGTAGGGATACTCTCTGTCCTCGCATTCTGAGAGGATGAAAAGCCTGTCTGCAGAGTCTGTAGGTATGGATTTTCAAATTTGGTAAAACACCTTGGTAAGAAATGTCACTGCACATCAGCAAATCTGAGGTGAGTAGTAAGAGAACTGGAAAAAGCATTTCTCTGATAAGCAGGACATCCAGGTTGCTCATTTGATTGGATATGTTTTTAGGGAGCTTTTCTGTTCTGATTTGCTATACAATTTGATTATTCTCTCTTGGGAAAGAGTTCACAAAGTTATGTTGGATTTTTTTCTGATTTTTTAACTGGGTCTTCTGCAGCAGCTCTTGAAATATTAGTGAACTGTTTGAGATACTTTCTGAAGATGGTCAAAGCCACAGCTTGACCATTAGGTTAATCAAAAGACCAGTGACTTGTTTCAGAAACAGAGCTACTGGCTTCTGAAAATAGAGAAGCAAATAGTTGATCTCCTGGCTGAATTCCAGTTTTTGTAATTACACTTTGTCTCCTTAAAACATTCTCCTCTCTTTCAGCTTGGTTTGGTAGTTGTCACATCCTGTTCTCAGATGATTACTGAAATGGCTGCATGCTGTTGTATTTCCACCCTAGTAAGATATGAAGTCTTCAGTGATGTGTGAAGTGATACCCATGTTTATGTGTCTGGACTGTGCCTGGGCTCAGAATTGCTGTGCACGCCGTGAGGTCGTAAGGAGTTCAGATCCCTGCGCCTCCTGCGCGGGCTGGTCACTGCTGCAGTCTTTGCACGGTAGCAAGAGCCTCTCCATTGCAGCTGGGGAAGATGTAGAGAATCAGGTCTCACCTTTGATCTCCTGCCACAGAGAGGAGATCTTTCCCCCTGCACCTCTAGCCCTGAACAACAAAGGTTGTAGCAGCTTTGTGTGCCAGTGAGCTCTGGCAATGTACTTTACAAAGCCAGAGCGCTAGCTAGGAGCTTTAGGGCCGTGTAGGCTGTGTACCCCCTCTAGTGTAAGCTGAGCCCATTTTCCGTAGTCCGGAATTTACTCCGAGATGAAAATCACTCTCTGAATGCGAGTGGTTGCATGCTAGTGCCATTAAAAGGGTGTAAATGATTTCCCTGACTTGTGAGCTGCAGCTTTTTCAAGTGAAGGGTCCACAGTGGAATGCATTTTGAAGCAAGTTACTTTGGTAAAAGATTTCAGAATTTATTGAGTGATATCAGGATCACAAAAGAAATTATTTGTTTCTGGCTTTTATTGCTGCTTAAAGACACAAAAATATTTTGTTCTGGGATGGGAATCAGTAACTAAGAGTGCTTTTTAGCCTTGTGATTATGGAAATACCGAGTTGATGGTTGAACAGCCTGGGTAAGGCATTGTTTACTATTAGTGACATAAATACTAATCTGAGTCAATTGCTGATCCTGCATTCAGTTGCTTGCATTCATAAGTTTGTTGTGTGACCTTTTCCACTTGCTTCAAATCAAGCAAAGTGTGCACCACTTTGAGGCTATTGTAAATGAGTGCAAATTTAGCACGTGCATCCACCTCACAAGTGACAGCTTTTCCTTTGGAGAGTATTCCCTCTATTACTAACTAAAGTAGCATAAGGCATGCCTACGCAAAACCAAAGATCAAATCTAAGTATTTTAGCTCTTGGTTGTTGCTCAGCTTTTGTGCTGAGGCTCATTTGAGAGTCCACATCCAAGCTGGAAGTTTGCAATAGGATAAAATGGGCTTTGGGAATGTGGAATGCCATGCTGTCTTAGGAATCCAAAAGCTCCTTGTTGTAATCAGAACAATGCCGTTGGGAAAGTGCTGCAGCATTGTTACTACAGGGCACGGTCAAAGCACATTGTGGGTTTTCTTTGGTGGTGTTTTTTTGTTTGTTTTGATTTTTCTCTTTTATTATTTATTATTATTATTTCACTGACATTGTTGGTGTTGGCCAAGTTGGGCTCTAGGAGAAGAACTTCTAAAACTTTGAAATTTACATTTATTGGGAAAATTCTCTTTAGCGTTATTCCCAAATGTAATGTTTCATTCTGTGTCAGTAGGGAGGGATGTTGTTGTCAGCATCCAGTGGTAGATGCAGTCTGTATTATAATTTCAAAGTTCATTCTCAAGTATAAAAATAAATAAATCTGTGTGGTGTGGGAAGGAGATAAGAAAACAAGTGAGGAGGTGAGAGAATGGAAAGGTGAGAAGTTATTCCAAGGTCTAATGTTGTGTTTGATGGTAGAATTAATTTGCCACACAAGAAGCTGCTCTCGGTTCCTGTGGCCAACAGGGATGCTGGTGATTTTTATACCGACGATAACCTAATAATGCAGGTTGCTCGACTTGTGCCTGGGAAGTCAGTGGGAGGATGAAACACAGTGGTGCTGCAAGGCTGCGTACGAATGAATCTGGTGTTAGCGAGTGAATGAGAACAACTAGGAAAAGAGTACTATAGCAAGCACAGTAAAAATTTCAGCAGTGGGTTTTATTGTCTTTTATAGGCAGTGTTGGTTTGACTCTAGGTGGGTTGCAGTACGCGGCTTGGTTACTGACCGGCTGTCTGGGATCCAGAGTGACTCTTGGCTGGAGCTGCTGGTGAAGATGCTCTGGTGTCTCAGAGCGCTTTCCCACTGGCGGCTGTCCCTCAGGCTGGGTTGTCATGCGACTGCCTGTCTGTGCCTGCTGTACAGGTGAGAGGATGTTCTGCACAGCAAGTGTAGACAGGCAGACACATGACAACTCCGTCCAGCCAGTCCCTTGGAGCTGTCACCGCTGGTGTGCAACAGTTTGTACCATTCCGGTTTGGGGGGGCTTTGAGAGGGGAACACACATAACAGAATTAAACTTTAAAACATTGGGAGCTGCAGAACAAGAACAGAACTTGATTTTATTTGGAAAAGAAGCACTTTGTTACATCGGTTCTCATCATGCCGACATGTGTGGGAGACGCGATTGCACCACACCGGTCACACCGAACATTTGGAAAACGAAAGGATGGAAGCCATGGTTTATTTTATATGCAACTCATACAGGGTTGTGCCTGCATACTGTACTCACACACAGCAGTCTAGCCAGATGTTTCTGCTCTTCTTGGAAGCACAGAAATACTGGAGTTCAAGATAAAGGATATGTTTACACAGTACATATTTTCTAGGAGCAGATAAGTACAATAATCTTGCATGTTAGAAATAAAAGTCAGTCTGTGTAAATGGAGGAAACCATGTGCACATTCGCCAGTTAAAGGGAACGTGCTGGAAAGAAAACGGCTTGCATTTTGTATCTTTGTTTTGCTGATGTGTTAAAGCGGTGCACTTTCAGTAATACTTTAGTGCTTTGCTTTGCACGTTATTTAAGGTTAGCTGTCTCTCAAAATCTCTACTTTCTATGGAAACAAAATAACTTTGTAAAGCTTCAGCAATGTTTCAGTTAAACACAGGCTACAGATCAAAAAGTTTGTGAGTAGCACCATGCTGCTTTGCTAAACTTTCCTGTTTATAAAATAATGCACAGGGACTGTACTGCAGTTTAGCAGTGACATTTACAACATCATTGAGCTGCTGTTTCAGAAAGTATCAAACATGTTGGAAGCGTAAAAGGGGGAAAAAAACCCCCGTTGCAATACTTTTCCATGCAGATTAAATGATTCAGTTGTATAAGGGTGTTTTAATATCACCATTGCTCGCTAGTGCCTCCATAGGTAAGCAATAAAGTTGTGCATTCAAACCCTTCTCAAGCATAGCCAATACAGAATAGCAGCAAAAGACATTCCAGCCTGAAAACTGATTATAACAGGGATGCAAATACCAAAAGGCTAAAGGGTGGAGATAGTGTTGAGGTTTTAAATGTGACCCCTAATAAATAAATATGTAATTATTCCAGCGTTCTACCAACAATCATTAATTTTACCTAAATAAAACCACACATTTTAGCTGCTATACAGCTGAAGTGTACAAACTAAGTTTATTCTATGAAGAATTTTTTTCTTGTATCTAACAAGATGGAATAAGATGTCTTAAAAGAATGAAGGAACCACAGAAGATGACTAGCGAATTCAGACATGAAAAACATTAATTGTGAGGCACTAAATATTCTTGCTTTAACTCTGTGATATGCTCGCCTCAATTATTGCAGCTTTAAGTGAAATCTCAAGTGCATGCTTTAGGTTGGCATGTCTTCCTACCCGCTTGACCGTTTTGTTTTTCTTTAGAAGTGGCAAATCAGAGGTACTTCTAAAACAAATATAAAGCCCTGCTTGCTTTATGTATTTTGCCAAATGGAATGGCTACGTGTAGTTATTAAAACAAAGACCTTTAATCTGCGAGAAAATCAGCTTCTATGTTCTGTATCCTTGAAAGAGCTAAGAGGTGTGCAGTAAAATCCATTGGCAACCCGTGCGGGGTAGAAGGGTCAGGACAACAAAAGCATGCACTTTAATTAATAGGTTTTCTATTAACAACTGTCAGGGAAATTAGTCTGGGAGTAAAAGTTGTAAGTGGAAAGATTGTGTGGTCTTTCTAGTAACTGCACGAGGAGAACTCATCAACAAAGAGCTTTAAATCTTGCACTGAGGCAAATTCATTTTGGCTACCACTAGCTGAACGATTTTGGGTGCTGCATCTGCTCAGTCGATTTATCGAGCCAGTAAAGGGCTTGAGAATGTTTCCAAATACTCGTAGCAGCAAAAGAACAATCTTGTGATTGCCAATGATGTATTTACAGAAACCTGTGCTCAGGATCTGACTTTAAATATTGGTGGCTTGGAAACAGAGTTCAGAATTGTATTCTCTCCAGCTGTGATCAGGACTTTGTATTTAAGGGCAGGTTGTTATTTTTAGATACCCTCTTGCAGTGCAGCCTAAAATGCAGTGCTGAGGTACAGTAGCATTATTCAGGAAAGTTTCATTCTGAACTCTGGCATTTCCTGTCTTTTTGTAGCTTTCATCCTGACCCATAAGGGGTGGTGGTGGTTGTTGTTTGCTTTTCTTTTAATTTTTTTTTTTTAATTACAGTCTAAGCAGCAAAGTCTTTTGCAAGTCAAAGTAAAATTAAATTCTTGATTAAAACTTATCAAGTTAAATCTTAGTGTGCTTATTTTTTAGGAGGTTTTATTTTCCAATCTGCTTAACAGATGTTGATTAAGAGATTGTAATAATAATAATAGTAATTAAACATTCTATTTAGAAGTTTTATGCAACTATTTTGGATGTTAATATATTTCCCATCTAGCAATGGCACTTGGGTGGTCTGCAGACAAGTCTATGGGTGCACAGTGATGGTACAGGAAAGAGGACAAGCAGCGTGGACAGGGTAGCAGTGGCTTTCAGCCTTCTGAAAGTACAGATGTGTTAAATAAGGGTGGAAATGGGAATATAGAAGATAGCATGCAACTTACTGACAGAGCAGGGAAATGTCAAATTACATGGGGTTTTTAAAGTAACTGGTTTTTTTTCTTACATGTGGATGCTTATCTGTTCTATATTTGTTTCTGAAAAATTACTTTCCCCCTCCCCCCTTTTACATTATAAGAATATATAGAAAAAGAAATATTTTTCATCCTCATATAATTCTGTTGGGTATTCTAAAATTATGCTTCCTAAAGGAAAAAGAAAATCCATTGTATTGAAGCACCCAGCTACTTAAATGTTCATATTGACCTTAATTTGCTTTTCCTGTTTTCGTGCACTCTCTGCTAATACGAGCGATTTAATCTATTCATACGACAGGCTTAGGCAATGAGCTAGTCCTGGTTCTACAGAGCTCTCTCACCATGATTTAGTAGGCACTGGATCATTGCAGAAGTACTATTTATTTCTTTGTGTTGTGGGTTTGGGTTTTTTGGTGGTCGTTCTTAATTTGTTTTTTTCCTCGAAATATTTTTACCCAGCTCCCCTGTTTGCTGACATGCATATGTAAAGCCTCTTGTTTTATAGCTATGGAGCTCTTCTGTATGGTCATGGTCAATCAGAACTTGTTTCAACCAAACCAGCTCTGTTTGAAGGACCGAAGAATCATTTAATTCACTTTGAAAATGTTTTGATTGTGGAGCTGAAGCAGATATGCTTCCTTATTCACTCCTAACAATACAGGCTTTCTTTCCCTATCTGTTGCTTTGCATGCTGCATTCCCCCCTGCACCCCCCCTCCCGCCTCCTTTCCAAGCCCCATGCCAAGGGGGCCTCCTAGATCTCAGCCTTACAGCCCAAAAATGCAACTTTGAAGAGTCATGGGTATATGGGAGGGGAATCGCTTCCTAAATCCAGAAAGGTCATTTAAAATAAAGATGTCTGCAAATAGTGGACTAGAGATAAGAGAAGCACTGGCTCTGTGTGTTTTCATTGTCTTTGCTTATTTAGCAGGAGTTAATGCAAGCTATCTTCAGCAGGATTTTCACTGAGAGCTTCTTACAGCCTGGATAGCAGCACTTCCTTTCTTAATTTCTAGATGAGAGTTATAAAAGTAGCTATGCAGGTAAGCACTGGTTAGACAACAGTATTTGCAAACAGTCATGTCCCCCTTGAAATCGTAACTGAGCGATTCTCTTAATGAGAGTTGGAAACTTTTTCTACTCCTTCAGAAAAATCCAAGGCACAAAACTTTCCAGATTTGCTATGCCTGAAGCAGCAATCACAATTACAGACAGACTGAGAAATGGTAGTGCAAGTCTGAATCTCATTCCATTCCTTTAACTTCTTCCTCTCTCTTCAGGTTTTCTATTAATAACTGTCTTGAGCTGTGTGTTCTAACTCCATGTTAAAGCAGAAGGAGAATAAGAATTCCATCTACTCATACTACTGTGCTACTACTGATTTCATCCTAAAGATAGTCTACCACAGACTAGAGGAAGAGAGGATGAATAACCTCTAAGTGTATTTATACATTAACAAAGAATTCTAGAAGTCAAAATACGTAAGTTTTGATGGGAGGCTAAAGGAAATGCCAGCGCTAGTTCTTGCGTTGTAGGCTTTCCAGACAGCCGCTATAGGCACAGTCACACCAGTGATATGCGACCATCTCCCCCCCCCAGGACTTCTATTGATTATTGAAGGAGCAACAGAAAAGCTAATAATAAGATAAGTATTTGTCAAAAATAAACCATACAGCTCCAAGGCTGTATAAAAAATACAGCATGCATTCTACAGAACTGACTGGTCATAATGATGGTGGCTGCATGTTGATGCTCATTCTTTTTATAGCATAGCTATTCAAAGCCGTCCTGGCAGTAGTGAGCACCATATAGACGGCTTTTTTGCCTGGTTGCAGTAGTTTGTTACTAGTGTTAACTTTGGGGGAGCTGACTCTGGAGCTGGGCTGGTATCAAATTGCAGTCCAGACTTTTTGTATTATTTTGTCCGTGGGGATTTCATTCAGCCTGAGGGTTTTTTTTTCCCCTACCAGGACAACTGGAAATTCACCAAAGCAAACTTCTGCATTCGTTTACAAATTCCATTTTTATCAGTGGGATTCAGGACAAAGTCACTTAGCATTTTGAATGTTAGAAGAAATATCAGAGATCCAAAGTATGCAGCAATCAATCGCTGCTGATCACTTCTATGCCACGGCCAGCCAGGTATTGTGATGGAAAGCTGTTTGTTCTGCTTTATTTATTGTTTGGGGTTATTTTTAGGTTTTTCCATCACATTCTGAACTTTCAGAGGCAATTTTTTCCTGACAATTAAAGATTTGGCATTCTACACGGCAGAAGCCTAGCACGGAATGATCAGAGTTTTCCTATGGTTGCCCTCCCATTTTTCATCAGCACATACAGCATAGCTTTCTTGCAAAGAGGTTTCAGCTGCATATAAAAAAATCTAAGTACAGTTATCCCAAAGTGACATAATAGATTTTTACAATAATTTAAGATAATATTAATGCATTCTTTTCTATTATTTTATTACCTTAAGAGAAAATAATTTCTTAAAATTGATCTTTAGATCATAGTTCATGACAGGATCTACTCAGAATACATGCTTCTAGCAAGCCTATTCTGCTTAAAAAACACCATAAATATACCCCTTAAATATTTATACTAATTGCTTCAAGTTAAAAAAATTAATATTAAATTTACCTTGATAGTTTGTGGGGAAAAAAAAAAGCTTTATTTTAAATTAAAAAAATAAAAAAGAAAAAAAGAACTAAAGTTAAAAAGAAGTGAGCGACTACCTCTACTCTTGTACACTTCTCTAGGTAGGATACCTCTAGGCAGTATACCTCTCTCGTTTCTTGCAAAGGTTTTAGTAAACCATCAGAGCTCCATCTTTCTTGCAGTGATGACTGGAGGAAGGGGGGAGGGGAGTCACCTAGGTTCGCCAGGTCATAGGCCAGGTGTTCTTCCAAAGTAGGCCTTACCAGAATGTCTTCCCCGCTTTATTCTGAAGTCCTCCTTTTTCACAGTGTCCCTTAGCGTTTCTTATTCCCTAGTGTGCAAAACCTGTGAAGAAAAATACTGTATATGAGATCTGAAAGGAGCAATGACTGTCTTCTCCTTGGCAATAGCGACTTGCGTCCCCAATAGTCCATGCCGCCGCTCTCCCTTGCCCAGTCTAACCAATGTGCAGACTACTGTACAACAGCATTGTCCTGAACAGGTAGTCTGAACACTGGGGCGACGGAGCAGGATCTCCGGACGCGTCTATTTATTTATTTTAAATCCTCTTTTAGTCTCGGGGAAGAACTGCCTTCCTGCATCACGAGTTGTGCTCGGCTCTCCCTCACACTCTGCAGCACTCACTGAAACACACTGAAGTGCTGTGATTTCCAGTCTTGACGTGGCACATTTGCAGCAGACTGGGGATCTGGCAATGAATTTAGGACCAGGAAAAGGGGGAGGGCTGGGCCTGAGAGTCCATATATGGGATGATGTCACCCTGGGGAGGTTTGGGTATGCACTGTGCCGCTGGTGAGACCGCTAGAATTGCCTGCTCTCAGACATGGGTCTGTGTATAAAATGGTACCAGATGTTTTAGTGTAATGTTAAGCAGTCATTTCATCTTCAGGCCAGATTTTTTTCTTCAACTGGGCAGGAAGTGGGCCCCAGTATGGAAAAGCTGTAAAAAGTCAAGATGTACAGTTTCACTGCAGCCAACGGAGAGCGAGCTAATGTAGGCGCAGGATCTGCTGGTTTGTGAAGGCTGAAAAACAGAATTTATAGAAAGGGTTCTGCTCGGGAAGCTATTGCAATCAGCCAGTGCTTATTTTCTTTCTTTTTAATGACTCTAGTTGTGCTTTGCTGTTTTGGCATTTCAGACCAAGAAAAGGGCAAATAGGTTCATTTTTTCTTGGAACTGTCAGCAGCATGCAGGCTGCCGAGACTTGAACAGTAATTAGAGTTACTTCCTGAAAGTGAAGCCCCCATGAAAAGTCTGGAGAAATGTTCTTTGTCATAGCCTCTACATGAGTAATTAGTTCCACATGTGGCCTTCCTATTTCCCTTCAGCTATTTTGGCTGGCTGGTTGAATACTTTGCTATAGCTCAAGACTTAAAGAAGCTTTAAAGTTTTCATTTCAAGCATCCACTGTGAAAATAGCTATTTCTGGTGTCATAATAAATTGCTTCTGGTAGATCAGTGCTATTAGGCCTGGCATTGTTTTTCACTGGTAACCCTGCTGGTCCCATTTTCCTTTTAATGGTACTTGGTGGAATTATCCTGCTGAATTTTATCTTTGATGTTTACCAGATCTATTGAATTTTGCCAAGTATGACTTTACCGTAGATTTTAAGATATTCTCCCCACAGGCAGCTCTCCTTGTCCTCCTGTAGTTCTTTTCCTTTGTTACTCATGATGTGGAATCGAAGTGTTGCCTTAGCCTAACATCCAGTTGGCTCTTCTGAAGCCAAACCTGGAGGTGTCTGTGCCTAGGTCTGTATACACACTGTATGGAGTTGTTGCTAGTAGCTTTATTTTTTCTCTGGTAGAAGTCTGGGGCAAATGTCTGAGGCAAATGGAAGTATATTCTGCAAGGTAGATCTCCAGCAACTCCCTCGGCAGGAATGGGTGTAGGTCTAAATGTCTGCTGTGAGCTCTGGTGATCTAAATAACTTCTGTGCGATTTGGTTCTTCCAAGACAAGAGCAGATTCTGTGAGAGCCATAGCTCCTAGAGGCACACACAGGGCAGGTTGCAGAACTGTAACTTCAGGGAGGATGAATGCAATAAAGTTGGACGCCAAAGAAGCTAGATTCAGAGTCTCAGGCCAATGAAAAGGAAAAGTGACCTTCAGGCTGCTTTGCAGTGGTGGCAGGCCAAGTGCTGTGTGTCTGTTTCAGATTGCACATCCGATTCTACCATTTGGATTGCAGTAGGCTAGTGTGTGTCCAAGAAGTGGTGGGGGTTCTTTTTTCATTGCCTAAGGCAGAGGTTTGAAGAAGCTGGAGAAAGAAGTTTAGCAGCTCTCTTAGACACAGCCGCACCATGTCAGTGTGAGTTGGTGGGCAAGAGCTTCCGGAGGTAGAGCCCTTGCAATGGAGAAAGGAGAACACACCAGCGAAAGCCAGGAGGGCCTCCAGTCCTGCATGTGTAGGAGCTGCCTTTATTATATTCCCATTTGGCAGTTGCCTGTGGAAGAAGAATATGATTTTGGAAATACTAAGTAGTGTGAGATGGTTTTTTGAGTGGGACCCTCAGTAGAATTGGTCAGATTTTCCTCAGAGAGGAACTGTCAGGGATGAATTGCTGTGTGCGCCACCGAGAGCAAGAAGTGTCTTGTGCAGACAAGACAGTGGTTCAGGGATCTCCTTTCCATGCCAGCAGAAGGTGAGGAAGGTTGAGTAAAAGAGGTAATATGTAAATGAGTCAAGCCAGTTTAGGGCCTGAGGGAAGTGAAGTTTTCAACCTTACTGATGTGTGCAGCAGCATTATCTGGGGAATTGTTCCCGAGGTGGTTAAACAGAACCAGAATGTCTCACCACAGCACGGCCTGGAAATTCGTTCCTTGTAAGTTATGTTTCCTGGCAGGAGCAGATCTTCAGAGGAACAGTGTACAAGAGCAGGGTGTTTGGGTAGTTCTGGGAGCCCAGGAAGATGCTAAAGCCTTGTCGGTGAGGATCTCTAATACAATGCAAAACTATTCAGACCTCGTATGTACGTTTTCTTTTTCTCCTCAGGGTTTCTCAGCTAGCTGCACTCATCTGTGTTAGACATTTAGGTCCAATCCCTCCCTTTCCACTTGATCATTGTTTGGAAAGGAATAGACCCAAAAAGCAGTCAGTGTTTCCATTCCTTCTGATACCAAGGTCAGACTAGACTTGAAGTATTTGAAACCTTCCACTCAGTAGCTCCCTAGTTATAGTGCGGGACTGAAAAGTGCTTCTGCTCAGCTTCTGAGGCTCTCATGTAGCTGTAGTTCCTTAACTGGCGGCCTACTTTCATCAGTGCAGTAGTCTTGCCTCAAAGAGTTGATAACAATAATGAGAGCTTATCGTAAGTGCCTTCCAAAGGTGGTGATAAACTTTCATTCCTCATGAATTTATCATCATGCTGATGTATCTGTCATGCCTATGAATTCAGTCCAATAATTAAGTTATTTTTCAAGAAGCCTGAAATACTTGAGTTTTACCTTGGTGGAAACTAAGGATTTGGAAAAGTCCATCTACTTCATTAATTGCTGTTTGGAGAGCTACCATGAAGTAAGAAAATGGCTGCATTTCTGCTTGATGGTTTTCTTTTCCTGGCAGACAGCAGTGTAGTGCCAGACCATCCTTCATACTCAGCGTGATGGGCATCTTTGAAATGGTCATGCAGCACGGTGGCTAGCATGGGAGCTGTAGGCTTCACCTTGTTTGTAAGGCATTCTAGGCTGCTTTTAGACCAGTGAAGTGCCTGAAATGCTGCTAGTGTGCTTTGTTGTTGTTATTGCAGAAAGTGTCTGGGCAACTGTAAATTGGGTATTGCTGTTTTTCAGAAGCTCTAGATGCGATCCAGGGAATTACAGAGCAGTAAGCAGGATGTCTGCAGCTGATAAATGAGTTGAAATAATATCAGACAATTGAACAGAGTTATTTTTGAAATTCTGCAAGGGGAGGTTGCCTGCCACGATTTGGTTTAGGTTTTTGTGCACACTCAGCAGTAAGGGTTAACCCTTTTCAGCACTCAGTAAGCTAAATTGTGATTTAAGAGGATTAGAAACAGGTAGGCACAAGACACAAGGAACAGTACAGACAGGCTGTCATTAGCATCGTAACAACAAAAACCCAACACTTGGAAAACTACCTGCAGGGGCTGATTTTGGAGCTGAGTGAACAAAGCGAGCGGAGAATTAAATGCCAATGAGAATCAAGGAATGCAAAGTAGTAGTCTTAATTTGTAGAAAGCCCCCTGAGTTACACTGTGAAATTAAGTTCACTTTTCTCCAGAATGCTTGGGATATGGATGCAAAAGAGGGAGAGAAGAGGTGAGGGTGGAGAAAGCATCAACATGTGAGATGAAAGTAACTAATTTCTTCTTGCTTCTGTAGTTTTTTGGCTTTCTGTCAATCAGTGCATATCACTGGTGGTTGGGCAAGGTCTAATGCAGTCTTGCAATCCTGACTCATGAAGTTTTAACACCCCCACACTCCCCCATCCCCCCCAAAAAAGGTAAAAGTGAAAAGTGTTCATTTTGACAATTTTATTGCTTCTGGCCAACGCACACAGGAATGATCTGTGCTTGCAGGCAGCTGTGCCCGTTGTTAGAAGAGCACATTCTTGAAGTGTGCTGCTGCTTTTTGAGCTTGTACCATCACTCTCTTCTATGGATTGCATTCATCATGTCTGGAATAATTGCAAAGCAGGCAGCAGCTGATCAGTGCTGCCTGAAGCCCTGCTTTGGTGGGCACCCCGGTATGAAGGTTGTAACGGTTGCTGAGCCATGTATGTGCATAGGTTTTGGAGCAGTCTTGCCGTGGTGCTGCAGGTAATAATTTGCTCTTCTGTGTGCTGGATAACGTTCCAGCCTAATGCCCCTCAGTTGTGAGTGCCTGTGAGTAAAACATAATGGACAGGCGAAAAACTATAGGCTTTAAGCACTATCTTCCCTGTTCCAACTCCTTTCAGTTCCCCTATCCCTTTTTCACTTACCCCCTTCTGTCCTTTCCCTCCACATTAGACATATCACTTGGATAATTTTGTATATTTACTCTCCCACCTACTCTGGAGCCTTCTGTCCCCAGTCTCACTTTTCTGCTCTGCATATGTGCTTTACCTCACACTTTGAGATGGTGGGAGAGAAAGGACTGGGGAGAAAGCAGAGCTGAAAAGCATCAGTCCAGCTATTTTGTGCATAGCAGTGTTGGAATTCCTAACAAGTTTGGGAGCCTGTGTTTCTTACCGCCCTTCTAGCCTGTGGTCAAAGTTGACCAATGTATAATTGGAAATGTTGGAAATTAACCAGAGTACCATAAAGCAGGAATTTTCATACATGAGTGACTTTTGTGCTCGCTGTGTATTTTCCAGCTTACATTTTTTGCATGCACTCATGCATGTATGTGAACATCTGAACTGATTTTAGGACAATGAGCTGGTTTTAAGGAGCCATGTGTGCTTAGCACAGTGGTAACAAGTGATTGTAATGTCGGGCAACACTCAGATTGCATTGAGATTATTTCACTCCTGCTAAAACAAATAGCTGCCTTGTTGGATTGTTGTGGCCTAATGGGAGGTATCCTCTCCGCCTGTCATGTTTTTCTTCAGGAAAAGAACAGGATATGGAATAGCTTTGACATTTCCTTAGTCATTGCTTACTCATACACAACACACAATTAGTGGAGATGCAAAATTAGCTGAGCTAAGTTAATTTTCAGAGCGGTGGTGAAGAGCATGATATGCCCTGGATTAACACTGTCTTCTTTCTCGACTGCTGTGCTCTCCTCAGACTTTGTTTTAGCCCTGAAGCACGTTAGTGTTAAGCTTTTAGACCCTTTATAAAACCCAGATGTGCAGATGAACCAAGTGTTCTTTTTCCCCACTCAGACTCGAATGATTCAGTCAGGTTACCACATCACTGAAAATCATTGCTTCTCTCACAGAGGATGTCACTTCTGCTATAAAGTGATTGTAGTATTCAGCAAAGCAAAATAAGTGGACAATAAAAGGGGATGAAACATTTGAGTGAGTGTGAGGCCATGTTGTTTACTGCTTAATCAAAGCAGAAATATAGAATGGATAAACTTGCAATGTTTTTTATTTCCTTTTCATTCCTTTCTAGAGAGGAAAACAAAAAAACCCTGCTGGAAAATGGAGCAGCCTGGGCAACCAGAAGTGTGTAGGTTACAGAGGTTTCTAGCTTAAAATCTAGTTTAAAATGGGTTTAAACTGATAGTTTTGTCTAATTAGAATTTGGGGACTGGTTACCCCTCCAACATACTTTTATGAACATTCTTCTGCCCAAATGAGAGACAGTTTGTTGTTGCTTTTGTGTTGGGGGTTTGTGTTTTTTTTTTCCTCTGGCAAAATGTTGTGTTGCAGCTATTTCTATGTTTCAGTAACATAATACACTCTGGGGGCAGATCTTGGAGATCTTTGGCTCTAATGAATACCAGTCACGTGAGGGCAAACACATGATTTATTGCTCGAGTATATTTTCAATAGTAATGCCTGGAGAATTTTTTTAGCTGGGGGAGGGAAGAGAAGGATGCAGTTGAAAGAAATTAGTGGCAAAGTGATGTTAACTCTCACCTCTGTTCAGGCCTGTGGTTTGCAATGCCAACATTGTGAATGATCCCAAAACATAAACATCCATCCTTTTCACATTTAAGAGCAGTCTCCAGAGAGCTGTGTTGTAGAAGCAGATTTTAAAATGCACACCAGCAATATTGCTCAGGGCCTCTAAAACTGAAAGCCATTTCTTCTAGTATTTATTGTCTTTGGCAGGACTCTTATCCTCTCTTTATATTAACTGCTGCTTGAAGTGTCCTCTTTGTCTTGCCAAAACTTCTGTTCATGATATAAGTTTTTCATAGGTTGACTTGCTTTTGATAAAGGCTTAACAATAACAAGCCAGGTTCTTGAATGTGAAACTGAGAGTCGCTTTCCTGAGGCTGAATATAGAAGTCTGTTCTTTGTGCTGTGCAGAAATGTGTGGTCTCAAAAGAGGAGACTGTCAAAGAGCCTCAGCCTAATTGTATTGCTCCAGCTCCAAGGAGCGCTCCGAGTGCACCCATGCAACAGAACCATCCATCCTCTTTTACAACTGAGTTCTAAATCACATTGCCAAGGATTAATAAGTTGTGTCAAAGGAGCAGTCATGTAATATTTTGTCTGGCTTTTCCTGTAGGTTCTGAAGATTTAATCACCTGCTTTTGCTATCTGACTTCAGTATGTAGGGATGAATATTTCAATTGGCATTGAGGGCCAACATCCAGGCAGTTTGATTGTTTTGAAACTTTGAGGTGTCCTGTGAGATCTGACTTCCACAAAATGCTCATGAGAGCTGATGCTCCCAGGCATAACTTACAGACTGAATTTTGCAAGGAAGTTGCTTCTTGACAACATATGAAACAAGAGTCAACAAATAAACATTGGGAGTCAATAAATAAACATAATTTTTTGTTACAGTATCCCTGATGTTTACAGTTGTCCTTTTTATCAGTGTCTTCCAGGAAGAGAGGTTTCCAAAGGGCTCGTTATCACTCTCCTGTATATTCCACGTAACAAGAACAAGAAGTTATGTGTCACCTGAGCATCTGTAGCCAAAAATATGATCCTGTCCTGCATTCATGGCAGCATGTGTTGGCTGTGGTTAGTCAGTTAAGCAAGGTGTGGTTTATCAGTTGAAAACTCTGACAAAACTGAGGTGCTAATAGATTTTTCTGTCTGTTATTTACTTCATTTGGTTGCTTTTACAAATAAAGTTGCAGTGCTCTGCCTCAGCTGTAGCTTTACATGCAATACAAGCAGAGGCGTGTTTATTGTGGCTTCACTAATGTCATCTTAGCACTCGGGAAAGGCTGTCTTCTAGAACCTGCAAGCCATGGTGCCAGTCAGGTATGTATTTCTGACTGTTGAACGGCACCCCACGGTCTAAATTTACTGCAGCTACTAAGCAGTAGTTGAGTAAAACATTCCCTCTTCAGGCATGTTGTATTCATGGTAGAGCTTCCTTTTCTCAAATGACTAAGCATTTTCAGATGTTTGTCTAAGTTCTAGAGAAACTAAACAAGTTACTGAGATAGTTTGAGAGATGGAGCTGTGAGAGAGAGAGCCTATGAAAAGCCTTTTAATAGTAAGTTGGTTTGGGTCCCTTTCTTCCTGGATCTTCTTAATCACAGGGAATGCTTTAAGACTCTTTGCCATGACGAACAGCTCAATTGATGGCTCTTGGCTCACACTCTTCAGAACTCAAGAAGTTCTTTCCCATTCCCATTATGATCTGAAGAACAACAACAACTTAACCTTTGCAAGACAGAACCCAGGAATAGTGTTCCTTCTTTGAAGTCCCTTTTTCCACTTCAGTATTGTTTTCTGCAGGATCTTTCATGAATCCTCTCTTCCCATCCATGTTCTTGCTAGGCTGATCTCTACTCCATAATCTCTCACTGACAATAACTACATATTGATCTGTTCTTTTCATGGAAGTCTCCATAGCTTCATTCCAGATCTTTCTCTGATGGAAAGACCTTTCCTTGGCCATACAGAATTTCCCCCTCTGCTGTCCAACTGAGTACTTCATCCTAAGACAGCAAACACTTCACAGGACTGTTTTGTGTATGACACTTCAGTCTCTTGAGTATCTGATCTTGATTTAAAAACAAACTCCTCAAAACCAGCAACAAGCTTTCCATCCACACCTCTCACAGGGTGCTGCTGTAATGTGCTGTAACACCTGAGATCAAGTCCCCCATGCTGTTGCTGACAGTTCATGTACCTGCAGTGGTTTCCTTTGTTGCTTTAGAGACTTGTATCTGATATGTGAATCTCTATATTCTGAAGATTGCCTAGAGTTTTGGGATGAAGTAGACAACTATGTTCTTCACTCCCTAGTGGACCTTCTGGCATCTGACCTTCTGTCATCTTTTACTCCAGTTATGAGGTGTGTTTATTGTATGTGTCTTTTCCTAAAGCCTTACAGAAGGTTTTATGGTTGAGCAATGAACCAAAGCATTACCTTGTGTTGGGAATTGTATTGGGGAATGCAGAAAAGGCAGAAACAGCAGCAACATTTTATAGCTATTAATTTGGCTTAGAATATTATTCACAGATGATATGCTTGTAGGGTGAGACCTGAAAAAGCAGTTAAGTGGGCAAATCTGAGAGAGACCCAGGAAAGTCGTGAGTATAGATGCTTGAAACAAAGATGCCTAAGTACACTGCTGAAAAATCTCTGCAGCCAGGCAGGTTTCACCAGCCTGACCGAGCTGAGCATCTTTACTGCGGAAAAAGCTCACTTAATGGTGTCTTTGTATGTATATATGAAAATAGGCTTCAGAGCACAATGTTATTTTGCAGTAGTTTCTCATCTAGGCTCTGTTCTGGAGTATTTCAAGAAGGCTTTTAGTTGTTACTAGATGCGTTGGTCTTCTATGTATCTTGTAGAAGTTCAACCATTTCAGCTTTTTGTGACCTGTAATATATGTCAGGTGGTTACATGGAGGAAATTGCACAGCACCATCAGTCTCACAGCACTCACCATCCAGGTTGCAACCAAAGCACGTTGTGCAAGCTGTTTGCATTCAGTTCTGATCCCCAATCTTCAGTTACCTCAACAAATGCAGATTATCAGACACCTGTGTTGTGCACTTGTATACAGAGGAAGAAGGTTGTTGGACTGTGGGCCTCATAGATCAGGCCTGGCTGAGAAAAACGAGGGAGATGTACTGGGTTATCCCACAGCTTCCCTCTACAGGTGGACCTGTGTGTTTCTTGGAAGGTGGAGATCACTGAACAAAGAAAGTATTCAACAATAAAAATTAGCAAACTGGAAGGAGTTGTCAAGGATCTGAAAAGCCTCTGAAAGCAAATTCAGTTTGGAAAATTGGAAACTTGGAAGAGAAGTAATAGAGGAGTGCAAGGGAATAATCAGTGGAAAGGTTTACTTATGCAAATTTGGCTTTGTTTGGAAATGAACTTATTGTGAGGACTCTGGGATTAGAAGGTGTCCCAAGCCTTGAATACTTGCTGCTCTTTTAGCAACCTGATGTAGCTGGATTTCAGGGTCACCAGGTTGAACAGAGCTATGGACTTGTGTGGGGATGCCAGACCTGTTACTAGATTTGAGTGCAGAGGATGCTGTACAGACTGCTGGGTTAGCAAGGACAAAAATCAGTAATTACATCCATCATATATTCATGTGTTTCACCTGGGGATTTTGTTTTGTTGTGTGTGGTTGTGTTGGTTTTGCTTGGTTGCTTTTTTCTTTTCAGCTTTCTGCTGACTGCTTCTTTCCCTAGATAATGTTGTTGTAGAATCAGCAAAACTTCCTTTTCTTCTTTTAACTCATCAGAGAATTTTCAATCCACAAGTCTCCATCAAAATGAGACCTTCATAACAGGTGACCCTTGTGTTCCTGATTTTTGTGAACAGGCACATGAATACACAGTGGTGAGCACCACTGAAAATAGAGCCTGTGTCTGTCAGGCAGTATATGCTCAGCCCATGCTTATGCACTTTCTCTCAGTGAAAAAATACTGCCCTGATTTTCCTAAGTTTTGCTAAACTCAGTCTTAGCTTCTACCTTGCAGCTATGGCATACTCAAGTGTCTTGTCTTTGCAAGAAGTGATGTACTGTTCTGCTGTGCTAACCAAGTAATGAATCTCGGGCCCATCCTCTCCTACTTGGGTCTCATCTTGAAGAGGAAAAAGGGAAGGTGCTCCAATTTGTCTGCTGTTTCAGTTTTGCATCTCACTTATGCCTCCCTTAGAACAGATTTTAAAGGGAAGGAAATACAAACAATTGTTAACTCATGGTAACAGCAAATGCTTCTGACAAACAGCAGCTCATCATTCATTCTCTTCCATTGACATGTAAATCCCTTGGGTTTATCAATGGAAAGAAGGACCTTTCTGCTTTGTAAACCTCTCTTGGTATCGATAGAAACATGGCATGCTTGCCGTGGTGTTTGCATGTCAGCAGGAACCACTGAGAAAGAAGGGGAGGAAAAAAGCATAGGCTATGAGGAATAGAAAGAAAAGATGTGTGTTATGTAAACAGAGTCAGAAGGAGCTTGGAAGTAATTGTTTGAATCAGCAAGGAAGGCTGAAAATATAATGGTTATGGAGACTTCTGGCAGAAGTAGTATTTATTGGCTGGGTTTAGTGTAGCACGGAGCACAACAACTAGGTAAAAGTTGTTAGCACTAGAAAACTCTGTACATTGGGAACAGGCATAAAATGCAACAAGCTGTGTGGCGTGGACCAGACTCAATATGCCTGAAAACAGAAAACGCTGCGGCAGGTTCACACAGGCACAGCCAGCATCCTTGGAAGGTGCATACTTCAAACATCCTGATTTATTAGCTAGCTTCAGTGGTGCTTCTTAGGAGCAATTTACCCTAACGAGATAGAGCACAGACATATGCAGCATTTTTGTGCACAGAGTGTCTCCTAACTCCTGTGCTGACAAGATTCTGAAAGTAGAATTCAGATCTGAATTTGTGGGAGGGATTTCTTCGTTGACTGCCTATGAAACATTGCATGAAGGAAAATAGAAGCCATATGCAATTCACTACACAGATCTGTTTTTCATTTAAATCTTTCCTGTATTGTATTTTCTGCTAGTGGAAGGGAGAGAAGCAAACTGCTGGATGAAGCTTAAAATAAAAGGCAGTGTGAGGTTTGGTCGCTTTTCATTTTTAACCTGAATTAAAAATGCGTTTGATCAGTAATATAATTTCACATAGGAGTCTACAGAAAGAGAACAATCTGTATGTAGTGTGCTGGAACATCTGGTGTGTGAAGTCTTAGTGGGCTGAACAGATAGGGCATCAACAGAAGTGCAAGGCTGCTGAGTTAATAGAGCTGTACCTTTCCAGCAGTGGCACCACAATATACAAGTTTCGATGAGCTCTGTACGCAGAACTTAAAAGTCGTAATAGTCTCTACTACCCTTCAAAAAAAATCCTTGATCCAGCGTGGAGTTGTGGAAAATTTCACCGTGTCTGAAGACAGTCCAGTAGTCTCAGGGCTTGGGGTTTTCTTTTTTTTTTCTTTCCTTTTTGTTTTCTTCCTTTTCCCCTAGTTTTGAACAAAAGTTTGGTTTTTAAAAGTTCACTGAGTCTCTTTAACACCGAGGCAGTCTCTTGGTTTTTAGCAGAGAGCCTGGGAAAAGAAGCGCCTCAGGACAAATAAAATAGAATACAGCACTTTAAAAAAAGAAAAAAACAGTAAAGCTGAGCTTTTAAATGTATTGGATATGTTGTACTTCAAGATCAGTCTGTGAATGAAGGACTTAACTGGCTTGAAAGGGAAGTCGTGAAGATGATCTGCCCCTTGGACTCTTTGGAAGCGGTACAAAATGGAGCTCTTCAGCGATAATTATCAGGCGCTCAGCAGCCTGTGGGTGCGCACGGCAAACCTCTCATTTGTGCAGTGCTTTCAAGCCGTGCTATCCAGCACTGCAAACAGCCTGGTAAGGAACCTCTTTCATTTGCTCAGGGTAGTAGTGACGATGAAGCAAAGGAGAGTGATCCCTAGATCCACTTTTCGTAGATTTCCAAGCCTAACCTTGTCTCGATCTGCTCACAGGACAACCACACCACCATAAAGGAACACTGCACGCCTTTGAAATATTTCTGCACCTCCCATTTGCTGCACAGATTACGGAAGGTTGAAGCACCAGATTCAGCTGCTAGATGTCTTTAAAGAGACTTTCAGTACTTTAATGTAACTACTATAAGATTGTTAAAATCACTTCCGAGCACTAGGAATGTGTGGCTCGAACGGCAGCACACTTTTTATGCGATGGAAAGCTGCACCGAGAGGCACTGGGCTCACAAAAGCCGTCAGAGGGACTTTTAGAAAGCCTCAGCAGATTGCATGCTGATGACGCTGCTGCCATGCAGTTGGTTGCAATCTGGCTTGATTTAATTACCAGCAAAGACCTGAAGGCACACAAGGGCACGGCCGAAAAACAAGTCAGAGACACTGTCGAATGTTTTTGCTGCTTTGTCAGTGTCGCACTCAGAGTATTTGAATTCCGAGCAGGAAGCGAAGTGGGAATGTGAGTCAATGGAATGTAACTCTGAATTCCTGCTCTTTCTAACGTTGATTGCAGGAGATAATTGTTTCCACCTCAAAAAAGATGTTAATAAGAAATACCTAATTCCTGTATTTGCCTTTTTTCTTTCCCTTCCCTTTTATTTATTTATTTCTAAACCACACAGATTCCTGCCCTGTCAGTGTAGGTGCAGCATAGTGTGGGGTCGGTGTAGCCAAAGCCTCATAGAAAACCGTGCATGGGGGGTGGGGGAGGTGGGGGGAAGGACACTTTAAGTTGTGCAGTAATAAAGTGCCAAGTGGAGATGTAATTAGTGCATCCTAGTGACTTTTAGACAAAGCATGCAAGATCTTATTTTGATTACTATATAATAGCCTGTAAGCATTCTGCTCCTCAAAAAGCCCGCATTAAAGCACTCTAACCCTTATAAAATATGTCTGCTTGGGGTACTTCATTCCCATTCAATGTTCTCTGCTTGTGCCTTGAAGTTGTAAGCACTTCAAAATATTGATCGTCTCTGGGTGCGTCCAAATCTCAGCATAGAAGATGTGAATCTGAGTCACTGAATTCAGATCCCACGGCAACAAAAATATTCACCGCCAGTACTACGAGCATTTGGCTTGTGCTCTGTTCCACAAAATCGCTTTGGTTTTTAGAAGTTTTCTTTTGGGCTCAATTTTGCAGGGATGAGAAATGTTGGGTTTTTTTCACACTGGGTAAATCACAGTGCTGTCTTTGGTCTGATGTCTTCCAGGTAGCTAGAGAGAAAGATGTTTGTCTGTGGGAAATTTAACTGTTTGAATGCATTTGAATTACCTGAAATGTTATTTATATACTTTCAACCTGTTGAGAATTATTTGTGGTGTGCTTTTAGCTTTCGTTCATCATCCAAGCCCCTGTTTTGAAACTCCATGTTTGGCATACTCTGAGGTATTGACAAGCTGCTGCCTTGACTGGGAAAACCAATCATGGCCATTAAAAATAAACAGACAAACAAAAAAACCCCAACAAACCAAACCAACACATTCTGGGTGGTGACCTTCCCTTCTTCACTTTGAAGATTCACCAGGCATTTAATTACGTAGTCAGCACACTGCTGTTTTGGAAGTCTCAGTTATGGTTATGTGCATTCAGTTCCAGGGCTGTTGGTGTTTTGCTCATTCAGAAAAGGGCTTACAGAAAATTTCCTGTGAGAGACTGCAAGCTTGTAGGAATCTCCATGTAATGTGACTATTTTTACGACTACAGTTTGTCTGCTTATTACACCATTTCCTTTCCCGTTTTAAGTACTGCACATCTCTTGCAATTGTAACAGCATCATAACACAGGACTTGAAACAAACATTGGAGTTGCTCAGTCATAGGAGTAACTTATAAAGGCAGTATTTAATGACTTGAAAAGGAGTGACCATAACAGGCTGTCAAGTGTCACTGCTTACACAGCCTGCTCAGAAACTGCAATGCCACTGTCCTCCCAAAAACCACATCATCCCTGCAAGTCACCTTGTTCTTAAAGCAAACTGGGTCAGTGAAGAACTCAGCTCTCACTGCAGCTGGTGCTCCAAAGCGACGGTGTCGCCCATTGTGAGGTCTGTGTAAGTCTCTTCTCCTAAGACTGAGCCGGTGCTCTGCATGTCTACGTACAGTGCTTCATGTAAGGAGAAATCAGCGAGGTCTGGTTTGCACTGGTCTGGTTTTTTCACAAGTTGTTAGTTTTCATTGTGGTATGGACTTGAGGATTTAAAGACACAATGACAATGATTCCTTTCACAGGAGATGATGCAGAGAGAGCATTAGCTCAAGAAAGATAGGATGGAAGGAAGCTTTATAATTCACCAATGTTGAAATATTTAGAAGTATTAAATGTGTTTATTGATGCTAACAAGTTGGGAATAAGCAGTATGATTGCAGTGAAAATTGAATCAAGATTTTTGCCTTTGCCTATATCACCTACTTGTATTACCTTGAGCAAATTCTTTCTGCTTTGGTTTCCCTTTTCTGTAAAGCCTTCAGAAGAAGACTGTATTACAGTGCAACACAAAGTACCTGGCTGGAGCTGCAGGGAAACAGAAACAAATACAGGTAGTAGGGACTGTTTGGAGATAGGCAAGATGTGCTAAGTATGCAGTGGGAGATGGATTGTGTATAAGTTATCTTTTGTAGGCTCTAAGATCGAATTCCATCCCACAAAATCTCCTGTGGTATCCCCTTTATGGTGGCTCTCAGAGATCCTTTGAATGGCTAAAGGGAGGAATAACCCTCTTGACCAGGATGTTGCCTCAGTCTTAGGAGAAGAGGTTTACAGTTTGGACACAGCCTGGTCTTGGGATATTATCTGTGAGTGGTTCTGGACCTTTACATCTGTAAATTTTGTCTCAGACTGGTTTGGCCCTCAGTGATGTGGATTCAGTGGACTATTCTTTGTCATGTGGCCTGTAGGCTGTATTTTTGAACCTGTCTTTTTGAACCTGTCTTTTTGAAAACATGTTGCTTGTGACACTGAGGTCTGTGGTGACAGGTTGGACTTGATGATCTTTGAGGTCTCTTCCAACCTTACTGATACTGATACCTCTCAAACAATCTACTGAACTGATTCTGCCAAGCTAATTTTGTTCCATTCTCTGAACTGGAGAGGTGTTTCCCTGCCCAGGAGGCGAGGAATAGCTTCCTCCAGGTCTCAGTAGTTCTTTCCCTTCCAGCTATCTTTATCATACTACCATCATCATTTATCAGTCTCTTACTCCAGGAACCTTCAAGGCCTTCCCCCAGTGATTTTTTTTTTTTCCCCTCTTCCACTATCTGATCTGCAAGGCACAGTCTCCTGAGAATTGCCATCCATAAAGGTGTAATACCTCAATTCTTTCTGCGCTCAGTCCCTTTACTCCCCAGCACCAATTTAGCCCACTTAACCATTTCTGCACTCTTCTCCTTCATGTCAGTCACATCAAAGTTGAGTGGTGTTTTGCCCTGTTGCTTTAGTTGTGCTTCACCAGGATTTTACCCAATCTTCCTTGCCTGTAGCATTACTCCAGCTCTCAAGGATGACTACCCTAACTCTTGTTATTTCTTTCAAACTTTTCTGTCCTTCCCACAGATATCTCACCAATATGTTCAAAGGGGTCAATAGTTCATTCACTGTGCATAGAAATAAAAAGCACCACCAGAAGGATTGTTCAAGGCTAAGTAACTACTAATGTGCCAAAAAGGTTTGAGTTGTTGTGGTTTTTTCTCAGATGAGATTGAGTTACCAATAGATTGTTTTCAATAAGAAATAGCTGGTCTAAACAAAGAATGTTTCTCTCAGGACTTTGGTTTATGTGGTGTCTCAAGTCACTCAAATGTGATGGACTTGAATATTCTGCTGGGGATCTCTTTATTTCTCTTTCTGTTTGTTTTTTTTTTCTTGTTGTTTTGTTGGTTTGCACTCAATTGATCACACAGAAGAAAAGCAGTTTGCAGCCACTCTGTCATAATCCAAGACCTTGATATACCACATGTGGTTGAGTTTGGAGAGGAGAACCTGTGGAAATCATTCCTGGCTTGTTCACCTAATTGCAGCTGCAGTCTCATCTCCCACAGAATCTCCTTTTACACTGAGGTTACATTTGTCATCACTACCTATCACAATTTCGGTATTTTAGAATAATTAATAGAAATGTCTGCTAAAGGCCAAAAAATGCATGGGAAATTCCTTTTGAATGGTATATGTGGATGTAATTAAAGAAAAACATTCTCTAGAGCCAGGAAGTCAGAAATGAGGCTTTACTTTATGGTATCGATGGTAACATCAGGGAGAGCTATTAAACATATGTCCAATTTATAGTCTTCTGTGAAGAATCAGATATCTTACACCATGCTCCATGCTTTATGAGGGCGTTGGTGATTCATTCTTTCAATGTAGCTCTGCTGATACCTGTGATTTTTGTTCTCTTTTATTGCATATCTGAACTTGCCTCTCTGACCAAGTCTGTTGGAGACAGAGCCCATGGTCTGTTGTGCAGTGTATCCTGACACCTTACTGTAGGTAAATCACAACTGATTTGCCTGTGTTCACCCACGTTTGGACTCTGTCCTAAGGTAATTTTGTGACTTAATTTGCAGTGATAGTGATATACCTGATGTGAGGTCAAAAGAAGTGTGGATCCTAAGTGGAGGAAACTGAAATTGTTTGTATGTCTCATCAGAGTAAATGTTATTGAATTAGTCTCATCTTGTGCTTAGTTTCCAGGTTAATATTTCTGTGGAGAAAGGGAAAGTGATGTCTGTGTGCTAAAACAGCAGAAAAGACACTGACAAAATACTGTCAGGTGGAAGGAGATTGGAGAAGTGGGCATGAAGTTTTTCACAGCATCTTTTTGGATGCTTTTCCTTTACTGTACTGACATAGACTCCACTTTCCCTTTCTTGGGAAGGAAGACTGGGTGAAGGAGCAGTGGAGACTCATGTGGGAGAGGTGGCACTGCAAGTCTTAGTAGATGTTGGTAGAAGACCATAAGGAGCCTAAATAATATTGTTGGCCTCACAAAAATCTACATGCGACACCTTTGACGATAAAAATTCAACTTGTTAATAGCAGCTAAGTTCTCCAAGGGTTTGGGGCACGAATGCAGGTGTTGGACCCTGAAAGAGCATTCAAAGGTTGGAGTAGGTGTGCCTGAAGACCTTGTTAGCTGATTAAGAAATGAAGACGTTGATGTTTAGTTGGTCCTGCAGCCTTGGCTAGGTGGCTGCTGGGTAATGAACAATGTCAGTTCTGTCTGGTGTTGTGTGGAAACACAGATCATCAAAACTCACACTTTGTGCCTGTTGTATCTGAAGATGTTTGCCTTGAACTGGTTTGAGCATGTGAAGGTCATTGCATGAACACTCTGATCAGGCAACTAAAGGTTAGCCCTAAGAAGCCCTTTCTATATTTTCATTACTGTTCAAACCGATTTGCTAATATTGTTCTGAACAATATTGATCTTAAATCACCGCTGGTGCTCAGGTATTTTGTGGGAAAATCCTGCTTTCCTCTTCTACCATTAATCTCTTAGAAGCTTTGAAAATGAATTGCTTTGTTATTACTTTTCAGCATAGAGGTTACATATTGAGGCCATTGCTAAAGCACAGTTATGCATATTAACAGCAATCTGTACTTGCTTCCATACTGCTTTTGTGATAAAATCCCATTTAACCTGAAAATCCTGCATTCTAGTTTCTATTGCGACCCACTGCATGCCAGGTCTTGAAAATTCCTGAAGGAATTGCACTTTTGGAGACCTGCTTGCCTTCTTCCAGTAGAAATGAGAACCCCAGTTTACCTGAAGCATTTAGTCTGTTTAGTGAAAACCATGAATTTGTTGAGGGATAACCTCCTTCAGAACTCTGCCCCAGTATCTTCGCAGTGTCAAAGGGAAAGTCTAAGAGTCTCTGCAAGTGCTGGATAGCATGGAAAGCAGCTAGAAGAGATGGGTATTCAGGGAAATACCACACCTCTACTTGTCTTCTGCTCAGTGCTGACTTAATTATTTGTGATTTGGATTCTCATTTTACTGCCTTCTTCTCCTTGCTGCCCTGCTAACTGACATAGCTGGGAGAGTAAAACAGAAAGAGCTGTTGAATGAGCTGGCTTTAGGTGAATACCTGAAATCGTGGGACGCATGTGACCTTTGGAGATGTGGCAGAGATCCCCAGCTGAGTTGGCAGGATTTTCCTCCATGAGCTGTCAAAGTAGAATTAATGGGACCTGGTAATATGGGACCATTCAGTGTAGTTATATGGTTGGTGTTCAAAATGGAGCCCTGGTTTACTGATCAGTGTTTTTAGCTGCCTAAGAAATCTCCTCGGGGGCTATGGGGTAAAAGTATCTTATCTGTATTAATCCAGTGCCACCTGCTGAGCCAGCAACTGCACTGTCCACTGTCTCTTTCCTGATTGTGGAGTTGTGTTGAGCCAAGCTGATACTGTGATAGTGTAACTCAGGTGTGAAAACTACTGCCTTTGAAGCCATGCTTCTGGAAATGCGTAAGAGGCATTTTCTGGTTTGTGTTTTCAAGTTATATTGCTTAAATTTTGTGTCTTCTCCTGCAACTAAGAACTTCTCCTTTACTCATTCATCATCACATTCTCCAGTAGCTTTAAAGGCAGGACAGGGCTTATTTTATGCATTACTGTTTTCCTTGTATTCTTTGTGGGGCTGCTCTTAAAATGTTGTTTGCTATAGGTTGCCCTTCAACCCCCACCCCCACACTTCTTAATTGTTCACTTGGAGCTCAGGGAACATAGTTCATTGTTAGGAAGAAAGAGAATTATTCAGACAGCTTGGTCAATCAGTGTGCAGCTTGTTTTAATTTTTACACTGCCTCTATTGTGTGGAAAATATGACTTACATGATAGTGCAACCATGAACCGAAAATGTGACAATGCTTCATCCGTGAAGTAAGGGAGTTTCAGACATGGCTTGGGTACTTTTGAACGATGCTGTAACCTAAACTGCTGCAGCGTTCTTTAGGTGTGTGCTGTACACCTATCACAGGCAAGAAACGGACATGAAAGGAACATTGTTTGCCAAGTCAAGCACTCAGAAGCTAGGAAATGCTGGATTTATGGTTGTTTGTGCAAATGTAAGCCTCCACTCTTGTGTGTGCTTTCAGCAGGAGAAAGCATGCAGATGGTGTGTGAGTGAGCAGGGGCCTGTGGAAAAGCAGTGCACAATCACGTAATCAGATACTTAATCACAATGCGTGCGCATCTGGAGCGGAATTAAGGTTGTGTGTGCAGCCATAAATCTGACATCTCTGGCTCTCAGGTACTTGATGTTGAAAGAATTTAATTGAAGTTGCAGCATGTGTTGGTTATAGGTATGATTTCCTAACTCTGTAAGGAAAAAACTGAAGTACTTCATGCAACTGTTAAGGTTGGCTGCAGCCCTAAAGATGGAAGTTCAGGGTGAGGGGCTAAACTTCACATCTGGTTCAGCTCTTCAGTAACACAGCATGAGCTACTTCAGGCTGGAGCAGCACAGTGCTGGTGACATCAGTTATGCTTACCCCAGTAATTAACCCACTGCAACTGTAATCACTCTCCCTGCCTTTTGGACCTTCAGCACTACAATGGAGGAGCCTTAGGGATTAGCAGTGGTGGCTGGCAGAGTGAGAGAGTTGTCTCTGTGCAGTGGCAATTAATTGCCAGATTCAGGTATGGTGGCCATGAGGAGTGCCAAACCCAATCTCCTGGCCTTCTGGGTGAAAAGAAGTGGAGCAGAATTTTGTGTGTTGGGGGGGAGGAAAAAAGCTCATAGCTTGAGGAGGTGGTTTTTGGTTTCTTTTCTCCTACTATGTATTACCAAAAGCCTCCTACAAACTGCAGAGATTTGAGAGATCTTCGAATATATATCCACAAGATGGATTCATAGTGGGAAATGTGAGGGAGTTAAAATATTTTAGATTACTATCCTCTGCTAAATTTCAGATGGTGTGCCCAGATTGACTACTTTACAGTGCATTAAGACTTCTGGAAAAGGGTAAGTGGTTGTAAGATGGTTCCAGTTCAACTGACCTTCAGTGAATAGTTCATCAAACCTGGTGGGTAATTGCTCAAAAATGTAACAGCCATCTTGCACAAGGCAAGTCACCCCAAAGCAACCTGTCGCTGTCCAGCTGTTCCTGCCAGCAGCTAACTGCTTTTGGAAAAGCTTTGTAAACTGGGCACAGTTCAGCTCCCTTGTCATCCTACCTTGACAGCTACAGCACAACACAGAACTGCCTTGCGCTCCTGGAGTGCGAGTGGGATCTGAGCATCCAGTGCTGTACTTGGGTCAGAAAGCTGCAGTCCAGTGATTAGATTCTTGGCCTCCGACCCCTCGCTTTTTAATACATCACCTCAGTTCTGTTGCTCTCGTGTGGAACTGCGCTGATCAGAAGTGTAATGTGAAACTGATTTTGCAAAACAATAAATTGCAGAGAGCTTGAGGAAACAGGTGGCTTTGGTTAGTAAATGGCACATAAAATACAAAACATCAGTAAATGGAAGTCTTGGCCCCAGGAGAGGAGAAGTGGCGTTTTAGCCCCCTTGCTTTCCCCATTCTGGTGATTGGCTTAAGCCGGCTTGCCTTTGGCCCCAAAGGAGGCTGTTCTAGCAAGCCTGGAATAGCCAGAGACTGCAGGAGCCCAGTCACAACCTTCCTGTCCACATTTGCTGAGGGCTGTAAGTAGCAAGTTACAGCAGCAAGGAGCCCGAGCTGCACATGGGAGGCCCTCAGATGCGGGGAGGGATTTCCCAGGGTGTGAGATTTGCCAGCTCTGTGACCCTGTTAGCAGCCAACGGCATGATCTGCTACGTTATCTGGACTCCTTTGAGGCTGTGCAGCACTCCTCTTCCTCTTGCTGGCATATTGTTCACAAAGACAAATGGAATCATACCAACAAGAACTGAAACCAACAACAAAAAACCCAAAGCAAGAACCAGAAAGCTCCAAGGAAAAACTAAACATTTTAAAGAGTGGCTTCCTTTGCAATTTGCACTGGAGAAACTTTCCATAAGCTCAGACTGTGGTGAGAAAGCGTAGCTGGTATCGAGTGAAGCTCCCCAGCTTGCTGCATGTGGTAAGGATGATGGTTGCTTCAGTCCTTACTGTACCAAAGATGCATAAATGTAAATGGTGTGTTCTGAACTGGAGCTCTCTTTAATGTTGACTTCTAGCTGTGTTGCAGCTAAAGCCGTGCCCAGATCCAAGGCTGCAGAGGCTCACACACAATTAATCTCACAAATTTATGAATGCCAGAGCATGCAGCAAAACGAAAACAACTGGAGGAATGTATAAGGAGAATAATTGGACTGTATCCAGACGTGCATGTGTAAAACATCACCAGCTGACTCCTCCCCCATATCCTGTCTGAAGAGAGGAATTTCTGCAAAAATGAGCTGGGGTTATTTGAAAGAAGTTGTGGTGTTTGAATGAAATCTAATAGGCAGGATTACTGGTAATTAGGTACATTCTTGGGGTTTTTTGGTTTGGTTTGGTTTCGTTCCTCCCCCCCGCCCAGCTCTTTTAGTATCATCGAATTTAGCAGATGCATTGCCGGTTCCAGTGATGGAGCTGCACGGATCGGAGCTGCAGGGGAGAAGAGGAGAGCCACGAGGGCTTTATGAGTCTGTGTGGTGTGCACTCTAAATCTGATGATTAGCCACAGTCAGTTGTCTATCAGGGTATTTTAGTAGCGAAGGCTGGTTGAGAGGCAGAGGGACACTTGAAATATCTTACATAGAGAGACTTTACTAAACTGGAAAACAACAGCAGCAAAGCAGAAACAGCCCTTCCCCGTGCTGTATTTGCAGGCTGGAGTAGAAATGAGAGTGACAAACATCCTCTTCCCTGGATTTGGTGGCACGGCCGGCTGGCAGTGGCAGAGGACTCGCAGTGTACGCAGTTAGGGACAATGTCTTTCCTCTCAGCAACAGCTGTACTTTCTGACAGATCTGCGGCACAGCAGGGAAGGGAAGAAATGGGGAAGGGAAGGAGAAAAGTCTAGCCTGGAAAAGTCAACTTTTGCTTTGTTGATTTTTATCTTTTTAAAGAAGCTAAATTCACCATTCCCCTTTGATGCACTTCTCACGTTCTTCCTCTTTCCTAAACAGCATTGCCCACCTTTAAATACTTGTGTGCTTTCTCAGCACAAGCTTTTCCTAGACATTTTGCAACACTGATTTTTCTCCCCAAATTAAAATAGCAGGAACCTTGGCTGAGTTTCACAAAACACTCTCACAGGCTTGCTCTATTCTCTTATGTTTACTTTGGTTCTATACCCAAATAAGTTGAGAAAAAAGAAAGAAATAGTACTGAATCTCCTTAAAAGCTGCAATTGATACTTACTGTGGGGAAGACTCGTAATGTTCTGATTCTTGTTCTAGTCCTTGCTCACACAGCAGTGTCCCTGAAGCCAAGGACATGAAAATAAGAAATTCTTTGGGGTTTGGACCACGAGGCTCTAGCCACCTCCCTCCACAAAAGCCTTTATCACAGAAGCACTCTCTGCCGATTTCTTTTCACCCAACCCTGGTTTGCATTTCAACCTTTATTTTAGCTCTGCTTAAAAGGCAGTTGAAGCAATATTATAATTTGGCTTCTGCTGAAGAGATGGGTTAGAAATTTAGGCTTTCTCTGCCTCAAGTAGTTTGGCTTTTTTTCCCCCTTCTCCCCTCCCCCTCTAATGGAAAAGGGACATGCTAAGCTGTCCAGGCAGACTCATATATTTGCCAGAGATGTAAATTCTTGCACTTGAACTGAACGAGCACAGAGGCACAATACTGCTTTTACACCAGGTATGAAATTGCCAGGCACCAATCTGATTTCACAGAGTACGTTTTCGGACTTGGTGTCACAGTGTTTCCACTGGAATCGAGTAAGAGCTATTTTTGAGGAATAGCAATAGTCCTTGGATAAAGAACCCCAGAGGTTCATCTGAAAATGCTTCATAGTTGGAAAGACTCTTAACAAAAATAAATTCATTCAGAGTTGCCAGAGGTTGTCGTGTTGGTTCGCTGAAGCTGCCGCAGCTGTGGAGGTGAGATGAAGTTGCCTTGGCAACAGCGCATATTGTATAACAGTACCACACCACCATCAAACCAGGGAGGTGAGAAGCAGTTTAAAAGCCTTACTGAAGTTTTACGATATGTCTGCTACGTTTGCAGCCTTGTGGTTGGCTGAGCTCACCCAGCTCAGCCTCCTTGGAGCCCAGAAAGCTCGGCTGCTGAATGCTCGTCGGTGAAGAAAGGGGAGGGAAAAGTACTAACTTGTGTTGTTTAGGGTTTGTTTTTTCCCAAGTGCTAAAGCCAAGCTGTCTCTATTTAACTGTTCCTGTTAATTGTGCTGATGCGCACGACGCAGAATTACTGCTGTACGGAGATGCATTTTTCTCTCCTTTTTGTACCGAGAGTCACTGTTTCTTTCCCCTGAACTGCTTTTGGTAATGGAAGCAGGAGATACTTAGAAAAGTCAATTAAAACTTGGCAAAGAAAGTCCCTAAACATGTAATTAGCCTTGGTTGCATTGCAAATTTGGGCAAAATCCCTAAAGCACTCCAACGGTGAGGCCTCGTCTTTTGTGACAGCACCTGGGTGCTGTGCTCTTTCCCATTTGCTTGGTTTCCAGCCCTTTGTGCTTCCCACAGCTATTCAGTTTAACAGAATATGTAATCACCTCCAACCACATTGCTCACAAGGGATATCTGTTTCATGCCCCACCCTGTAAAACATACATTCAATGAGAGAACTTAGAATCTGTTCCTCCAAAAGATCTTCAAGGCTCTGCTCAGCATTTCTGTACTAACAAGCATGTGTCTTGGTGGAGTGATTGGTCTGGGAAAATGTTCACCCACCTGAACCATTTCACTTCCTTTTTGGTGAATTTTGGCAAAGATTCAGAGCAACTTGAGTCTTTTCTTGGAGTGATAGTTAGGTGACTTTAGTTAGAAACCAGGCAAACCCAGTGGCTAAGTTATTTCATGCTTCTAAACTTATATCTGAAAACAAAACAAAAACCCCGGGATCAAAGCCCTGGTATCAACCTTGCAAGCAGCAAGAGGAGCAAATGTTGTGCAAACTCTGCGAATCACAGCCACCTGGTTAGAGCAGTGAGTCCCACGTGACTTACAGAACTGACTGAGCTGCAACGTCCAAAAAGCAGACTTGCAAGAGGCTGCCCAAAGCACTAGTTAATAATTACTGCATACAGCTTGGAGTTGGCCTGGGTCCTGCAGTGCTGTTGGATCCTCTCATGGGTTCATGCATACCACAGTGGTTATTGAATGCTTTTCCAAGGTCCATTGTATGCTCTTCCTCGTGGGACTTGGTGCCTCTAGTGTTGAGCTGTGGAACTATTTAACGAAGCTGTGTCAGCAGCAGGTATGGGAGCCTTTCTGCAGGGATCTCAGGCCCTCTGTGACTTCAGTTGCTTTTAAGTGTGACACAGATCTGGTGCCTGGGACCTGCTCTAGCTTTAGAATATTTTGTGGAAGTGATTTGAGTTGATAGAGTGACTTGCTGCTGCTATTCTTTAGAATCAGAACATGTTCAAAAGGCATTTCTCTTGCTCACATGTATTTTTGGGGACTACCTTGCACACTCAGTGTCCTGGTGAGCCAAGAGAGGCTGAAGGTGTGTCCTTGGGCACAGTTTGTTCAGCTGTCATACTTGGGTTGTGACTGAGAGCTATTGTGGAAGTGAAAGCACTGCAACCTCACCTTACAGCTACCTGTGCTGAAAGTCTGGGCTCACTAACTTGAGTCCAGCTTCTTGGAAACAAGTCTGTGCTGCTTCCAGATCTGGCTCAGTATCTTTGTTCAGTCTTCTCCTGTGCAGGACGATACCACACTGACATTAATCACTTTGGCAGGCTTCCTGCATTTCCTTCTGGGTGTCCTTAACACAGGTGACCCTTTATGAAATGTTCTTGCATTGGTCACTTTAGCAAAGGAGAGTTGATGTTTGGGAATTTTGAAGACTAGGAAGAAGAATCTTTCCTTAGTCTAGACTTCAAAGCCTGTTGAACTGTTTAGCCTAAGCACTACTTTGTTCCTAGCAGAGGTAGTTTTGTTGTGTAGCTGCACAGCTTGACACTCCATACTTAATTTAAGTGAGGCTGCATGGAGGCAAGTTTTAAAACAGTTATGGGTTTGTAAATAATCCTCAGTTTTTCCTAACATGATATGATTTTGCAGCCTTTGAAGTAGTGTCTAGCTGCAACATGAGAGGAAAGAGCATGTTACTGGAAGACTGCCAGATGACTTACAAACTTCTAGTCAACATGATAAGAATTGTTAGCCCTTGGGGCATTAAGTATTTTTTACAGTGCTAGTTCAAAATATTCTCTGGAGGCTCCCACAATGATGATCATGGCTCTGTCACTGATCTTGAGTTTCACAGACTCACAGAATTGTCAGGGCTGGAAGGGACCTCAAGGATCATCCACTTCCAACCCCCCTGCCATGGGCAGGGACACCTCACACCACAGCAGGTTGCTCACAGCCACATCCAGCCTGGCTGCAAACACCTCCAGGCAGGAGGCTTCCACCACCTCCCTGGGCAACCTGTGCCAGGCTCTCACCACCCTCATGGGGAAGAACTCCTTCCTAACATCCAGTGTGAATCTTCTCACTTCTAGTTTTGCTCCATCCCCCCCAGTCCTATCCCTCCCCGACACCCTCAAAAGTCCCTCCCCAGCTTTCTTGTGGCCCCCTTCTGTCCTCACAGCAGAGCAGCTCCAGCCCTCTGCTCATCCTCGTGGCCCTTCTCGGGACACCTTCCAGCATCTCCAGATGTTTCCTGTAACAGGGGCTCCAGAACTGGATGCAGTGCTCCAGGTGGGGTCTCAGCAGAGCAGCGTAGACTTTAGCAGTAGGTTGACTGTATCTGCATTTCTCAGGCCTGCCCAATGCCTTTTGCTCCTGTTGCATCTTAGACCCACATGTCTGTGTATTTTTACCAGGCGCTGGGATGTGACTGAGTTCTGCTGAGCTCTCTCACTTGATTAACCACAAGTATCAGACCTAATAACTGTAGCATTTTTTGGCTGAAACGTTTTGTGACGTGCTTGTTTGGGCTGCTTGGGTGAGCGAGTTAGCCTATTCCCCAGTTGTTTTGAACAATTAGCTTGACTTGGGGAAGAGATTTTCTGTTAGCCAAGGCAACCAAATTACTGCCTTGGCACTCAGAACACGACACACATAGCAGAGCAGAAACTATTAGGACAGGGATCAGAAAACTGATTAGCACATCCCACTGGTGTCACACGGGTTTCTGTGTTCTGCACAGGAGAAGCTTTGGTTTGTTTTGGGGTTTTTTGTAATTTTGTTTTCCATACAACTTTGAAGCCAGTTCTATACTGGGCTGTAGGGAAAAGACATTGCTGTTTTTGAATTGTTGATAACTGTCTGTTGGGGAATGGTGCAGTAGATGCACTCCTTTGTCACTCTTTGCCATTTGTTTAGGGATTATCTTACTCATAAGTCAGATCCTTAAAGTGGTGTTTGAATTCAGTCTGTGTCACTAACAGCAAGTGAGAGAGGATGACATTTGAACACTCTTGTTTTGCTGAGACCATACCTGGAGTACTGTGTCCAGCTTTGGGCTCCCCAGCTCAAGAGAAACGGAGACCTGCTGGAGAGGGTCCAAGGGAGAGGCAGGAGAATGCTTAGGGGACTTGAGCATCTCCCCTGTGAAGAGAGACTGAGAGCCCTGGGGCTGTTGAGTCTGGAGAGGAGAAGGCTGAGAGGGATCTGATCATTGTCTATCAGTAGCTGAGGGGTGAGGGACAAGTAGGGGGGCCAAGCTCTTTTGGTGGTGCACAGCAATAAGCCAAGGACCAATGGAGACAAAGTGGAACAGAGAAAGTTTCAGCTGAACATGAGGAGAAACTTCTTTGGTGTGAGGGTGACAGAGCCCTGGAGCAGGCTGCCCAGAGAGGTTGTGGAGTCTCCTTCTGGGGAGCCTTTCCAACCCCCCCTGGATGCATTCCTGTGCAGCCTGCCCTGGGTGATGCTGCTCTGGCAGAGGGTCGGACTGGGTGATCTCTGGAGGTTAGACTGGGTGATCTCTGGAGGTCCCTTCCAACTTCTCATGTTCTGTGATTCTGCAAATGCTTTCTTTTGCATTAATGTCCTTTCTCTGCCAGTGCTGAGGGTGCAGACTGCTGTCTGCCCATGCAGTAGATAAGAGCTGTTGTATCATCTACTAGTTCCCTTGTATTTCAAGTCTTGCTGTCTGCAGAGATGGTTGTCATCAGCACTGGAGTTAACATCCCCTCTCCTTGAGAAAGTCAATACGTATCAGTTAGGATCCATAGCTCAGGGGATTGGGGCATAATGACCATCTTGGCATATCTAATTGGAGTAGAATGAGAGTAGTCCTGAAGCCTTCTGCCTCTGAAACAGCAATTATGCTCTGGCTGCCACCACTGAAGCTCCCATAGGTGCAAGTGGGAGCAGCCAGGCAGGTAGTGAGTACACAGCCCTTAGCTCTGCCAGCAGTGGTCTAATACCTACCGTAGAACAGATGTGCAATGAAGTGCTGTGTGTGCCCTGGGGATGGAGATGAGAATGGATGTGTGTGCAGCCCGTCTGCAAGAGCTTTGACTGGGCCGCCTGGCTTATGGGAGTCCTGAAGAGTGCCCATGGTGGTCTTGGTTAGGGAAGTTTTCCCAATGGTAAATGAGTATTGCTAGGGAAGTGCTGTCATGGAACACACCTATTGAACTGAATGCAAAAATGTGAGGCCTCAACAACATTAACACAGGGAAACAGGGACTAGAAAGCAATCATTTAACTGTGAGTTGGGGTCTGTTAAAGTCAAATTTGCCATTTTCCCATCCATGGAGTCACTTAGTAAGGCAGAGATACTAGACATGGCATGGGGATGGTAAAAACATCATCCTAGCAGATCACAATGGCTCCACCCTGAAAATGAGAGTTTTGCAAGTAGGAATGTTCTTATTTGATGTGACAGTGTAAGAGGAGTTGTTGTGGATGAGATAGGTGACAGGACTGGGTACAGGATCTCTTCAGCCCTCAGCTGTTAATAAAAGTCAAGAAAACAGAATCAGCATGAGTAGCTTTTATGTGGTACATCATCTTTTATGAGGGGCATCCCATGTGCTAATCTGTGTTTCTAAGCAGATCTACTGTGCTGCCTGTTTATCCAAATGTTTTGCTTTTGGTTTCCCACTTTTGCACTGCCCTTCTAATTTTATCAGCTCTGTCTTGCTAGCCAGGTAAGCTCAGGGTAGCGGTCGAATGTTCTGCAAGACAGAATAGCCTGGTAACGAAAACAGAAGTGAAAAGCTGTGATTCTCTTCATGTTCCTGCTGTTTATCTTGTTGTTAAACTCACTGCAAGGAGATGCTGGCAGTGTCAAATCAAGCTTGAATCTGTGATTTTGTTATGTTAGATGTAGACAAAAGCTAGTGACAGAGCTAAGGAAAGCAAAATCTCTTCTTTTGACATTGTGTATTTGACAGCATGTTGAAAAGCAGTAATTCCTGAATGGGGTCAGTGTGTCAGGAAAGCAGCAAGTGCTGGATGCTGAAAAGGAGCTAAATGGAATGAACTGCTGCAGTCCCCACGGCAGACAGCTGGCCAGCATTTGGCCCACTCTCTGATGTTAGGAAACATTATTTGCCCTGCATCAGTCCTCTTTTTCTTTTCTAGTGCAGCTGGGGGCATCCATAGGAAAGGATTCATGGAATCACACCAAATTCTTAGTCTCAATGCATCAGGGGATGTCATAGCTTAAGTGTGTGCTTTGTTTGGAAACCTTTGTTTATCAGCTTTCACAAAGGAAACGCAAGAGTCAGTCACCTCTTTGATTCCATCTTCTATTTATGTTGGAGGAAACAATATTCATAAACATAGACAATTATTTTTAAAGCTACAGAATGGTAGTCGAGTGCTTAGAGGTAGAAACTTCTCCTACTGCCCATCCTATTGGTTGTGTTTGTTTCAAATGAAAACACCAGACCAATGTCTCTGACTGCAGACCCTCTCACCCATACAATATCCTGGATCTTTCCTGTAAGATTCCTGTTTGGTCATGAATGTTTATAGAGCCTGCTGAGAACCTTTGTGCAATGCATAAAGGAAAAAGTGAATAGTGCCTAAGCATCTGAATGCTGGTGCTCAACAATGGGTTAAAAATGCTGCACGGGTTTGGTAACTTGAAAGTCCTGAGAGGTGGGTGGAGTGTCTAGGGGACAGGGGTTTACTAACCCTTCGCTGTGCAGCTGAAATGCAAAAAGACTGAAGTCATGACCAGCAAGAAAGTGGATTCTTGGGAAGCTGTGTTTAATGAAGTCTGTTTAAAAACCTCTTCTGTGCAAAAGAGATGTAGTGTTTTCAGCTGCAGGAGGAGCAAGGATTTAAACTGTTTCCCAACCACTAGCTGCTTCTTGTAAATACTGCAGAAAAAGCAAGAACAGCTTTAAAGAGTTAGGAAAGCTCATTAGCAATCGGTTGCCAGAATATCTGTTCCTACATACCGAAGTTAGAATAATCATCTTAAATGAAGGATGGGTTTTACATCTGGTTTGGAATCTGGAAATAAGTCGGTACAGACACACTCAGTGGACAGTTTAATTGCTGTAATAAATTTGCAGTAAACCTTGTGGAACTAATATTGTCTTTTTTCACTGTGAAGATGGGTGCATCATGAAGAGAAGCTTGCTTCCTCCTCTGTCCCATTGTTGACAACTACACATTTTCAGTTAGATTTTTGTAATGGATAGCTGCACAGAAGAAATCCCAGCTCTGTGAAAAACTGTGGAAAATGGAGGCACCCACAGAGCTGGTCAGTAAGATGTGCTGGTAGCAACAGGGACCCTTGGAAGAAAGGCCTTTTTATTATGCTCTTCCAAAATAGCCTCTGAAGATTCCACACGAGTGCTTTGTGGGAGAGCATTCCACACTGTGGGAGCAGAACAAGTGCCTTTAGGTATCTGAGGTCAAAATGTGACAAAGACTTCAAACATTTGTACTTGGGTTTCTCCCTGCTGATGAAGAAAATGCTTCAACAGTTTAGGAAGAGATTATACAGCAAGTTTAATCATCCAGCCCTTACTTTAAGTGTTGGGGCAAGTCATGTGAGATTTAGGATTTAAAGCTCTCTAATATTTCCACGGTGGCCTCCTTTGCTGTGTGCAGTGCACATGTTCCCATAGCCTTCATGTAAGAGATCTGAAACGATGCTTTTCTGCAGCTTATTTGCTGCTGAGATGATGGACCAACACCCCACCCTAGCAAAGGGAAAAGACGAGTAGCTACTCCTGGGCTAGGCTGGGACCCACTCAGGAGGGGATAAAGGAAGCTGTGCTGTGCTGTTTCCCAGAGCCTTGACCCCTTTGTGTTTTGGAGCAGAGCCAGCTGCTGACCTCTTCTCTGGAAGATGAAGGTGGCTCTATGCATCAAGTCTCCTGCTTAGCTGGACTTGCTGTTGCATGTGGAAAGCAGAGGCCCATCTTCTCCGAGTTTGGTTTGTGCTGGCAGCTTATTCTGCAGACTAACAGCTCTCATGCTGGGCAAGTGTGGGGTGCTGTTGCCTTTCATCCCTGCACTGATAAGTAGTTCACAGGATGTTATAGTTGCACCATTCCTAGTAAACTGAACTCTTTAGTTCTGTCATTAGAGCCCTTGTCTCATGCCTCCGTCTCAAGCACCTCCGCCAAGGCCCTAACATGCTGCTCCAAGCACCTTCCTGAGGAGCAGGGCATGGGAGCTGGGACCTCAAAATAAAGCTCTAGAGAGAAGGAGCTAACAGACAAAAGTAGGCCACAATTGCCTGCATTGAAGCAGAGCAGAGAAGAAAGGAGAATGTGCTTAAACCAGCAAAACATCTCTGAATTAGGCTGTGTTTGGTGAAGACTGCCTGTCCTCTTAACAGCAAAGGTGCTAGATGCAGTGTGAGTGGGAGCAGGGCTTACTGCCAAGTACCTCATGTGCTTTGAAAGTCAGGTTTGCTTGCTGTGCATGCAGGGTAATCTAGATAAGAGGCTTACACACACGGGTTGTGGAGTTTTCACGCTTGTGACTTTAATGACTCCAAACTGAGGCACTTGAGGGAGCTGAAACAATGGGAGGGCAGTTATTGAACTTAGCACTTTATAGTAGTGCTTCATCTTCTTTAACTTCACTGTAATCACTCTTACTGCTGCTTAGGCAGTGATGTAGAAGAGGATTGAATACCAGAGCTTTCTCAGCATTGCTTGTCAAAAGGTCTCCCCTCAACAAAGCAGCAGGCCAGCATTTTGCATGGTGTCCTTAGGTAAAACACCTCCAATACAGGATGTCAAGTCCTGTACTGTGAATCATCACAGTGATCACTGAAAGTCACAGCAGTGATGTTCTTTGTCCGTTAGCTGGCTTCAGGAACGATCAGAACATCTCTCTCCCTATTTGTTGGCACCAATAAATGTGCTTTTGATAAGAAAGATGATGCTTTCCCAGTTCCCTTCTATCTGACTTCCTAAACAGGAATGTAAAGACATGTCAGTTTTCCAGATTCTGTGAAGGATTTCCACTAGGTCTTTGTGAAAGCAATTAAGTAATAATCTTGAATATGTACTGAAAATTTCTAGTGTCTCCTGCTTATTCTCATGTGCCATTTGAGAGTCAGTCCACAGACATTTTAGATACCTGTGGAGCAGTTCCTTGCATAACCCTTTCCTAATCTCACTCCAGCCTCTACAGCCTCTATGTGCTGTCAGTAGGTCTTTCTGCAATCTCATTTTTATCTTTGAGATACTCTGAACTGCTTTAAAGTCCTCCTTCCTAGTTTCTTCTTCTCCACACCCCCACCTCCCTTTTAGGATATGGATAAATGGGGAACAAGTTTTGTAATTCTGTAATTAACAGGCTGGTGGTTTTGGGTTTGGTTTGTGTTCTATTTGTTTGGTGTTTTTCCACCTTAAAGACAGTGCAGTTTCGTTGTGGATGTGTGTGTGTGTGAGGGCAGTGTGGATTTTCTTAGTCTGTGAGATATGTTGAGAATTTATAACCTAATTCAAATTAATTAGGAATGTGTTCTTATAAAGCTGACATAAATTTTGTGCTAAATGATCCTAATAATGAAGGTCTTTTCAGCTGTGTTTAAGCTCAGAGAATTTAGAACCTAGTGGTAATTAGAGTCCAATCACTTCAGACGAAGAGGTGTACTCTGTTGCCATGGGTAACATCTCCTCCTTTTCATTGAGCATAAGAGAAGTTCCATGCTGTGCTTCTCTTGAGATGATCTGGTGTCCTGAGGGGTGTCCTAGTGTTCTGGAGGGGGCTGGCCTTATGGTTATGTCTGCTGAAAGTATCAGGGGCTGCTGCTTTGGCATCTTTGCTTACCTTCTTAGGAGGAGGTGGTGTCTGTTTGGTAAGACTGCACCACATGGATTGGGTCAAGCAGTGGCCCCCGCTGCAGAAAGTCCCCAGAGGCAGCGGTCTTTCTCCACGTACAATCCATGGCTGAGGTCATCTTTGCATTTCAGTGGTTTATATCTTCAAAAACACTTCTTGCACCAAATGTCCTCAGCAGCAGATGTGAGGGGTGAGCAGGGAACTGAAAAGAAATGGAAGGAAAGCAAGGGGAGTTGGGGTTCCCCTGTAAAGACTCTGCAGCTGCCAGACGAATTTGAGTTTGAAATCTCAGCTTTGTGTTCTGAGACTGAAGTGTGTCTTTCCCTTGTCTGAATTAGGCTCTCTCCCTCTCCATTTCTGAAGTGCAATTTCAGGGCAGATTGAAATGTATTTGAGGTATTCTGTTTCCATTAGGGAATGTGAATTTCCTCTAACTGTAAATTTTCCAGGCTAGTAACACTTGGGTTCAGTAGGATTTTTTATGTATGTATTTATTTATTTATTAACTTCAAAGAGGTTGTGGAGTCTCCTCCTCTGGAGACTTTCAAAGCCAACCTGGATGTGCTCCTGTGTGGCCTGCCCTGGGTGATCCTTCTTCAGCCAGGGGCTCGGACTGGGTGATCTCTGGAGGTCCCTTCCTACCTCTGACATTCTGTGATTCTACAATTTTTATTTGTAACTGCTGTTAGTAATGCCAGTAGTTGTGTCATGTATTTTATTCAAACATAACTGCATTTAGCCTGCCCTATTGATACAGGTTCCCCCACCTGGAAATTACTAGTAATCATATAGTTTGCTAGTGTGTAATTATCAGCTCCTCATTATTTCAAGCGGTTTCAGTGTGTTAGGCTATTAAACATTTCACCTGAATCTAAGCTAGCAGCCAATGCAGCTGTGAAGACCTTGGGAGTGTTCTCAAAGGGAAGAGAGTTCAGTGAAAGGAATGGATTGTGAAGGGAAGCAAAATATAGGTTCAGTTTGGTAATGTAAGTGTCCAGAATGGGTTGCAGGAAATCAGATTGCCAAACAGAATGTTTCAGTAGCTGGTAGGTAGACTTGGAGTATTTTTGATGAACATTTTATTTCAGTGTTTTTGAGGCTTGCGGGTGGCAGGGGGGAACTGGCCGGAAAGGTTTCCTTTGTCTTGCATTGGCAACTTTGCAACACGCTCTCCTCCCTCCTGCCTAGCTCTGGGTGGCTTGACTAAAATGTTCTCCAATGCTTCAGAACACAATTCAAGATTATTTCTGTTGATATTAGGGACCAGGGGCAAGGGCTTGGACTGGATGATCTTTGGAGGTCCTTTCCGGCCCCTAACCTTCTGTGATCGATTCTGTGTTACTGTGTCTAAAGCTGACTCATGGACTACTAATGAGACTGCTTATGCTAGTAAGGTTGAGCTGCATGAATTCAGTTTTCAGAATCAATCTTAGGATGAATTTGTATGTGGAAAATTCCGAACTTGGGAGTTGCAGTACGTGGTAGCTTGTTTCACGATTCTGGATTCCTTACTGGAGTTTGCACCTCTACTGCTGAGTGAGTTATCTTCTTTTCAGTTGGACTTTTGTTGCCACCGTGGCGCTCTCTTTCACATTGGAACACTCTCAGTATGTCACTGTTAGAAAACAGTTGGAATTCGTTTTTTCCAGCAGCAGTTCCTTGTTGAGTGCAGTATCTGTAAAAGCTAAAGACATTAAGGAGTGGTGGAGTCCATCTTTCAGAGCACAAGCACTGAGCAACACGAGTGTTTTGACATCGTGTTTGAAGAAAGGGGAAAAAAAAGAAATCATGGAATTTGGTTTCCTGCCCAGAACTTTGCCTGTCTGGGAATTCAGAGCTCTATGTCAATGTTATGTAGAATTGGTGTAGGTACTTTGGAGTGCTTCTTTCTAACAGTGGCCTGCAAGTCTAGGGCCAGTGAGTTCATAGCCTTGCAATTACTTGGAGGCAGCAGTGGGGAAGACCTTCAGGCAGTGCTGTGATTCCTAATTAAATACCTCACTTTTTTCCAGAGAAGTAGAGGTGTTCTCTTTCTCATCTGTAAAACAACAATGTACTATAAACACTGAGTGTCTCTGCAGGCGTGTTTCAGCTTTGAGATGTCAGTATGCCTCTTTTCTTGTCTTCTGTGTTTGTAAGGCAGCCGTTACCTCTTGCATTGCCATTGTTTGTTTATCCTTCTGAAACTCCTGGAGGCTTTCTAAGATTTGTACATTTAATAGGTTCTTTGAAACAACTGAGGATAGCTGCATCCAGTCCTGGAGCCCCTATTACAAGAAAGATCTGGAACTGCTGGAAGGTGTCCCGAGAAGGGCCAGGAGGATCAGCACAGAGGGCTGGAGCTGCTCTGCTATGGAGACAGACTGAGGGATTTGGGGTTGTGCAGGCTGGAGAGGAGAAGGCTCCCAGCAGACCTCATTGTGGCCTTCCAGTATCTGCAGGGGGCTACAAGAAAGCTGGGGAGGGACTTTTGAGGATGTCAGGGAGGGATAGGACTGGGGGGGGATGGAGCAGAACTAGAAATGAGTGGATTCAGGTTGGATATTAGGAAGAAGTTCTTCCCCTTGAGGGTGGTGAGAGCCTGGCACAGGTTGCCCAGGGAGGTGGTGGAAGCCTCCTGCCTGGAGATGTTTGCAGCCAGGCTGGATGTGGCTGTGAGCAACCTGCTGTGGTGTGAGGTGTCCCTGCCCATGGCAGGGGGGTTGGAAGTGGATGATCCTTGAGGCCCCTTCCAGCCCTGACGATTCTGTGATTCTATGTATGGACAGTTCTGCTGGAGGAAAAAAAAAAGAGCATGATGAAGAGAGTTCTTGCAGCTATTTTGATTGTTGGTTAGTTTTACTTCTTAGGAAAGAGCTCCTTCCCTAACTGTGTTCTTGGAGAGTCCAACTGACAGTACCATAGCAGAGATGATTAAGTGACTGCAGGTGTTTGTCATCCCAGCACAACTTCTCGTCTACACAATGTTGTAATCAACTTGTATTTTCCGCCTTAAGAGAGCAGTGTGGAATTAAAGAGGGTGTTAGATATGAATCAGACTAGTACTTGGTTGCAAGTGTCCCAGCAAGGGAGAACTGGAATTCTTGAAGGATGATGTTATTTTGTACAGAGAAGACATGACATCTTTTTAAATGTCACAGCAAGACAAGGTTTGGGCTTAGTTTGGATTGGAAGAGACACAGAGAAAAGTAGAAAGACCATTACAAATATTTTGAAATGATTAGTGAGGATGCTAGAATATAACTGCAATATTCTTAATCTAGCAGCTACTGAAGACCTCCCCCACCATGCAGGACCAAGGGCAATGCCTCCTTCTCCCAGGTGCTGCCACTCTTGAGAGACTCTCATTGCCCTGTTTGTGTGCTCATTGCTCCAAACAGTTCCTTGGGGTCTCTGGTAGACTGAGCCTTTGTGGCTGCATTGGTGGCAATGATCTGGCAGCCAGCAGCATCCCTCCTGACTCCAGCACCCCCTTCCCTCTGGTGCCCCTTGCGCTGCACAGTGGCCGTCCTGCTTTGTTCGTAGTTCTTGGCTGCGGCAGTGCACAATCTGGCTCCTAGCAGAAGCCTCTGGTTGTCACCTCCCATTTAGTGGAGCTAATACCACATGACTGAAGATTTCCTTTAAGTTTATGCTTGCAGAGCACTCCACTAGCCTGTTTCTTAGCTATGTGCTCTGTTCTAGCTGGCTGCAAAGCATCGCTTTGGATAATCTGGACATAAACATTGTCTGCCCTGGGCCTTCAGTGGCAAGTGTTTGGCAGTCTCTCCAACTTGGGCATATGGGCACTGTTCTGTTGCTCTGATTCTGCAAGGACACAAGGGTGATCATGTATGGAACTAACAAAGGTGCTCTGGCAATACATGAATCAAGTTCTGCCATCACACAAAAGGGTGGTGATGACATTGGAACGGTTGTGGTTATTTCTGGCTGCGGATGGCTCTTCCCTTCCAGAGGTGCTGCTGTAAGATTCCCCAGACTGCGGTACCTCCATCTGAGTTCATCATCTGCCATGGTATTTAAAGGGAACCTGTGGCCAAGGCAGTAGAATTTGTCACTCTGTTTCACATGTTGTTTAAGGTAAAGCATAAGCTGGACTTTTGTCTTAGAGTGATAGTGGAACCTACTGGTGACATACCCTGAGAAGTAATTTCTGTCTTTAGATGGTTACAGTCTAGAGACAACTTAAGCTTGGTTTGAGGAAAAACTTTGGACATGAGCTTTGGGAGTTTTTCAGTCTGGGATGGTTTCATGGAAACAGTCTTCCTGACGGATGTTTCTAGGGAGGCTTCAATCTAATAGCTTCAATCTAATTTCCCGGGCTGGAGGGCTGGAGGTTTTCTTGCACATCACCATAATTATTTTAGGATATACTTTGCCAGATTCTGAGATACATTTCAAAACCTGCTCCCTTGAAGATTTGATGGCATGTGTGACATAGTGGTTGATGATAATGTTCTTTATATGAAGTAGAAATTGCTTTTATTGCTGTGACCCTTTCATACCTGCCCAGGTCACTGGAAAATCTCTGGGAGTCATGTTCAGGCCATAGATCGAGCAGGCAGGTGCTGTTGGTTTTAAGATGAGGGAGAGTAGAATTAGACTGGATCTTAGGAAGAACTTCTTCAGTATGAGGGTGGTGAGACTCTGGAATAGATTGCCTAGGGAGGTTGTGGATGCCTCCTTTCTGGGGGTGTTCAAGGCCAGGTTGGATGAGGCTTTGAGCAATTGAGTCTAGTTGAGAGGTGTCCTTGCCCATGGCAGGGAGGTTGGAGCAGATGATCTCTGAGGCCCCTTCCAACCTGAGCCATTCTAGGAAATAGTGCTTGATGATTATGGTGTATTCCATTTTCTTTTATTTATTACAGGAACAGCCCCAGGGCTACTTCTTTTGCCAGAAATACCCAGAAATGTTGTTGTGACAGAGCAAGCAGGCGGCTTTCTCACTCTTTTGTTACAATTCAACAGTTTGTGTTTGATGAAATTAAGAAGCCAGAGTATATTTATACATACTATGTAGAGCAAGGAAGGGGATATCTCGAGACAGTTGTCTCAGAAGTTAATGTTTCCATGATCCAAGAGTCGTAGCTTGCTTTAATTAAATCAGAAAGGAAGAAAAAAGCCGAAATGTACCTTTCAAAAAATGTTGCAATAAACACTTTTAAAAAGGAGGAGTGGGGGGGGAGAAGTCTTGACACCAGGAGCTGTGTTGTAGCAGAGCTCCTCTCGGACGTCTGGGAAAAGTCTTACACTTCTGGGATGCTTTCCAAAATATTTTCAGTGACCATTGCCACAGGTGTGAACTTCTTCATGCAGCTTGCAGTAACCTCCACCACAGTGAAACTGATGACTGTCTGGAAGCTCTTAATGATAGCAAGCACGGAGGGCAGCAGAAATGCCACGAACTGATTTGTGTTGCGTGTGTTTTGTTGCATCTTCAGGAGTTTTGCAGACAGATGTGCTGCCTCAGGACGACCCTACTTCAAGGGGTTTTACATGATTATGTAATGGCATATTTATCACTTTGATTTTAGTAAGAAGCATTTCTTTCCCCACACGTGTGTGCAAGCACAGAGGATCTGGGGTCTCTCCAGATCCTTCACTTGGTACCCAAAGAAAACCATCTGCTGCTTTCTACCCGTGGAGCTTTCCTAGAGTTCACTTCATAGGAACTGAAATGCATTCAAGAGCTGGAAGAGTCCAATAAATGCTTTCCTAGCAGAAAACAATGGTCCTGTAGCAAAAGTCTCTCTGCTTCATGCACCTACCAAGGAATTTCAGGTGGCTTATTAATGAGAGACTCTCTTGTTGTGTGCAAAGTAAGGGAGTCCAGGAAGCTGCAAATGCAGTTAAACTTACTGTTGTCTTTTTTTAATCTTAACTTAGTATTCCTAATGCAAAAGATCATCAGAACTGGAGAGGTTCATCCACCCAGACCATCACCATCTCAAGGCTGAAATCTGAGCTGCACTTCTATTCAGAGAATAGATTCCAGGAGTTAGGTTTTTCCTTCAAATGAAAGAATGCTCCCCCCAGCACACAGGTGTGTGTGTGTGCACGTCCTCCTGGAGGGATCTTTATGCACACACACATGAATGTAGTGAGCAACTGTACAAATGGAAACCCATCCCCGACTGAAAAGCCAGATGTCCCAGGCAATCAACACAATCTTGGCTACCCATGGTTTACATCAAGATACAGATCAAGGTGTGGAACCAGTTACCTTACCGTGATGTGCCGCTGGCACAGATGTGTGCACAAAGCCTCTCTTCCTGCGCTCTCGCCCCCACAAACCACTGTGATTGTTGGATGATCTGCAGCAGGTGAGGAGTGACAGTTAAAACCTTGAGCACCAGGAGAGGAAAACCAAGCTGTCAGAGGCAGGCTTCACTTCAAGAGCAGATTGGACGTGGCACTTGGTGCCATGGTCTAGTCATGAGGTCTGTGTTGATAGGTTCCCCTTTACCCAGCAGAATTTGTCCAGACTGTCAACTGGTTCATCAGTGGGGGCTTTCTCTCAGTTTCCAATGCCAGCACTTCAGTTCAGAGGAATTGCTGGCTTCTAGCCCAGACAAGATTTCCCAAATTCAAACTGACCTTTCAAGATCCTAACTAATAAGAGCTAAACAGAGATTTCCTCTTCATCAGGCACTTTCTCAGATTGATCCTTTTACTGACAGCATGTCCCCACAGCACAAACCAGTGAGAGACCAGCCCTTCCACTTGTGATAATAAACACCCTTTGGAAGAGGAGCAGTCTTACAGCATGGTGAATTTGTTATACGTGCCAGAAACTATTACCCTTCTGTTTGGTGCATTAATTAGACAAAGGCACAGGGAGGACTGGTGAAATAACTCACTTCCTGTCCCCCCTTATTAAGTTTTTTAATCCAGGCATTTAAGCTCTTCACTGATACAATGGGATGCCTGCTCAGCCACCCCTCATTCTTGAGGCAAATGAGAGATGGGCAATGGGAAAGCTCTTTATCTGGGTGCCACAATGTGGGGACTGCTGCACAGGCAGCAACTGCGTGAGGTTAGCTTGATGCAGTGGGCTTGTGAGCTCGCACTTAAGGGTCAGGTTGGTTGCTTATTACAGCACTCCCCAGGAAGTGGGGAGTCTGGTGGTTCATCATTGTATGCTGTGCCTGTCCTCTCCTCCAGGCAAGGAGGAGAGATTCAGGGCTGCCCAGGTCTGGGCAGGTGGATTGTGAAGTTCTGCTCTGGTGTTTGCAGCTTCAGCACCTTATAACCCCCCTCAATTAAAGCTGTACATTTGTTCTGCAAAATAGCTAGGAGAGAGCTCTTGTATGGGTGTCCCCTTGTGAAGGCTTGAAATGTAGAAGGATAGTAGACTCCTTTCAAGAAAGACACCAGTGACCATTTCTTGAAAGGATCAAGTATTTCAAACAGGAGGAGCAGCTGAGGGAACTGAGCTTCTTCAGTCTGGAGAAAAGGAGGCTGTGGGGAGACCACCTTCATTCTCTACAGCTACCTGAAAGGAGGCTGTGGCAAGACGGAAATCAGTCTCTTAGCCTTAGCAACGGGTGATGGGAAGAGAGGAAATGGCCTCAAGTTGCACCAAGGGAGGTTTAGATTGGGTATTAGAAAGGTATTACTGAAAGGGTTTTCAAACACTGGAACAGGCTCCCCATGGAGGTGTTTGAACCCCATCCCTGCAGTTGTTTAAAAGAGACAGAGATGTCATGCTGAGGGCTGTGGTTTTAGCACCAGAATTGGGAGAGTTAGATAATGATTGAATTGGATGACCTTAAAGGTCTCTTGCAACCAAAATGATTCTATGGTAAGTACAGGGTTGTGAAGTCTTGAGGTTCTGTTCCTGAAGAACTTTGGGCTGGAGAAGGGTGCAGAAACAAATATAATATCAGTTCTTGAAAGAGAAGAACACAAGAATGTTGTGAATTTAACACGAATGGCTGATTCAGCATTAGCATCAGGTTTACTCTCATGTCTGAATTCAGAAGAAACAGCAGAGACCAAACATGCCTCTTGAATATTTTGTTTTAATAATATACTGGGAGAAAAGGTACTACAAGACTGGGGGGAAAATTGCAAGTGGCAGGGGTACACATAATTTCCTGGAAAGCATATTACAAATGCAACATAGAAAAAGGTAAGAATTCAAACCTGAAACCTCCATGTAGGAGCTGACTGTGGGAGACCGGGGGAGCAGTGCGTAAGTGAAGGAACACGGACTTCTCATCTGCAACTTATTAGGTATTCTTTTACTGTGCTTTTCATTAAAATCTTAGAATGTTTAAGCATGCCTTCCCCCCCTGCTAAAGCGGCTCCTTCTTCACTTCATAGGCAGTTTAGAGTTGGGGTTTTCTACAGCTGTACCCATGAGCACACATTACGAAGTCGTCTGTATGAAAATAAACTGCTTTGGTTGTCTTCAAACATGTGCAATACTGTGCAAGTATCTCATGGGTCAGTGCTAGGCCTGGATCACTAATGTGGGTGCAAACACAGAGCAGGGCAGTGTCGGCCTGAAGATCTAGTTCAGAATGCCAACCTTCTTGTCCGCTGTTCCCGAGCTGTAATTCAAAGCTCTCTCTCCTCGGCTGATGATTTTGAAGTCATTCAGTATTTTGCCTCATCAGTGCCTAATACTCATTAAAGCCTAATGCCAATGGGAGAAACATTTCATGGAGATCTGTATTGCTATCAGTGTGCAGTAGTTGCTCTTGAGAGTAACTTTCCCAGTGTGCCCTGGACTTCCAGTTGGGACTCTGTCTGATTTCTTTGAACTTGTGGTCCCCACAGTAAGCAGAGGCAGATTTTGTTTGGTGTCATGACACCCCAGTTGGAAACTGGTGTTCTAAAAAGGAGGTGGTGGTCTGCTCAGTTCCCTGTGATGTAACTGACAGTGCCATTAGGCTAAGGTTTGGGCTCAAGCTTGTCTCTCAGAATCTGAGCATCATATACTTGAATTGTCCTGTATGAATTTTGCTTCTATTCCTCAGGATACCAAATGGGGAGTAAAGTTTGTCCTGCATGGAGCTATTGTACAGTAGTGACAAATAAAAGTAAGAATCACCTTTGGTAGCTAGAAGAAGCTGAAATAGTAAGAGGTTGAATAACAACCTCTTGTCTTTGAAGCAAAGGAATTCTGTTCCCCTTATAAAGCAGTAAGCTAACATGATTTCTAAGGTTTCTTCTTCTCTTGCTCTGATGGAGCCTACAGAATTCCAAAAGCAGAGAATGATTTCTGCCTCTGGCTGAAAATGAAGTTCATTAGCTTGAAAGTGGTGGCTGAGACCTTGCTGAGGGGGGAAGGGGACTCCTGTTGTATTTTCTGCATCCCTTGTGCCATTTGGGACTTGAGCAGTATTTATTTTTAGTCCATTTAAACACTGCAGAAGGAAGGGTCAGTTGTAATGTGGCATATTTACATCATGCTGTCAGATCCTGGCAGCTTGCTTGCCTGCCAGAGAACAGAACTAGTCCATTAAGGATGTGAGTGCTACTTATACCCAGGAGTGGTGAAGCGTCGTCTGGAGGGTGGGAAGGCCTCCCCAGGCTAGCAAGTGGTTTGTTTTTCTAAGGTGCATTATGGGGAATTTTTTTTTTCATATGTCATAGAGCTAGGAATGGACCTTGCTACCTCCTGCTTTTAACTTCCCTGCTCTGTATAGAAAAAAGAGAGGCAAGGCCTCTACAGGAGATCAGCATGTGCTGGTTTTCCCCTCATGTCGTGCTGAAGTTCTCTGCCCCATTACAAAAATAAGAATCTATAAATAAAAAGGAACAAATGCTGAGGGGTACAAACTGGACACACAGTCATGTGCATGTCATCACTTGCAGAAGTGTGCCTAGCCCCATTCCTCCCAGGCTTCATACCTTCCCTCTTTCTTATGCTGTCAGCCTCTCAGTTTGGGAAACAGGCACAGACAGCCTGGAGTGGAGCTTTCTGTGCCCTGCCCTAACATAACATTAAATTATCTGTAGCTGAAATGATTTGGGGCTTATCTTTAAAGGGCTCCATTTAAATTTTACCCCCCTCTTTGTTCAAAAAAGAAAAAAAGACAAGGAAAAGCAAGCTGGTAAGGGCTTTGCCAGGCTTTAGTGCCACAGTATTACCCTCTCCCGGAATTAAGCAGTATTCAGGTCTGATCTCTCGTGTGCCATGCTGGCTCTGTTAGCTTCAAGCACAGGCACCCTATGATTTCCCTTTCTTGGAAACTGCTCTGTCTCAGCATGTGGGTAGAAGGCCATGCAAACAAACACCAACCACTTCTTAGCCTCCAGTAGGCATTTCCTTTTTCCTGGTGGCTACAGAAGAAACACTTTCTCACAGCTTGGCATCAAACATTTATAAAACTTTCCTGCTTGGGCATTTTTTGTTGTGACAATCAGATTCTTGGTGCAGATTTTTCATCAGTTTCCTTTTATACTCCTTGTGGTTGCTTGGTGTGTCAGTAAATAGTGTCTGTCCAGGCTAACACTTCATCAGAATCTTCTTCAGTTTCTGGTGTTTGAGTAGTGAATCACTGTGAGACTGTTCTGTAGCAGTAAAAGCTAAGTTTGAAAGAATGGAAATGAAGCTCTTGTATTTTCCTTTCTTAGCTCTGGTGGAATAAATGACATGGACATTTCTGCTCAAAAGATTTTGTTTTGTATAACCTGTCTTAAATGTTTAAAATAGAAACCCCAGTGCCTTACCTGACCACGCAGACCAGCTTTCACCTGGGAAAAAATCTACTGTGAATACAAAGTGTAGCATCTCCTGAAGCCAGGCGCTGCTTTCCCAGAGCCTGTCGCTTGCTGCAGCAGCAAAGTCAATGCGTTGTCACCTGTGAGATGCTGCCAGAGTTATTCAGGACATATGTTTATCATAGCAATAAAAATCAGTACTAGGGGACAGTGTACTTCTCATTTTTATACACCAATATCTGATCAATAGGTTTTCTAGTTTCATTTCCTACCATTTGTGTATTTTTACATTGGTAAATTGTGAATGTAATTTGTGTAGCTTTTGTTCACCTCAGTGGTAATACTGAATGGGGGGCAGCGTGCACCCCCTTCAGGGAGAGCTCCAGCAGTCTGGACCATGTCTGCCCTGGAGGCAGAACAGAGATGTGAACTGTGAATACTTACAGCCTGGGAAAGATCTGGGCTCCTTCATTGGAGCTGTTAGGTGAGAGAGTGAAAACTGTCTGTACCTGTGACCTCTGATGGGTAATGATTTCTAGCACTGCTGAGCTAGAGGCAGTTTGAAAGTCCATCAAGGCTCTTCTTGGGTCAATACTCCCACACTGGATTTGGTAGCTTTAGTGTTCAACAAAACAAGACAGCAGAAGCCATGCTTTTCCAGAAGGGCCTTTGAAATCTCTTTCCTCTGCTGAGGCCTCTTACGAAGCTCTCTAGGAAAGGGAGCCGTTGTTGGACACACCACTGTGTTTTTATAGCTCACTCGCAGATACAGTCTCATCCAGTTTGCTTTTGCAATCTGCTGAAGCTTAGCCAAGTTGAATTGCATCTGCCCTTGCAGTACACACGTCTTACTCTAGCTAGGACTTCATCCAGTTCTGTGCAGTGGAAGTTACTTTTGTGTATTTCTTCTAGGAAATATGTATTGAGAGAAATGAGCCTCAGTTTGGTTTGTTACTTTTGCCCCGTTTCATGGCAGCCAGTGCACTACTATCGCAGGCACATTTCTTCCTTGAGTCAGGGTTCTCCAGCAAGTGCAGTGGGTGCTAGGCTTCACAGCTAGGTCTGGTGATGGCTGGGCAGACACTAGTCAGTCTTGCTTCTGGTTGGCAGATAAGGGACTACAGAGGAACCCTGAACTTTCCGGCTTTGGTGATTTATTGAACTCCTGTGGAGTCATTGCGTGTCCAGCTTCACAAGAACTCCTTCTGATATCTACTGCACAAATTCCAGGGCATAAAAGCCCTCCTCACTCCACTGCTGCTAAGGTAATGGACCCAACCTTAACAGCACTCTAATGGCCTTTGGAAGCTGTTAAACTCTGCACTGGCTTAGTTGCCTTGTCAGCAATTTCACTGTGATGTGAAAAACCAGAAGGGGTATGAGGATGTTGTCCCTCTTGGCTTTCGGTTGCACCAGAGGTATTTTCAGAACAAAATGTTTAGGCGTCATACAGAAGCTTAAAAGTGTTACTAGTCCTTAATTTGGAATGACATGCAGCAAAAAGCCTGGAAGAGGTGAAACTGTAGTGACTGTGCTGTGAATAAGAATGTGCTGTAAATGAGAGTTGTGAGGAAAATGCTAAAGAAGCTGCCTAGAGCAAGAGCGAATCTGTGATTCCTGCTGTCTGCAGGAACGAGCTGGTGAGAAGCTGGGTTTGTTTAAGGTATGTATAAAATCTCAGTGGTGGTGTTCTTTCAATTGATCAGTGTGATTGTTGTATTTTCCACCAGAGGAATGAAGACTTCTCCCTGGGATCATCAGATGCCACCCTTAATTAGTAACAGTAATTTAGTTTGAGATTACTTTTCTGTCCTAGTTTGCAGCAGCTGCTATGCAGACATGGTGAAAGTGTTCTGTATCGATTAGATGCTTCTAGTGTTTGTTTTGTGTCATTATAAGCCTGACCTTTCTCTTAGGACTCAGAGGAGTGAAGATAATAGATGTAGATGCTTAGGTGTTTGAGATGGAATGCTTTTAGTTCGGAAATGTTTTAAAGGGGTCAGTGAAACACAACTGGAATTGAGGTCTCACTTCTGTTGCAGGTCTGTCTGTGAGAGATAAGCAGACATTTCGACTTTGGGCATTCTCTTAATGATCATAAACTTACTGAAGGCATTGCCAAGTCATGAGAGCTTGCTGGGATCCAGTTTCTTTGAGACTTCTCACATGCTGTTGTTTTAATCTCTCTTTATCATTTTTTTCCTAGGAAAAAGAGAAGAAATACATGCTGCCCTTGGACAACCTGAAAGTGCGGGACGTTGAGAAGAGCTTCATGTCCAGCAAACACATCTTTGCCTTGTTTAACACGGAGCAGAGGTGAGGGAAGATGCTGCTCTGCAGCTGCTGCAGTAAGCCTGGTTCTAAGCTGGACATTTGAATAACTGGGAGTGCAGTTCTGGTATTTCCACTGTGTTGAGTGAACAGAGACCTTGATACTCTTGACTTATCTGCTGCTTTGTTGTTGCATAACCACAGGACGAGAGGTTAGTGTCCTTCTAGGCTCTTGTGGGGTGAAAGAGCTCTGTGATTAGTCACCTAGGTCTTTTTAGTCATCTAGTTCTTCTGCACGGCTGAACTATCATCTCCTGATCCAAGTATTGTTTTCTTTGGCAGTCACCTAGGCTTACCAAAACAGTAATGACTCCTGTACCTTGTGACTAGATTCAGCTGCTGTAAATCACCAAATTGCCATTGCATTTCACTTTCTCCAGTGGAATATCTTGCCTGGCTGTAATCTTGGAAGTCTTTCTGTTGTTTGGGTTTAAATATTGCTGAATGGAGAACAAATGAGATTGCTTTGCGTCACTTATTAGTACAACCTTTGCTCTGCAGCATTTGTCTCATGCTTTTCCTTTCAGGCTCCATCCTCTGATTTTAGTGGTGTGGTACTCTGTGGCAGCCTGCTCCTGCTGCACAGCCAATTCAGATTACTGGGCACAAATAAGCCAAGAAAACACGATGGCACTTAAAGACATACAAGGGACCTGTAAAGCAGTTTGTAGTTGGTTGGTTTTTCTAACTGAAGAGGAGAGTTGCATTTGCAGATGTCTCTGTGGAACTGTATTTCGGCAGATAAGGTGCTTAAAGGTTCTTTTTCAGGAAAATAAGTTAATTATAGTAGTATCAGGGATCCACCCAGGTGCCCTTCTTGTCTTCATCTCTTCCGCTGGGTCCCTTCACACCTGCGAACCCCTTGCATCACCAAAGCTTGACAATACATTCTGATGTTGTTCAAGAGGATGAAGGCTGGATGTGGCTCCCTGCAAGCCAGCTGTTGTTGCTTCTGAACTGGCTAGAAATAGTCAATAGTCCTTTCAGAAGCAAGGACTGCCCCTCCCTCCTGCAAAGCAAAAGCAAAGCACAGGATTTCTGGGTTGTCAAGTTTCTACTGGCCCCAGAAACATGAGGACACAATGTGAGTCTTGCTCTGAACCACCCCAGGAAGGCTTTGCCTGCATCTGCTGACATCTCAGCTAGCCTACATGTGGACATTGTCTGCCAGGAGATGCCCTTTGGAAGTATGTCACACACATTCTTGCTGGGAATAAGATTTCAGACACTTGGCTGCTTGCATTTTGGGAACGCAGCAAAAACTTTTGAATACCTTTTCTTGTTTTTGAAAACATAAATTATCTTCAGATGCTGTATGGAAATCAGTGTGGTTCTGACTGCTCTGCTGTAGATGTGTGAAATGTGCCAGTGCTGCATCACACATCAGTCAAGGGAGATGACTTTGTCCTGGCAGCTTGGTACCAGCTGTCCATACGAAGCTCTTTCCATGAGAAATGTCTTATTTTGAGCTCGTTGTTACTGACTTTCAGTATGTTGGCCACCTCAAATGCTAACCACTGAGCTCTGTGCAAATGCAAGAGAAGCCTGCCTTTCTGTGGGCAAGTTTGGGATGTGTTTGGGCTGTATTTGGGTGCACATCCACGTCCTGACTGGATCCTCATACAGAGGGGGCAGCGCGGATTTCAACATCAGATGTCTGAAATGTTTGCCGTGTCTGTAGTAACCCTGCCCATGTGGGCTGGGAGAAGACCCTGCAGCACTTGCAAGCTGCTCTAAAAACATCTTTATGTCTACATGGGCATGTCAGGACGTGACAGCACAGTGATAAGATGACAAAATAACTTTACCTTGGGAGAGGCTGTTTATGGAGACAGACTTCCACCTTTAAAGGAGGCAGAAGTTGTTCCTGAAATGTTTATCAGATTCTAATGACAAAGTCAATTCCTCAGTTGCCAGAAACCAGCTGATTTTTGATGTTCTTAAAAACCTGCCTCTGGCACAAATTGGTGAAAACCAATCTAGTATCACTTTCCACTGTCTCCTGAATCCATAGATTGTGTCAGCAGGAGCAGGATATTTGAGCTTGAGTAAAGTGGCCTGGCCCTCAGCTGTGGACTGTGGTCCCTGTCCCAGATGCTTAGGGGAAGTGGAAGAGGGTATCAGCAAAGATTTGTTGCAATAGGAAATCTTGTTGGTTTAGTTTCTGTTAACCCATTGATTTCTAGTGTTGGGGGGGGCACGTGAATATGGCTTGCTTTTCAGAATTAATGTGAAAATGAACTTAATTTCTGGTTAGGGCTTTTTGTTGCTGGTGGGTTGGGAATGTTTTGGTACTTTTGTTTGGGTGGGTGGGTTTTTGTACTTGGGTGGTGGTGGGTTTTTTGTTTTGTTGGGTTTTTTTTAGGGTGAGTAGTTGGGGGTTTTAATTAAAAACACCTTAGCAACTGAGAGAAAAATTAGCTTTCTTGTTCGGAGTTTGCCCACTGAGGGTTCTGGTTATGGAACCGTTTTGCTGTTTAAGATGTAGATCATTAAAGAACAAAGGCACAATCATCTGTTCCAGCTCCCACCATAGCATGCAGATTATTCTGTATCTTTCCCCCCCCCCCACTTTCCATAATCTGCAGCTTTTTTACTGTTTTTTGTCATTGGCTGTGCAAACTTTCTTAATGTTCAATTAAAGGTTTTTTGTTTTCAAGCAAAATCCCTTTAGGAGAAGAATTTTAATAAGCTTGTTCTCCTTTTCCTTCCCAGCCCCTCGCTGCATAGGTATTTGCTACAGCCATATGGTTCTGATCCTCTACATTTCAATAGTTTCCTGGATTATGCACTGCATTTTTTCCATTTATGAAAACCTTTCCAGTTCTGAAATGCAGTTAGCAGGAAAGCGCTCATTTCGCTGCATGGAAGGAAAAACCATCTTGAGCTAGCTGAGGCTGGGGGATAGATGCTGGAGGAAACTAACAGTATCTGTCAGTTTGATTTACTGCAGAAGTCAACAGTGCTCTGACAGGAATCAAATGTGACTTGGTAATGCATAGTAAATGGAGACTGTGACGATTGATTTCACAGTGAAGATAAATTCTCATGAAATGAATGTAATTGCACGCTTATGAAAAGGCTGCATTGTGAAATAATCAAATTCTTTTCCTGTTACTTTCTAATTAAAATTAAAGGGGGAAAAAAACCAACAAACAACACCCCCCCCCCCCCCAAAAGCCAACAACAACAAAGCCCCAAAACAACCTAGGGAAAAGAAAAAGAAGGAAAACTCTCTGTGTGAAATAGAGATAGCATTGCTTGAAGAACGGTTTGAGGTTTCTTTCTCAGCAAACTGATTTATCTAAAGGTTTTTCCCTGGGCTCACCTGCTGAATGGAACTCTGCACTTTCCTTACTTTGAACAGCACTAGATATGAACCCAAAATAGGTTACAATGAGTGCCCTTTGACTCCTGGATCATTTTTGACCGTGCCCATATACAGGGCTCTGTCTTTAAGCAGCTAAAGTCGAGCTGTATGGTCCAGCAGGATGTGTCTGAAGTTCAGGCTGTCAGGGAAGTGAGGGCTCTTTTGTGCTGGTCATCCTTTTCTCCTCCACAGCTGACTTCTGGTAAGTCTTTTAGACCGGCAAAGAGATCAAATACATTCAAAGTATTTGAAAACCATTCTGCCATAGGAAAAAGCCTACTGTTTGCAGTGCTGCTGTAGAACTGAATGTGAAGTTGTGTAGATCTAGCCACTGGTTGACTTAGGTAGAGCTAAGAAAGGAGGAGAGAGGATTTTGTCAGCTCCTGTGCTTACCTACCCTAGATCAACCTGTGATGTCCTCCTTGATGAGTGGGTAAGACTCTTGGGGGGAGTTAAAAACCAAACCAAACAAATTCTGCCCATCCCAGAAAGTTTACTTTCCTTCTAGGGTTTCATTCTCAACACTTTGTCTATTCCCCCTGTATTTACTGCAAAAATAATTTGCTAATTGGTGCTTCTTTTTCTTTTAGGTAGGTAGGTGGTGTAGTCTGGGGCAGGAATCGTAATGTTGGCCGTGCCTGCCTGTAGAAGCTGTGCAGCAGTCCCATCTCTCCACACTGGAGAAGACTGACCAGTCACTGTTTGTCTTGACCTTGCCCCATGGGCAACAGGATCCAGGCTGCACTGCTTTACTACATACATCCTGTGCTGCTCTGAAGTAATCCTTTGCAGTAGAGTAGTTGCACTTGCCTGATTTATTAGTCAGTAAATGATAGTACTGTATTGCAACTCTAAATATCAGTCTTCTTCTAAGTAAAGGAGAGGTGATGGGTAAAAACTCTCTTCTTTAGCTTCAAGCAGATAAAAAGCTTCCTTACTATCTCTGCTCCAGATCCAGAGAGGTTAATTCTTTCTCTTCTGTGGGATAAGCATTTCTTACTAGGTAAAGGTTTTGGGGGCCATAAAATGGTAGTAGGCTGAAATGCTGAGGTAGTGAATTTTCAGACCTTTCTTACCAATACTGGAAGTAGCAACTGTACAGTTACCTGATGGAGAGTCCTGTATCAGAAGTCTTTTGCAGGAAGCTCTCTTCCTTTTCAGACTATTCCTTTCCTTAGAGCCAAAAGAAACAGAACCAGTGTGTGACATGCTCATGACCCCACCAGGTCTCCCTGTCTTTTACTTTCTTGCCCAACCAGGATCCAAACGAGACTGAATAATGGTGCTGCTTTCCTCCTCTCTATGGTTCTGTATGACAGGGGGATGTGAGGAGCAAATTCAAAGCACTGTTCCTGTTTGCCTTCACAAGAATCCTCAGGTTCCTGAGAGCTAAATACCTCTCAGTAGTCATGAAGCAATGTGACAGAATTTGCCATCCCTGCATGGGAGCTTACTGTCTGAGGCAGGCTCATTGTAGAAACAGATCCTTAATCTGAGAAACAGATGAATGTCAAGAGGAGAGCAACCAAAAGGAATTTTTGAGGGCACACAATAGGACTGGAAATAGAACTGCCAGATGATAAATTTTAGCTACTGGCTCCAGAGTACACTCTGTCAGGAATCACATTGCACAAGAAACTGTCTTGTCTAGCAGGACCCAGAAAAGTAACTTCTGTCTGCTAAGTGAAAGCATTTCTTCTGGGTGCATGCTGTTGGCTGAGTCTTGCTGTAGAAGGGGATGGAGCACAAATCTTCCCTGGGATTCCAAGTGCACTAGAGCTCTAAGCACTGAATTCCTTCATGTGGACAACAACTGGTTAACTGCTACCCATGTATAAGGGAAATTGGGCAAGAGCCAAAACAAAGGGAACTAGTGAAAGGAGACCAGGTCAGAGGAGGTGTTGGATGGAAGCCAGGCTAGAGGAGTGAGCCTAAGATGAAATGTATGTTTAGTTACTGTTTGTGAATTACTCAGAAAGCTAAGCCCCAGGAAGAGCTGGACTGTAAGCTATTCAGAGCCCTCTCTGTTAGAAATGGAAGAATCAGAATCTATTTAATTAAAACCCCCCACTAATTTAATCCAGAAAAAAATCTGCTAGTGTTTGTTTACAAACTTGTAAGAAGCTGGTGAGTGCAATATTTAAGAATAGGAAAAATGTGCAAGCCCAAGGAACAAATGGCCTTTATCCCCCAAATCCCTTCCATTAAATTATAAAAGAAAAGAAAAGAGAAGAAAAGAAAAGAAAGGCAAAAGAAGTGGTGGCGTTTTGTGTGTGTGGTTTCTGGTTTAATATTTCCTTTTTAGCATTATTGCCAAGGGTTCTTTCTGTTGTAAATAAAAAACACTAGGGTGGGTAGGTGGTTCAGGTGTAGAGGATGAAAACTGGCTCTCAGGGGAAGGAAAGAGCAGTGCCAAGCCCATCCCATCAGTATGATAATTGCACCTAAATGATGGGGTGGGATCTGAAACGTTACTGACACCTACCCAAAGCAGGGAGTAGGTCTGGAAAACTTGACTCAGTGTGCAGGGCAGCTTCACTGTGCAAGGCCTGGGTCCCATTGCCCCTTCCAGAGAAGCAGAGGACTGGAGCAGGAAGCTGTGCTCCCTCTGTGTGTGATGAGGGACTGACGGCTGTCAGCAGCTTTTGCGTCTGTGTGGCCCCAAGGCAGGTTCCAAACAGGCTTCCATCCCTCACCACGAAAACGACCAAACTTTCTTCTCCAGGGAGTTATGGAATATTTTAGTGCCAGTTACTGCTGCAGATTTTGGCCTATGTGATGTTAGTTTTGGCTGCAGTTCTGTTCTGGGTCACATGCAGAACTCCAGATACTTCATTGTCCAGCCTTGGCTCTACACTGCTCAGCATCTCTTCTGTTCACTTGCACCTTAGGATTGTGGGGGTTATGTGTGTGAACTTGAAAAGATCCTTCTACTTCTGGGAGGGCACTCACATGAGCTAGGTGGTAAAATCCTGAAGTGCAGTTATTTCATGACAGTGTCTCTGAGATTGTCACTTTGGCTTTCCTAGATAGTAAGGAAAAGTCCTGAGAGAGAGGTGTGTAATTAACTGTAATTAGCATTCCCACCGGGCTGATACACTGTGGCAGAAAACCTTAGTCACTGCTGCTAACTCAGAGCAGATGCTAATTTGCCTTTCTTTAAAATGTATGATTTGCAGAGCTTCTAGGAGAGCTTTCTCACAGGGCAAGTACTGAAAGCAGCCATTGTGGCATTGCAGGTGTCTGTGATGGGAGACAAAGACTGAGCTTGAATAAGCAAAGGGTCTGTGTCCACTGAGATGTTCTAGATCCAACGCAGCCAAAAAGCTGTCTCTGCATATAGTTGTGTGTGGCTGTGCACAGACATTGACTGGGTTTGTAGCGTGTCTACAGTGCTTGCCCTTAAAAATCTTCCCAGGTTTGCTGGAGTTAAATATCTAACCTTAGATAGTATTAAGAAAGTGCAGGAGATACTATAGCTCTTGAGGTCCAGCAGCTGAGTGTGCTCAGATAGCAAGCAGTTCTGATGTGCAGGACCCACTGGCGTTGCCCCCGCTGTAGCCAGCAACTAGAAAGCTCTTTCTCGGTGATTTTCAGTCGTGTGCTATTTGCCTGTTGCTCCTGAGTTCTGTATTTCTGGTAGTTTATGCACAATTAAACCTTCTCTCTGCAATGTTGACAGCCCAGGCTCCAGGACCCAGAGGGACAGGAATCTCAGTAAGGCACAGCTGGGCTCAGTCTCCAGACCTGCCTGACACTTCCCCTTTTTTGTACACTTCCATATTCCTTACTCCATTCCTGCATTTTCATGTTAGGGTGCTTCTGTCCTGGAAAGGGGTTAAAGAAACACATATGGACAATGTAAAGGTCATTTCTGCATCAGAAAGCTCATGGTAGGCTCTGAAATATGTGAGGGAAAGGAATCCAGCATGCTGGAAACCAAGGTGAAGTGAAGAAGGTATTAGATAAGCAGAGTTACAGCTGAGTGTCCTGAGGGAGGAACCATTTCAGAACTGGAAATGCTTTTAGTTCAGTTGCCTGTTTGTCCCCATACACAATTCTGTTGGGGTTTGAGCTTTCTGCTTGTTACTGAGGTTACAGTTTGGCTGTTTGGTTGGGGGTTGGTTTGTTTGTTCTTTCCCCCTGGAATGCAGCTCTTGAGGTTTATTTACCTGGAGTATAATACAATCTGCAGATAAGTAATGCTAACCTCTTGTGTGATGTTAGTTTCCAGTCATGCCACTGCAGATACATTTTCAGGCTGTTAAATGATGGTGAGACTCCCAGGGAGGAAGCAGCACAGGTAGATGTGGTGCATGCCTGCAGCTTTGCATGTGGCTTCCCTGCTCATGTGTTCACGTTTTAGAAGTGTTAAATACTCACTTTGCTCTGCTCTGGTGAGACCTTACCTGCCCTACTGTGTCCAGGTCTGGAACCCTCAATATAGGAAGGACATGGACCTGATGGAGAGGGTCAGTTCCTGGAGGGGGCTACAGGAAGGACAGAGGGAGACTGTTTGCAAAGGCCTGCAGGGACAGGACGAGGAGCAATGGCTTCAAACTAGAGAAGGGCAGATTTAGGTTGGAGATTAAGGAGGAAGTTCTTTACCATGAGGGTAGTGGAACACTGGAACAGGTTGCTCAGGGAGGTGGTTGAGGCTCCTTCCCTGGAGATATTCAAGGTGAGGCTGGGCAGGGCTCTGGGCAGCCTGATCTAGTGGAGGATGTCCCTGCTGACTGCAGGGGGTTGGACTGGATGAACTTTGGAGGTCCTATTACCCAAATCGTTCTGTGATTCTATGATGCAAGGGAAATACTGCACACGAGCTGTACTTTCAGGCATGTTCCCATTTACTCTTCTGTACTATATCTGTTTTATTTCTGCAGCCCTTTGCATTTAAAGATGCCTGAATATCAACAAGATCTGTATTGCAGAGAGTTCATCTTTTTGCTTCTTGGTATCCTGTATTATATCATTCTCTTTGATGGATAACCTCCCACTTAGATGTTACAGAGATGACAATGAGAACATGCCTTCACTGTCTCCCATGTGGAGTAAGTAGGTGAGGATTGACTAGTAACTGCTTCTGTGCTGATACCTTCAGCGAGAGAGGTGGGAGACAGAACAACCCAGAAAATGTGAACTGTATTCAGGAAGGGTTTTACAGCTTTCCATGGACTCCAGTGGACTCCTAACGAGTAAACCATGCTAATGTGTCGGTGCAAGATGCCACTAGTCACAAGAAAAGGACAGCCTCTTTCCAGAAATTACTCCGGCTTTTTTGTTCCCCTTCAAAAAATTCCTGTGCCTGTGAGCTTCTCTGGAAGAAAGAATGGCAAAGGAAGTATAGAAGCAAGGAATCTAATTTGGGAGGCAAGCATCCATTTTCTTGCCCTGCTGTAAGCTTCTCACAAGTTCTAGCTCAGTGTGTGTGTGTCCTTCAGTTCCTCACTTATGCTGAAATGTGTCTCTGGTGGTGGGGGAAGATTAGCTGCAGCAGAATAGTGGAGCTCTCAGATACTACAGGCAAGAAGCCTTGCAGAGCTGCTGACATCAGCTGCTTGGCCATAAGCTCTCTGTCCCTAGACCTGTGAAAAGCCTTGACGGGGAGACAGGAACACAGGGCTGTGGGAGGTGGTGGAAGCCTCCTCCCTGGAGGTGTTTGCAGCCAGGCTGGATGTGGTTGTGAGCAACCTGCTGTAGTGTGAGGTGTCCCTGCCCATGGCAGGGGGTTGGAACTGGATGATCCCTGAGGTCCCTTCCAACGCTGGCAATTTGTGATGCTGTGACCACTAGCTCCCATGTGCTCAAGATCCCTTTTTGGCTGAGATCCCTTGCTGCACAGCTATGCTTCATGCAGCAAGTCACAAAATGCCAAAAGCTTTAATATATAACATGACAGTCCTGAGAAAATGCTTTCACAAGCTGCCGTCATGTTGGTTTGCACTTGTGGATAAGTCTTTCTGGAACTTCCCTGTTATGTTTCACAGCATTTATTTGCTCATCTTTCCTGAGAGTACCCTTCTACCATTGCAGTTTCCTGGTTCTTCACAGTTATAGCTGCTTACTTAGCCAAAAATCTTATCTCACTAAAAGTTTCTTCTAACAATATTCCTCCTCCCCCCCCCCCCCCCCAATTTAATTTAAATTCTCTTTATTTTTTTTCAGTTCTTCGTTTTGTTTAGTAAATGTTGACTTGGAGTTCCAAAATATTGCAAACTGAATAAAATTCAAGTTGTCTGTCACCAGTTTAAGAGAATGGCTTCTGAAGACCTTGTCCAGGCAGTTATTTGCCTTAAGGCAGGATCAGTACATTCGGAGTCAGGGGAGAAAAAGGTTTAATCTTGCATTTCTATCAATAAAAAAAGGTAAACATCTGCAGAGCCTTCAATCATTCATAGTGTCAATGGCTTAGCCTAGACTGTGAGAGCTGATCCTCTAGGGTCTCTTTGTCCCTTTGTGGGCTGGCCTGGGAAGGAAGCACAAGTGTGCCCTGAGCAGCACTGCAGCACGTTCTGGTGGCATCTTCCATCTGAATGCTTGCAAGGAACAGTGAGAGCTGGGTTCTGAGCACACCTGCCTGGCTGCTCAGAGGTAGCCACTGAAATTGGTGAGAATTGCATCACCAATGAAAGGAAATCTGAGTATGTCCTTTATTCTTTGCAGTTTTGAATGCAGTCCATAAGCCTCCTAGAAATACCTGATTTGCCTCTGCTCAGGGGTGGCTGTGCCCTGATTGTCATGCTGTGATTTGATAGATGATAATTTGATGATTAGGTGTCCCCCTTCTCCACAGCTTGCTAAGGAAAGAAAGCAGTCTGATTGTGATGGAAGATTGATTCTTGTGTAGCTGTTAAGATCTAACAAAATGTGGTTTCCTAACCTTTGTCAGCCAGGCTTGTGGACCTTCTCCTGGAAGAGCTGTTAGCTGACACCTTTATAGCTGTCTGGTCTGTACATAGAATTTGAATTCAGAAACTAATGGCTAAACCATAAGGGCAAAAACCTGTTCTGCTCATTGGAGAGCTTAGAAGTGCCACCTTCCTACAGGCATATTTTCCCTCCTTTCTCTCTTCTCCCATGAAGTGATTCCCTATACCTATCTGTGTGAGTTATCTGTGAGAGGGGCAATTTAAACATGTCCCAATTTTCTTGCTCTGACAGCAGGCATCAGAGGTGTGTTTTGCTTGTTTAGAACACCTGATTGTCCTTGTTCACTTTCCCCTGGTGATGTATGAAAGCTACAAAGGGTATCAAAGGCAACAAAAGGACTTGGCATGGGAAAAGTTGCATAATTTATTCTTTTGCTATTGGTTGGTTCCAGCAATCAGTCACAAGACAGGAGGTTTTCCTGGCGTGTCTTAATGTGTTTGTCCTCTGCACCATAACATATTGTCCTAAAAGCCCTCCATTTTGGCCAAAACTGGACAACTTGCTTTCACATTGTTTCCTGGTGCTTTCAGATGGTTGTTCTTTCCAGAGCGGTGCTGTAGCATTCTGAGACATTTTGAAGTGCTCCGTGTAACGATGAAACAAGCACCTGTCCCACGAAAGCTCTTGCCCAACACGATCACCAAGTAATGTGTGATCCCTGAGGATTTTAATTTCAAGTGCTGTGTGCATGGTAGAGAGCAGCCAAATGCTGCATTTACAGTGTGCTGCTCTTTGTTCTAGGAATGTTTACAAGGATTACCGCTTCCTCGAGCTCGCCTGCGACTCTCAGGAGGAGGTGGATAGCTGGAAGGCCTCTCTGCTGCGAGCTGGTGTCTATCCTGATAAATCTGCAGTAAGTGAACTGCTCAGTGCTGCTCCAGTAGCTGCTCCTTGTGAGTCAGAACGAATCCTCAGGTCACCTGGGAACAGATAAGCATCTGCAGACAGCTCAAGAAATGGCAGCCTTGCCCTTCTACCCTTCCCTGGTACCTTTGAAATACTCATGGTGAAATATTTTAGGATCAAATAGCATATCAAGACTAAGTATAAAAAAAAAACCCAAACTAAACCAAACCAAACAAGCAAAACCAACCAAACAACCCCCCCAGAAAAACCCAAACCCAACCAAAAACCACCACCACCGAGAACATAACCAGCAAAAAACTCCAAACAAACAACCCCCCCAAAAAAAATCCAAACCTTCCAAAATGTTTTTTCACTGGATCTGAGCAGCTTGGGGTTTCATGAGCCTCATTGTTTCTGTTACCATCCTCTAGGGTAAGGATGTGCCTTGAAGAGTTTGCTGCCTTAAGCTCTGCCTGGCAGAAGCCTTCCAGGCGATCGTGTATATCTATTTTATTGATCTGTGGCATGGGTTTTGTGTATGAAACACATGCTAAACCTTTCCAAAGGCAATTTCATTCAGCTCATCATCATGCAGAGCAAACTGAACAGGAAACAGTAAAAAAGCCTCTATTAATTTAGCAGAAAGGACAGAAGCTGAGAACCTGAATATGCCAAACTACCTTTTCATGGTTTGGGGGCTTAGTGATGTTGGTATTTGATATCAAGTAAAGGTTTGAGGAGCTGCACCCATGGAGAAGACTTGAAGAGCAAAATTCCCTGTCATATGGAAGTTTCTTTTGACAGTTTCTGTAATGCATGCTTCACCATTCCTTAACTCTGCTGATCCACTAGATTCCTTCAGCAGGAGATCTGTTCTGAGAGGTGATGCTTGGGTCTCATGGAACTGGCTGCTCTTCCTGCTTGTTTGCTACGGGAAGGGTTCTTTGAGTCAAGCTGTCTCCTGTCTCTTCACCTTCCTTGAGTTTCCCTTACACTTGTGATACCTCCATGGCTTCCAGTGTGATTCTGTCTGCATCTCCTTCCACTCACCATACTGAATTTCAAGGCTACCATCAGAAGATAAATCAGAGAGTCCTTGAACTTCTGCATTCCCCAATTACTCTAGGAATAAACAGTGATGATGATGTCGATGTTTTAGGAATACTTAACACACCAATTAAACAGGGGACCTAAACAGGGGACCTATCAGATGTCTAAGACTTTACCTTTTTAAATAATAAAAAATTGGGTGCCTCTGCAGTATGTTGCCTGTCCAGGTAGATCAGTTCCTACCCAAGGGCATCAGAAGGCATTATGCAAGGATAGGTTATGAGAGGTTACCTAATTAATAACTAGGAACAACATTCTGTGGTGTTGGATTCTTTTCTTGCTCAGGTTTTGATAATGAAAGCCTGTTGCTGCCTCTGGTTTAACCTTGTATTCTGTGGCATGTTTCTCTCATTCCTGTATCTGTTACTTCATCTTCAAACAAGACAGACTGGTTGGATTTCTAAACTTCTGTCTTTCTGTTTCTCCCTTGCTCCCCTTCCTCCCCTAAGTATTTTGTATTCAAAATGTGTTTATAAAGAATTGGTTTTGTTTAAAGTTGGTCTGTCAAAGGAGTCTTAGATACAAGATAAGAGACTTCCTTGAAAGTCAGAAGTAGAAGGGATTTAAAATTCAGTTCTCCTTGGAGCTGGAATTGTCTTTACATTGCAAAAAGAGTGAATATTGTTGTTCCCAACCCCTGGAGTTTGACATTCACCCAGCAGTCAACCAAGCTGTTCAGGAAAGATGCTTGGTGCCCCTCTAGTCTTGCAAAGCACTTTGTTCTTACAGGACTAGGGTTCCAAATGTGGACTGTGAGTCTGATATTCAAGAACTGAATTCTTCAGAGCGAAGGCTCCAGGTCCCAGGGTACCTTGAAAGCTACAGTGGAACTTAAATACAAATCAGCAGAATTTCATTAGAATCCTCTTCCTTCTCCTCAGTTTCCTACCTTCCTCTTTACAATATGTGATAGTTTTATAACACCTCCCCCAGCCTTTTATTCTCCTTCAGAGATTGAGAGACCATGTTTCAGTGTAAGAGACTGCCAGGAAATGGCAGCAGCTTGCATTTACTGCAGGGCTTCCCCACAACTTTGCAATCCTGCAGTTAGAAAGGCAAAGAGGAACCGTAGCCCCTTCCAGACAGACCTTCTTGCTCTGTTTCATGTGCAAGTCACAGCTGGTGACTTTGAGTATGCAAGGTCTTGGCACCAGGGTTAGAAAAATTACTGCTTAGAAATGAAACATAGATGACCAGCGCTGTAAAGCTCGAGTAGGGCATGGCGAGGCTGCCTGCTGCTGTAGCTGCCAGAGCACCGTGAGCAGCCTGCAATCTGGAAGCCAAGCTGTGTGCTTTCAGCAACAGCTCTGCTGCCCACGTACAAGGACACTGATGTAAAACCCAACACAGTTGCCCCTAGCTGTGTTCCTCTGCGGTGGCAGGAAAAGTAGAGCTTTGTCACAGAGTGAAAGAGATTTCTTCTGAATTCTCACCAGGGGCAAATCTCTCAACTAAGAAATACTAATTTTGCTGTTGGGTTTTTTTAGTAGTGCTGCTTAAAATTGTGTGAGCACAGTGCTCACAGAGAGCTCAGTGCTTACTGCTGCTGTTGTGAAGCTTGTGTTACTAATTTAATCCTGTGAGCCAAGTCCAAGCTTGCAGATCCTTAATTTTTCTTTTTCTTTTTTCCTAAACTAATGTCATTAATTTATTAGAATTAAAGACCAGCTATCAGTCCATTCCTCCCTTTGTTTTGCCTGCCTTCCCTGCCCCTCCATGCACGGGGAGGCATACTCACATCCATACATTTGCTCTCTTAACCACCTTTAATCACCCCTCAGCGCTGCTCCATGAGCCCCAGACTTCTTTTACCGTTTGCCAAGTCACCTCCTTCCCCCAGCAGATTTGCTTTTGTCAAGGTGTGGGATTTGACAGCTGCCCAGATAGCAATGAATCTGTGTTTTCATTCTCCCAATGCATATGCAAGTCAGCTTGCTTGGTACAAATCACACTGTGGCCAGTTCACTTTGGAACAGGATATCCATTTGCCAGCTGACTTTCCTGCTGGCTCTCTGCACTGATGCATCCAACCCCCTCCTGTTTAAAAATCACTACAACTTTGTGACTAACTTTTCCAGCCTGTATTTCTCAACTGCAGGCTGGTGTTTACTTTGGCTGACTTCCCACTGTATAATACACACTGCTCATGCCAGCTCATGGCAAAACTCACAATTAAGGGAAAAAAAGAACAGCACAGATGTTTGCCATAACTTGCTTTGCACACTTCACCTTGCTAGCGCCATCCATGCCTTTCCCTCTCTCACCTAATGCCATCCCCTCTTCCTTTTTATTGTTAATCTAAAAGTTCAGTATTTGCTTTTTAAAAAGCATTGGATCATGGAACTTTCCCTGCATTGGGATGCTGTGGGGAGTGGCTGTCCTGCAAGGGTGAGCAGACATGTTCAGCGCCTCGCTTTGCATACTGCAACTTACCAGTGCACCAAAATCCCTCTGGCTTCCATCCCAACCCTCAGTTATTTCAGGCCTCATTTTCTTCTCCCTTGCGTTAGTGTCCACTGACTTCCCAGGAGCTGCTCCTGATTTACAGAAGGGAAGCAAAAGTGGAATGGGAATGTTTGCATAGAGAGGAAATTTTGGAAAGCAGTGAGAATTTACAACTTTGCCTAACGTTTTAAATCCTTTGTGAGTGTTGTGTGCTCCCCTGGAAGCTGTCTAACGAAAAGATTCAGTGCATGTTCGTTGAGTCAGCTCCTCGTTTGGCCTGAGCTGTTTCCAGAGCTGTGTGACTGAGGCTGAGTGCATGCAAAATTAATGTCTCTAATGTTTCTTCTTTTTCTCTCTTTCCTCCCTGCTGCAAAGGGGAACAACAGAGTAAGTTGCCTTTTACAAAATCCTTTCGTATCCTGTCTCAAAGGTTTTGTCAGGAAAGTGGGTTTGGCTCTTAGCTTACACAGCTATTGCCTGCATCCTCTGCAGAGCAAACCCTATTCAAGTGTAGGTGCAACAGCATCTTCTAGAAACCTCTCACTGGCCCTTTCTTTTAATTTCAGGGAAGGAGATGTGTTAAGTGTTGCTGAGTGTTGTTTCTTTAAGGCGGTTCAGCATACTATAAAACGATATTGGGACCCAGGATTATGAAGGTATAATAATAAAGGCCTTCTGAGGAAGGGTTACTGCAGTCTGATGAAACTCATTACAGCTGGAGTTTTTGACCATACATCAAAGCTTGTATTAATGGGCAGTTATAAAAACCCAGCACTAAAGTCTTAAATAACAGATTTGCTGGTGCTGTTGGCTAAGCTGAACTAGATCAGTGTACTGGCTTTGAAGGTGCCTTAAAATGGATGGAGGAGGGTGGGGTCAACATTTGACTTGGCTTCTAGACCCTTGATGTGTTCCAGCTGGACAGCAGCAGAAGGGTGTGGGGTGTGGAGAGGGAGAACTGAAATATGCATGCTTGGGGTTTTTGAAAGTAAGCAGCACATAAAAAGAGTTTTGCTGATGTTGTTCTGATAAACTAACAATCAAAGAGTTCCCAGGGTTAGAGCTTCTCAATGCCACTTTTACTGAGCTTAAGAATGGAAATTGCACATCCCACACTTTGGAATATGATGCAGAGAGAGTTTGTCATACCATGGAAAGAAGTTCTACAGCTTTTGTGCTGCCTTTTCTCCCCCTTCTTCCTGTTTTGGTATATTAACCCTTAAGAAGATATAGCTGGAGCATCAAGACACCTCAGAGCGAGTGTTGAAATTAGACCCTGAATAACTGCCTGGAGCATCTTATTGTGAGCTTGAAGCATTTCTTGGGTGCTTGGGAAAGAGTCACATAGATTTTAAATGTCCTGAAGATTGTGGAATTTTGTCTGCTTTTAATTTTTGTATTTCTAAGACTTTGGGACCACTTCTGTCTTCATAGTAACCATGCTCAGAAGCACCAAAAACCTTTCATTTTGTTGGCTTGCCTGAGAAAAGGGTCTCTTAGTGTTGGGCAGGGTGGTGTTAAAAGAAGTGGTGTATTGATGGCATGGAAAGAGGGACTTTACACAGGAGGCAGTGTGAAATGTAAATGTTGACTGTGTACACTAAAATGTCAAGGCAGTGTTCAGAACATCGCTTTATGATATGCTGACTTAAGGCTTTGCTGCTGCAGCGGGTGCTGAGCTGATCTCCAGAGCAGAGACATTAGACTGTAGATGCTCTGTCAAGGGAGGTGGGCATAGATGGGGCACCAAAGAGCTACTGGGGCTGGCAGAAACAGTCTGGAAGACAGGAGTCTGCTCTTCAGAGACTGAGCTGTGATGTGCTCCAGGGAGGATGCAACTGGTAGCACCTGACACAGAGTTAGTTGCCTCCATAAGGCAGGATACCCATAAGTAAGTGTAGGGGAAACCTGTGATGTGTGAGGACTGGGGAAGCTGCTAGCTCTTCTTTCACTCTGAGCAAAGGGCAATTCTTACTGTAGGTTCAAAAATGTTTTCCCTCTGGGCTAGGCTGTCGGCCAGAAGGTAACTCCAAAAGAAATCTCCAGAAAGCCATTCTGATCCTTGGACCTAGTTCCTTGTAAGGACTCTTGTATTCTCCTCTGTGCCATTGTCCCCCACTTCTCTTTCAGACGAGTCAATCATGCTGGATTCTGGAGCTTACATTACCCTTTTTAGACAGAATTAACCTGCAGCTGCCTGCTGACATTTCTGTACCTAGTGATGTGGAAAATGAAATGATTAAACCTGAGAGCTGAGAAGACTTCTTTTTAAGAAGAGGTTGGGGGAAGAGAGAAATGACAGATTGAGGAGGAGGATGGCTTCTCTTATGCAGCTTTATGCTGCAAAGCTGCCTATCTTTCCTTACTGTCCTGGTCCATATTTACTGGGCAGCTAGCAGAGGTGGAACCCCTCCTGCTACTGCTGCCCAGGGTGGCATTTGTACCGTGCATCACGCTCTACATACAGGTCCTCTACCTACCCATCCACTCAGAGTGTGGCTGCTTTTTATCTCTACCTTCAGCTTTGCACTCTTAGATTTGCAAAAGTAAAAAGAAACATTGGACTAATGAGTTCCTAAGAAGGAGGGGAAGGGAAGTGAAGAGGGTTTATAATCATCAGCGGACTACTAATCATTTATATTTTTGCTTTTTATTGTTTCATAGTCATTAAGTGAGGTTTCTCACACAGCTAAAGATAAATAGATCTACAAAGGTTTTGTTGGATAAAATCTGTAAGAGGGTCGTGTGGAATGAGGTAATGGAGACCTACCTCATTCAGCAAGCACATGTTGGCAAGCCTCCTCTTACTAATATTGAACCTGAACTCCACTCTGCAGTCTTGCACAGAGGAAGAGAGGAATATTCCACAGAGCAGTGCAGCCTCAGCCCAGATACTGAAGACAGAAGAGTTGAACGCTGCCTAGTGTCTGAAGCCACCATTGTGGTTTTTCTTCCTCCCCTGTTCATCTGCATCACTCTCATTTAAAAAATAAGGTAATAAAACCCCTCCTCCCCACAGCAGCCCTCCGGAGCCTGCTGCTTGAAAACCACAGCAAACCCTGCGATGCTCTGCTGAGGGCCAGCTTCAGCGCACTGCTAACGCTGCCGGGTTAGAAGATGAGACAGAGGTTGTATCCTTGGGCTGGTTTGATATCAAATCCCTAGGCATCCAAGGAGCAGAACAACAGGAACAAACTCCAGCCCACACAGCGACACTTCTTAGCATAAAAAACTCGTCTGTCTTGTGTCATCCTGAAGCCCTGGGTCAGCCAATCACCTCTGCCCAATCTGAGGCATCCAGCACTGATGCTGAGCTCGGATTTGAGAAAATTCACCACATCAAACAAAAAATCTGATCACTTGTTACACTTTATTTTAGAATAACCTTTATTTAGAATAAACCAAACCAGGTTGGAAGAGACCTTCAAGATCATCGTGTCCAACCCATCAACCAATCCAACCCACCCAAACAGCTAACCCATGGCACCAAGCACCCCATCAAGTCTCCTCCTGAACACCTCCAGTGATGGTGACTCCACCACCTCCCTGGGCAGCACATTCCAATGGGCAATCACTCTCTCTGTATATAGAACTTCTTCCTAACATCCAACCTGAACCTCCCCTGGCGCAGCCTGAGACTGTGTCCTCTTGTTCTGGGACTGGCTGCCTGGGAGAAAAGACCATCATCTGCCTGTCTACAACCTCCCTTCAGGTAGTTGTAGAGAGTAATAAGGTCACCCCTGAGTCTCCTCTTTTCCAGGCTGAGCAGTCCCAGATCCCTCAGTCTTTCCTCACAGGGCTGTGTTCCAAGCCCCTCACCAATTTCGTTGCCCTTCTCTGGACTCGTTCCAGGAAGCCAACCTCCTTCCTAAACTGAGGGGCCCAGAACTGGACACAGGACTCGAGGTGTGGCCTAACCAGTGCAGTGTACAGGGGGAGAATGACCTCCCTGCTCCTGCTGGCCACACTGTTCTTGATGCAGGCCAGGATGCCATTGGCCCTCTTGGCTGCCTGGGCACACTGCAGGCTCATGTTCAGCCTGCCATCGACCAGTACCCCCAGGTCCCTCTCTGCCTGGCTGCTCTCCAGCCACTCTGACCCCAGCCTGTAGCTCTGCATGGGTTTGTTGTGGCCAATGTGCAGAACCCGGCACTTGGATGCGTTAAATCTCCTGCCCTTGGACTCTGCCCATCTGTCCAGCCTGTCGAGGTCTCTCTGCAGAGCCTCTCTACCCTCCAGCAGATCAACTCCTGTCCCCAGCTTGGTGTCATCAGCAAATTTACTGATGATGGACTCAATGCCCTCATCCAGATCATCAACAAAGATGTTAAAGAGGATGGGGCCCAGCACTGATCCTTGGGGCACACCACTAGTGCCTGGCTGCCAGCTGGCTGTGGCACCATTCACCACCACTCTCTGGGCTCAGCCATCCAGCCAGTTCCTAACCCAGCTCAGAGTGCTGCTGTCCCAGCCATGGGCTTTTTGTGGATAAAGTGACTACAAAGTTCCTGTCTTCTAATTGTTCCTTATATGGTAGTTAGGTTATGGCTGGACTTAATGATGTCTTTTCCGGTCTTAATGGTGCTATGATTTTCACTGCTCTGCTTGCTGATAGACTGCAAAAGATGCAGAACTGAGGTATGGAGGTTCTGTATTTGCATCTCAGGTAGCAGAGATGTCCCAGTGCAGATAAGACTGCACATGGGAATGTTCTCTGGATAGCAAGTCAGTTCATTAAATTCAGTTTGAATTTGCTCTTAGGGAAGACAGAATTCCCTCTGAAAGGAGAAGGAAAATATTTCTGTGCCAGGTCAGCTTGCATCTTGGCCCTTAAAATACTTTTTGCTGACATATTAATTGCTTAGATTGAAGTCTTTCTTTTTTCATTTTTTCCTTTTCTGAGGGAGGGTAATTTTACTAAACCCAGATTCCAGATCAGCTCCTTCATTAGGAAGACCAGATGTAATGGGAACTTCGTTAAGTCAGGATACTCACTCTACCTACATACGTGACAAGAGCTCTGCGGGTGAATCTTTTTCATGGTTAACTATGAACATGTCCTGCAGATGCAGTGCCAGGAGCCTCATGTGCCTCTGTGTGGAAATAAGGCTCTGAAGCTTTCTTTTTTCAGACTCAGCCATGTTTCTGAAGGCTCTTCATAAACTCTGACTCAGCCAGTCACTGGCTGCACTGATGCTCTACAAGTGTCCCAGCCAGATTCAAACTGAAAGTGTTTCTGCTCGGGGTGTTGCTGGAGGCTGTGTTGGAGTTAACTTCCTAAACTAGAAAAAGCGAAGACTCCTTTGGGTTTGTGGCACAGCAGCAAGCTGAAAAGCGAACTCTGCTGATCTGTCAGAGGGTGAAACGGTGTAGACAGAAGTGTGAGCTGTGCAGCCTCTGGGTTTGCTTTCTTTTCCCTTCTTGCTTAGTTAAAAAGCCCTCCACAAACCAACCAGCTAATGCCTTTTAGACAAGCAGGGACTGAAGGAAAAGAAGAACCTGCTTCAATTATGACTAAAATGGGCTGCAGGCCAGCTGGGTTTAAATATAACTTTTACATGAAGAAGTGTTACATTTTTATTTATGTGTTTTTTAAGTGGAAAAATGGCATAGTTCTACAGAGAGTGCTCCAGCCATGGCTGTGAACAGAGCCGAGCTCGACAGCACAGTCACGGTGCTGAGGGGCAGCGCGAGCAGGGAGGGAGCATGCGCACGTATGCTGGGTGTCCAACACACAGGGAGGAAAGGAAATGGCAGGCAGCTTTTCAGTCCCTTGCTTGCTAACCTCACTGTTTGTTTTCAAGGCTGTGGACAAATATTTCAGATAAAATCCCTTGTCTTGTTCTCCTAGATACTCGCTGGTTCATACAGAGAGCTGGATGCAACCCTTGAACCCAAATATTCCCTAAGAAACAGATCCCTGGTTTATATTCTTGTAAGAGTCAAATATTTACTGGCAAGAGAGAGTTAAAAAAGTGCTGGGGAGGGGGTGGGGGAAGGCATTAATGATATTGCATCAGTTGTGCTGACTGTAACAAGATGCAGGCTAAGGGACTGAATGATTTCAAAACCAGTCCCGGCAAAGCTGGCAACTGCCTGTGCAGGGGTCAGGGGTTCAGTGGCTGTCCCAGGGCTTGACCTTTCTGCTCTTCAGTGGCACTGCTGACATTAAGCAAACTCCAGGAAACTTAGAAAGGAGCAAACATCTTTTATTTCTGAGCTGTGTTCATGGGGGGCTCTTTACTCTGAGCTGTGTTCATGGGGGGCTCTTTACTCTGAGCTGTGTTCATGGGGGGCTCTTTACTCTGAGCTGTGTTCATGGGGGGCTCTTTACTCTGAGCTGTGTTCATGGGGGGCTCTTTACTGTGAGCTGTGTTCATGGGGGACTCTTTACTGTGAGCTGTGTTCATGGGGGACTCTTTACTGTGAGCTGTGTTCATGGGGGGCTCTTTACTGTGCTTTTGGCAAGCCATCCACATATTGAAAATATTTTAAAGCTCTTTGTTCTTTTTGGTGCAGCTGATTTTTGAACCACTTCACCGGGAGGTATTTCAATGGAGCTCTACAGAAAGGTGAAAACTGCCTGGCTGTGAAATTCCAGATCATGGGGCGTGTGTCAGCCCTACTCGGGACAGACAGTGCGATTTGCTCTGTGGAAGGCAGTGAAGGTGGCCAGTCTCTTAAGGATGCTTTTCCAGCCCTAGTCAATGAGCACCGAGAGTTGGCTGGGAAAGGTGCTTCTAGCCCGTGCTGCACCAGCCTCTGCCACAAAGGTGCTTTGGACTCCAGGCTAATACCTGCAGCCTGTGCCTCCAGGTCTTAGAATGGCAGCAGCTGGGAAGGTCTGATTGCTACAGGGCAGCAGTATGGAGTCACCCATGAGGGGCATCTGGCAGAAGAGGAAACAGTCACAGGTGGCACGAGGCTTCGAGAGAATCCTAACATGCCTCCCTTGTCTCCTAAGGCAGTAACTGCGCAAAGACCTACTCCCAAGCAGTGCATGGGAGTAAATAAAAATCTGAAACACTTTTTTGTTCTGCCAAAACCATCACCAGACTCACCCTTCCATAGCATTTACAGTGTAACAGGAAATGTAGTCATTGGACATGAGGGTGGAGGGCAGCTGGTGTATGGCCAGACACTTCTTTCTTCTGATTTATATGGGAAAACAAAATGGTCAGGAGAAACTGAATGCTGTTTGATTCCATTTTGGACAGAGCCTAACATGTGATCTCTAGTCTGATACATAGTTCATCCTGAATTCCTTTGGCCTTTCCTACCTATCATTTTTTCATGGAAATAGGCCTATAACAGCTTCCCACGTGCTGAGTCGGGCTCAGGTCCTGTTCTCTGTGTAAATACTCCATTTCAAAGCTGCTTTCTTCACTCATGTAACTCTCCTTCTGTGATCCCCTGTGCTTCTGTCCCCCCTGCTTCCCAGCTTCATTGTGGCCTTTGTCCTTCTGTTTGTTGTTGTGTGACACCTGATATTCCACGTGCACTGATCTGGCAGAGCTGGGCTTTCCCACTCTGGACCTTGTGTGGTGCTCAGTCAGTGTGCTTCTGTGGTGACTTGAATGCCTTTGCTCCTAAGACTCCTGTTCTTGCAGTTGAGAAACAAGTGATCTTACTCCATTTCCTTTACATTCTTTCCCTTTTAAACTCAGCCTCTGCTTTTGCTCTTTTATAACCAAGTTACTTCTAATTCAAAGAGAGAATTATATGTCATTGGTGGTGCTGCTAAGCTAAAATAACATATGTTAAGTGATTTGGGTAGGTGTAAGCTCTGTGGTGGGTAGACACAAAATTACATGAGCTGTTTGACACCGAGTGTAAGGCCCATACCAGACTCTTTACAAAGCAGTAGGTCAAACTTTCCAGTCACATTTGTTGCACAGTGTTATCTTGATCTGTCCAACACCTGAAGTTTCTGTACTGGGTGGCAGCATACCCAAGGGCATGTAGGGAAGTCTGCTAAAGACACTAACCCAGAGCATGGAAGAGACAGTTGCAATTAGCTTTATGCAGTGTAATTTGGCTTTCAGCTGTAGTGTGGTTTAAAACTCGACTGTATCTGCAGACCTACATATTCACCAGAGGATCCAGGAATCTCCATATAGTGAAAAGAAGCCTTTCCACTCACAGCTGGCCCTAGCTGTGTTCTACAAACAGTGTGTACAGTTAGTCTGTAGTTGCTCAGGGCGATGGCCTGGAAACGACTGCTTTACCACAGTTCTAATTTAGAGTAATTGAAGGTTATCTGGCTGATTCAGAGTGCATCTTCTAAGAAACACTGAGGGATATTGCTCTTAGCTCTGCTGCGCAGACAGTGAGCAGAATGGCAGGGGCCACCCTTTTATCTGCTTCTGCAGCTGCATGCAGTCAGGCATCCTCAAATCGCTCAGCCTGTCTTTTGCACCACCTGTAACCTGAGAGATGTGAAGTTTTCCTGCCAGCTCTGTGCACCAGGGATTTCTATGGTCACAGTTCCTTGCTGTTCCTCAGCTGAGGGCTTTGATGTTAGTTTCAGTCTGACTCTATGAACAGTGACACCAGCAGGCAGCCTCGGATGTGTTGGTGTCTAGAGCTGTGGGGTTACACATGATCCAGAGCTGGTAAGTTTATTTGAGGGTCAAAGTATGTCTCTATATGTACATACAAGTAACCCCTGTACCATCATTTATGGGACTTCCTCCCTTCTAGAGCAATGGCTTCAGCCTAAGGACTCACTGCAGATTAAAATGTTGACGTTAAGGCTATCAGTGAGCACGGAGTTCAGCACTGTCTGCAGTCCTTAGCACTGTCTGTGTTGCCTTTGGTACTGTGACAATCAAGGCTTCTGCTTCAAGAAGCTCATCCTTCACCTGTCTTCAACAGTGTGAAAGCATCACCTCTCCCTGCGTGCTCCCGGTCACACGCTGCCCTGCTGTATGCTGCTCTTCACCTGGTGAGTGAACACACATGATCAGAAGTGGCTTAGTGGTAGCAATGCAGCTCATGGGCAGGTTGGAAGACGGGCACGGTGGAGGCAATGGCATCAACTTCCAGAGTCAGAATTTGCACTCCTCGTGAGTGGGTGTGTTGCCCTCAGTGCTGTATGGGTTTCTTGAACCATTGTTTTCCCCATGCTTTCTCTAGTCTGATTAGTGTCCAGCTAAAATGAAGTTCTCCTTTCCTAGAGCCAGCACTGGCAGGGGCTGACTGGGGCTGTCGTTTCTGCCCCATGGTGTATTTCTTTTATTTAGTTCCATCTCATTTGCACAGTTTCTTTTGTAAGGCACAGCAGGATGCCTTTCCAGCAGCTGGGTTTAATACTGTGAATAGATACTATTTGTCTAGAAGCTGCAGTCATGGACCAGGGTCCTACTTTGCAAACTTAGAGTGAAAAGATGGTTCCTTGCAGTCAAAGAAAGGCATGAGAGAGTCGATGAATAATTTATGGAGCAGTGCCCTGTGTGTGTGATTTGTTAACGATCTGTCACCATCCCCTGAGTGCCTCTGGGAATGGAGACTCCTGAGGCAAACTACCTGCTTGTCACTGCTCTGACTAGCAGAGGCCATGGCATCCAGGATTATGCTGTCTCTAATGAATTCCATAAAGAAGGAGCATGATTTCTTTTGTGGGAGCTCTCTCTTCAGGGCTAGAAAGCAGTGTTGTGAGTGGCTTGGAGTAAGTTTGGCAAGATGTCTTCAGATGTCTGTCTTTAACATCTTTTGGGTATGCAGTGATTTCTTTCTGCCTTTTAGGGACAAATGGTGAATAATCCTCCTGTTGTGCTTGTTTGCCAGACTCTCTTCAACTGATCTCTCAATCTGAGTCTGTGCCCTCACCTGGTGGAAGCATCTTAGCTTGAAGTGTGACTGGGAATTTGCTCAAGTGGTTTGTTGGGTCACTTGGTCTAGAAGCAGTAATCCTTGTGAACTGACCCAGATGTAAGCATGATTATGAAGTTCTCCATCCTTCCACTTCAAGGATTTTACCCAAGACAGAGTGAGAGTGTGTGTGTATTTTGAAAGACCCCTGGTGCCTTGAAGGGATTTTCTTTAGTCTATACAAGTATCAACATTCTCCTATCAAAATGCAGATCTTTCTGGTGTGATCCACTGGGGAACCACAGGTGTTTCTAGGAATCTGTGCTTGTTCCTTCCAAATGTGCATCTCTTGACTGGAGACTACTTCACTCTCCTTTTGTAGACTGTTGGTCCTTGGTTCTGAGTGCCAGCTTCCTGGGTAATTGCCTGTGGGCAGCGCTACAGTAAAGCAAGACAGCTACAATGGGGCACTTAAAAACACATCTGCTCTCCGGTAAGGCTCAAGAACTGCCAGGATGCGACACTACTCGGTGTGCCCTGTTCCCTTTTTGTGTGTCAGTGGGTTTTCAGGCAAAGCCATTCCTGCCTGTGCTCTTTCTGGTCGAATCTGCTATTTTGGATGCTGGAGTGGCTTACCTGACCTGAAAGCTGCTCCTGTTTTAAAGCAGTTGCTTGCAGCTGCAGTTTGCCTGTGCAAAGCTCTCGTTTCTTCAGTGCTGGTGGGCTTTAAGCTGCTCTTTCATAACTTTTTATAAAACATATTCCATCACATACAGAAGAGCAGTAAGCTGTCCACCAGAATTTACAGATAGTCACAAATACCTGAAAGATTGTCCCAAATATCCTGTTCCTTCCAGATTTAATCCCCAAATGACAATAGAAAAACATAGTTCAATGATCAATGGTATCCTTTTCTGCTGAGCATTTTGCTAAAACACTGCTTTACTATGGTAACTCCACAGCCCCTGGGGAGGGGCTTTTCAGCTCTTTGCTTTGACAACTCTCTGGCTATATCCTGGAAAATTTCTGGAGTCTGCTACGGATCCACAGCAAGAGAAAATACGGGGAGCGGAACAAACTAAAACACATCACATTCAGTATGAAAAGGATTAACTTTGAGCAGGGGAGGCTTCCAGTGCAAATTGAAATGTCCACATTCACACTTAACAAGCTGAAAACTCATTGGAGAGTGAGGTAGAATTACTGAGGAGTTGGTACCAGTTTTCTATTCCATCCTACTGGGCATCTGCGAAAGCTAAGTGGCTTTGCTGCAGAACCTCAGCTCTGCTTGACACAGAAAGCTTTTGTTAATGTTCATACCTGCAGTCTCCAGCAGCAGAAGTTTTTTTGGTCAGTCCAAGTTGAGGCATCACGGCATTCAGATCTGGTCATTTGTTTTGCAACCACTGTCACGTCTCTTATTTTTTATGAACTTACTTCACTGAGCTCATGGTCTCTCTGCCTGAGCACAGCTTACCAGCACACGAGAGGCTTCCCAAGTGTTGTGCTGATTGACAAAAAAAGAGAGAGAAAAATAAAACAAAAGAAAAAGCCCCTAAGAGCCAAAGCAGCTCTGCGTGACCAGTTCCATCCATGCCTCCTTTGGACAGGGTGCCATGTCTTGCACAGCCTGCCGTGTGCCTGATGAGGTATTCCAGAGGGGCTGTGCCTGCAGCCAGCTTCCCTTTCAGTCTCTTTGGGTGTAGCACAGCAGCATATTTAGGTACAAAAGATGCAGCATGGATTGAAATCCAAGCAGTTATACACCTTGAGAGTATGACTGCTTGTAGCCAACAGAGAAGCACTCTCCAGTGCTGTCACAAGTGTTCTCTGCTCATTTCTCCCCGGTGTGCGTTAGCCACGCCGCACAAGAGCTGCAGTGAGGCAGACTCTGCAAGCAGCCACGGCAGCTTTGTACTGGGTTTTGGGTTTCCCAAAGAGAGCTGTGCACAGTAGGTCGCTCTGCTGCCAAAGGTTTTATCCTGTGGACTGAGTATCGTAAGGGAACAGACACCACCGTCTTCATGTGTTTTTAGACGTGTTATTTACTGGGGTTTCCCTGAAGAAAGCTGCAGGATTCTTTCCTTATGAGTCACTAACCAAGGGATTGTTTTTATATAAACTTCCCTTCAGCTGGGCAGAGTTGGAACACAGTGTCTTCTGCTCCTTCTGGCATCTGACTTTTCATTTCTTTTAACGGTTGTTCCTGGAGCCAACAGGATGGTTTGAACCCCATGGCCTCCCCTGCACCCGTCCTCAGCTCCATATTCTTGAGAACCCCTGGTCCAGCCGGTTGAAGTGCTGGTGGCAATGGCTATTTGTGTGTCATTTCACTGCTCAGCTTTCTACCTTGCAGTGCTTTTTCAACTCTGCCCCTTGTGTGTGGCTTAGGGACAATGTGTTGTTGATGTTAGCCAAACTGGAGTTTGCTTTTCATGTGCTGAAACTAAAACAAAAGGTTGATGCTTGGCTTTGGCAGCATAAAGGTAAAAGCTGAGAGGTGCTGTGTTTCCATGGTGGAAATTGCTGATGCTGGAAAGACACATGCCCTGAATCCTCTCCCACTCTCTTCCAGTGGCTGCAGCAGGTATTGCCAGCCAAGTGGTGCAGAGTCACTTTTAATTACCTCCTTCCACTGCTTTTGATTTCAAGCCCAACTGATGGCTCCAGGGGCTGAACTGTGGGGAGATCTCCAGACAGCTCCTGCCTGTGTCAGGCAATCTTGCCAGGCAGATGCTCTGCAGCCCATTCCTTGACATGTTTTTGTCCTCATTATTACACTATTATTATTTTAGCCTAAGATGGTAGTGAAGTTGGAATCCTGTATCTGTAGTGCACTTGTGCATGTGAAGTGCCAGGTTATGCTCACCAACTTCTCTTCCACTCCCTGGCCTCCCTTCGTATTTGTACTCTGCTTATCCATGCAGTCACGTGTGTAGTCATGCGTGCCCAAAGACACACGTGTTTGACCTCCCAGGTAACAACACATGCTGCATATACAGATGTGTTAAAATGCATGGCATCACTGTAAACCAAGAAGCATGCAGAGTTCTTGGAGTCTTTTTCACAGCCCGGGACTGGGTTTCTTTATTTTCACAGGAACAGGAACGGTTTAGCTAGAATGAAATTGTTCATTCTGCTGCGTGGTTAGCTACAGGCAATCTTCACTTGAAGCCTAGTTCATTTTTCATGCTAAAGCTCTAAGAGTGTGACTATTAATCAACATGCAGGATGAACTTCTGGGGCTGAGAGCTCGTCTGCATGCCTGTAATTTAAGCTGAACTCTTTTTTTTCCTTTTTCCCTTATGAAAGGAAGGTAGCCAGGAAATAAATTATATTTTAAAGAGTTCACCTCCCTCTCACCCCCATCCACCATTCCCCTTTGATAAACACCCCAAAAGTTTTCACTAGACAAATAGTGAGATTTAGCTGGAGTAGCAGATCCTCAGATGTGTCACTTGATCCTGCAATAATTCTGCAGAGCAACCTTCCGTTAGCTGAGGTTAGTCACTGACACAGTGATTGTCCCAGGTGTGGTATTTAGTACCAAGTGTCCATTTCAACTTGCTTTTAGCAATGTAAATGTTGATTTTAGGAACTCAGATATTTGCTTCCCTTCTCTACAGCATGGAAGCTGTAACCAGCAGCCCACATGATAATGGTCAGCTGTTTACCTGCCTCTTCGTCTGCCTGCTCTTCCCACACAAGGGTCATGCCCTCTTGCCATGCTGGATGAAGGCTTCCGAAAGTGTGACAGAAGGGAACAAGTCAAGCCATGGGAGCAGCTTGCTGTACTGACAGGGACAATTTCTGTTTGCCCCTCCTCCACTCTTTGTGGACAGGCCCCTACATACCATCTTGCAGAAGGTGAAGATTCAGAGGTCTGATCCTCTGGTTCAGAGAGAGGAATCACACTGGGACTGCCACTTCTCTACTCAGGTCTGAGCAGGCTCCCTGAATCACTCTGCACAGACCTGTGGAACATGCAGTCATCTCCAGCCTCCACTAAGAAAGTGTTACAACAGTCTCCATGCCTAGTGGCTTCTTAAGAGAAATCTTTTCCAAAGGCCACAGTGCTGTTTTCCCAGGCCTGGTAAGCAGCAGCAGCTTTGGGTCAATCAACATGGGCATGGGAGTTTTCAGAGACTGCTAACCAGGTATCTTTGCTCTTTCCTCCCAGACACACTCCCCAGCTTAATGGGAGAGCTGATGCAGAGCCTTTTCCAGCTTGGAGGCAGGGGAATAGAGTTTGGAAAATGGATGAGGACCTTGTAGGGCAGGAAGGAAGAGAGCCATATAGTTCATGTAAGATGCAGAGCTATTTCAGTTTAACTGTTGAGAGCTCTCAAAGACTGCAGTACTCTACCCTGTAAAGACTGAAATGGGGTTTCAGTTTGTGATCAAATTCTCCTGTTCTGGGCATGCAGTTTAATTTTACCCTTCAGGAAATAAGGAAGCAGCCTGGGGAAAAAAGGAAATGTCCCTTTCACCAGAAGGCAATAGCAGGGGTACCATACCAGTATTGTCTCTACTGGATGTGTACTGCTCATAACAGAGACCATTTGCCCTTTTCATGGCCACATCACAGCAGTGTCTCAGAATTATCCAAGGCTCAGTTAGAGGTGTTTGAACTTTCTTTGTCCTGTTATTGCTAGCTGATGAGCTCCCAGTCCCACACAGCAGCAGTCATTAGTCTGTCAGCATATAATTATTATTTTATCCTGTTTCTGTTTTTCCAATCCTTGAAGTCATCCATGTCTTCCAGGCCACTGCTCAGTCCCCTATTGTGTTGACAGTACCTCACAATTTTGTGTTATGGGCAGAAGCAAAGCATTTTCTGCTTTGACTTTATCAGCTATCCCATAATACAGCCTGTGATTCCAGACCATGGTCTTTGCTCCCTGCCACCTTTGCTGCTGGCCTGGCCACTGACTGGCTTTCCTTTTCAGGGCTTTCAGGTTCAGTTCTCATTCCTCTTCCAATCATACATTGTGTTCTCTCAGGCCATCTGGTCTGTTAGTAAGCCTTCAGTTTCTCCAGCCCTGGTCATTCATGGCTGATGTGAGGCATGGTTCACATGGGTGTAGGTTTTCTTGCCAATAAGTATTGCCCCTGCACACGGTACCTGCATGTGGCTGTGAAGAGCTGGAGGTGTTGGGCGGCATCTGAATTCAGACTGTGCTGGGTTACACTCAGGGGTGTCTCTGTCAAAGCTCAGAGAGTATGAGGCACAAATGAGAACTGTTTAATGTGGAATATGTATTTATCAATTGAAACAAAAAAGGTCTGCAGCCCCTCAGATGCCTTGTCAACGCTTCATGTCTCGGATTGTGTGCTGTCCAGGAACGGTGGTGTTAACCTTTTCTAGTCCACGCTGGACACGTGAAAAATCAGTGCTTTGTTGTGTTTGCATGGGACCTTTGTTCTCTGTGATTAATGGTCCACTAACAGTGTCCAACACAAGTTCAGTGCAGTGCACAAAGTGTCTTTGATGCCAGACATTCTACAGTGCTGTGCAGAAACTAAAGCTAATAGTTGTAAGCCTCAGAGGGCTGGAATGTTTTCAATTTACTTTCAAACAAATGACTTTATTGTGCCATTTTCACATGGGAGTAAATTCCACAGCTTTAGTGCCACATTAGGCAAAACTATTTTACCTGCTGATTTCTGTTTATACTTGGAGAAAAGAAATTAACCTTGGTTAGAGATTGGCGGGAATAGGACAGGACTGTTAAACTTGGTGGGAATTTTGCCAGGGGCTTTGCTGGGAGCAGAGTGGGATGCAGGAGTACAGGATGTAGTTGAAGGATGATTTGTGGTGCAGAGCAGAGTTCAGGAATTCCATGTGCCTAAAAATCAAACTCATGAAGAGCACCTGTAGGAAAAGATTTAAAACTTGTTTTGCCACTCCTGAACAGTAAAAAAGCAGTTGCTGTAGTCTGAGTAAATGCTGGTGGATGTTGGGAGGAAGAGTCCTAGTGACTGCAGCTGGAGATGAACAAGGCCCAGCTCCTGATAGTAACAATTCTCAAGTAAGTAATGGGCACCTGTGCCAGTAAAGGAGTGACATCTCTTGACCTCAGGGAGAGAAAGGGTCTTGGAACTCACTGCATTGCTGTTGTAATGGTAAAGGTTTTCTGCCCAAGGCAGGGAAGTTTTGGAGGAATGAGTCTTCAGTGCTTATAGGATGGTCCAGTACCATGGCTTTGTGAAAACATAAACCGCTTGCAAAATGCCTAAGCAGGGAACATGGATCCGTTCAGCACTGCTCCACACGGGAGACTCTCTGATGCTCTAAGTGCCTCTTAGTCTTTTGGTAGCTGTAGTGGAACACCCATTCCTGCAACGCCTTTTGATTAAAACCTGAATGTGCTTTAATTATGAACAGAATCAAACCCACCAGATTTGGTTTTTAACTAACTGCTTACTAGGTCTTTTTTTACACTGCATCTGTTTTACAAGGCGTTTGTTTTGTGCCTGTTCCCTGGGTCTATTGCTTTGTAAATCCAGCAGCAATCAAGAGATGGGCTGAGCTTTGGTGTGGCTGATGTTTTCACTTTCACTCTGCCCATCTACACATCACCAGTATATTTTGTTACATGTCACTGCGTGGCAATCCAAAAGAAAAAACAATAAATATGTAATGCTTAGGTAAATACAACTCTAGAAACTGGACAAATAAATCCACTGGCCTGAAAAGAGCCTTTTGTCTTCCTCTGAGACTGGTCTTTTCCATAACAATAGCCCATCTCTGCAGTGACCTCCCAGAAAACCTCACCTCAGCTGCAAAAGGAACAATGTAAATGGTGCAAGCAGTTTTGCAGTGTCCTCAGAGCCCTGCAGCCCTTGCTGCTGCTGCTGCGGCCTCTGGAGGAAGATACACCTAAGGCTTTTGTAGACTGTCAAGAATGATAGGGGGGAAAGGCCCAAAAGCTGCTTCCTCATGAACTTGTGAGGCAGGGTCAGCCTGTCGAGGTGGTTCCTCCTCACTTGGTAGCTGTTGCCCTTTTTTAAAAAAAGAAAAACCACCCACCATAAAATGTATGTTGACCACGACTGAAAAGAAGCCACCACGGGTACAGAGCACCACAGCTCTGCAGAGCCAAATGCCATCAGGAGTCAGCACTCACTTCAGGAGCATTACTCAGCAGCACTGGGAAGCCTGTGGGAGCAAAGGCAACGCCGGTTCCTTCCAAGGTCATGCCTGTATGTGGTTTAGTTCCATGAGCAGAACCATTGTATTACAAATATGGTTTTTTTCTATGAAGTCTAAGATGTGCTTTAGGAGTCGTTGTACAGCCTCTCCCCATGTGGCAGGGAGGAAAACAGCGCGGGAGCGATCACTTTGCCAGGCTGAATGTTCCTGGGCAGCAGCTCTTCATCGTGCCCCAGCAGCAGGTGTCCAGCTGCCCTCTTCAAATGGAAAACATGACTGTGGTAAGGGAATATTACCAGGGCCTGAGCTGTGTTGGCTTTCCAGACTGGGTAGAGTCAGGAGCAATTATACGCTGATGCCTAAGACCCTTCAGACTCTAACCAAGCTGCTTCCTGCCCATCGGGAAAGGCAAGCTCTTCCCTTGCAGAATGTTGTGGGAAAAGAGAGGAGGAGGGAAGATGTTGCTTCAGTGGAAGCATCTCATCTCCTTTGTCTCCCAAATGCCTGTCTACAGTGCTTAAAGGTGGCTCCCTGGGGGGCAGCGATTTGGCAGGCAGACTGGCAGGGAACATGTGCTCTGAAGCCAGAGTGTCTCAAGTGAAACGATACCAGGCAGGTCTTAATAATCCATGAGTCTTAATATGGCCATAAGGTTATAAATTCAGGGATTTTGACCTCAAAGTCACTGAGCATGTTTTAAAATAGCTCACCCATCCTCATTTTATCACTTCATATACTCTGACACAATTCTGGAGCCTGGGTCTGTCCCATCTAGCAGGGGAATGCTGTAATTAAGAACTAGTTTTGAAGGGCTGTTCTCTCTTAGCTTACGGCAGAATAAGGCTTTATGTATTTTGCAGGAGATTATAAACAATTCCTTGGCTAAAATTAGCAGCAAAAAGGGAGCCCCAGTTCTTTCCTGCACTGTGGTTTGTACCACAAAGACTTAGTGTTTTTAGATCATGACAGAGCTCTCTAAAAACCTTGAAAGCGTATTATGGATGTGTCACTTTGGCTCGGTTGAGAACAGTCTCACCTCTAAGCCATGAGTTCAAGTTCCATGCCTGCCCTTGGACTTAGCCATCTCACAATACTTTTATTACAGAAAACATTTTAAAATAGAACCATAAGGGAAGAAGAGTGAAACTGTTGTATCTGTGAGGCACTGAGTCATTGGGGATGATAAGTTAAAGCACTGCTCGTACCAGCCAGCTTTGCTCAGCAGACATAAACCCTCTAAGAGAGAAGGCTAGTCCTAGTGGTGTGGCAGAATTTTCTCCTCTTGACAAGAACTCTTCTGATCCTGGGGAGTGTGTTCACAGCTGAGTGTCACCTGTCTGAAACAAGTTCCATTTTCATTGTGCTACCACAGAGCATGGGGTTCCTTGATGGCTGCGCAAGAGCTGCAAAATGAGACATGTCAAACGAGTCTCAACTTGACCATTTGCTGATGACAACAACAGAAGTGAAAGTGCCACAGGTAGTTAATCTGCGAAAATATCCAACTGAAGTGCAAGGTTAGGGTTGTGTGTGGCAACTGTAAGGCCAGGTGACCTTACCTGCAGGGGTAAACTCCATATTGTGTCTGCTTGGACCTCCAGCTGGATGTCCTTTAACTTCCCCATAGAGAGGAGGACAGAGTGACCAAGAACACGAGGCGGTTGTTGGTTACAGACGTGTGCTGTCGTACCAGAATCTCACCTTTGCTTTCATTTTAGGGAGGGGAAACCAAAAATTTTTCATTGTCTACTGACTTTGTAGAATACTTGGGAAGGTTTTGGCTTATTTATATAGAAGAGAAGCCTTGTCATAAAGCAATACCTAGCTTCATTTGGCCCAAGATTAGGGGCAGCACACAACTGCTCACAACTGATTTCTTCTCCTGAAAATAATTTCTCCCAATAATTCTCCGTTTCCATTCTCATGACATGAATCCAAAATGCTCCTGGATGGACTTCCCTTTGGACTTTCCTTTGTAACACCTCAGTAAAGCTCTTGGTGCTTTCAGATCTGTTTTGAGGCTCTTCTACTACTAGAATAGAATAGAATAGAACAGAATAGAATAGAATAGACCAGACCAGACCAGACCAGACCAGGTTGGAAAAGACCTTCAAGATCATCAAGTCCAACCTATCACCCAACACCATGCAGTCAACTAAACCATGGCACCAAGTGCCTCATCCAGGCTCTTCCTAAACACCTCCAGGGATGGTGACTCCACCACCTCCCTGGGCAGCACATTCCAGTGGCCAATTACTCTTTCTGGGAAGAACTTTTTTTTAACATCCAGCCTAAACTTCCCCTGGCACAGCTTGAGACTGTGTCCTCTTGCTCTGGTGCCAGTTGCCTGGGAGAAGAGACCAACCCCCACCTGGCTACAACCTCCTTTCAGCTATGAATGTTGCTGTTCAAGTGTTTGCTGCAAACTTCCAGTAGTTTTAAGAGGGGAGTGTGGCTGATGGGTGATCTTTGGTGCTCTACTGGGGTAAGAGTACCTGCCTGGATTTGTAGACCACTGCCTCTCTGCTGGAGGGAGGGCTTATGGAAAGCCCATTAATGTGTATGAGAGCTTTGAATCTTAGGACCAAAATCACCAAATGAAATGTGTCCAAGATATGTTTGGCATATGACTAACAGCTGAGGAAGGTAGATTGGTCTGTGTAAGGTGCTGGTAGTTCCTGTATATTCACTTGCTAAATTAGATTAAATGCATTCCTGTGATTAACTCTTTTCAGATAAACAGTTACTGCTACAGGGACTGTGAGAAGTAGGGCAAGAGCTGGGGGACACAATCCCATCTCGGGGCAGGACTGTTGCCCCACATAGTCCCATCTGGGATGCGGGTGGGGTGCTCTGTGCCTGACCTGGGGTTCAAGGTGAGGGTCTGTCAAAACTCGGGGTAAAGGGTGGGCTAACCAGATAATGTAGAGGGGAAGGCATCCACAAGACAGATGTCAGCACTAAGATGTGGCTCACGCTGGGAGAAAAAGATTGAGAATCCTTCCTGTAGAGCCTGGCTTAGCAGTGCTGCCGGAATATGAGGCAGAGGGGAAAGGAAATGGTGCCGCTCCAGAGCACAGTGATCCAACTGTGTGAAATCAGTGTGGGTGCTATTAAAATGCCATCTTCCTCTCCCTTCCCCTTTCCTTCCGCCCTCCCTCCCTCTCTGCTGTCAGCCTGGCTGAGGAAAAGTCAAATAATGTACGACTGTGTTCCTTGGCATCACAACTGCTATTTCCCTTTAGGGGCTTCAAACTTGAGAATGGGAGGTTTTAAATCTTGCTGATTCGTGCTGTTCCAGCAAGCATATGTGTGAGCAGAAAGAACAATGCCAGTTCAAAGCAGAAATCACAAGTGAGAAATCATTGCTGCTAAATCAGGTGTTGCAGAGGCCAGTGGAAAAATCAGACACTAAGAAAAGTAGGAAATGGCTTTGTTTAGAGCTGGGAAGGTTAAGGAGAAGGAATTAAAGTGCTCTCTGTGTATCCAGCCCCTAAGGATTGGAGCTAAGTTAGAGGGATTTATTTACTGATTATCCAGACTACACAACTGGCAATAAGATTAAGTGAGGAATTTGGGAACACGCTGACATTTCTGATTTGCATCATTTACTGTGGAGATCATTTGTCGGTGCTGTGCTGAGCTTGTGGTGAACCAGGGCTTAGTCTGGCCCAGCAGAGATGGATCTGGTACTTCTCATGGCTTGAGGGGTGTGGGGGTGAGCACAGTTGAGCGTTCTCTCTGCCTCTCGGAGAGGAAACATCCAGTTTGTCCAGGTGCTTATCAGAGGAGAATTTCAGAGTATTTTCCTAGACATCATTAATTATGGGGAAGTGCAGTTCCAGGTGACACATCACAGTAGATCAACTAAAAGGCCAGGCTGTCATTTACAGAGCCCCTGCACTGGACGCTGTGCAGAGCTCCCCTGCTGCAAGGCAGGGACACACGCTGCCCTTCTCCTCCTGCACTCAGTGCCTCAGAACCAGGCTGCTGAATACCCAAATGTTACCATCTCAGCTGGAAGGAATGAAGTGGGACACTGAATAGTGGTTCAGTACAAGATCTAGGGAAAGGTGGCATTTTTTTATCCTTTATTCTGGGTGCCTACCTTTAAAATGGTCATATTTTGTGAACACCATCCAACTCTTGTGTATTCTACACTTGGACAGGTGACATCCCAAGGTGTGCTTTAAACAGGTAAGCTTGGGCAATGTGTTTCACCAAGCCACTGTCCATGCACTGAGCACTTACTCGCCCCATTTTCCTCTCATAAAATAAGACAATTCCTATAAGGGACAGCCAAGACTTCTGCACTGTCAGTGGAATCAGGAAGGTATTGTTAGTGACTCTCTTGCCTGGTTACTGCAAAGTATAAGTCCTCAACAGTGATCAGTTCTGTCAGTGTTTCATCTAAGAATGGTTTTGGTAAGGAGGTAGATAACTGAGATGAAAGGCAAGGTGTTATTTCAGCCCTCATGATGACTCTTCATACTTCTCTGGTCAGCATCACGGATGACTAATTCTCCTACTTTCTGTTTTCATCATCTTTGGTAGAAGCTCCAAGGCTTCTGTTTGTTTCCTTTCTTAGGGGAACTGCATCCCACAGCCAGCAACTTTAATCCTTTAATCTTCAGAGGTCCAGTTGAGGCCTCCACCCATTGATTACCTCCTCTCACAAGAAACTGATCCCGGTCCCTTCACAAATGATGTCCCTTGCTGGACCAGACGGTGGTCTCTGGGAATGTAGTCCATCCATTTGCTAAAAAGAGCACCATAAATTTCAGCCTGAACGTGTTCTGGGCTAGTCATCACATTTCAACTCTTCATCATCGTGACTCACCATTATTTGAGACTTTCTGATCTCTGCTGGCCTCCTTCACTGAAATAATGGCAAATATCTCACCAGCAACATCTCACATCCCAGATTAGCTTTTTTTCTAATATGCTCTTATAAACATGGGGCACTTCATGGGTTGTTATGACAAGGAAATTCTTTGACTGAGAAGTTTGCAAATTCCAAAGTACTATTTGTTTTATAAACAAAGGTGCTGTTTTCTTTATGCCAGCTTCTTTCTGCTTTCCCTTGTCCAGCAGTCTGTTCTGAACGGCATGAAGCAGCTGTTGGCCCTGAATCAAAACTTGCAGCGCAGGGAGTGTTATATAAAAGTCCTTTGTGTGAGAGATGTACATGGCAGCAAATGGTGGAACTGGAGCATGGGTTCTCTGAGGGGAGATAGCTAGCCATGACAATGCTTTCTCTTTCATTTGATTTTTCCTCACAGCAACAAGTAGGAGATGTTGTAATGTCTGCCCTTTCAGAAACACCTTTTCTCTTGCAGGGTTGTGAGACTGTAATTTCATGCCACCCTGCAGCCCGCTGCATGGAAGGGCTCTAAGAGGTTTAGTTCTTCCCCTGCCTCAAGGCATGGTCTCTGTAGGGATCTCTGCTATCCCTGAGGAATCTTGGCCTAGTCTTTGGAGGAGATTCTGCAGCTTTCCTTGTCCATCTGTTTCTGTGATTCACTTTTCCTACCATGTAACACCAGCCACACATTTGTTTGACATCTTTTCCTACCTGCAAAGACATTAATCTTTCACCTTCCACAGGTGGTTTCTTCTGAACTCATCAGTCCCAACTGATCTTAGCTTTTCTTTTCACCCCTGAGCATCATCACAGTATCACTTAGGTTGGAAAGGACCTCGAGGATCATCGAGTCCAACCTATCAACACAGACCTCATGGCCAGACCATGGCACCAAGTGCCACGTCCAATCTCCCCTTGAACGCCTCCAGGGTCGATGACTCCACCACCTCCCTGGGCAGCCCGTTCCAATGACGAACAACTCGCTGGGTGAAGAACTTCCTCCTCACCTCGAGTCTAAACCTCCCCTGGCGCAGCTTGAGACTGTGTCCCCTTGTTCTGGTGCTGGGTGCCTGGGAGAAGAGGCCAACCCCTTCCTGGCTACAACCACCTTTCAGGTAGTTGTAGAGGGCAATGAGGTCACCCCTGAGCCTCCTCTTCTCCAGGCTAAGCAACCCCAGCTCCCTCAGCCTCTCCTCACAGGGCTGTGCTCAAGGCCTCTCCCCAGCCTTGTTGCCCTTCTCTGGACACCTTCAAGTGTTTCGATGTCCTTCTTAAACTGAGGGGCCCAGAACTGGACACAGGACTCAAGGTGCAGCCTAACCAAAGCAGAGTCCAGGGGCACAATGACCTCCCTGCTCCTGCTGGCCACACTGTTCCTAATGCAGGCCAGGATGCCATTGGCCCTCCTGGCCACCTGGGCACACTGCTGGCTCATATTCAGGCGGCTGTTGATCAGCACCCCCAGGTCCCTCTCTGTTTGGGAGCTCTCAGCCACTCCGACCCCAGCCTGTAGCTCTGCATGGGATTGCCGTAGCCAAAGTGCAGCCCCTGGCACTTGGACTTGTTGAATGCCATCCCATTGGACTCTGCCCATCTGTCCAGTCGGTCGAGGTCCCTCTGCAGAGCCTTTCTACCCTCTAACTGACCAACATCTGCTCCTAACTTGGTGTCATCTGCAAACTTGCTGATGACTGACTCGACCCCCTCATCCAGATCATCGATGAAGATGTTGAAGAGGACAGGGCCCAGCACTGATCCCTGGGGCACACCACTGGTGCCTGGCTGCCAGCTGGATGTGGCACCGTTCACGACCACTCTCTGGGCCCGGCCCTCCAGCCAGTTCCTAACCCAGCACAGAGTGTAGTGGTCCAAGCCAGGGGCTGACAGCTTAGCCAGCAGTTTGCTGTGGGGGACGGTGTCAGAGGCCTTGCTGAAGTCCAGGCAGACCACATCCACAGGCCTCCCCACATCCACCAGGCAGTCACCTGATCATAGAAAGAGATCAGGTTGGAGAGGCAGGATCTGCCCTTCCTAAATCCACGTTGGCTGGACCTGAGCCCTTGGCCATCCTTCAGGTGCAGTTATTGCCGCCAGGATAATCTGCTCCATCACTTTCCCTGGCACTGAGGTCAGGCTGCCAGGCCTGGAGTTTCCAGGTTCCTCCATCCAACCCTTCTTGTGGATGGGAACCACCTTGGCCAGCTTCCAGTCATCTGGGACCTCACCTGTGAGCCAGGACTGGAGGAAAATGATGGAGAGTGGCCTAGCTAGCACATCTGCCAGCTCTCTCAGCACCCTAGGATGGATCCCATCCGGTCCCATGGACTTGTGAGTGTCCAAGTGACTCAGCAGGTCCCGAACTAATTCCTCATGGATTACCGGGGCACTACACTGCTCCCCGACCCCATTGCCCAGCTCCGGAGGCCACTCGTCCTGAACTCCTCCTGCCTTGCTGTTAAACATTGAGGCAAAGAAGGTGTTCAGGACCTCAGCTTTCTCCTCATCTTCAGTCACCGTGTTCCCCTCCAGGTCCACCAGGGAGTGCAGGTTCTTCCTGCCCTTCTTCTTATTGTTAATATAGTTGTAAAAGTGCTTTTTATTGTCTTTGACTGAGGTGTTCAGCTTCAGTTCCAGCTGGGCCTTAGCCTCCCTAATTTTATTCCTACATAATCTAACAGCTTCCTTGAACATACCTCGAGAAGCCTTCCCCTCCTTCCAAAGGTGACACAGCCTCTTCTTCCCCCTTAAATCCTCCAGGAGCTGCTTGCTCATCCAGGCTGGTCGCCTTCCCCGCCGGCTTGCCTTCCGGCACGTGGGAACCGCCAGTTCCTGTGCCTTCAAGAGCTCCTGTTTGAAGTAGGTCCAACCCTCCTGAACCCCTTGGTTCATGAGGGCTGGTACCCAGGGGACTTTGCAGACAAGTTTCTTAAACAGGCTGAAGTTTGCCCTCCTGCAGTCCAAGGTGAAGGTTCTGTTGGTGCTCCTCCCTAGCTCCCTGCATATTGAAACCTTCACTCTCTCGTGGTCACTGCACCCTAGGCAGCCTCCCACCATCACCTCTCCCACCAGCCCTTCCCTACTGCAGAACAGCAGGTCAAGCAGAGCCTGGCCCCTGGTAGGCTCGCTTAACAGCTGTGTCAGGAAGCAGTCCTCCATGCACTCCAGGAATCTTCTGGACTGCCTCCTCCCTGCTGAATTAAGTTCCCAGCAGATATCTGGGAGGTTGAAGTCACCAACAAGGACAAGATCTGATGATCTTGAGATGGCCTCCAGTTGCTTGTAGAATAATTCATCAGCCTCCTCATCCTGGTTGGGTGGTCTGTAACAGATTCCAATCAGGATGTCAGATTTGTTAGGCTGCCCTCTGATTTTAACCCACAGGCTCTCAACTCCCTCATCTTCCACCTCAAGTTGTGTGGCAGAGAGTGACTCCCTAACATACAGAGCCACCCCTCCTCCTCTTCTCCCTCGCCTGTCTCTCCTAAAGAGCCTGTAGCCCCCCAGTGTAGCACTCCAATCGTGGGTGTTGTCCCACCAAGTTTCTGAGATGGCGACTACATCATAGTCATCATCTGCTATAGTTTCCCTTCAGAAGGTGCCACAAATGTCTCCTTGTGTGAATAAGCAGAATAGGACGCACAATCCTTGTACTGATTTCTTAACAGCAAGATGTTGTTGACCAATGCTCTGTTTACATTGCACTGCAGCCACAGTCTTCCTTCTGCTCTTTAAGTGGCTACCCTCATGCTGTACGTTTATAACTGACTTACTCCTGACCAAGTTGAGTATTTTCTATTCATAATCAATTTAATCTAGATTTTTTAACCTATTTATCCAGATCATTGTGAACTCTGATCCTGCCATCTAACATATTTACTTCCCTTTCTAGTTTCTTCTCATCTGTAAATGTAATAAGCACAGACTATAATCCACCATCCTGAGCATTAAGGCATTGATAGGCACATTAAAAATTACAGCCCATATGAAAGTCCTCTTGGTAGTGTTTTCCTGTTGGGCAGTGAACCACTGGCAGCTTTTCTATGGAAGTGAGCATCCAACCAATAACTGCAGGAGAGCTCACTTCCATAGTGAAAATGTCACTTGAGACTGTGTCAAAAAGCTCTTCTGCAGGCTGAAAGGTGTGACATCTAATGGTAATACCTTACCCATGAGATCGGACTCCCTGCTCTAAAGAGAGATTGGACTGATGCCATGTGACTAGTTGGCAACCTGTTAAGAACTATTATGACAAAAGTAACTCCAAATGTGTCAGAGTTCTGGTAATCCTTTCCTTTCTGTCTCATAGTTCCAAAACAGCTTCTTGGGTGAGGAAGGCAGGGGGAGAGCCTCACGTGGGGTTTGGATGTTTGGGGTGGTTGGAGCTATGTAAATATCTGAGGAGCAGGGTGTAATTCAGCAGAAGGTTTTAGCTAATAGTTTGTACTGTACAATGTCTGCAACCACAAAGGAGAATCTAAGCAGATGACTGTTTAAACTAATCCAGAAAGTTAAATACTTCTCAGTTAAACTCAGCCTGGCTATATCTTTCTTCTCCATGGGTATGAAGTGAGAGAGACCGTGTGTGTATGGGAAGATGAATTGTAACCTCTGCTTAGAGTGCTGCCAGGCTGCTAATGAAAGCTCGGGAGCTGAAAGGGGCAGGCTGTGGGTGGCTCAGTAAGGCAACAGCAGTACAAAGTCAGGAGATGCTGAAAGCATGGAAGAGTGTGGCAGAGTCACCCTCTGCAAGGCAAAAGGACGGAGTCCAAGCTACCCGGGAAGTGTTCTTTTTCCGCTGCTTGCTTTGTTGTAAATACACAAAAGTAATCTATTGTCATTTAGTTGTGGTTCCTTCCAGTAAGAAAACCTCACTGTGGGAAGCCATCATGTGGTTTCAGCAGTCCTCTGGCAAAAAGCACACTATGTACAGCTGAGAGCGGCTTAGCTAAACCGTATGAGCTGCATGGAGCTGCAGTTAGGAAAGTGTATCAAGAAATCAGATGCAATGATTCAGGAGAAAGCAGAGGGCATCTGCAGTGTGCTGAGGGTTGGTGCATTGCAGGGGAAAAAACCTACTTGGATAGGAATAGATAAAGCAGATTATAAATTCTGCAGCTGTGAATTAAAACAAACAGAGTCTGGAGGGAATGCTTCACTTTGAGGTGGTGCTGGTTGTTAGGAACTTGCATTTGTAGATCAAAGATATGAAAGCAGCTTTTGAATGGTTGGTTTCTCACTGCAGCCATGGACTTGCTCTTAGCATACAGAGCACTGCTTTGCTGCTGCTTTGACTTTTACCCTTTAGTCAGCCACCTTCCAGTTTGTTTCCTCTCATCATTTTTAATAGAATGCCTTTTTGATTACAGAAAATTGCTCGATACACTGCTGTCATGAAAATGCTAGACAAATGCTCCTTCTTGGAACTGACATCAGGAATGTTATACAAGGCATTCTTAAATGTGCTGGCAGCTGCCCTGAATGTAATGAAATCATGGAAATTAGAAGCATTGCACTCTCTGTGTGGCCAGCCCAGCACTGGCTGCAGTATGTTACCAGTTTTACTGTCAATTTCAGAAGGAATCACTTCTGAATTTTTCCTGGGATGCTCTTCAGCGTGATTACAGTTCCCACAATCAAGGATATTTGCCTGATAGTGTGAGGTACTGGTCCTTTTTTTTCCCTCTTTTTTTACTGTACACAGTCCCTCATGCCTGCATCCCTGTGTGCCACACTGAGCCGTCCCTCTTGCAGCAGAGAGCTTATGGTCTTCAGAAGCCTGGTAACTGTTTGGTAGAAAAGCAAGTGTAGGGTGAGGCCCTGTTCCCACTGCAGCCAGCTGGAAAATCCCCACGAACTTAAGTGGCTTGGATTTCACATACAGCTTTTAGTCTTCACTCCTGTGACACCCATTAATCCTTAATACATTTGGAAAACAGAAGGTATCTAAATGCAGGATAGAGGGGCAGCAATTATGCAGCCTTTGTTTCACTAGCACCTCTCCATGCAAGGATCACAAAGCTTGTGGTGAGACCTGCTGCAGAGCATAAGGAATAGGAATTACTGCAATTCTTCTGAAGTGCAGAGAAGGTAGAAGGGTAGGACCCTCTCTCTGTAGCAATGTGTGCGTAGGTATAAATGGAAGCATCCTCCTGGTTTTTGTTACCTTCCCTTCATTTGTGGTGATTTTTTATATCTACCCCTTCACCACAGCCTTGGTCAATTTTCATCAGATACTCAGAATTTGAATTTTCCAGGATGAATCTTACTTCCATTACCTGGCTTTTGGCTGTCTAGAGTCTTCTATAATTTCTTTGTTGGAGGCATAAGAAAGTTTCTAAAGTTGCAGTTGTGTTAATTTGTTGTAGTAGTAGTAGTAATAATAACAATATTCCATTCCTGTCAAAAACTAGCAGCACCATGAAGCAAGAGTCAGCTGAGCAAAACCTTAGCCCATACTCACTTGCTATTGCCAATACTTGCTGTTAGAACAAGCAAGTTCTGGCTCAAGGATGAGGAGCACTGAAGGGATGGTGGCCACCAGACACCTACTTCCTATTTCCAGCTTCTCCATTCTCCTTTTCTGTTCCTCATGAATGTTCTGTAGAGGATTGGTCAGAGAGATGCAAGAGCTTTGCTGCTCATTCTGGTTTGCATTTATTCATTGCAATGTATTTGTACAGCCCTTTCCAGGATGCAGAATGGCAAGGACTCGGGCTGAGGGCTGGCTTGCACCAAAGGCAGCGTCACTGAGATGCTCAGTGAGGGGAGCAGCTGTTTGGAAAGGGTGCCCTGAAGATGGGGTAGGGCATCTACATCCCTGGGGTCACCCTGTGATGCCAAGTTCCACTGGGCAGCCTCACTCTCAGCTGTTGCTGTTGGCACAGTGCAGAGACAGCTTACAAAAGAGAGCCTGGTAACGTGTGTAGGTGTACTGCAGGGCACAGAAATCTGTTAGAAGCAGACTTCCATCTGCATGATGTGATGCAAACAAGATGGTTTCTGGCATGAAAAGCCTTCAGTTGAGACATCAAATCATTAAGAACCCTATGGCCAGAAGCTTTCCTAATACATTACTGTAAACTCAGGGAAGACTGATCTTGTTTTGTTTCAGAGACAATACATCAACAGTACGCAGGCAGCTCTCTTGCAGCTTCAAAGAGGCAGAGTCCTGCAGTAGTGTCCCCTGTCTGTAAATAGCACCTATGAGCCTGTATGTAAAAGGTTAAATGTTTGCAGACTGTTACCCTTTGCCTTAAAGATCAGAGACAAATTACTATTTTTACTTTGCATTCTCTTGATGAGAATAATGATAAACATCTGTCACTCTGCTGCTTGGCCAGCTCTTACTGCGATCTGTAATTTAAACAGTAAAGGGGAAAACAAAAACAAAAACGGAAAGAAAAGGGGGCAAAACCCATGGACAAACTACACTTTCTGTACACAGTGAAAAGAAAAGAAAGAGAGAGAAACCCAGTGCAGGGGAGCTGGGAAGGGGACATTTTCAGAGTGCAGTTTCTTGGCTGAAACCTTTGGGCAGATGATAGATGTTTGATTTTCCATTTATTTGGTATTTTGCAGGGGAAAGTACAGTTGGTTTCTTTTCAGACATGGAGGCTAAGGAAATACTCCATCTGCATGCTGTGACATTTTGGCATGTGCAGTTTATTAACAGAGTGATTAGGGGTGATGTGGCAGTGTGTCTACTGGTGTTACAGGATTGAGAATGCTGTTTCCATCCAGAGCTCTTTCAGTGTCTTCCCCGGTCCCAGCGTTTTAAGGAAGCACTGCTTATTACTTTTAAAGTCCATAGGTGAGCTGGTTTCCAAGTACTTTGTAAATGAAAATGATCTGAACGCTTGAAACTTCTTTTACAAGCATTTAGTTTTGTTTCTCAATGGTTTGTTAGATATTATTTCTTAACAAAACTGTGACTTAACAAATCCTGACTGCTGGCATTTCATTTAGACCGGACTAATCATAGAACCAGAGAATGCTGGGAGTTGGAAGCGACCTCCAGAGATCAAGGCCAGCCCCCCTGCAAAGCAGGACCACTTAGGGAGGGTCACACAGGCAGGTTTGGGAGATTCTAGAGAGGAGGCTCCACAGCCTCTCTGGGCAGCCTCTCTGTCACTCTCACAGTAAAAGAGCTTTTTCTCAAGTTGAGATGGAACTTCCTGTCATTGAGTTTACATCCCTTAGAACAGAATAGAATTAACCAGGTTGGAAAAGACCTTTGAGATCGAGTCCAACCTATCACCCAACACCATCTGATCAACTCAACTATGGCACCAAGTGCATCGTACAGTCTCCTCCTAAACACTTCCAGTGACAGTGACTCCACCACCTCCCTGGGCAGCAATGGCCAATCCAATGGCCAATCTCTCTTTGTGTGATGAACTTCTTCCTCACATCCAGCCTACGCTGGCCATAATCAAGCTGCAGTTTACAAAGAGTGAGTACAAAACAGTCTACTTGACATTGCTGTGTGAGCAGAAGATGATTGCATTAGGAGATGAAACTGGGACTCTCCTTTGGCCCAGCAAGAATGGAGTTCATGCAGGGAAAAGCCTCTTTCAGTGACATGTTTGGGTGTCTGGATCTAATGGTCTCTTCTCTAGTGGGGTAGCTGCTGGTTTCAGCTGCTGCAGAGATCTGTGGAGCACTAGTTGTGCAAATTGCAGCTAAACACTATGTTGTAAAGGGAGCTGTGCTGACAGGGGTCTGGCTGGTATCTAACCATTTCTGGTTTCTGCGTTACTCACTTTTTGCACGCACTTTCTCTTTGTGTTACGTTGCCAGGTACCAAGAGAACAGGTTCAGATTTTATAGCTGGTGCTAATATGGCTTTGGTGGTCATTTTCAGGGAGGTGTATTATATGTCAGCTTAGGGAAGGAGCATTGTTCTTTGTGCTTTCCAGTCTGAAAATTCATTCTTTTGGCATCTTCAAGCCTCAGAAAGCAGCTTGATTTTCACTGAAAGGCTCCTTTCCTTTTTTCAGGTTGTCTTATATTTATACAGGCCAGAGCAGAGCAAAGTGTTTAGCTTTTTAGCTTCCAGTTAAAGTTCCTGCTATTTTCTTTAATTAGGTCAGCTGTTTACATACAAAGAAGGTTTTTTTTCTGTCCAATTAAAAAGAGACCTCTAATGTGTAATCCAGCCTGTTATGCCGAGCCTTGAGCGCTGGAACCAAGGATGCTTTTGCTGCTATGCTTCATAAACCCTTTGTTTACGTAGGTGCTGCTCACGTCTAACAAACTTGGAGGCCAAACTGTGGAATTTGTCACAACTGACTCAGTCTGAAATAACAAGGATGGGTTTTAGCCATAGGGGGGTAAAAGTCAAAATTCAGATTTATGGTGCTGCTTTCCTGCATGGGTCAGGCTGGCTGAGTCTGAGTGGTAAAAGATTTGGTAATGAGTATTGCAGTAAGTAAGCTGAGAGAATTTCTTGGGCTTTCATTTGCCACCTTGGTCTGAAAAGTCTCTTTAATACAAAATCTGTGTGCAAATGTGTAATGTACTTTGTCAATTTCATATTGCATGAACCTCCAGAAGTGCAGGTTTCATGACACTGAACAGGACAGTGCTTCACATTTTAACTTCCAGACATTCTTTGTATGAATTACATTGCCGGATCACTCAGTGTAAATCCAGATTCCCCCCCAGTATATTTCCAGTTTATTGTCGTCTGAAAGTCTTGACTTTTCTTCCCTTCTTTTTCCTGTGTAGACTGAAAATGAGGAGAATGGCCAAGCAGACAATTTTTCAATGGATCCCCAGCTGGAGAGACAGGTGGAGACGATCCGAAACCTTGTGGACTCCTACATGTCTATTATCAACAAATGTATCCGCGACCTGATACCCAAAACAATCATGCACCTCATGATCAATAACGTAGGTACCAGCAAGGCTTCTAACTTGTTTTAACAGACCTGTGTAATCTCTTTCTCTCAAATGCAGGATTCTTGAATATAGCAGCAGCAGCAGCACCTTCTGAAAGGAAGAACATGCTCCCACAAATGCCACACTTGCAGACAAAATATCTTGCAAGGTAGCAGAAGGTTCTGCAGCCCTCTGAAAGGCTGGCACACTGCCTTGAGTGCCTACTCCAAGATGACAGAGATTGAGTTTAATTATATCCTAATCAGAATATGTTAGCTTTTAAAGGGAAATGAAGGATGATTTTGCTGTTGTTTTCATCCTGTCTTGCTTTTGATGTAACAGGAATGAGGAGTTGGGAAAGCATCAGAGCAGGGCTGTGCTTGCTTGATCTTCAACCTGCACCTTCTTTTCATGGTGTCCTAAAGCAGTTCCTGCTTTATTTGGGTTTCTCTATATTTTCAGGTTACTATTTTCAAGGAATAATGCTGTTTAGCTAAGCAGATGTGGTGGTTTGATTTACTGTGTGTGCCTTTCTTACATATGAAGATGCCAGGAGGTGAAGGCTGAGATCCTAGCACAGTGATTCACCAGTGAGATCTCAAAGCCATTTCTGTCAGAGGTCGGAATGGGCCTTGCTGAAAGCTAAGCCTCATATTAATGCTACTGCTACCACATGCATTAACAGGGGAGAGCACAGCTCCTGCTAGCTGTGGGGAGCACCTTTTCTGCCAGGTCATCAAAACTATCAGTCCTTACCATACACTGTAACACAAATCTGGGTAGGGGTAGCATTTGCTTTTGACTCAGGGCTGCCTTTGCCTGATGGATTTCATTAGCACTGTGGAATTTGTGTGGCACTTAAGATTTAGGTGGTTGGGCAGGAAATTTCCTGGTACATATAACATGAGAGCAAGAGAGATTCCATTTCTTTAGGCACAGGGGAGTCAGCCTCCCAATCCTGCTCTGCTCATGGGTACCTTTTTACCAATGAACATGGACTCATGGGTGTGGACTTCCACAAAAGAACACGGGAGCAGTGGAACTGTTCCTTTGGTCCTGAAGTCAGCCGGGCACTCGACTTTATAAGGGCGAGCGTGTTTGCTCTGCTCTTTCCAGATCACAGCTAGCAGCTTGCTGCTTTGACTTTGCACAGCTTCAGGCTGGGCTTTAGTTCTCATTTCATAAACTGCAGAGTTCAGTGAGGAGTTCCTTTTGAAAGCTGACATTAAATTTTCTGCCACTCACCTCCTCATATGGAATAGCTTAAGAGTCTCTGAAGTGTGTGCTTTACTCAGAAGCAGAATACTGTAAGATTTTGTAATTTCAGTCTCATCAGCTGTTAGTTACGTCATCAAAGCTGTCATGCTGGCTGACCATGGCACACAGAAACAACAGACTTACCACATCATCCACCTTTCAGCCGACCTCATCGTCCCTAGCTCACCAGCAAGCCCAAACACAGCTAGGATGTCCACCTTAATCCTAGACTTCCAATCTGTGGCAAAGAATCAAAACATTTTAAAGGGTTGTGAAGAGTGAGACTACGAATTTTAACACACTTTTTTCTGTGCAACATAGGCAGTAAAGTACCAGAGCAGAAAACACAGCTCAAATATTCAGATTTTAAAATTGGTGCTATTAAAAAAGAGAAAGAAATGCTTGGACTGAGCCTGCTGAGCCACAACTAAATGGTGTGCAAATTGCTGGAAAGCAGTGGAGCTGTGATGAACAGTGGGTCCTGCTCAGTTGTGTGTGTTTTCCTTGGAGTCTTCAGAAGTCCAACCCATCACCAGCAGTTCAGTGAGAACACCCTCCCTCTGCATCAGCATATTCTGTGCTTGCTGCTGCCCCACCACGTTGCCTCCAAAACGCTGGAAACAAATCGATCCCAAAGAGTTTGTTTCCATGACAACCATAACCTCCCAAGTACTCCTAGAACTTACTTTCTACTTTGTGGGCCTGCAAATGAGCACTTACAGTTCAAGGGAAGTATCAGATTCAAACTCACTACACAGAAAATTAGATGCTGTCCCTGAGCACACTTTGAGGCCTAAGCCTAGACTGCTGTATTCCAAATGCATCTCTTATTCTGCCCTTAGGGTGGATGTTGATTACCTTAAAAGAAAATACATTTACCACACAGACCTGCATTGAGTTACCATTAGCAATTCAAATATGCCCAAACAAAACACACATTTCTGGGTGCCCAGATATCACAGACCATACCAGAAGGGTGGCCTCACGCTAGACAGTGTGTGCCCCTTAAGCAGCGCTTACAGTAATCTTGGCTGAGTAGGAAAACTCCAAAGTCCTTGTTACTACTGAGCTTAAGGTATGGGTTGTGTTTGCATTTGAGACAGTGATGTACATTGTAGTCTGCTCACTGAGGACGGAAGTTTCCAGCCCATCTCACCCCACTCCAGAGGGACAGGGCAGGCTTTTGGGGCATTGGTGTGTCAGATGCTTGCTGTGGTTCAGGTTTGACTGCAGGTCTGATGTCTGTGAAGGAAAATGTTTGAAACTGTTCCTCTGAAGCTTTCTGTTTTCTAGAAAGGAGCAGAGGTGTGAGTAAATGTCACTTTCCCTTCTTTTTCCAAGCTGAAGAAAGTGACTGTTGTGGAAGATCTTCCTCTGTCTAGTACAGTGCATCCGATCGCAGAAGGCAGGAGGTTGATCCCAGAGCCATCCTTAACACATCAGCCTTTCCCTTCCAGAAGAATTTAGGGAGTTACTTGAGTCTCCTGCTAATGGCAGACAGTGATCTCTCTTGATAATTGCCACAGGCTGATTATTTTCAAACAGATATTTGTGGTTTAACAATGCCTTTACAATCAGCTCTGGCCTTAATCTAATTTTAGGATGATGACTCTTTTTTTTGAAGTGCTGCCATTGAAACGCACATTTCGTCGAGTAGAATGTGATGCTGTTTAACTAGGATATCTGTTTTTAATGTGGAGTGTTTGGCAGTCATGAGGAAAGTAGTGTACTCTGGCTCTTGATCAGTACCATCTACTGGAAAACAGCATGAGACTCATGGAAAAGTTTTGCAGGCTTTGCTGAGAATTTGTGCATCTCCTGTCATACGTGAATGGGAAATGACAGCCCAGCCCAGACAATGTGGTTTTGTTTCCCTCTAACGTCTGTCCTGGGCTTCTTTTCATTGCTAGGTGACCACCAAGGGTCCCAGGCCTGGGCAGCTTGACTGCTCCTATTTATCCTTGTCTGAACAAAAACATTGCCACAGCCTAAATGTTAGGATTTCAATTGATGGTACTGAACTAGCACAAGCCCATCTGCAAATGGAGCTCAGGTTTATGTAATCAGGATCTTGAGAATGTATTATGGTTAGTATCTCCAGCTCTAAAAAGCTTTATAGAGCAAAAAGCCAGGTGAGAAAGAGATCAGAACAGCAATGAAAGTCTCAAATGCAAGGTTTTAGTAGGTCAGCAGTTGGTTTATTTGCCACTGCCTTATTTAATCAGAGTACTTCTAGCTTTTTATCTCTCCTAATGTAGCCCAGGTTTCCATAACCAGGGCAAGCATAGCAGGAAATCAATACAGTAAATCAGATTACTTGGAGACTTCCCCCTTCAGTTTGAAAGCCTGTGGATGGGATATTTAGAATCTGACAGCGTCTTTGGAGAAGAAAGATGCCATCTGCAGTAAAGTAAACTGTTGCTATGAAAATAATTGGCAGAGGTGTTACAATGCTGGGAAATTCCCAGGAGAATTTAGTATCTGATGGAAAAGCTAATAGCCTCCACTTACCTCTCAGTCAGCGCTTCAGAACTGGACCAAAATGCCAGCTGGCTCCTGGGAGCGGTTGGGAAGCCTGTGTCAAATGAACTGTAAGCATAGATGTCACCATACAGCTTGAGACCTTAACTCCAACCATTTAAAGTGTTTCAAAGACAGAGCAAAAGAAGGGCACAGTGCATTATAGAGCTATTGCACAAGCCCATCTTATCCTCACGATGGGAGTCCTTGGCTCCTGGTGTGGCTTTGTAACTGCGTTGAGCCCGTCTGCTTGGAAGCGGCTGCTGAAAGGTCCTCTCTATCCATTTCCAGCTGCTCTGCCCAGCCATGTCTGCCAGCCTTTCCCTCAGCTGCAGTGAGACCTCAGCCTGCTCCACCATCAGCTCAGTCCGAGTTCAGCATTTTCAGGTCCCTGATCTGACCTAACAAAAACTGCATGAGCAGCAGAACTGATGTGGCAGTAGGACAGACCAATTACAGTGAGAGAATGTCTTTCCTGGTTCTGTGCATCTCACACTCGGTTTGCTTGGTAGAGTATTTTCAGGAGGTCTTTATTGTTGTTCATTTGTTTGCTGGAGTTTTGTTTTGTCTGATGAAACAGGTGAAGGAATTTATCAACGCAGAGCTCTTGGCTCACTTGTATTCTTCTGAGGACCAGAACACTCTGATGGAGGAGTCTGCCGAGCAGGCGCAGAGGCGCGACGAGATGCTCCGCATGTACCAAGCGCTGAAGGAAGCCCTAGCAATCATCGGGGACATCAGCACCAGCACTGTCTCAACCCCTGCACCCCCTCCTGTCGATGACTCCTGGCTTCAGCAGGCCCGCAGGTAAGGGTCCCCAGAAATCCAGGACAGGCAGATATTGGCAGCAGCAGCTCCCTCCCTGCCCATCTGTGGGAGCTGTACCTCTAGATCTTTACTGACACCTGAAGGGGCTACATGAAGGCTGGAGAGGGACTGTTTGCAAAGGCTTGTGGTGATAGGATCAGGACAATGGTTTTAAATTAGAGAAGAGTGGATTTAGATTGGAGGTTAGGAGGAGGTTCTTTACCACGAGGGTAGCTGAACAGTGGAACAGGTTGCCCAGGGAGGTAGTTGAGACCCTTGGACACATTCAAGGTCAGGCTCGACAGGGCTCTGGGCAGCCTGACCTAATGGAGGATGTCCCTTCTCACTACAAGAGAGTTGGACTAGATGACCTTTGGAGGTTCCTTCTAACACAAACTCTATGATACTATGGCATTGGTGAGTGAAATCAAAACATTTCCCACATATATTCTGTGGATACAGACAACAACAGACAGGATATTTGCCTTGCAGAAGACATCCAAAGAGTTTATAGCTTGCCCCATCCTTCATAAGCAGCTGCTCCTGCCACCCCAATCATGCATCCACAAGGCCCCTTCTTTCAAACAATTCTAAGAATTCATTATCTCAGGTTCCATGTCCTAGAATATCCACTCAACATTATTAGAACTCTGATCCTTTACATTTACTTCTTTGCTTGAGTGTTTATTTCTATCATGAGGCTGGAGGAAAGGTAAGTGTGATGCTCTGACACTGACAGCAAAGGACAACACCAAGAACAAATGATTGCCACAGGCACAAAAAGGGGGTTAATTTCTGATTGTATTTTATTGTGTTGAAAAACACCCAGAAGCTGACTTGAACTTCTGAATGTCTTAAATCTCTGCTGTTTCGCTAGATCACCACCTACAAGTCCCTCAACTCCAAGGAGGCCTACATTAAACAATCCCCCAACCAGACCTTTATCTGGCCGAGGACCTGCTCCTGCCATCCCATCTCCTGGCCCTCAGTCAGGGGCGCCCCCAGTCCCATTCCGCCCAGGACCACTGCCTCCATTTCCCAGCGGTGGCGAAGCCCTTGGAGGACCTCCTCAGGTTCCCTCTCGGCCGACCCGGGCTCCTCCCAGCGTCCCCAGGTAAGCTCTGATCTCCCTGGCAGCGGGCATGGTTCTCTCCCCCCAGCACTACAGACCGGTCCTGCACTGGCTTGGGAAGCTGAGCACCATGGCTGAGCGAGTCTCTGCAACAAAGCAAAACTGCACTCCCTGCAGCGAGGCGAAGACATTTTGGGCAACCAGGTTTTAGCACAGACAGGAGTTGGGGGGGAACAGAAAGAGCTTTCATGGGGGAAAAAAAACATTCTGGTTCCTTCCAGTCAGTTGGGAGACACAAGATTTCTTATATTGAGAATCCCTCCTCTGGTTGTGTCCTACCCACACTGGGGTTCACAGTCACAGAGAGGTCATCTACCCCACCACCAAGGCTGGGGCAAGGGTACAGCTCCTCACTTCTGCTGTTCCGACTCCTCAGCAGCAGGAGGAATGGCTCTTCTGGGAGAGAGCAACACCAATCCTCTAGAACTAGTGTGACAGGCTGATAGTGTTCTGAGTTGTATTCCACAGTGCAAGTCACTGGCATTCAGCTGAGAAGAGTCCCCAGCTGGCTAGCAGTGTAGCTCACAGGGCACAAAGCGGTCAGTAAAGGGACAGGAGTTCTGTGGCCACATCATTTCCTTTTCTTCCCTTTCCATTTATCAGCACTTTTTAAAGTAGCTCTGCATAATTTATTATTTTGTGTGGCATGAACTGCTTTTTAATATAAGTTGTCATGAAAAAAAGTCCTTGATATTTCTCTTCACAATCATACAAATAACCATTCATATAAAAATAATTAATATACATATCTATATATGGAAGCCTCCAAACCAGAGGGCTTTGGTAACTTCCTCACTCGGGAGATGTGGATGAGGCAATGCTGGAACAAAGGGGTTTCTCCAGTCTAAATTAACTGTTACATTAAAATTAGTCACAGTTTGCAGAAACAAAGAAACAAAGCCCAAACCTCAGCAGTTACACGGAAAGGAGAGGAAAACGTGCACATGGTCTGAGAAATGGCAATGAGAAGAGAACCTGTGGGGAAAATCCTCCTTCTGGAGAGCGGAGATCTGTTGCCGTTGTCCGCAAGCTAAACCCGAGGCTCGGTTCCTAGTGCAGTTACTCTATAACGTGGGGAATAAATCAGAGAGGTCTATCAGAGGAAGGAAGTGTTCCTGGGTATTTGCTGTAGATGGCATCAGTGCCCAGCCATGAAGTGTGCTCTTTCACCTTGGTGGGTATCTTGCTGCTTGCAGTAGGACCACTGGGGACCAACCCAGGACTGTCTTTCTGGGTACTAAACCTTGTACAAAAGGGAAGAAGCCCAACCATCATCCCCTCGCTGGGAGAGCCTGGGACTGGGCTGAAGGGCACTGGCCCCAGTGTTTCCCCTGTGCCTTTATCAGAGGATAAATTGCATCCTAGACAGAGAAATGAGGTCCAGTGTGTCGTCAGTTGTACTGCTGGAGAGAACCATAGCTTCCTGCTGTATCTCAATGAGCATGTCTCCTTTGTCCTGCCTGGCCGTGGTTGTGCATGAACATTGCTTTCCCGAGGCTGCCTTGCCAAGAGCATGTCTGGTGCTAAAGTGGTAGGGGGGATGGAGACCAGAGAGGGAATGTTCTAGAGCACAAGAGACCCTCGGGTAAGCAGCCTGCGAGCAGCTCGGCTCAGGAGTGCCGCTGGTGGCACGCAGAGCAGCGGCTGATAAAGGAGGGCAGTGTTTGTGCAGTGCTGGAGCTGGAGCTATAATGGAGCGTATGACTGCCTGACATTTTTGTGGAAGAAAATATCTGCAATACACATCTGCTGGACTGGATCCTAGATGTCTGTTTTAGAGCTATGAAAGCCTCAGATGTGAAAAAATAAAACGAAAACTCTCAGCAGCCTGAGAACGAAGGAAGGGTTTTGCCTTTTTGCTGAAACTTCAGGTTTCTTCTGCTGACTAAACTCAGAGAGAGGAAATCCCAGGGAAGGGGCTGCAGGGGAAATCACCTGAGGGGGACAGTGTGGCCAGCTCCTGCGCCTATTAAATGTTTCTTTTGAGCCCTGGAATTTCTGCTACGCTTGGTCTGGTTTTAATAACAGCCTTTGCAGGATCATAGGAAATTGACTCAGAAAATGGGTCTGAGATATTAAAAGGAAAGGGAAGGGAAGAGGGGGGAAGGCTTTTGAGGAAGAGTTCTTGTGGAAACTTGAGCTTTCTCTGTGACTTGTTTTTGAACTGAGGCTCTGTGCTCTGACTCTCTACCACCATTTTCTGCAATGACTCCTTGAGGAGTCAGAATCTCTCCTACCTAGGGAAATAGTTTAGCTTCCTGAGAGGAATGTTTTTAAAGTTCATCTGGCTTGCCAGAGGATCTTTTTGTGGCAGTCACTGTCACGTGGAGCTGAAGCTCCTTACATGCTGAAGAAATGTAAGCTTTGTGTTTTCTCCTGTTCCACCTTAAAATGAAAAATCACATTCCGGGGTCAGACTTGGCCCATCCTGTTCCAAGGAGTGACTGAGCACATCTTTGAGCAACTGGGCACCGTAGAGTGAGAAGCATCTCTTCAAATAATACTTCCCTCCACTTTATTAGCATTCAAAGAACTGTGCAGAAACAGTTGGCTCTTGGCATTTTCTCACTGCTGCTCACTTACTGTACAGGGAAAGGAAAAGAGGCAGGGGAGCTTTGCTCTGATTCTAAAGCTGGTTTGGGTTATGTGCTCTGAATATTTCTGTAAGGAAACAGAAACTATGTGCATGATACATGCCTCTTTCAAATAATCCCACTTGAGGTGGGTGGATCTCTCCCAGCAAAGCCTGTGAGTAAAGGCCCCTGGCTTTAAGGGCTCCATGCCAAAGCATATATGATTTGTGAAATATTCCTTGCTGCCAGCATTTAGATGTCCCCTCACTCTCTTAAAAGGCTGCAGTAGTGTTTTGAAAGAAAATGCAGCTGTATGCCTGCTGTAGTAAAATGGCTTTGAGCTAGCACTAGAACCTCTTTAGCTCACCATGATGTGTGTTTGCCTGCCTGTTTAGAAAGCCTGATCTTGACCAATTTTAGTTCTACTGTGGATGCCTTGATTTATGGCTTTTAAATGTCCTGAATGGGAATTTCAGCTTTGCCACAAAGAAAACAATTGAATTGGAAATGTTCTTCTCTTGGCAGCAGAGTCCGTGGTGTTATTGGGGGTGGGAGGGCGCTCCCTTTTGCTCTCTTGTGTCCTGCTCTGCAGTGCTACTGTGGATGCATGAAGCCTTTCCCAGTGAATGGAGAGCATTACTTACTTTGCCATTTAAGCACATGTGATGTGGAACTCTGGGACCTGGTTAAATGGGGGCCTTGAAGGGCTGGACCATCTGCTCCAGCAGGCAGGAACATCAATGGCCTTGAGCACACTGGTGTCACCCTCAGGCTTGCTAGTGCTTAGTCCCTGGGGACTAAGGGTGGTCTTCACACGTGAGGCAATCAGCAGGGAGGGAATTCATGTTGTGCTGCTCATGAACAGTCACAGACTCGGCCTACAATTGATTCAAACTACAGCCAGCCAGCACAGGAGGGGGGTGGCTGCTCTGCAGCTACGTTTTATTATGCCACCGAGGCTAATTCCATGGCCTGTTGTGTTTGTAGCTAACCTACATTGTAAGCCTGATGGCTTACACATACTTCTGCCAACCCACCACAAGAAATACTTATGTTGGACAGTAGTTACAGTTAGAAATTCCCAGACAAAGCTAGAAGCACTGCTGAAAGCACCACTGCCTGACACTTCCTGGCCCACGGCCTCTGCTCAGCTCTGCGATGGGCAGGTACCAACCACTAAGCTTTCTGTGATGCATTTCACAGATTAGAGTTCTTTGGAAAGATTTATTGTAATGTCTAGCCCTGTGCACTGAATGATAAGAGGATCCCTTGGAAAAATTGCATGTGATCTTCTAATAACAATCTGCCATAGTGTACAGGCATGCAAGGCCAGAGAGTTATCCTGCCTTAGCCTGGCAATCTCCTCTCTGCGAAGTTTGGCCTTGCAGCCTTAAAAGCTCACCCTGCTGTATTTTTGAATGGAACATAAATGCTAACCAAATGCTAACCCAGTATTGCATCAGACTCTTCTGGCAGGACGAGTAAGTGCCCACCTTAAAGCATTCACACGATGAGCTGGATGATCTCAGTCTGAACACCCAAGCAGAAGAGCATAGCTCTGTCCAGCAGTAGCATCCATCTGTCCTCTTGAAAGTTATAACCAGCAATCAGAAGTGTTCCACACAAGCAAAGAAACAGAAATGCTCTCTGGAGGGATTTCAAAATCCTGCTGAATTTCAGAGCAAATGGAAAGCCAAAGGATAACTGATCTGTCCTGCATAACTAATCTATCCTGCATCTCCTGTCTGTGATCAAATACTGCCACACAGGTGATGCAAAGCCCCAGCCCACCACAGAGGGGATACTGCTCGTCCTGCGTATGTTTCCCACTCTACCTGGCCAAGGACCCCAAAAGCACAAGGCTTCTGTCAGTTATTCTCTGAGGGTCCTGCCCCAGGGAAGGAGGGCCAGTGGCATCCTGGCCTGCATCAAGAACAGTGTGGCCAGTAGGAGCAGGGAGGTCATTCTGCCCCTGTACACTGCACTGGTTAGGCCACACCTCGAGCCCTGTGTCCAGTTCTGGGCCCCTCAGTTTAGGAAGGAGGTTGACTTGCTGGAGCATGTCCAGAGAAGGGCAACAAAGTCGGTGAGGGGCTTGGCACACAGCCCTATGAGGAGAGGCTGAGGGAGCTGGGGTTGCTTAGCCTGGAGGAGACTCAGGGGTGACCTTATTGCTGTCTACAGCTACCTGAAGGGGGGTTGTAAACAGGCAGAGGTTGGTCTCTTCTCCCAGGCAACCAGCACCAGAACAAGAGGACACAGTCTCAGGCTGTGCCAGGGGAGGTTCAGGCTGGAGGTCAGGAGGAAGTTTTACACAGGGAGAGTGATTGCCCACTGGAATGGACTGCCCAAGGAGGTGGTGGAGTCACCATCATTGGAGGTGTTCAGGAGGAGACTTGACAGGGTGCTTGGTTACATGGGTTAGTTGATTAGGTGGTGTTGGATGATAGGTTGGACTTGATGATCTTGAAGGTCTCTTCCAACCTGGTTTGTTCTATTGTTCTATTTGTTACCAGACTAATTTGCACTTCTTGTCGAAATGCACACCTGGGAATATGTTCCTCTTGCTGCTGGCTGCTTCAACAGGGAGAATCCATTTGTCTACTCTTATCTCTTACACAGGACTTCTGCTTTCCCCCATCTTCCACTAGCTCCTTTATCACTATTTTGTTTTCATTTTTGTCTGCCTTTCCCTTGCTGTCCCTTTCTTGACCATCTTGTTTGCTTCCTTTCTCACCTCTTCGCTTCACTTGGTTTCCTGCCTGGTACACTGGTCTCTCTTCCCTCCTTTCTTTTTCACTGTCTTCTCTTTGTTTCTTTCCAACTTATCCCTTCCCTGGCACCTTTGCAAACCTGTCTCCTGCTCCATGCATTTCTGTCTTTTACAGTTTTTCAGACAGTGTGCAAACCAGAAAATGCAGTATGTGGCAATCTTTCTTAGCAGAAGCCTGGTGTCAGCGGCTGTGCCAACCATTAGAAATGCTACCTGCACTTCTCAGGGTAAGCACCCTGCCCATGTGCAAAACCAGCTGAGGACTGGGCATCTTACCTGAGCATCTGGCAGCTTCAGTCCTAACAGGAGCAATGGCAGAAGTAGAATGGGCAAATATTGGAGGATGAATATTGGAGGGATTGGGCAGAAAGCTGGTCACAGCAGGTTTTCAAAACATGGATCAGAGCAGAGCAGCTCTCATGGTTTCATTACAATTGTGCAATACTGATCTTAGGAGAAGCCTGGAATGGCATTTGCACAGAGCTGACTCTTCAGCTGCGTGACTGTAACGCTGTGAGAGACACAGGAGGGTTTTCACTTCTGCTCTGGGAGCTTCACCCCTCCCTGCACCCAAAAGGATGGCTTTGTTCTGGGCTGGCAACAGCATTCCATTAACTGCCTTCATTCACCCCTCCTCCAGATGACTGTCCTGAAGCTCAACTTCAAGTTCATGGGATGGCAGACATTGCAGCCTAGGTGCTCTGTTGCCACTAACTCTCAACAAACATCAGCATCATCTTGTATCAGCCAGAGGCAGGCTTTCCATGCCTCCCCTGGTCTGGGAATTCCCTGATGGGCAGGACACTGTCACAGTTGAACAAATGCATGGCAAGGGTCACTTGCTTTACCTGTAGTTGATGTCTGAGCCTATTTGTTGTATCTCAGGTAGTTTGGTCATCTTTAGCATTGCTCCTGAGCTACTCACCCCTGCCCTATTCCCCACACAATTGCTTTTAAAACAAGGTGAACTAGGAGAGATCCATTCAGCTGGGGCTCTTGCAAGTTACTTTCAAAGCTCAGCAACAAGGATCAGGCTGGGAAATGGCTTTTCATGACTCTCAGGGTAGACCAGTCCCATGTGATGGAGAAGGGTAAGTAAAAATGATGCAAGAGAGAGAGAATAAGACAGGAAGAGAAAGAACCTGCAACAAGCTGAAAGAAAGGATTTTCCAGCAAAGCTTTCCTGTGTTATTCCTTAGCCTTTTCTCTCTCAAGATACTGTAGTAGAAGGAAGCTTTCCTTGAAAAAGGAATTGGAGTCAAACAGTAGATGTTGCAGGAACCTGAAGATGTGTTTTGTCCCCAGCAATTGTTTAATCTCATAACAGAGTAGTTTAATGAAGGTTACCATGCAGAGCATGCAGGCTTGCAGCAAGGGTGTTTAGCAGGAAATGTGATGCCTTTTTGAGAAAGAGTGGGCAGCACAGCAGTCTGTTTCTCACCTTCCTTATGCTAGGAGAGAAAACATGACAGCAAATATAGAGCAAGCATTGATGCTTTGGACTTCCTGCACTTGCAGGCATCTTGAAAGGCTCTCTTTGAAACTCTGCTGTACCCTGCAAGCTGTACTGGATCCTCAGTGAATGAGGGCACTCGATGGCTACACTAACAACAGTGGCACTGAGAATCACTTTAGTTGTCATCATGGACAAGAAGAGGTGCAGTTGCACCTGAGAACCAGGACGTTTGCTCCTTTCTTGCACCAAGAAGAGAAGAGAAACAAAAAGGCTGAGGAAGGTCAGAGGTGAGCAGGAAGGATAACAGAATGGGCAGAAGTAGCTGTGGTGCTCAAAGACAGGGTACATGGTGGACATTGGTGCTGCACAGGATAGCTAAACACAGAGCAGTACACAAGAGCTGAGCTTCTATGCAAAGAGTAGATGTTCCTCCTGCTGATTTCGTGGGTCTTGTGTTGTCATCTTCTGTGGGCAGAGGAAGGCAGAGCAGCTTTCTGACTGTATCACTTAGCACTCCTGATTCTCTTTTCTTTCACAGGCAGTTTTGATCCTTTTGACCATCCTAGGGTTTCTAAAAGGTTCTTGAGGTATTCTGAGCCTCTTTGCTCCTGAAATGAGTATGTGTATTCAGTTAAGTCTGGCACAGGGGAACCTCAGTACCTGATGTTTTCAAACAGCCTTAGCATTTGAATGAATGGAGATTTGTCTTGCTTCATTGTAGAGGCAACTAGTGGAAGGGCTCATCCTTCCCACTCACTCTTCTGTTTCTTTCACTTAAAAGAAATAGGTATGGGATAAACCAGCATAATCCAAAAACTTCAGCCTGCTTATGCTTAGCACAAAATTTCTCCCCCTGAGAGAGGAGCTGGGTCATTTAAAAGTGAGGTTCTCTGGCTGGCTGTGCAAGTATCTGGCAGTACAGTTGCAGCACACCCTCTGTGCATTAGTAGAGCCTGATACATACATGCTGCAGAACTGGCATGCATCCTCAAACACTGGGCTTTGTGCATCACTGCTTCGGTCCTGGCTTCTCTGTAGTAGTAACCATAGAATCCTAAAATGCATTGGGCTGGAAGGGACCTCCTCAGCAAGGCTTCATAGCAGAGTGCTCTGGAGCTGCTCCATCAGGTCCACATTGTTTTCATGTTGAGGCCCCCAGAGCTGGACACAGTACTGCAGGCAAGGTCTCACTCCTGTGGGCACGTTTACTAGAGACATTTTGTCTTTGACAAAAATGACATTTTTCAGTACAGAAACAAATCTGAGAAATGTTCACCCTCTCAGACCATTCCCTCAGGGTAAGGACCATGTCAGACAGATTCCCCAATTACTTTTTCCTCTCATCACCACTGAGTGCTGTTTGTTGTATCTCCCATCAGCACCTCCTGATCCTTGTCCATAATTCCTGCTTTAATCCTCTTCACTTTATCACCTTTTTTCTGCTTTTCCTATTTTCTTATGACCTGTGTCACTACTGTCAAGTGCCTTTTCCCCTCTTGGTTTTCCCATTTCCCCTCAAGAACCTTCCTCATGAGTGGATGTTCAGGGGACTGCAGTAGCCACGCTGCATCTGCTGTAGGCCAGAAAGAGGTTAAGGTATGCACAGACTGCAGGCTAACACTAAGCAGGCCTGCAAGCCATGTCTCGCCTCTGTTCTTTAACTGCGATGGCTACAGGAGGTTTACTTCTGGTTTGGATTTTCTGGAGGTTGAGAGGTGCCATATGAAACACAGGTTGATGCAGGAACTGGGAGAAGTAGGGGATGAGCTGCGTGGCTCTTCTAGGATCTCAGGGAAAAGAGAGAGTAGCTTGCAAAAATAACATCAAAGCATTATCACCACCCCAAGAAGCTCCTTGGTCTCTCTAAAGGATCATCCAAACAAGAAATGATATTTCCTCACCTGAACTAAGTGACTCTCTTAACCTCTTCTTGTACACCTCACATCCAGATTTGTATCATTACCTGAAATAAGACTTGCCTGCAGTCAGACTTAAAGCCACTTAGAGCTTTTGTTTGACTACTTTCTGGTTAGCTTCTCCAGCCTCACATGCCGGAGTGCTCCGAGAGGGCTGCTACAGGGAGAGCCAGATGATGGAAAAGGGAGGGAGTCTTTTGTTTACCATTTCAGATCTGTAGGCTGTACTGTAGAATGTGCCTGCCTCCTGCCAGTGTTCTCTGATGGTCACAAGCAAACAAGAATGTAAAATGGAAGTGGGGATGAAAGCCTTTTATTTAGAAGTCCCTTAGCGGTGCTCCAGGAGGAGAAGCCATCTTCTGCAGAGGGGCCTCCCGTGGTAATTACAGCCAGGCTCTACTGAAAGCCTATTTTGTGCACTCTGTGGGGGGAGTGATAGCGCTTCTCACAAGGCACTGCCTGAAGAGCTCCCATGTGTTTCTGATCGAGCTTCAAGTCTAGACTTGCTCTATTTAGTTTCTTTTGCACTGCATTTGCCTAGCTAAAGCTTTTAGGAGTTCTTTTAACGCTGGAAAACCGGGGTGTGCAGCTTAGGTTAAAAATAAGTGCAGAACTTCTCCTTGTTTTACAAAGCCTTTGCACGGGGGCACGAGTAACCCTCTGCTCAAAACCCCACTGAGCTCTTCAAAGGAGGAGTCTCTGCAGCAACATCAGGAGGTTATTAAATACATACTTGGTCCACAATTTTCATTGGTAAATTCTTTATGTCTGCTTAACGTGTGCTAGTTAGAAGAACTGATTCTTTCTGCAGACTCGTTTACTCAACCCTGGGGACCTATGATCCCCTGCCCCTTTAGCACTAACTTTTACAAACACTGTTTTCCTTTTTTTTAATAATAAAAAAAAAAGGCACAACAGACTGAGCAGCCCCTTAAAGGGGCCAGGCACTGGGACTCGGCCCCAGACCTCGAAACCCGGCTGAAATGTTGGAGACAATAAGCAAAGTGGAGTTACTGCAGCTGTGACATTTTTATAAGGAGCTTTCTATGAAGCGGGAGCTGCCTTTGGGGCCCGGCAGCAGCTCGGCACCGGCAGCAGCTCGGCACCGGCAGCAGCTCGGCACCGGCAGCAGCTCGGCACCCGGCAGCAGCTCGGCACCGGCAGCAGCTCGGCACCGGCAGCAGCTCAGGCCGGGGCCGTCGCAGTCCGGCCGGCACGGCAGCCACAGCGTCCAGGCCATCCCCACCGCTATCATCCCCTGGCCTCAGACTAAACATTGAATTGGGCTTAGTCACACAGTTAGTCACTGCCATGGCAGCGAGTGCGGAGCGGGGGCTGGGGGAGGTTGTTTGCCTCTGGCTTCCCCTCGCTCGCGTCCAGAGGCAGGCAGCAGCTCCCTCTGCTGCTCCGCGCTCCGCTCGCTGCCGGTCGCTCCGCGCTGCGCCGCACTCCCAGCGCCCGTGGCCCTCCTTTATGTAACTCTACTCAGAGAGCAGCGGTGCCGAAAGCACGGCAGGGTTCCCGCAAGCCTGCGGGGTCTGGAGGTGCCTAGAGCAGAGAGGAAGGTGGGACGACATCTGCAAGGGGCAGTGCAGTGCTGGGTGTCTCGGGGTGTCAGGTTGGGTGTCCAGGCTCCTACCCCCACGTCCGGGGAGTGTTTGCACTCCCAGCCCCTGCTCCGGGTGTGAAGGAGGGGCAGAGCTGGGACACATGTGGCTTGACCTCTCCTCCTGTCGCTGGGCTTAGATTTCTGCTGGGGGTGGAGAAGTCTGAATCCTAGTCTTGCCATGAAAATGTTCACATAATGACTTGTCACCTTGACAGGGAAATCTCATGACAGGCAACTTCTGTGCTTGTCCTTTCCTTCACTTTGACTTGAGCTCTGGTTAACAGAGAAAATGTAGCTCAGACCTGACTGTGGTTCAAATCAACTGATCATATCCAGGAAATCTTCCCACTGTGCTCTCCAGTTTCTACTCTGCTGGGCTAAATAGCAGTTTGAGTAAATTACATTATCTGACCCCAGCGTGCGGCATCCAACCTGGTACGGAAACGCGTGCTGGGGCTTGGCTCTTTTAAATTTGATATGAAGACAGCTGTGTGCATTTCCCTTGTTTGTGAATTGTACACACACGATACGATGCTTTCAGTAAGCACTAAACAATGCAATGTGAAGCATTTCAACAAAGGAATAATTTAATGTAACCCAGCAGAAAAGCAGAGCCTCAGAAGTGGTTCTTTATGGATTTTGGAAACGGGTCCAGAAGACCTACACTGGAGCAGCAGAAGAAACAATAGTTAACACAGGAACAGTTGGGGGGGGAGGGGGGGGGGGGTGTACCAAAAAAATACACCATGAAGAAATTCTATTTTGTCTGTTTTTTTCAAAACTTGCTGATTTCCTTGAAGGCTTCATTGGCATATTTGGTATTTGTTCCACGTTGGGGATTAAAGCTCCCATTTCTTCATCAAAAGAGAACATTGTCGTGCAAGATGCACTCTGAGCCAAGCCAGGCTTTTCTTTGTCAAGTGCAAAGTTGTCTCTCATGTTGTGTTCCAGTTCAAAGGAGGTGAACACAGTTGCATCCTTTTCATCTTCTGTTCAGCTTACAGAGTGAGACACGTTTCTCCAGAGATAGAGCTGTTCCTCCTCTCGCAGGTGAAGGACAGTGTGAGAGAGAGCTGTACGGTTGCTCTGAGCCGTTAATGAGATCCACTGGAGGTGGATGAGAACGGCAGAGCCCTGGGCTCCCTACCTTGCTGAAGCCCTGGGTCTGTGCCTCTCTTAGAGCAGCTGTGCGCTCTTGTGGTGATCTGGGCTGTACAAGGGATAAAGAGAGAGCTTAAAGAAAATGGGAAGCAAAACCGCTGTGTAAGTGAGGGGCTGGTAACTGCAGCGACAAAACCTCGCTGGAGGGTGCTGGATGGCTAGCTAAGGGAGCAGGCTGGCTGTGAGGAGCAGTGTCTAAGGTATATTTATACAGCACAAAGCAGTGCTAGTGCAAGGGCTGGAGGCCAGACAGGTCTTGTCACTGTTTTGCTCAGCAGTGGGATGTTTTAGCCCAGGTGGAATGGAGCATTAACAAAATGCTCTGTGTAGCTAAACTGATGCAGTTATCTCTCTGCAGCTCTGATATGAACCATGCACCCTAAATACACACAAAAATGTAGGAGGCACGTATCTAGCTACCAGAAAGAATTTGTCTACAATTCCAGCACAGTTGGCTTGTTAACTGAGGGAGGGGAGGGTCTCAGCCTCAACTATCTCTGTTCAGCTTGGACTGAGCTTCCACTCAGGTGGAAAACACCTGGGGATTCACTACTCTTGCACTGTGGTCCCTTATCAGATGGTGGCATGGTCTGAATTGAAATGCAGGGGTTTGCAGTACACAGGAGTGAATCAGCTGCTGGAAATAGGGCAATAAAGACCCAAAAGCCTTCCACAAAAACCTGGGACTCCCTTATCCTTTACCAAAGCTGACAGAGGAAGCCACTAGTGGTAAATGAAGCAGTCCAGAATCTGTAGCCACAACTGGCATATTTGTACCTAGCCATTGATAGAAAGCTTGAAATCTGTACTTCAAATTCAGGCACACTAGTATGCCTCCAGCTGCTCCAACTGTGCAGGAAGCTGCAGGTTTTCTGCTTCTGCAAACATCAGCTGAAGTTGCTGCAGGCTGTCTTCCCAAACCCAGCTGTCTGCTCTGAAATGTGCCTGTGAGTCCACTCCGGCTGTCCAGGCTGGGACTGACCCCTGAAAACAGAGGACTCCCGATCCTCCCCTGCTGATTTCTGGGGCGCAAGAAGGTAACCGTGTCTGGAGAACACCCAGGCTGGCTGGTGTGAGAGGGCTGCAGGGTATGCATGTGTCCCTCCTGCGGGGGCGTGGGGCTGTCATGCTGCAGTGCATGCAGATTGTGGTGCTGAGCAGCGTGTGCTGCATGTGCACAGCCAGAGCCAGCTTTGTTCTCAGTCTTTGTGCTTACTGTTTCTTCTCTTTTTCTCTCCAGTCGAAGACCACCCCCTTCACCTACTCGGCCCACTGTAATTCGTCCATTTGATTCATCCCTGTTAGACTAGGAGGAGTGGCTGGCATGTCATTCATGTTAACCAAACACCTGGGAACAAATTGCTTGGTAACTGTTGCAATAACCAATGTATAGTCGCATGTCTGGACATCCATAGGCAAGTAACCAATTTTACTGATATACTCTGTCCACTCTGCATTGTTGATGAAGTCTTCAGTGTTTGGGAAGGTCTGTGCTGCCCTGACTGCTCCATGTGCAGGAGCTGATGTTGCTAACTCACTGACACCTGTCTGCACCCGGGCAACCCTACAGCAGTTGGAGGGCTTGACTTTACCTGTGTTTGTGTGGATTTGATCTGCTTCTGGTTTTTCACCCTGTCTGGAAAGATTCTTGCTTTAACTTGTACATCTCAGGTTTTCCATCGTTTGGACTCAGAGAGTGATGCCCATTTTCTCTTTTAATGCTTAAACTGGGCAAAGAACAGCCATGTGGTTTCTTACCCAGCTCTTCTGAAGGCCATGTCTCTCTTTCAAGAAGGTAGCTGGATGGCTGCTTCTCCTATAGTTTCTCTTTATCCAAAGTCTAGTTTTTAAGGAATGTTGTTGAACAAGAGGGGTGTGTATGGGACAATGTATGCTTTGCTTTATTTCCACACTGCCAGCTGACTTGCAGAGTTGGTTGGGTGGTTGGTTAAGAGCCAGTCTGTAGTGGCTCATCTTGCAGGGCTCAGTGTGGCATTGTCTCACCCTGCAGCAAGGATGTGAGAGGGTGGTTTGAAGAGCTGGTAGGTGACAGAGCAGTGTGTGCCAGCTTGCTTTGTGCTTGCTCATGTTCATACTCCCACTGAACTCCTGGGAAGCTGTGAGGGTATGTGAGTGCATGTAAAACATTTCAGAGTACTGCACGGCTGGATCCAGGCAGCTGAGCCTTGGTTTTGTGAAGCAGAAGGCAACATAGATACAGATATGTCTGCAGCTGGAAATGGGCTACTGCTCCTCTGAATACTGTGAGCCAATTCACAGAGCTATGGCCTGAACTTTCCAAGGGTCCAGTTTGGATTTGAGATACTTGCTCACTCCAGTTGGTGAAGTTCCATTATGCCTTCCGTGTAAAGAGTTTTATCTCTGCGTCACTTGAAGTCCTGCACACTGCAGATTTAGGTCCCTTTAGCCAGTGAGGTACTGAGAACTGCTGAGCTGTGAGAAGTCCTGGCAATGGATTATGGTAGCAGATGTGCACTTGCAGAGGTCCTCTCTGCCTATTGTTCTGCACTTTGTATACAAAACCCTTTTGTCTTAACTGCATTACTTTAAACACTTAGGGTCAGTGTCACCCTTACAGCTTGAAACTGAGTTAACAGAATTCAACTGGAGACTCATTTGGCCACATATCTTTAGGAAATATTAATGTTCTTACAATTATGGTTACAGATCCCTAGGCAAAGCAGTTGGTGGTTGCAAGGGCCTCTGGTATAATCAGTCTAATAAGCTGTATTTATTGAGGCTGCATGCAGGGCTCCTGCCTGCTGCAACCCTATGGTTAGGAAGAATCCAATCAGAGCCACAACAAATGGGGATTTAGCCTACGAAGTACTCCCAGACTGCTGATTAGTTGTGCTCACCACTGAAGCAAATCATGTTTCAGCTTGCACAAGAGAGACAGGCTTGGGAAAGCATCATGATTTGTGTGTTAGCTTAACTTTAATTTCCTGTCAACCTACTTGTGACACACCTGGGGAGGCTAGAGGTCAGCATCCGAGGCACAGTGGAGACGGAGTTTGACACAGCACTGGCATCTTAGTGATCTCAGAGGACTGCCTAAGGGGCAGTGTTTGTTTGGAGAACAGGCCCACATCTCCCTGCCAAGTGCACAGAATCAGCTTTCAAAGGAAAAAACAGGTGTGTGGCAAAGCCAGTTACAGGTCTGTTCATTTCTGCTGCCAAAGAAGAGAAGGCTTTGATGACTTCTCCTGTGTTCCACACAGCTTTCTACTGTGCAGCTTGCTCTGTGCAACATGCACTGCATGTATTGGATGTGCTTTTAGCAGTGGCCACTAGCCCATGAAGTTGCACAGCCACCAAACCTGTGTAGAGCTTATCAGAACTGTTACTGACTGGCAGCTGTCTGCTGCAGGAAAGCCAGGAAGCTCACTTGAACCCCAAGTGCTGATATTCAGTCAGTGCTTCCACAAGGCCCTGGTCTGGGTTAATCCCATCCTGCCCCAAGCACTCTATTGTCTAAGATCCCTTTGTTCAGTGGAAAGAGGAGGTGCTTCAGGCCAGCTGTGTGGTAGGTGAGGGTGGTAATGTTAGCAAGTGAGGAGCCTCTCTTAGATGACACAGGGCCAGGCCTAAAAACGTGCTTGAAAATTTGCTGTACCTGGGGGTCCTTCATTTTCTTTAATGACAGTTCCTGTCAAGCATAAGGAAGTAGGTAGCACAATTCATTGCTGCCCTTAACTCTGCTCCTTAAGAAATTGTCTTTTTCAGCAGTAATCCTGAGTTAGGGTGGGTCGACCCTAGGAGGTGGAGAGGGAGGCAGTGAGGTGCCTGTGGCCCCACTGTCTGCACCATCTGGTTCTGTGCTCAGCGGTGAGGTTGCAGGACACAGCTGCACAGCCCTCCCTTCCCCTTCCTCTGCATCCTCATTCAGGTCACATCTAAACCTGGCCTGTGCCCTAAATGCAAGAGCTTAAGGTGTCCAGGTTAATGATTACCCTTGAGCGCTGATCCAGAGCTAGACGATTTAAGATCTAACTGCTTGCATATAGGCTTTTCAGAGTGAACTACAGAGATTAGGAAACATGCCAAGTGCTTCCCAAGAAATTGCCTCATCCAGTTGAGTAAGTGCTGTCCTCCCAGCCCTGGCTGGTTCCCTCCTGCTGTACAGTGCCTGCAACAAGTCTGTCCTGCTCGCTCCTGGTGCTGGGGAGACGGTGTCTTTGCCATCCCTTGTTCCCAGAAGAGCAGCCCTGGCAGCAACTCCATCTATGCCTGAAGGACAGCAGGACAAGTACCCTGTGGGTCTGCTAGAGGGACTGGCTGCCTCAGGCTGGCCACTGCCCCCTCTGCAGACGCTCTTACACGGGGTGAGCAAAGCCTGAGATCCTGTGGCTGAGAAGCACAGGCTGCTCTCCCGTTCCTTGGTTCCCTCTGGCAAAGCTCAGGAGGTTGCCAGAGAGCAGTGCAGACTCCCATTGGGTAACAGCAGGGCTTCTGCTGGTATGTGAGGTGTGTAATTAGCAAAGCTTCAGGAGAGTGCTTGCCTAGCACTGCATTTAGGCTAAGCCTGCGTCTCTGTGCCTAGAGAACAGGTACCACCTCACCTCGTGGTGGCTGAGTGGCAGCTGAGGAGCTTGTCCATGCCTGTGGATAGCTCTCAGCCTTCTGGGCTCAAGAGATCTTGTGTCAGGATTGGAGAGATTGTATATTCAGTGACAAGGCTGCTGTACATAGTTCATGTGTGCTTATGTTAGTGGTGCTCTTGCTGCACGTTCTGAGTAAGCCCCATCCAGGTAGATCATTTATGGTAATTACAGGAGATACACTGTAGATGCTGGCACCTCCTCTTAGAGCATAACATAGAAAATCCTCTGGCCTGCAGACAGCTCCACTGAACACCCTGTGTGCAGCACTACTGAGGCTACTTCTGTCCTAAAAGACCCAAGCCTCCTGAACTGGAGGCAGACCTGTTTTGCACCTGTGACTCGGGGAGGTGTCCGACCTCTTGATGTGCTTATGGCACAATTCCTCCTGCTATGGCACCCAACCTCCTCCCCAGGCTGGAGCAGAGCAGCTCCCTTGTGCAAATGAGCGTTACTCTCCCTGTCTTTCCTCTTGCTTTGTCTGCAGGCGAGCTGATACCGACGTCTCCTCTCGTCCAGACAGCCCTCCGCACTTGCTTGATGTATGACTTGTCCGTGCCCTGCCGGCGTCTGCTTTGCTGCCCCTCTGCTTTCCCAGGACTCTAAACCATGACTTCTTTTTGTAAGAAGCAAACACTTCATTTCTTTCTGAATTTTTCTCTGTATGTTAATGCCCTACTTCACACCAGCCAAACCATCTGCCTGGGGTTTCATCTGTGTATCATCTCTAAATGCTTCCTGGTGTTGACCTCTGAGCACAGCAAGTCGGTTCCCAAAGCCACGCTCGTTACTGAGCGCTCCATACACCTGCTGTAAAATGTTATGCTGCATTTCAGAACCTGAAATAAACTGTAACTCTTGATGGGCTTTTCTTATTCCTCTCTGGATGAGCATGAGTGGTCTGTCTCTCGCACCACCATCTCAGCACGCTGCACTCCCCCTCTGCTGGCCTGCAGCGAGGGTGTGTCAGAGCTGCACGTTGCCCTGAGCTCAGTGGAGCTGTCCTTGAAGTGGGAGATGGGGAGGTGTACCCCATGGGAAGCATTCAGGCTGCTGCCCTGTGAGGGGCTCAGAGTGCCACAGAGACATTTTGCTGGGAGATGGATGAATGTTTGTCAAGCAGTATCTGGTACTCACTTCACTGCTGGGGAACCCATGGTTTTGGGGAGGCTCAGAGCAGAGCAGAAGGCTAAGCTGAGTCCTCCAGAGCAGGAGCTGGAGTAAGAGTGCATGTATATGCATTATGTCTGGCAGGGATTTCCCCCTGGACTGGCTGTGTACGAATGTGCAGATGTCTCTGTTACTCAATTGCTCTTTCAGATCAGTGAGCCAAGGAACTGGGATTGGTGCTTGGAGGAGATGGTCTGCACAGCACGAGAAGCACAACAGCTTCTTAGGGGGGAGGATGTTTCTCACTGAGTGTGGCAGTCACTAGGTTGGTCCTCTGACAGGCTTTGGGAAAGGGGGAAGCAAAGAGTAGGATGAACAAAGCAGCAACACCTCCCTTGTATTTGCTTGCTTGCTGTCACAACTGGAGACTTGTCCTTTTTGATAGCCTGCAGTGGCTATGCCTGGGGCAGTCTGTGCCTTCCCCCTCAGTGCACAGCAGTGTCACACGTGTCCCGTCCAGCTGGAGCGTGTTACGGGCCCTGTGTGAGTGTGGTTCCTGGCACGCTGGTCAGCAACAGCTCAGCAGCTCTCTCTGGGTAACAGGAAGAGCACCCACGCTCCTCTGACCTTTGCACAGGGCCATCAGCTGCCAAGGGTCTCTCCTCTAGGGCTGGCAATGGATTCACTGCACTGTCATCACCCACGATGCTAATCTTCCCCAGCAGTGCTCCCTCCAGACACCTCTGCAGCCCCTTGGCCTTCTCATTTGGATCATCCTTGATTCCAGCAGAATCCCACTTAGAAAGGGTCTACTCCAAGAACAGTGTTTGAAGCAGGCAGTGGTGCAGTTTTTGAGGTTGGCTGAGAAAAAGCTTTTCCAGAGGATGCTATCTGCTGCAAGAAAATGAGAAGGCCTCTGACCAGCAGCCCCCAGGCTGGCTGTGACTGCCCCAGCGCTCTGGCGCCAGCCAGGCAGATGGGAAGGGTGAGGGTGGGAGCCGAGGCTGTGCTGGTAGCCAGCTGATGCTAATCTTGCTCTTTTCCTTCCTGTGCATGTTCTGGGCCTTTTGCTCCTAACCCCTTTGATTAAGATCATTTTGTTTATGAGTGGATTTATTGTCCCTTGGCCTTTTGCTTTCACTCTCTTTTCCCTGCCCCTTCCCCTCCATTTTGGGTCATTTTTTGTCTTTTTCCTAGGCGACCTCCACCAGCTGTTCCAGGAAGATCACCCTAGCACACGCATTTCTTGTTCTGTACAAGCTCTCCTTTGTCTTTTTTTGTGTCCAAGATTATCTCTAATTTGCACCAGCCAATTTGTCAAGGAAAGATTTTATTTTCAGATGTCAATTAAAAGTCTCTGCATATAAAGAACATTAAAATTCTCACCCAAAACCCCAACCCCACTGTGTGCTGGTTTTGTATTGAAGCCTCTGCCCACTCTTTCTCAAATGGAGCTGTTCACACCCCATAGAAGAAACTGTCTGGGCTCTGTCAAGACTCCCACTCTACAAGGTGGTGGAAGAAAGGGCATTCTGTTGGGATCCCACTGCTGCTTCTGAATTCCTTGACCACCAGGACTGCTCTGCATAAACGCTTTGGCTCAGCACTAGCAGGAAGAACAGCCAGCTGCTGCTGAAGTATGTCCAACACCCCAGCAGCAGCACCTGGCTGAGTGGGAAGTCAAAGGAGAAGACTGCAAAGGCTCCAAACTGATGAGTCTGCAAAATGATAAATAAGTCACAGCTGCTCTGACCTTTTTCTTATTTAAGCTAAGCCTCTGAATTCTTTGTGAGCCAACCTCATTGGAGCATCTGAGCCCAAAGAGCTGTGAGTAGCCACCTCTGGGCTTCCCAATGTGTCTGTCCCCGTGGGAAAGGTCAAATCTGGGATTTAAGGTTTAGAGGGTGTGCTTGTTCGGGGTGCCAGAGAAGTACATGAAGAGCTAGTCTGAAAAAAGGGAAATGCAGAGTTTTGCTGACTTTCTTTCCCTGTGAGAAGCAGGAAGGGACATCTCTCAAACCATGCAGGTAAGTGAGGTGGTGCTGCACAGGCACAGACTGGGGGCACAATGCAGCATCAGATTCCAGCCTGTTTCAGTAGCACAGCCAAGACATTTACTCCTAGTAGGAAGTTCAGGGTGAGAGGGAGCTGCAGTGGTGCTGCTCAGGGGATGGGGGCAGGTCTGCAGCTTGTTGTGTGGGGAGGGAGCCTGACAGCCACAGCCTGGGCTTGATTTCAAGCCAGACCTGACATAGCTTTGCTGAATTCAGGCAGCTCCTCTTGTTGCAGCTGATTTAGGTCCATGCTGATCTCTGGTGTGCCCAGGGAGCTGCTGAACCACCTGCACGTGATAGTAAATGCCAGACACTGGGTTTGCTCAGATGACAAAGGGGTGCAAGGCCAGGCAGCTGCAGACTCTCACTTAGACTTTGTCTTTTGGTAGAGTACAGGAAACAGCAATGGTTATTAGTGAAAAGGGGGAAAAAACCTCCAAGTGCAGCAGCTCTTAGAATAGGGAGATAAACAATCATTCCTGCTGGACCTTTGGAACTAGGAACTGCTGCAGCTGGAAAGCACAGAGTGTGCCCTGGGGAAAGAGAGAAACAGCCTCCTAGCAGTCCCATCAACAGCTGTCCCAAGAGTGGGGGATGAGGAGGGGAACTCTGCCTGTGGAATGCATCACAGTCAGGCACTGAGGAATAAAGTCATCACAATCAGGCACTGAGGAATAAAAACCTCAGCAGGCTTCAGGAGTGGTGTATTTTCAGGATTACTGCAGAAGCAACAGCACTGGAATCCCCCAAGCCCTTGAGGAGGCTCTGGCCATGCCTCACCCATCAGGTAAGAGGGGATGGGAAGAGGCTGGATTTCACAAGCTGGTTTTTGTTCAGGGTGTTCACAAGTCTGTTGCTCATTGGGAGAAGCTCTCACTGCATTCTCTCTGGGATATGGCAGGGTACTGGCAGATGAACCAACAGCAGACAAAAGGTGCCTGATACTTGAGTTGTGTGGCCTTACCTCTAGCACCCCAACCAGGAGCTGCTGCTGCCCTTCTGGCTTCCAGCTGGCCTCTGTTCAGTAGATTCAAAGGCACAAAATTAATTGTGGGGACATTTTATGGTGTTAAACCTTTCACAGAAACCTCTGCCTTGTTCTGAAGTATTTGATAAAAATTATTGGGGGGGCTCAGGACCTCATGGGTTTTGGGTAGCTGTTCCTAAGATCTCCTAGGTAGAAAGGGAAGAGCGTTGGTGTACTGGAAGCCTTGGCATAGTGCTCGGCATCAGGGTGACCTGCTGAAGCAGCTGTTCAGCCTTGCCTGTGCTGCTTTGCCCCTGCCATGTTCTGTGGCCAAGGGTGTGCACCAGCTGGTGCCATGCTGTGCCCTAGGCTGCTGTTCCATGGGTGGGTTAGGATGGTTTCCTGATTGTTGTTGTTGCCTCTCCCATCAGAAAGCTGGGGAAAGCTTAGTGATTACTGTGGGACTTGAAGAGATAGAAAGGTCTTGCCTTCAAAGACTGAAGCTTCACTCTTTCCAGGCTTCCAGATGCAGGCCCCCTGGGGGGGAGGGACATGGCCCCCTGACAGCAGTGTGGGTGGCTGATGCTTGCCTTGCTCTGCAGTAGGGACTGTAGATGTAGCTTCCAAAGTGCACGTGTCAGCAGCTCCCCCAGGAGCAAGGCTTGTCCCCAGCCAGTTTACAATTGCTTGCATTTGGGCAGCTTCTAATCAACAGAAAGTGTCCCACTGAAGCACTTGGATCTCGGTGGTCCTGCACTTGCTGGCAATGTAACCCTGAACTCTTCAGAGATGGTTAGGGAGGATTTGTCTGCCTGCAGACGGAGCAGGACCTGTTTCTTTAGTCTCAGCCTGTGCTTCATCAGAGAAGCTGCAGACCTTCAGGTAATGAAAGCTTAGAAGGCAGCCAGCCTCGCTGCTGGGCTGGATGTGGAGTTGTGGCAGAGGTGTTCTGCAGAGGATATCCTAACCTCAGGCCATCCACTGAACATCCTAAATACCTCAGCAGCAGTGCAGAGCATGTGTCCTCAGCAGGCCAGAGAAGGCCAAAGGAAACTGCTTGGCCTTTGTGACTCCTAGGGTCCCTGTGTCTCTCTTGCACTTTCTCTGCTTCCGAGTCCCTCTGTGTGTGCAGGTCATGGACTGGGCTTTACATTTTCATCTCCCAGGTTAGGGAGAGCAGGGTATCTGTGTGGGGAGGCTAAGGTGAGGGCTAAGCTTTTTCCCAGCTCTCTGGACAAGGACTGAGGTTAAGAGGTGAAATGAAGAAGGTGGGTGGAGCAGAGAGACCTGGGGCTGTGGGCTGGGCTGAAACTGCCTGCAGGGGGCTGGATGGGACACATCCTACCTGCAGCTGGGCAGACTGTCCTGATGCATCTATCGAAGCCCAGGGGGTCAGCACAGGTGAGCTGCCGGGTTCCAGCTGTGGCTGAGGTGGCACTGGCAGGCTGTGCCCATCTCCACCCAGCATGTCTGCACTTTTCCTAACCCAGAGCTGGTTCTGAGAGTTTGAATTTGGGAAGAGTATTTTGGGGGAAGTATTTCCCCTTGGGGGAGAGGGTGCAGCAGAAACTGCTTTCTTGTAGCCTCCACCCTGAGAGGAGCCAGGCAGGCAGGATGTGATTTGCACTCAGGCCTTGCCCCACCGATGGGCTCCGTGAACGGCAGCGTTACAATGGCATCAGCCCAGCCCGCGGCGGGACATCCTGGCTGCTGATCCACTTTCTGCGAAGCCTCTGCGAGAGTAAACAGTCTGCTTGCCGCGGGGCTGGGAAATGTCATCCTGACCGTGAGCATCTGGCTCCTCTGCGCTCCCTGCGCGGCTGCAGCACGGGCTCTGAACTTCCACAGGTTTCAATTAAACCCAAACCGAGATGTAGTCATCGCCATGACGACAGCAGCAACATTTCACACTTGGCGAGAGCGCTAACAAAGCACTGGAGGTGTTGGGGACTCCGCTGGGGCTTGCTCATTTCCCAGAAAGTCGGAGGAGGACACGGCAAGCTCCTGCTCGCCCGGGTGAGCCGCCGGTGCTCAGCAGGCTGGGGGCATCCAGGAGGAAGCGGAGCTGCTGCAGCACTGGGCTGCCGGAGAGGTTCCCTGAAAACCTGGGGGACTCCAGATGCATCCCTGCGGGGTGCAGCTGGGGCAGCTGTGTCTGCTCCTTCCCTCTCACGGTGCTGGCTCTGTGTGCTCTGCTCCTCACAGTGCCCAGGCTGCAGGGCTGGGCTGCCGAGGGATGGTGTCAGATGGGAGCAGGGACAGGGAAAGCGGAGGAAGCCCTCCTGGCACCGGGGCCGGCCGCTCTTTTCCGGGCCTCCAGTGCGACTTGCTTGCCAAGGGCGCCCTCTGTTGCGGTGTGTGCCGCGCTCGACAGCCAGCCACCGGACAGACAGACAGGGGACTAGCCCTCACTGGGCCCTGCCCCTGTTGCAGCCCCCTGGCATCTCCCCAGCTGGTAGGTGCACCCCTGCGGGTCTCTGTTGTGCTGATCCCTCTGGCCAGCGCCACCCCTGGGGGAGGGTTAGGGGCAGGAGGAAGGCATCTTGCCCCCTCCCCTTCCTCTTGGCTGCAGGATTTTGGGTGATGTGGTGTCTGGCACTGCCGTGAGGCTGTTCTGGCACCGGTGACCAGAGGGGTCCAGGTCAGCAGCGCTCTACACTGCACCCATCCCAGGTGCTCAGTCCTGCAGGTCTAGCAGCAGCCACCACCCTGCACCTCCACTCTGCCCACACTACCCCACCCAGCCCTCTCTGCCCCCAGACCTCCTGGGGAAGTGCTGTTACTCCTCATGGGGCTGAGGACCTCCGTGGGCATGTTGTGAGGCACAGCTGACCCAGACATGCAGCTGTGTGCAGGGATGCACACCCCCTCTGTGCCCACCCCCAGCGCAGCTCAGGGTCTGCGTGGGCAGAGCGCTGCCTGCGCCCCGGGCTGCTGCACGGGCCAGCCACGCTGGGCTTCAGCTCCCTCCTTCGCCAGAGCCCAGCAGGTCAGGTCTGGAAACAGATGCTGAGAGGAATGCAAACATGGTGTCCCCTGCTGTGCGAGAGGCTTTATTGGGCTGGTGGCCTCGTCCTGGGGCTGCCCCCCAGCAAGGCCTTTGCACTGCTCACAGGAGGGAAGGTCCCTTCCTCGCCTCGGGCCAGGCCTACATGAGGAATCTGGAGAGGTCCTCCTTGATCTCAGCTTCATCCCAGGGTCCGTGGATGTTGTCCTTCAGCAGCTGAAGGCGGATGAGGCAGTAAGGGCAGAGGCAGGAGACGGCAAGCAGCAGCGAGGCGAAGAGCACCGCACCCACCCTGGAGACGGTGGCCAGCGCCAGCAGCGCTGCCAGGGCGAAGAGCAGAGTCACCCCCACGTAGCAGGGGGGCATCCGGGCCTTCAGCTTCTGCTGCAGCATGGGCCAGAGGGCGAAGATCTGCATGGCGAAGGTGACCATGACGAAGGCGTGGAGGGAGCGCGGCAGGCGGGAGGCCAGGCAGACGGAGGCGAAGATGGCCATGTTGAGGGACAGCGTGCTGGAGACGACGGCAGCGCTGGCGCCGTAGTCGAAGAAGATGAGGTGCCCGAGGAGCATCAGGGCCGACATGGCGTAGATGGTGTCCGTGCTGATAGACTCCGTCAGCGTCTTCAGCACCGGCGAGAAGCCGTAGGTGAAGCCGGCGAACACCAGCGTGCTCTTGAGGTCCGCCCAGCGCGTCCGGCCGCTCCGCCGCCGCCCGGCGCCGCCGTCCACGGCGTCGAAGAGCACGTACCCGAGCAGCGAGGAGAGCAGCGCCGCCCCGAAAAGCCCCTGCGGGCTCAGCATCCCGGCGTCCATGTACCACCAGGTGACCACGAAGACGCAGACGCTGCAGAGCTGCTGCACCACCGCTCCCGACTGGAAGACGACGGCGCGGTACCGGTACCGCCGGGCGCGCACGTTCTTCCGCAGCTCCTCCAGGAACCGCTGATCCACGTAGTTATCGGGGAAGGGCTGCCGCTCGTACAGCACCTTCTGCCACCGCCGCCCGGGCACCGGCTCCATGCCCCCGCTCCGGGCAGGGGGTGCCACTCCGCCGCCCCTGCTGACGCCCCGCAGGCCCCGGGCCGGGCCCGGCCGCCGCAGTCTCCGCCGGCCCCGGTGGCGGCGCAAGGGCCGCCGGGCGCTCGGGGCTGCCACCTGCCGGCGGGAGCGCGCACCCACAGGCGGCACGGCGGCGGGGGGAGGCTTAGCTGCGGGCCGGCTCCGAACCGGGATCCTGGGCATCCGCAGGGCAACAGCCCTAATCCCGCACCCGGGCTGCTGCTCGGCCTCCGTGCTCTGCCCGGCCCCCAGAAGGGGCGAGGGGCAGCTGCGGCAGGTGCTGCCGGCCCGAGGCTCCTGGCGGTGAAGCACTGTCCCGGGTGGCCCCATGCCTGGGAACGACCCGTGCCAGGTTGGATGGGGCTCTGAGCGAGCTGCTGTAGCTGGAGAGGTCCCTGCCCACTGCAGGGGGGTTGGACTGGGTGACCTTATAATGTCCTTTCCAACCCAGTCCCGTCTGTGATGCTATGATGCTGAAAGGAGAACTCTCCCTGCTGTGGCTTCCACACTTGCTGTACCCACACATGGTGGTAAAAAGCTGCTGGGGCATCCTCTGGCAGCCCCCATGTGCCATCCTGAAGCAGGCATCAAGAAGGGCACAGCTGGTTGGTGGGGTTTGGTCTGTTCCTCTCTGCTTAGGCATTCCTGCGTGAGTGCAGCCCTGCTGCTCAGCAAGTGGCCCCAGCCCATGGCACAAGTCCTGCTGCTCCTGCCCCAGGAGGGTGCCTACTTTTCTGGCCAAACCAGGCTCCAGCACCCCTGTGGGTGTGATACTGTGAGCACGGGTCCCTGTCCCCTGCAGCTCCTGGCTGCTGGCAGCTTGGTCCTGCCCTGCTCCCCAGGCCTGCCAGGCCTGTAGGGACCCCATCTCCTGTGCTGCCCATCCCCTCGCCCAAGGGACTGAGCTGGCGTGCAGCGAGGGGAGTGGGGAACAAAATGAGATGAGGGCAGGCTTTGCAGAGGCAAGAGGAGTTTACCACAAGTCTGTGTTTGTTTGTGCTCAGGTCAGAGCCTTCCCAGCCCAGGAGAGGTGCTTGCTGCAGAGGAGCTGCTTACTTTGGCCTCACTCGAGAGGCCTCAGCCTGGGACAGAGAAGCCTCAAACACTGCCCTGTCTGTGCTTCAGGAAGGGGCATTCGTGGCTGCTCTGTCATGGGGGAGCAAGCAAAGAGCTGAGAGTTGTTTTCCCTTCTCATGGGCAGGAGCCAGCCAGAGCCTGCCACAGGGACACCCCAAGCAGGACCCCACCTCCTCCATGCATGTGCAGAGCAGCAGGTAACCCCCCTGCTGCTTGTGTGCCTTTGAGGGACACCTCAGGCTGACACCCCCCTGGTGACATCTAAAATGTGCCTTGTGCCAGCTCCCTATCATTGCACTTGCCCCAGGACAGGAGGGGCTGCTCACCCAGTGCAGGTACCCCACACTAAGGGGCAAAGCTGGCAGTTTGCAAGCCCGGCTGGAGCTGGACTCAGTCCCAGCTGCCCTGGGCAAAAGCCCCAGCCCTGCACAAAGCCACCTGTGTGGCTCCGAGCGGTGCCCGCAGGGACAGGGAGTGCTGCCAGCTGCCTCGGGGCCCGGGGCCCAGGGCCTGGGAACTCAGGGCTCTGCACGAGATGTTGCTCTCCCAGCATCACAGAGTAAAGCTGGGGCAGGTAAGAGGAAAAGCTCAGGGGCAGTGTGCCCTTCCTGCTTCCCAGAGAAGTTCTGGGGCAGAGGGGTGCCACCTCCCCTGGGCACAGGCAGGACGAGGCTGTGCTCTTGCTGCCAGTGCTTATGTCAGATTTGGTGTGACTTGGCTCTTGGACATCACCATGATGCTCTGGGCACTGGCACCAGTGGGCTGGGGCACACCGCTGCCTCGATGTGGCCAGAAACCCCGTGGGGAGAGAAGGATAGACATGAGTGTGCCCCTCGAGGTCTCTGCTGGGAGCCACCACAGCTCCCCTGGGAGGCAGCGAGAGGAAGGAGATTGCTGCTTCTCCTTGGCTCACAGCATCCCCAGGTGGTGTGGCAAAGCCAAGCTCCTCTGGGAGATGCCAGTACAGCAGCTGTAGCCCCTCACGGGGTGCCCAGATGTCAGGCAAAGTGCTGGCTCTGCACCCTTGGCAGTGCCAACCACAGGGCCTTGTGCTCACCTGGTGCTTGGGAGACCCCAGGGGGCTCCAGTGCGAGGCAGCTGCTGTGCTGTGGCCGTGTCCCTGCGTGGGGGACAGTGTGTGCTGTGCCGTGCCGTGATGGGAAGGTACCACCCACAGTGCAAAGGGCAGCTCGGCCCTGCCCAGCCCAGACTTTGCCTGCCAGGAGCCACTGCCCTGCCTGCACAGACTCACCACGGGACTGCCACGTCACCCGCAGGGCCACCTGCTCTCTGCAGCCACCTCCCACCCTCCTGAGGCCCTGGGGCTGGCAGAGCTCCCTTGCAACGGCAAGCAGGAGCTAAGGTCACAGAGGCCTTTGTGAGCAGCTTGATTCCTGCAGCAGGACCTCCCTCACCTCATGCTCAGCTGTCCCCAGGGGCCCCTGGCTGCAGGGGAAGCTGCAGGCTGGCAGTGCTGAGCCCCTCTGGGAACACAGCAAGGAGCAGCTGCACACCACAGCACTGCAGACTCTGTGTGTGCTGGGGGCTGGCTTGCTGTGCCCTGCCCTTCACCAGGGGATGCCACTGCAGGTTGGTTTAGTGTCTGCCGGGCTCCAAATGTTTGCACACACTGCTAGGGCTGCGTGGGAAGCAGGCTGGAAAAGGCGAAGGCTGGGATGGAAATAGCTGTGGCTGACCTGGGCCTGCACTGGAGATATCTGAATAGCAAAGTACCAAGGGGCACTGCACCCCCCCGCGGTGCCAGCTGCCTGCAGCTGTCTGCTGCTCCTCGGGCTGGGCCCCTCGCTGGTGCTGCAGAGGTACAGCACGCCCAGCCCGGGCCTTGCGCTCGCCTGAGGCTGCAGGGATGAGGGCAGACCCTGCACCGCTCCACGCCCTTCGGCTGGGCTCTTGCCCTGCATCTGGCTTCTCCCCGCAGGGGACAGGGCTGCCCCAGCGGTGCATTTGCAGGGCTGCCCCAGCGGCCCGTTGGCAGGGCTGCCCGTTTGCACTGCTGCCCGTTTGCAGGGCTGCCCCAGCAGCACGTTGGCAGGGCTGCCCGTTGGCAGGGCTGCCCGTTTGCACTGCTGCCCGTTTGCACTGCTGCCCCAGCAGCACGTTGGCAGGGCTGCCCGTTGGCAGGGCTGCACGTTTGCAGGGCTGTACGTTTGCACTGCTGCCCCAGCAGCACGTTGGCAGGGCTGCCCGTTGGCAGGGCTGCCCGTTGGCAGGGCTGCCCGTTTGCAGGGCTGCCCGTTGGCAGGGCTGCACGTTTGCAGGGCTGTACGTTTGCACTGCTGCCCCAGCAGCACGTTGGCAGGGCTGCCCGTTGGCAGGGCTGCACGTTTGCAGGGCTGCCCGTTTGCACTGCTGCCCCAGCAGCACGTTGGCAGGGCTGCCCGTTGGCAGGGCTGCCCGTTGGCAGGGCTGCCCGTTGGCAGGGCTGCCCGTTTGCAGGGCTGCCCGTTGGCAGGGCTGCACGTTTGCAGGGCTGTACGTTTGCACTGCTGCCCCAGCAGCACGTTGGCAGGGCTGCCCGTTGGCAGGGCTGCACGTTTGCAGGGCTGCCCGTTTGCACTGCTGCCCCAGCAGCACGTTGGCAGGGCTGCCCGTTGGCAGGGCTGCCCGTTGGCAGGGCTGCCCGTTGGCAGGGCTGCCCGTTTGCGGGGCTGCTGGCAGTTTGCTGCATCCTTCTGCTGTCCCTCTGCGGCAGAGCTGTGCTGCTTGTGCTGGGTTGTGGTGGTGAAGCTGTGCCGAGGCCTCCTGCGGGTTTAGTGATGACCACTTGGGTCCCGTTCTCTGCCCAGCGATCCCCCAGCCCCCCGCAGGAATGTTGTGCGGGGGGAGATCGGCGCAGCTCCGCTGCTGCGTGTTTCCACGCCTGTCTCCTGCCTTAGATGGCCCTGCGGCAGGGGCTGTGTCTGCTCCCTGCAGCCACCTACTGAAGGCTTTGTTAGATTCAGTCCCCAGCAGGCGGGGGGACAACACCAGCCCAGCGCCTCGCAGCTGGGCTGAGCCCTGGTGGGGGCAGGGAGATGCTGGGGCACGCAGAGCGGGTTGTCCTAGGGTCTCCCACAGCAGTGTGCTTGGGCATGGGGGAATGCAGTGCTGCTCCAGCTCACCCAAGCAGCTCCCTCCCCTGCCTGAAGGTCAGATTTCCTGGGTACAGGTCCACACCCTGGTCCCAGGTGGGCCTGGGCCACCAGCAGTGGCATCCCCTGGGCAGAGCTGCCCTTGCTGTGGGCAGCCTGTGTCACCAAGGGCTGCTCTGGGCCCCCTCAGGCACAGCTCCTGCCCATGGCCCCGCTGCCCAGACCCGGCTGAAGCTGCCCAGACCCGGCTGAAGCTGCCCAGACCCGGCTGAAGCTGCCCAGACTCCTGAGCCCTTCACATCTTCCACCTCCCAGGAAGCCTCCCTGCGAGCTTGGTTGAGGGAGGCCTTGTCCCACATGGGCTCTTCAGAGACCCCTCTGGCCCCAGCCATGTGCTGCAGTTGTGTTGCTGCATCCAGGGCAGGGTGCATGCCACGATGCCCACAGGCCTCCATCGTGAGGGTGGACAACATGGGAGCACCAGGAGCTCCTGGTAAGGATGTCACCAGGTTCAGAGTCAGAGCTCCCTGTCCCAGGCAGGTCATTTCCAGAGTACAGCCTGCCCTGTGGAGAGGAGCTTGGCCCAGGGTGCAAGCCAGGACTTTTCTGGAGGTCTCCTGGAGGCATGTCTGGGTGAGCAGCCCCTGCCCAGGACAGAGAGGACCTTGATCCTAGTAAGTCACTTGCTTTTTCTCTCATGGCAGCATCCTAGGTGCATGGGGGACAGGCTGGGTAAGACACAGGGGCTTTCAGGGGAGAATAAGGGCGGTGGGAAGAGAGGCATAGCAGCCAGGGATAGGAGAAACTCCTTAGCCTGCCAGGCAATGAGCTGAGCTGAGGAGGTGCCCTGGCTGCTGGAGAGACACAGCAGTGGTGCTGGGGCTGGGGAAGGGCTATCCCGAGAATGGGGCTGGGTCTGAGGAGCTAAGCTGCACCAACACCTGCCAGGGGGAGGTGTGGCAGGGGAAGAGCTGGGAAGGCTGTGTGGAGTTGGGTTGAGGAACTGAGGCAGGAGGGATGTGATGTGGTAAGAATGTGACCCCTGGAAGACAGCCTCCAGGGGGGCTGTGAAACTGAGCTCCCTCGGTCCTGGCATTCCTCAACAGGAGTGGTGAAGTCCTGTGGCAAAACGTCCTCCCCACTGCCCACCCCAGGCTGCAGGGAGAGGGACAAAGCATCCCAGGCAGGGTCCTGGCCAGCTCCAGGGCAGTGAGTCAGTAAGGTCCTGGTTTGTAGGGGAACTCCATGGAGGTGCAGCTGTCACCTAGGGAGGAAGTTCTGGGGTTTAATCTGCTTGCAAACAAACATAAACCCCACAAAAACAACCAACCAAACCCAACAAAACACCAGCAGAGCTACAACAGAGAGCAAGCAAGCCACGTTTGACACATCCCTGTCACAAAGACACAGGGAGCAAGCCAGACCCTGGGATAAAGCCCTGAAACCTACCTCTAGGACCTGCGTCGGAAGCTGGAAGGTGAAAAATGGCAGAGGTTCAAGAGTTGGGAGTGAGGAAGGTCTCATGGTTCACATGGGTGCCCCTGAGAGCTGGCCACGACAGAGGGGGCTCAGAGCCAGGCAGAGGAAATCTCTGCACACCAGGCTGTGCTCCTTGAGGGCTGTGCAGGGCTCTGAGCCCCTGCACACCAGGCTGTGCTCCTTGAGGGCTGTGCAGGGGTCTGAGCCCCTGCACACCAGGCTGTGCTCCTTGAGGGCTGTACAGGGGGTCTGAGCCCCTGAACACCAGGCTGTGCTCCTTGAGGGCTGTGCAGGGCTCTGAGCCCCTGCACACCAGGCTGTGCTCCTTGAGGGCTGTACAGGGGTCTGAGCCCCTGCACACCAGGCTGTGCTCCTTGAGGGCTGTGCAGGGGTCTGAGCCCCTGCACACCAGGCTGTGCTCCTTGAGGGCTGTGCAGGGCTCTGAGCCCCTGCACACCAGGCTGTGCTCCTTGAGGGCTGTACAGGGGTCTGAGCCCCTGCACACCAGGCTGTGCTCCTTGAGGGCTGTGCAGGGGTCTGAGCCCCTGCACACCAGGCTGTGCTCCTTGAGGGCTGTGCAGGGCTCTGAGCCCCTGCACACCAGGCTGTGCTCCTTGAGGGCTGTACAGGGGTCTGAGCCCCTGCACACCAGGCTGTGCTCCTTGAGGGCTGTGCAGGGCTCTGAGCCCCTGCACACCAGGCTGTGCTCCTTGAGGGCTGTACAGGGGTCTGAGCCCCTGCACACCAGGCTGTGCTCCTTGAGGGCTGTGCAGGGCTCTGAGCCCCTGCACACCAGGCTGTGCTCCTTGAGGGCTATACAGGGGTCTGAGCCCCTGCACACCAGGCTGTGCTCCTTGAGGGCTGTGCAGGGGTCTGAGCCCCTGCACACCAGGCTGTGCTCCTTGAGGGCTATACAGGGGTCTGAGCCCCTGCACACCAGGCTGTGCTCCTTGAGGGCTGTGCAGGGCTCTGAGCCCCTGCACACCAGGCTGTGCTCCTTGAGGGCTATACAGGGGTCTGAGCCCCTGCACACCAGGCTGTGCTCCTTGAGGGCTGTGCAGGGGGTCTGAGCCCCTGCACACCAGGCTGTGCTCCTTGAGGGCTGTACAGGGGGTCTGAGCCCCTGAACACCAGGCTGTGCTCCTTGAGGGCTGTGCAGGGGTCTGAGCCCCTGCACACCAGGCTGTGCTCCTTGAGGGCTGTGCAGGGGTCTGAGCCCCTGCATGCTGTCCCTGCCACACCTCCTCAGTGCTGTTGAGAGCTGTGGCACTTGGCCACTCTCTGCCCGAGCCAGACTTCCAGGCTCTTTCAGGCAGGACTGGTGCTAGCTGGCTGCAGATCAGAGAAGCTGCTCTGTCCCTGCACCAGGTCACACAGCCCCTGCCAAGTGTCACTGTGTGCCCCAGCCACTGCTCCCTGGCGCCGTCACACACTGCTGTGCTGGCCCGTGCCCACCCGTGCTGGCCCAGGCTAAGTAAACCTCACTTGGCTCTGCACAGAGCAAGCACTGTGGTGCCCTGGCCCCCAGCTCTCACTCAGCTGGTCCCTGTGAGCACAGCCACTGCCTGGCACAGTGCCCCCGGGTTTGAAGGAGGGATGTGGGAGCAGCACTCAGTGGCTGTGCAGGGGGTGTGCAGGACCCACGCCGGGGGCTACAGACACAGGGCCCTCCCTGTGCCAGCGCAGCAGCCACAGCCTGGCAAAAGCAGGGCAGAAGCAGGACTGCCAGGGCAAACTTCACCCCTGCCGCACAGCCCAGGGGTGAAACCCTGCTGCAGCCTCCCTCCCCCGAAACCCTGCGCCGCCGGGGGACCTCCCCGGGTGCTGAGAGCAGTTGCTAGCTCGGCCGGAGGCGCAGTGCTGCTCTGTGGTTGTGCAAGCAAAGCGATTCCAGCCCCGCTGGGTTTCTTTCCGCAGCTTGATCCTGCTTGGTGTCAGCTGCAAAAAGAAGACATGGAGGACTTTGCAGAAGCTTCACCCTGGTTTGCTGGATGCTCTCCTGCAAGTGGTTAAGGGTTCATCTAGAGTTGGAGCAATCTTGCCGTTTATAGCTTTTCCTTTACTGAATAAGAAATGGTCAGGAAATGAAACAGGAAATTGTGTCTGGAAGGAGCAAAAGTTGTGTGGCCAGAACCTGTTTGCCAAAGATTTACTTTATTTTAACCAGCAAGGTGCCAAGATCGATGGTCAGAAGAGGAAGGAGTTTGTGCAGAGGAAATCACCTGTGGAAAACAAACCCCCCTGGGAAAAGAAGGAGCCTTTGTAGAGAGCAGGTGGGGCCAATGGGAGAAAAAGCTCAGCATCTGCAGCAACCCAGTGCTGGGAGGTGCTGAAAGACAAAGGCCCAGGGTGCAAACCAGGGTCAGGTGTTTCTCCAGAAGTCAAATTGTGCTCCACATCTCTGGGAGGTACTCCACAGCCTGCACAACGCTCTGAGGTCCTCTGGAGTGTCAGAGGGCAACAGGCAAGCACTGTGCTGTCCCTGCACAGAGGCTGCAGGGAAAACAGCAGCACCTTGGCTTTCCTCCTGCACCGAGGTGGCCCTCAGGTGGACACCTGCAGCTCTCCCTGCCTGGCATGCTGAGCACCTCGGCTTGGCATTTATCCCTGGCCAGCAGCGTGATGCTCATACCAGCCCCAACGTCACCTGTGGTGCTCTGACTGCTGGCAGCCCTCTGCCCGTTGTGTTGGCACTGCAGGCAGGGAGAGTCCTTCCTGCCCAGGGTGTGCAGGTGACGTGGTGGCTCCGGCTCACCCCACAGCGTGGCTGACCCTCTCTGGAACTGCACCAGCTCAGCCTTCTGGGACCTGGCCAAGAGAAAGCCAAGCCCCTGCTGCTGCAGAGGTGCAGCACTGCTTGAGAGCCCCGTGCAAACACTGGCTCCCAGGTGCCCCTGGGCTGGGCTGTGGGTCCAAAATGGCTTCTGCTTGGCAGATTGGCTACTCTGGGGGGGTTTAGCACTGTGCTGCCCATGTTATCAGTGGCTGCAAACAAGCCTGGCAAGTGCGTGGGCATGTCAGCAGTGATGAGTCAAAACCTCTGGCTGCTGTGTCAGGCTCTCCAGGCAGGTGCTCCTGGGTACCGACTCGAAGAGGCTTCTCTCTGCTCAGTCACTGTGGGGGTTTCCTGGAAGTGATCTGTCCTCTGTGACAGCTCCTTAGCTGTGTTTGGTCTAAGCTGTATGTGATCAATCCCCAGCTGGTGACAGCACCGTGGCATGCAGGAGCTGTGCCAGCTGAGAGCAGCCACGTGCAGTGAGCAAGTGTGGCTTCACCACCTCTTCCTCTGCTCTTGGTGAGGAGGCTGAGGAGTTACTGCCCTTGGAGCGCAGCAGAGGCTGACCATGGAGATGATCCCAGCTGTCAGCTGTGCTGTGGCCCTGCACAAGCCATCCCCTGCCAGCACCACAGCAGAGGGCTCAGCAATGTTCTGCAGCTCTTCCAGCAGACAGCTAAGCAGTTCCTTAAACCTCTGGTGCCTTGTGACTGGACTTCTCTACTGCCCCTCTCCTGGCTCTCCCCAGTGCACAGGGCTTGTGGACAGGGCTGTGCTCTCTCTGTGCTGGGTGAGTTGGTCCTGGTTGGAGGCAGGACACCAAGTGTGCAGGTGTGTGCCTTACCTGGCATCTCCTTCTGCCAGCACGCTGCTCTCGCTTGAAGAAGCAGCCCTGGCTCTGGCAGCATCCATGAGGGAGAGGAATCCTCTGTACTGCCCTAGGGGTCATGTCCCACAGAGGGAGGCAGCTGAGGCTGACACTTGCGTTGCTCTGCCTGTCTGCAGCATCTCCAGCCCCAGAAGGGGACATCTGGAGCAGCCCCTGATGCAGTTAGGCAGCTGCAGGTGGGACATGTGCTGTTGCTCCCACAGCTCGGGGAACTCCCCACCACCGAGGCAGCTACCTGGGCGGTGTGGAGGTGCACCCCAGAGCTTTCTGCACCCTTGCTGCTCTGTGTGCCCCTGCTGTGACTCTCCGAGGCTTGGCTGGTCCCTGCACGTCACATCTCTGCTCGTAACCTTCCCAAGGATGGGCAGACGGCCGCGGGTCCACGCTGCCGCTTTGCGCTGCAAAAGGCTGCCGAAACCCTGCCGGCAAGGTGCTGGCTCCCGCCCCGCCGGTGCCGCCGAGCAGCTCGTCGGTGTTCTGCGGCGGGGCAGCCTCCGTCCCCGCCCGCCGCCGGGTGAGAGGAGCTGGCGGCGCAGCTGCGGTGCTGGGGCAGCCAAGCTCGCCGCCGGGAGAGCTGCCGTGGGGCTCTGCGGTGGGCACTGCTGGCAGGCACACAGCAGAGCTGCCCGCTGCCACACGCCCTCCTGGCTGCTCCCATCGCGGCACGACCCGTGCCGTGCTTCCCCCGGCCCGCTTCGCTCTGCTAGAGGACCGCCTGAAGCCCCGCGGGCTCCTTCCAGCCCGCCCGTGACGCGCTCAGGGGGTTCCATTCAGCCTGGCAAGTCACAGCCTCACCCGGGGGCTTCTGGCTGAGCTGCAAGCCACAGGGCGGTGGGTGCTGCTCTGGACCCTGTCTCGCTCTCCCCCACTCTCCCAAGAGACACGGCGGGGCCCTGCCCAGGGCGCTCCCGTGGCAGCGCTCCCCGCAGGCACCGCAGCACAGGCTGTTTGTGCCACGGGCGGCCGGGCTCTGCTGGCCAGGGGCTTCCAAGCCCAGGCTCCGTGCAGCTGTGGCGCCCGGCTGGAGCTTCTGCCGTGTGCTGGCAGGCCTGCTGCCCTCCGTGGCACCCGGCTGGAGCTTCTGCCGTGTGCTGGCACGCCTGCTGCCCTCCGTGGCACCCAGCTGGAGCTTCTGCCGTGTGCTGGCACGCCTGCTGCCCTCCGTGGCACCCGGCTGGAGCTTCTGCCGTGTGCTGGCACGCCTGCTGCCCTCCGTGGCACCCAGCTGGTGCTAACGAAAGCGCAGGGTGGAAAATCAGGACGAGAACCAAGACTCTCCCCAGGTTTCCACTGCTGGCTGGGAACGTCCCTCTGCAGCTGGCCGACTGCACTCATGCCACCAGCAGCAGGCTGAGCCCCGCGGCTGGCTGTAGGGCAGGGCTCACGGGGCACGGCACGCCTGGACCCACACCCTGCCGCTGCCTCCCTCTGGGCCACAGTCCTGAGAGTGTCCAGCGTGGCACGCCGGTGACTAACGCACCTGTGGCTCCCCGGGCTGCCACAGCGCCCCGGCACAGCAGCACCCCAGCGCCAGGGGCGGTGCGGGCAGGGGGAGCTGCGGGCAGGGCGGTGCGGGGGTGGAGCTCCCGGCTGCCGTCGCTGTGCCCAGGCCGCGTTATGCAGCCGAGCTTCAGACGCAGCGGCCTCGGCCTGGCTGCCTACAGGGCCCTGCTGTGCTTTTATGAGGGCTGCCCAGTACCGGCAGAGGCACCCTGGGCCCGAGCCCCCCCGCTGCCCACACCTGGCTCACAGCTGCCTGGCCAAGCACCTCCCCGCAACGCTGCCCCGGGCGCTGGGCGGGGGGGGGACGGGGAAGGCCGGGGGGGGGGATGGGGAAGGCGGGGGCGGCCTGAGGACGAGAGGCACTCCCTGGAGCGGCCTGAGGACAACCCCGGCTCGGCTCCGGCTCCCAGAACGAGCAGACACGCACGGCCGCGTCCCGAGCGCGGCGCTGCCACCCGGCGAGGCCTAGGGCCAGCAGCCCCCACGCCCCCCTCAGGCCGCCTGGAAAATGGCCGCCAGCGACCCGCGCGCGGCAGTGGACCCCCCACCGGCTCTCCCGCCCAAAACTACAGCTCCCAGCAGACCCCGCGCGGCGCGCCCCGCTGGGGGCCTAGGCCGACGCCCAATCAGCGCTCGGCTCCTTGGGGCAGCCCGCAGAGAAGCCTGATCCAAAAAATTGTAGAAACATCGCGCGTGGAAGAGCTTTTCTTTCAAGTGTCCCTCCCACCAGAGGTAATGACGTTCCTCGCGCTTCCCGCGGCCTCAGGTTTTGCTGTCACCGACGTTTATTACTATGCCGATTTCCCTTTAACGGCTTGTTTCACGGGGAGGCCTCACAGAGGTCCTTGGAGAGGCGGGGAAAGGGACGACCGCTCTTGCGATTCGCCGCCGTGCCGGAAGGGAAAGAGCCAATCTGCGCCGGCAAGAGGGGGGTGGGAGGCGGAGCCGCACGGAGAGCTGCAGGCCATTGGTGACGGCGGAGGCGGGGGGCGTGGCGCGGCGCCGCGGAGGGTGACGCGTATCCTTCCAGCTCAGCGCGTGAAGGGAGCAGGGGCGAGGGGGAGGGGCTCGCCCCGGCGGGTAGTAACGGCCGCGATCGCGCTGCCGAGTGTCGCGTTGCGTCGCAGCCGCGCCGGGGAGGGAGGGGCTGCCCCCAGGGCCGCTCCTCTTCAGCGCCCCCCGCTCCGCTCCCGCCGTCCCTCTGCCTGGGAGGATGCGCCGCCTCTGCCCGGCCGCCGCAGGTAGACGGGGAAGACGATGAGGGAGCCGCCCCGCCGGTTTCTGGCCCTGGGCTCCTGCCTCTTCCTCTGCGCCCTGCTCTGGTGAGTCTCGGCTGCGCTGCTGGCTCTCCCTGTCGTGGTGGGGGAAGCTCTTCCGAGGGCGGGGAGTGCCCGTCCCTTCCAGGCTTCTGGGGGGAGAAGCGGCGGCGGCGGGACTTGCCGCCGGGCCCGCCGTCAGCCGCGCTGCCGCCACCCTCCCCGGGCGCCCGGGGACCCCCGGCCGGGCGAGCCGCCCGGTGCCGGCGAGCAGCGCCCCGGTCGCGGTGCTGAGAGCTGGGGGGCAGGCGCGGAGCGGGAAGTGGCGATGGAGATGGTGCTGTCGGGGAAGGCGCTGCCCTCTGGAGAAGCGAGAAGCTGCCGGCAGTGCGCGGGGCTGCGGTGAGGGGCAGGCGGGGAGCAGCCTTCGGGAGCGTGGCTCCCTCCTGCCAGCAACAGTCACTCGCGGCCGTGGAAACAAGCCGTGTCAGGCGTGGAGGTAGTCCCCGAGTATCAGCGGTTCAGACCGGCACCGCACGTCTCTGCGTTTTGCTGGCGCTGTGTTTTTACCAGGAGGGCTTACCTGCTTTTCCAGTTTCAGGAGGAACTCTGGCAGTGTTCTCTGGAAGACCACGGAGCCTTCTTCCTGAAGCGGGTCTATCTGTCACTGCCTAGAGTCGGGCTAGATTGAAGCCCGCGGGCCAGAGCGTGGTGCGTTGGTTACGTCTTGGAAAGTGGTGGTTTTGTCGTGATTATTTTAGCTCTATCATGTTCCTGCATCTTCTGTTTGCTCTCTTTTCAAACTTCCTTAAAGCGTGACATCTATTTGAGCACAGCTCTTGAAAGAATGTATTTCTGTATGGTAAGTCCTGAGCTGCTTAAACTTTGGCCTTCTTTGATCTCCATGACTCAGTGTTTGAGAAATGGTAGCCAGTTTCAACAGCAGACTGCAGATAGGGAGGATGGCACAGCAGTAGCTGTTAGAGGTAGTCGTGTGTCTGGTGTGTGACTTCAGTGCCTTTCCTGTAAATTGTTTGAATAGTCTATTAAAGGAAAAAAAGAAGTTGAAATAGTCTTGAAACTCTGGGTTGTCTCACAGTTGTTTCTAGCTGGATGGAGAGGCACGAGCCCGGACGTCGCTGTGCAGCAGCTCTTGGGACTCGGGTGCTGACACTTGCATTACTGGGTGGTTCATACAATCCCGGGGCAAGGTCGGCTTGTGGCATCCCATTTTGGGGTTTAGGAGACAGCAGTGTGTTCAGGCCCTTCTTGGACTCACTTCTATCTTCACACTTAACATGACTGCAAGGAAGCTACTGGCTGTATGGGTTCGATAGCTGTGAGCCTGATGAGCTGCCCCTGGACAGCTTTTCCTTTGCTTGTGGGACAGCTAAGTTTCTCATCACGTGAGGTTCTCCTGGTACAGCTGGAATTCTTACTGGGGAAAACAGTTCTTGGTTATTGTGTCTTGAAGGCTGATAACCTGGTTTCTGCCGGGGGGGAGTTTGGGTTAGAGTCAGTTTTTGTTGCTGTGTTCTTAGTCTGCTGTTACAAAGGAACTGTTTAAGGAGTTCAGGCATCTGTTCCATGGAGATAAAGACATGTGTTCAACTAAGCTGTTGAAACAGTATACTTACTCTGTAGAGCTTAGGCAACGTCTGTGTTCATCCTGGGAGAAAAGTTGAGCTGACTTGTGTTTCTCTTGCTCTTTAACTCAGAGTCTCAGAGCTTGCACTGGAGTATTTCAATGCTTTTACTTTTAAATCCCCCAGCGTTCAGATGGTGCTCACCCTGCGTGCCCTGGCTGCTATCGGTTAAAGAACTAGTGATGTAGATGCCGGTGGAGGTAGAGCTCTAGTTTCCCGGTCTCTGTCCAAACATCGCTTCACACTGGAGTTTAACATCCTCCGTCTGCGGGAGGGCGTTGCAGCTTGCTTTGTTTTCTGTAGCCCTGCCGGGGTTGCAGTCAGAAGGTCTCCAGCTGTACTAATTGCTGCGTTGTTGCTGGACTATGAAATGTGATAACCTGTGACACATTCTTCCTAAAAAGATAAGCAGCGACTTCGTTCATAAGAGCGGTTAAGTAAGTAGTAGTTGGAAGGCTTTGTGTTGTAAATGGTGACACACGTGACAGATGTTGTCTTTTTAAAGGTCGTTGTCTGGAAATGCAGTCTCGAAAGGGCTCGATGGTAGTAGGTGAGAAGCCCTTTCCTCAAAGGTGAAACTGGTGGTCAACGTGATAGAAACAAAAAGCAGGGGAGGGAAACCCAGAAGACAGAAGAGTTGCTGAAAGAATGCTCTTGGGGCTATTGAGGCGCTCTCTCTGGCTTTAAATGCGGGTTTGTTTCTTTGAAACCAAGCTCAGAACAGAGGTTTACCTCCCACCGTGCTTTTTAAAGCTTTTCTGCGGAAGTTGCTTCAATGGAGAAGTACCAAAAATCGAGTGTGGTGAGGGGGGAATTTATTTGACTTTCCTGAACTGGGAGCTGTTCAAAAAGATGTCATCCTTGAAGTGAAACATGTGGCTGTTCCTGGGAAATGTACTGCAGCCCCAGAAGCTCAGGGACTGCTTAGCCCCCTGCTTTCAGTGAAGGCAATGTGATGCTCTTCGGAGTGCAGGATCAGAGTGGTACTGGTACTTGAGGCTTTCTGAAGCTGGAACAAACACAGGTCTCTGACAACCCTGAGCCAGCAAGGATGTTCCACGTAGTTTAAAAGAGTGGGATTGCTGCATGGCTTTAGAGGAATGCTTTGGAGGTAAGACTTAGGAGTACAGTGCTCTAAAAATAATGTGCATCTGTGCCAGTGGAGCTTCAACTGTGCAGGATAAATGGCTCCTGCTGGCCTGAATTTACACATTCTTTTTGATGTTTCTTAATCCTGTTGTGTGGATGGTTGTGATCCAAAAAATACTTGTAGTGCTTTGTAGTTTGACAATATACAGAGCTGAGTAAGCGGAGTAGGTTGAAAAGCTAATAGGACTGCTAGTGCTATCTGAATGGGCACTGTGACAGTCGTTTGAAGAGTAACCTGTGTAAATTGACCTGGCAGCAGCTTTTGCCTGCTGTGAGCTGCACTTGCAAAGTGTTAGCTGTGGGTTTAATAAAGAAGTCATGCCTGTGCTAGTTTGGCCTTCTATCGTCCATTCTGTCCCGGGCAGTGCTTCATACATCCTGATATACTTAGCCTTTATGAACCCTTTTGTTATCCTTGAGTTTACAGTTAGTAAAAGGAAGAGAGGGATAAATGCATGTGCCCATCAGAATTGTTTGGTTGTCATCATGCTGCATCAGCAAAGTAAGGCTGGTGTCAAAGTCACTGAGCAGCAGGGTGTGTTGTTGCTGCTGAGAGCCCTGACCAGCTCTCTGCAGCTCTGACTCCCGAGCTTGTAATGAGCGCACCCTGACGTTGGCAAGGGTCAGGCTGGGTCAGTGGCGTAGCCAGCAACTGCCACAGCCTGGGTACAAGCATATTGGAAAGGGGCAGAGCCTGATGCTGCTTTGTTTTCCCAGCTGTTAATGTGAGGATGTATGTGAATTGTAATGAGAGAATGAGAGAAGATATCTCTGTTGTTGGTTTGTTTACAGTTTTCTGTTTTCAAAGGTGTGCTGGTTGAAAGCTGGTGAGAAGAACCCCAGTGCTTTACTGTCAGTGTGGTGACATCCCTGGAGTTTGTCCTGCTGCTCCTGTCCTGTGCAGGCAAGCCAGGGCAGAGATCACAGAAATAGGTCTTGCTAATTGAGCATTGACTGGCCCCATTACTGACTTTCAGCTTAAACCTTAAGCTTGCACCTGTTAACAGAAAGGTGTTGGGTGGAGTTGGGAGCCAGTGTAACATGCCTCTTGTACTCTGCTGAAAAGATGTCTGTGATGTGTGCCCTGGTGATCTGGATAGAACTGCTCATGTAACTTGCTTGTAATGGGCTCAGGGTGTTATCTGGTGATTCTCTTGTGTAGTTACCTGAATCTCTTCAAAAGGGTGATACTGAAATAAGCATCTTGTGTGTGCGTTTCATGGTGGGATGAAGGCATTTGGGCACTGCTCATTTAGCCAAAAGTGATGTAGAATGGAAGTAGTTTTCCAGACATGAGATATCTTGTTTGGAAACGTCTTTGCTCTGCAGTTAGTGTTGGTACAAAGCTGCACTGGAGCTCTTGGAGTCTTAAAAATGAAGTTGGAACATCCCTAGTTTGCAGCCTGCTCAAGTGGCAGGTGTGGTGTGCAGGCTGAGGCTCTGGTGTCTTATGTAAAACAATGCTTGACCCAATTAATTATTGAATGTTTACCTTCTAAAACTGTCTGAAAACCAGTGAAGTGTTTCCATGCAGTACCTCCTAAAAGATGTGTCCTGGAAACATCACATTTGTTTGCTGTGCCAGCAGTGCACTGAAGTGGCACTCGCCGCCGCCTCCTCCTCCTCATGAGTTGCTCAGTTGGTGCATAGTGCCCTGCCTGCTGCAAGGAGATGTGCCTCACTTGGGCACTTAATGGCAGCTTTTGTTTCATGTCTTTCTCTAACCTGTTCTTAGTTCTTTTCCACTTTGCTCTTCTTCTCTCACAATACTTTTGGCCTTTTTTTTCCCCTCTTGTCTTTGTATTCATTTTAGTTTTGGTTGATTCTGTGCTTTTTTTCAAGGGGAGAATGCACAGGGTCTGTGAAAGTTACCACTCAGAGGTGCTGTAGCCTAAAGAGGGTCTTAGTGCTGTGCATTAAAATCTTTGGCTGAGAACAGGGTAAGAATGAACTGCAAGCTTAAACTTTCTTGGTGAAAATACTGAGCAGGCACAACAGACAAACTGATCTCAAAGTCAGTGTAAAGAACTCTTTGCTTGAGTGAAAATCTTATTATGAGTGATTTAAACTGGGTTGGAATATCACTAAAGGCTTGCAGCAGTTCAAAATTAGCTCAGGTACTCAGAGTAACCTCCTTGGCTTGGCTGAGGGTGGGAATGGTAATCAAGCTGTTGCTGAAGCCCTTTAAAGAAGTCTATTAAAAATACATTATGAAATGTCTGGGAGCTAGGTGATAGCAGCTTTAGAGTGATCTAGGGCAAAATTCATGTTACTAAATTGATGCTGAAATTCCACTTCTTGGCACTGTGTTCTGCTGTGTTGTATTTACGGTGAGCTTCGAGCATGGGCAGCTGGTGCAGAGCAGCTGGTGCAGAGCAGCTGCTGCTGCTTCTGAACCTGTTGTGGCAGTGTTGTCTGTGTAGACAAGCTGGTGAACCTAAGTGATGAGGAGCATCTTCAGAGCTGTGTAAGACATTGCTACAGGCTCTGACAGCCTTGGAGCTTCCTCGCAGCTCATGGTGGTTGTCTTGTAGTCTTGCTGCTCAGCATGAGCTGTTGTTTCCCCAGAACACATTCTTTCCTCCAAGCTCACCTGCTGAAGGTAGTAACTAGAGTTTGGCAATGCAGGGAGATTGTTAAGCTGCAATCTCCAGTGCAGTGTTGCAGAAGTTTGTTCCCAAGAATGACTGGGAACTGCCTGTTCCTTGGAGTGTGTCCCAACAGACACCTTCTGTACCCTCTGCCTGAAACTGGGCACTCCTTTGAAGAAAGGAGTATGAGGTCTGTGTGTCAGTGTTACTTTGCAGCAGACATCTAATACAGGCTGTTGTCTGTTATGAGCACTGTTTGAAAACACAGGATTTCAGTGCTGGGAGGGTGGCTGTTATCTCAGGGAAGGATGAGACTAGTACTGGTAGCACTGTTAGAAAGGAATGGAGAGGTTTTCCACTGTTAGTCCTCACCTTTGGTTTCTATTGGGTAACTCAGGGCAGTCCTGAACAAATTGTGTGTTCTCCATCTGCCTTCTTGGATCTTTATATCCTTGTATGCACTGGCTCGAAGCTGACTTTCTTTCCTCCCCTGCCAGAAGTTACTGGGAGGTGTCAAGAGCAGGGGGGGGGATGCAGAGGGAAATGTGGCTGGAGGTGGGATGCAGGAAATGGGTGAAATCTGATGGAGTGTAGATAGTGCAACTGTAGCCTTGTTTTGCAGTCTCTGCAAGCTAGTGCATTTGACATGCTGAAAGTGGTATTTGAAACTGCTGTTTGGAATCCCATTGTCTGAAGCACTGAAATTCAGTATTGTCAGGGGTATCTTTGTGTCAGTCCCTGCTGAGTAAGGGAAGTGACTGTCTCTTTGTGCCACGTTCCAGTTAGGCAGTTTGGAGAGTGTGCTCTTTGCAAAGAGTGGGCAGGATCTGCAGAACTTGTCTGTTTGGTAAAGGATTTGCACAACCCTCCCACTTCCCCTTGCTTTGGGGCAGCTGTCCAGCATGTGAATCAAGTTAGTGGGTAGCTGTAGTAACTGAGATGTAATCGGTGCCTTGCTGTCAGTGTCCTGCACAGCCTACATCTGCAGGGCTCAGCAGCTGCTTTTCTCCCTTAGAGGCTCATGATAACTTACAGTTCTTAGCAAGGCACGGTGCTCTTCTGTGGTGATAAGTAGCTTATAAACAAACAGCCTGTGTTTTGTTTGCATGGTCTTTCACTGTGGTGGTCAACACTTCCCACTTCACCGGCAGGGAGGAGATTGTGCCCGAGCGGAGCCTCAGTTTTCCTCTTCTGGCTGAGACAATCTCAGTTCTAGAAGTCCAGCCTTCATTTTCTCAGTGATTTACTGTGGCCTGCAGGCCCTTTTACATACAAGTCCCTCTTGTTGAGCTATTGAGAGAGAGACTGACCTGCAAAGCTCCTGGGCAGAGGGCGAGGGTTCCCTCCTCTTGCTGTTGTGGCTGCATTGCCAGAGGCTGGAAGGCAGGCTTCTGTTGACTCCAGAGTCCGCTTGTGCGTCTGTGAGCTCTCGCTCCTACAGAGCCTTCTTTCTCCTTGGCAGCTGGGCCAGTGGTGGCAGGCTGACAAGACTTTCTTAAAAGCAGAAGATATTCTTCTGCTTTTTTTGCCCTTTCATACCTTGTTTTTTTACCCAATTAATCCACACTAAATGATTCTGTGACCAAGATAAGTGTCAGCCAACAAACAGAACAAACAGGCACCTCTTCCCTCTCACAGGCCTCCTTTGCCAGTTCCCTGCTCTAGGCCCAAAACTTAGCTGTCTTCTCTTGCACTGCCCTGTTCTGACCTGGTCCTGTGATGCTTTCAGTAGACATCTTCATCTTCCCTCTTAGCTGTTGACTAAAAGCCACATGGTTGGCACAGCTGCACCTCTTGGCAGTACAGCCCTCCGAGGGGTGCAGAAGGGCTGGTGGGCTTGCTGGAGAGAGGCTGTTCCTTGTGCAGTCAAGGAGGGCTCCATTATCAGTGCTCTAGTGGCAGCTTCCTTTGATTTTCCCTTAGCTTGAAATTCTCTTCTACTCTCACAGGTGTCCACTGTGAATTGTTTCTAACTGCTTGAGTTTCTGGTATCCAGAAACAGGCCTTGCTTGGGAAGAACTGCAGAACACTCTTAAAACATTTGGAAGAGAGATGTGTTTGAATCTTGTGGAAGTGTTTTTGTATGAAGTCTGGAAGGGAAAGCTTAGGGTGGTGACACCTAATGTGGCAAACCTGCTCTTACCTGGAGACTTTGCTGATCTGGATTGATTTTTTTGTAAGCATAACTTGTTTAGTTTGTTTTTTCTTGCCACTTGTTTCTTTTCTGCTTGATTTTCATGCCTGCCAAAGCAGTTATCAGTAGCTTCATTATCTGATAGTCTCTGCAGCCTTCATCACAATTGCCAAGTTTGAGCCAAATTAGGGTTGGACAGACTTTCACATGGCATCTATGCTTCACTTTCAGCCCCTGCTCCTAGGAGTGTCAGCCTGTTCTTTTCAAAAGCCATCAGCAGACCGTGGCTAATGGTATGGCAGTGAGTGTGCTGTGCCATTCAGGCAGGGCTGAGCAGGCTTTCTGCCTCACTAGAGAGCCACACTGTGTGCCTGACCTGCGAAGAGTAACGATTCCACATGCACACACCCTCCCCCCCACCCCTCCTGTGTCTGGGCTTGCAGCTCTCTCCTGTTGGGTTTGTCCATATCAAGCTGAGAAATGAGCAGCATCTTAGAGTGGCTTTTGAACCACATTCATGATGATACCAACAGACTTGTGCTTACATTGCTGTTCTTCCTGAGTTCAACAGTGTCTGCTGTTTTCAATCATACCTAGCAAAAATGGAATTGCTGAGAACTTCTGGGGTGATGTAAGTCACTAACTGTTCCTTGTGTGTTTGGAACAAGCTCTGAAAGTTTCTCCACCATTAACATCCTCTCAAGACATACCTTGTACCTCAGACAGTACATCTGGTAACTCACCTGCAGGACCATTTGGGCATTAGATCTGCTTGCTTCCAAGACAGCTCTGAAATACTGCTCTCTTGTGATGAGAAGGGAAGGATGCATTCTTAGATGCAGCAGCTGCTGAGCTTTCACTGGCCCTGCTGTGCAGGGTTCCTAGAGGCAAATCCTCTTCTCTGTGAACTGACAGGTTTGTGTGTTCATTGTTTAGCTGCACCTAGAGAAATGCCGTTTCTTTTTTCATTGTGTGCTGTGTGACTTAACAGCCTGTGGCTGAAGAAGCCTGTTGAATAAACATGCAAAATGTGAAAGGAGAGAAGAAAGAGAGCAGTAATGATCCAGATGAGGTGAGTAGTTGAACTTCTCACAGAATGCCTGGTCCCCCCTGGCTTTGTGTTCTCAACCTTCCGTCAGAGCTTGACAGCAGCAGTTGCCATCTGCCTGCTGCAGCAGGGCTCAGGCTCTCCTGTGGGTGCATGCATCCACAGAATGAATCCACAGTGCCCTCCCTTGCTTCGAGGGCTCTTGGGAGACTGGAGGCACCGTGTTTGAGGCAGAGGAATGTCTGAGAATGAGCAAATCCGATCTTGGATGAAGGTTGTCAGAATCCATTAGATCTCCGAGCTGGCCAAGCCTGTGCCTCTGAAAGCTGCCTTGACGTTGCACAGAGCATGGCTTGATGCAGCAGGCCCATGGGTGTGTGCCTCTTGTGCTGAGGGGCTTTTGTGGCTGCAAGTTCTGAGGCAGTTATTCATGGGGGTGTGAAAACACACCTTGTGTCTTCAAGTGCTGATTCACAGCCAAGGACCCTTTCCTTTCCTGCAGTTAAGGGGCTCGATGTTGCTCTGTACAGCTCCCTGAAGATGCCCCTGAGTGTGGGCAAAACAGCAGTCACGTGTGCATGGATAATTAAGGGGTGGAATGAGCTGCACCATGTTCTGTGGAACTTTTTTCTTTCTCTTGTATTTCTATGATGAAATCATAGGGAATCCTCATGGTGGGAGGGAGAGACAGGGGTGCTGGAATTAAGAGCATGAGGAAGTTTCTTCTTGCAATGATTGAAACCACTCCTCAGGAAAATAACTAACTCAGAGTATTTGCAAAGCTAGCTGTCAGTAGGAGAGCTGCATGGTAAGTCTGGATGTGGTTTAGCTTGATTTCAGCAAAGCATTTGGCAGTCTCCCACAGCATCCTTGCAGCTAAACTGAGGCAGTGTGGTCTGGATGATGTGGATTGTGGGGTGGATGGGAACCGGTTGAAGGAAAGAAGTCAGAGTTGTGGTCAATGGGACTGGGTCTAGTTGGAGGGCCTGGGTCTAGTGGAGTCCCTCAGAGTGGTGCTGGACCAGTACTCTTCAGTACCTTTGTCAATGCCTCTGTGTTCCAGTGTGAGTTGCTCTGGCAGGGGGGTTGGACTGGATGAGTTTTTGAGGTCCTAACATTCTGTGATTCTGTCACTTCATTTCATCCCCTAAACATATGTCTTGTGTTTAGGATGAGAGAGGTTTGGTGGCAAACAGTGCAAATGACTGAGTGCATGGTGGGATGGGGATTTCAGATGGTGAGAATGCAGACCCCTCAGGCTCAGCTGAACTGAGATGTGAGGATTTGTACTCACCACAGTGTTTTTCATATCAATATTTTCATACTCTTCAGTGCTTTACTTTGCAATAACTGCAGCAGCCTCTGCTTGACTGGAACCCCTACCTCAGATGAGAGGAATTGCTGAGGTGCAGTGGGGCTGAGACACACCTGGGCCATCTTATTTGCCCATCACCAGCATAGTATGTAAGGTCCAACAAGTTGCTTGTGCACTGTGTCCTGCTCTGACAAGGGTAAGATACCTGGATTTAGAGTGGCTCATGTCTTGCTAACCCTCTCTGCTGAGATGGGTGGAAGAGGAGCAGTAGTTTATAGCTCTACAACAAAACTGGGATTTTGTTGCTGCCTGCAACCTGAAGAAGCAGTGTCTGTGTGTGTGCATGAAACTGGCTTTAGGACTAGGCAGGTCTGCTGCAGTGTGGGCTCCTTTTCAGTGGAGGACTCTACACTGTGTGTACTTTCCAGTGAAGTTGGTCTCCAAGTTTTGAAGACAGGTGGTAATTCAAGTTCTAAATGCTAGGCTGATCCCAGGGGTGTAAGCAGACCTGACCTACCAATGCCCTTGCTGTTGCCACTGGCTGTGGAGGCTGGTTTAGTTTTCAAAAGCTGTGTCAGAAGGCTGCTTAAAGATGTGCTGTAGATCTCTCTCAGGAGGAGGAGGCAGCCTGTTTTCAGTGTGCAGAGTGGCATTTGTGTGAATTGCTGGGGAGGTCATAGTCATCACCTGGCTGCCAGTATTGCCCGGAAGGGTGCTTGGCTTTGACGTGGGAGGTGACTCTGATGTTCAGGTACTGTTGAAAACTCCACTAAAAGCTCAATTGGCATAGCATATTGCTGGACTTACTTGAAGTCTGCATGAAGCCCCTTGCTGGCCTTTGGGGCCCTAAGCCTAGTGGTTCACTGTGTGGATGTTACCTAGGATGTGAGGAGCCATGCACTAAGCAGCAACAGCAGTTCTCCTGCAAATGTTTGTGTGGAAGTTGGCTGGTTTGCCTCAAACTACTCCACTTCTACTTAGAGCAGAACTGTTCAGAGCTGGAAGTGCAGAATGAATCTCTGTGAAGGTTGTACCTAAAGGCAGCACCTGGTTTGTCATTTGCCTTTGTCTTCCTGGGGCTTTGCCTGGCCCTTTCTCTAGTTCTTAGATGTGCTTGGTGAATTCTCTCAGGTTTGACCAGTCCAGGGAAGTAATGAGCTTTATGTTCTGAAGCTGTGCCTTTGTTTTGCATAGTAATAATCATTGCTAAAGAGATCCCATTGCTATAGGACAAATGATAGAGTTGATGGAGATTACTTCTAGCTTGTGGTAATTTAATTTGTCAGCTCCCACTTGTGACCTGGTATCACTCCTGTTACTGTTGTGCTGGTACTTTTTGTCTTCTGAAAGTAATAACTTGTACCTTGCATTGTGTTGACCAGTTTCTTCACTGAGAGTCCTCTGATGGTTTTGATAATGAAGTACCTGTGAGCTGTATGTGCTGATCTGCATTGTTAGACAGTGCATGGAAGCAGTGAAAAGAAGCTGAGGGTATTTTGCAATGCTTGTTCCGCACCAAGACTGACTCTATTTTCCTTTTCTTTTGAAACAGCTCTCCTGTTTGGCATGTCTTTTGTAAAGACAGTCTGTCATCAGCAGTGCAGTATGCTTCAGGTGATGCCTGTACCCTGGCCAGTGAGGATGAAAACACCCAGGAAAAGGTATGCTGAATCAGTCCTGTTCATTAGCTGCTCAGTCTGAGTTGAGATTAAATTACCCTCCCATCATTTATACTGTAGTTCATAAAGCCTTCTTGGCCAGGAGGTTCATTGTACTGAGCTGCTCTGAACAGAGATGTTCCAAAGTGTTTGCTTTCCTTTGTGTGTTGCAGTTATATGGCAGTGCAGTGCAGCTGGTTGGTTTGTGCATGGGCAGCAAAGAGCAAAGTTAGTAATGGTAGCTCTTGGTGCCTCGTGTTAGCAGTGGTCATCAGGGATTGCATGTGGCTTGTTAGAGACCATGATAAGAGATGATGCCCTGGATAAGCCTAGGCCAGAGTATGCCAGTTGCATCTGTTGTGCTAAAAACCCAGTGCACAAATGGTTGCTGTCCTGAATAGAAGACTTAAGATTAATTGTTCTAAGTCAGTATTTATCACTTTGTTTCCTCCTGTTGAATGGCAATGAACAGCACTAAAGTGTGTGTGTGAAACTACTGACCAAGGCTCTGTCCTCTTCCTTATTTGTATTGTTCAGCACTTGAGGTTAAATGGAGTTCAGTCATCCCACCCTAACTCATCAGGAGTTCCTGCATACTGCAGTTTGGTAGTGAGTTCCCAAGCTGGTGAGCAGTCATGCTGATGTCATTCACTCTTGTACAAAGGCAGAGAGTCAGACTTGTGAGAAGCTGGGCTAGTACTGATACTATTGATCTCATTGCCCCCATCAGTAAGTAGTAATGCTAATTGTGGTCCTCATTCCAAGAAAGCTTTAATATGCTGCATCAAACCTGGAAAGTGCTTAGCCTGACCAGAAAAAACCCAATTATCAATACAGTCTATTTCTTAAGCATTTTTACAGAGGGTAGCTATCCTCTTGCCAGCTTGGGTGAGCACATAGCATTCACTCCTCTTCTGCTGTATGCCTGAAAAGTCCTGCTCAGGTCTAATGGCTCATGTAATGAAACTGGAAATGCCAAGTAAGCTCTGAGACTGGGAAGCCACTGTTGTGTCTTCCTGCTGTTCTGCACTATTCTTCTCTTCACCCTCTGAGCCTGGCTGCATTAAGAGACTTCTGGACTTAAGCTCAAAGATGTGAAATCTCATACATTATGCTGTACTTCTTGTTCATGCAAGAAAAGTCTCTTGGGTGTATGGGAAATCTTAAGCCTATGTCTCTTAACTAGGCTGTTGGAGCTGTCTCAGAGCAGCCTTGCAGCTCTTGATCAGTTGTCTCTTGAGGCATTGATGCTATTTATCATGGGGCCTATGGTGTGAGCTAATGATACTTGGGGGAAATGCTGCTGAGCTGTTGCCTTTAAGATGTGCCTGCTCACATTTGTGTTTCCTGCTTTGCCAGTGTGTGCCTTAGCTTTCTCAAATCCATCTGATCGTGTAATCTTGTATGGCATAGCAGCCTCTTGGGTCTGATCACTAGCACTTGCAGCTTCTCACCACAGGACTTTAGATGGCCCTTACAAGACAAGGGTGTGTAAATTCCACCAGCTTTCTTGTCACCCTTTTAAGTACTGCTCAGAAATAACTTGTGTGAGTTGTAGTCACAGCTTAGAGTCTTGAGGAGCAAGTAAATTCGTGTTAGTACTGCAGCCTGGGTTTAAAGCTCTCTTCTCAAGTGTTTGTGAATCACTGCACTAGATTGTGAGTCTTAGTCTGTCAAAGAGAGAGTTACTTTAAAAGATCCCAGCAGATGTGGAATTAGTCCAGTTTTGATGACCTGCTGCAACTGGAACATGCCAAGGTTTGTTTCTAATGGTTGCTAGTTGCAAGTCATCTGTGGACTGGAGGGGGCAAGTTTCCTGCTGTTTGGGGCTGCAAGGGGGCTCCCTTGGCATGAGATCCTATCAGAATGATTGATTTTCCTTGGCACACCAACAGAATGGTTCTAGGCTGTGTCTTTCCTGGGAAGATTTAACTGAATTGCTTCAATGTGCTTTAGTCTTTGCCCAGGTGAGATTTCAAACATGTGGCCAGTTGCTATGGAGGTTGGTGTAGCTTAGCTGCATGTTGATACTTTGGTGGTAAAGGTCTGTACCTAGCACTTGGCCTATGCCAAAGGGAACTCCCCTTGCTAGAACAGAGAGCCTATTTTACTGATGCTTACTCTTGGTTTACCTTTACACCAGAGGGAAGAGGCTGGCCCCAGGCTGGAGTCTGACCATGCAGACTCAAGTACACGGAGTTCTACAGAAGAGCTGCTTGTTGATCTTGCAAAACCTGACCAGGCAAGACTTTAATTTCATTTACTGTGTTCATTCTTCAAATGCTTCTGGATTTCAGCCTCTCACTTTGGTTAGCTAAAGCTCATGGTAGCCATTGGTCCCGTTTCGCCAGCATGCAGGGCTGCTGTCAGACTCGTGTTTCCAGTGGAGGGGAAAATGGGTGAGCTGACAGCTCTTGTGCTGCCCATGTGCACAAGTAATAAGAGTCATTTGATAGTTGTATGTAGTGACCACATCTTTCAAGATGGATTAAAATTGGATGTTGTAGGTATGGATGTCTCTTTGTAAATGACACAAAACTCCTTACTGGGGTCTCTCATGCACATCAGGCTGGGTGATCACAGCAGTCCAGTTAAAGTTTCATCCTTCATGGCTCCTGTCTGGGTCATTTCCTTCTTGAAATGGAAGGGGAGTTGTGCTTCAGTTGTATGTCAGTGCTTGATGTCAAATGTTACAAAGACCACTGTTAGAGAGGATTTGTGTTGTGGATTACAAGGCAACATACACGGGATGTGCTCCTGAGTATATATTGCGTGGGATAGATGTGCAACTCTGGTGAAACATTCCAGACCTGTTCAGTTAGATGACTGACTCTCAGAGCAATGGAAAATACTCCTCAAGGAGGGCCTCTGGTCATCAGCTGGGTTACTCAGTGTGGCCTGTTTGGATGCTTGTGTGCTTTCCAGATTTAGAAAGCCTTCTTTTGATGATGCTGTGCAAGGCTTTATGAGAACTGAAGACCAGAATAAATAAGACTCAAAATGATTAGACTCTCAAAAGTGAGAAGCAGTTTATCCCTTCCTTCAGTTACAATGGAATGGACTTCTGAATGGTTTTGGACCTCTGAGTGATTAAAATTGACAGCCTTCCCCAAAATGAAACTGAGGCTGAAAAGAGAAAACAGATTCTGTGATCATGGAGCATGCAAACAGAGGAATGTATTTCAGTTGCTGAAACACTCAAGCATGTGCTCTTGAGGCTCTCTTCATAGAGGTGGGTGGGTGGGTGAGGAAGCTCTCACACAAACTTCTCTCCAGTTAGTATTTGTACGCTTCTACTGCAGACTCCAGAATAGTGTTGCTCCTACCCCAGAGCAGCACTGAATACCACCTGGGTTTAGGAAGGAAGCAAAATAGCTGGGTGCCAGCTTTCTGCCTGTTGTTTAGGTTCACTGATGACAGGAATTTGTGCTGTTAAAACTACCACAGCAGATGATGTTGCATGAATGCTTTTGCTGTTCAAGTTGTGAAAAGCCTGTTCCTCTGATGTTTCCCTAGCCTACAGACATGAGTGAAGCTGGCCAACCTGAAGTTCAGACTCCACCTTCAGCAGATTTAAATAAAGCTTCTTCTAGCATGGTTGCAAGCACTGAAAACATTTCCAGTTCACCTACCTCAGAGATGCCTCCAGTCTCACAGCCTGAGTAAGTCTTGAGGTTTTTATTTGTATGTATTGCTTTGGCCTTTGGGAGAGCCTGATTTATTCTGGTGTTATTCAAAGGGCTGCTTAGTAAGGTTAGATTGCTGTGAGATTCTTCTGCTGCACTTGGATTTTTATGGTGTCAGTGCTGATGGAACATGCCACTTGCTCAGTGTGTGGATGGAGGTGTGTGCCTGCACAGAGTGTCATGTTATTGCCAGTATCAGTTCCCTAGCTGCTGTTTTGGCAGAAAAAATCCAGCTGCTTACAGGTGCTAAGCAATCTGTGCTGTGAAAGCCCTCAGGTCGTTAGGGTTTCTGACCTTCCACATCTGTGCTAACAAGTATCAAAGCTGCTTCAGCAATGCTTCTGCTTTGTGTTTAGGAAGAACTTTGCATGATTTTATTTCAGGCCTTACACCAGAACAGTCTCAAAGGTCTGATTTTGACAGACTTCTGATGAAACAGCAAATTTTAGTATCCATGCAGCCATGGCAGTTTGTAGTTGTGGTGTCAGTGTCTGATTGGCTGTGTTGCAGAGCTACCTCTGCTGGAGGCACTCTTCAGTTGTGCTTAGTTTTGTTCCTCTGTTTTGTGGAATGCTGTGCTATCAGGTGTTAACTTGAGTATGGGAATCCAGGTGTCTGCTTCTACTGTGACAGAACTCTCCTGGAGTTTGATGTGTGCTGAGGGGAATGTGTTCTTCTGATTATCTCCTGATAAAGATCTGATCTTTTGGTAGATAAACTTTCAACACATGACAAATCAAGCAGGCTTCTCCTCAGTGGTGTGGTGCTGTTCTGTTTGTGGTGGGGGGCTTTTAATGGTCCAGTTTTTCTGGTTGATCAGATTTAGTTTCTTCACCACAGGAAAGGTCTGGAAATCTTTGTTGCTTGATCTTACCCTGCATGCTCAGCAAGATCAAGTACTTTGGTACATCATAACTCTCTTCAACTGCAAGTACTCAGCAATCAAGTTTCTCCAACTTGTAGTTGTTCTAATCAAAAGTGGGGTTTCAGTAGGTCTTTTTGTAGCACTTGTTGATTACTGCACTGTGTAAATGCACTTTAAACCCTGCTGTTGTCAGTCCAAACTATTTTTACCTTGCAGGGAGTATTTTCCAGTGGTGCATTTATTGTAGCTTTTCTATCCAGACCTAATTTGGGGCAACACACTGAAAAACAGCCTGATGACCTCCTCTAGCTGCAAGTGAAGAGAGCAACCAGATACATAGTGGGCTTGCTAATGCACTTGAGTAATTAAGGCAAAACCACTGACAAAGTATTCAAAGGGAGGGGATGCTGCAGTTGTTAGGCTTGTGCTGCTTGCCTTCTGCAAAGATGAATGACTCAAGGCCATCTGGGTGCACGCTGATAGGAGAGTGTTTTTAAGTCCATACCTGTGCCATATTTATTTGGTAGTTATTCAAAGTGTCATCTACCCACTGAGGTCAGGAATATGTGGAGCTCTTTAATTATGGTGATTGACCTCCCTTCAGTCATTGAAGTGTTCCATGCAGAGCTGAACTCTGCATCTCAGATGTGTGCCTGTTGGGGTGTCCAGAGAAACTGCTCCCTGCTTGTAGCTAATGGATTCTTAGATTGCTGGTAGTTGTTAGGTTTTGCTACTTAGCAAAAAGCCTTGACTACCTGTGAGGGGCTTTGTTTTTAGTACTGTGGGAGCTGTTGTTGAAGAAGTACTGAAATTGGCTCCCTGGGTCTGTTGTGGTTGCTTCTGTTGGCAATTGCAGCAGCTGGAGTCAAGATCCCGTTTTAAGTTGCTGACGTGCTGTTTGTGTGTTGGCATCTCTGCCATGTTATTGGATTAACCTAGTTTGCTGTGGGCACTGTAGAAAGCTTATGTTGAAGTTTAGGAGGCAGGATAAAGCCCTGACTGAGATTTGGTTTATAGCCTAAATGTGGAAGTCATCTCTGTACTGGGTAAGTAAGGACAGTCACAGACGTTGCCAACTGGGAGTTTCTTGTCCATCTTCTGCCCCCCCTGCAGCGTTGCTGGAGAGAGGCTTGAGTTTCAGTTTCTGCCTTGGGTTTGTCTGATTCAGGGCTCTGCCTTTCTGGGAGAGAAGTAGTGAAGGGAGTGGGCTGAGTTACTTAGGGTGGGCTGCTGATGCAGCTTGGATGATGGTCTGCTGGTTCACCTCATTTTTATTGCACTAGGAGAAAAGAGTAGTGTAAAGGAGGGGTTGTGGCTGGCCGTACTGTATAGCACTATGCCACTCCTTTGCTCCTAGCTTTAGCCAAGTGCTGTTCTGATTGTTGCCCACTGGCTTGAGAGCATCAGGAGCTTTTAGTGATGGACTCAGACTTGCTTTGATTCCTTTGAAAAGGAAAATTGCTGGCAGCTGGGTAACTCTGAAGCTGTTCTTAATTTGTAGTGATGATGGGAAACATTATCCTTCCCAGTGCTTGGTCAGATGCTTTGTGCTCCTTTGAGACAAACAGTCTGGAAAAGGAAATTCCATTCTTGCATGGGTACAGCTGAGAATGCAGTTCCACAGAGTAGAGCATTCTGCATTCCTCTCTCCTGATTTATTTCTGTAAGACTGTTTTCAAAAGCTTTCAAGTAGCTGTAGTGTTGTGGTTGGGTAGTGGGGTGGTTTGTGTTACCAGAAGGGTAAAGCCCACGTTATTTCTTTTCCCTCAGTGCAATACAAGATTCCAGTGCTGATGTCCCTGTAGTCAGCTCCAGTGAAACTGAGCAGTCAGAACCTGACTGTGATATTGGTGGACCACTTGAGGCTGAATTGCAGAGTGAACCTTCCTCTTTTGTCAGTCCCCCAGAAAGGTGAGTGTTGACACTTTAAACAGATTGTGAGTTTGAATCATTGAAAAGTAATTGTTCTTTTCTGCCCTGGCTGCCAGCAAACATTTGTGTGTGTTTGCTTATCTTCAGAGTTGTGTGGTTAATACTGCCTGTGGCTGATAATGTGATTGGCTTATAGGTGCTAATAGTGTGAAAACTTTCAGCCTTGCAGGGCAGCATATAGAGAACATATCATCCTCACATGGCAAGGGAAAGAAGACAAAATCAGAGTTTGAGTCGAAGGTTTCAGCACCTGAGAAGGGGACAGATGAGCAAAAATCTGCTCTGAATGCCTCGGAGAACTTAAAAAGGGAGGTAAGCATTACTGACCCCTGCGTGGGACACAGGAGCTTAAGGCCCTCTGGTAGGTTGTCACCATTGTGAAAGAGAATGATGACCATCTGATAGCCTCTCTGTAAATGCACAGCCCTCCCATTCTGAGCACTGTGTGTGGTTCTGGTGTTGCCATCTCCACAGGGGAGAAAAACTGGGAGAAAAGGCAGCAAGCTTGATCCCTTGGCACAGAACAGGTTTTCTGAGCTAAGTCTCTTAAGATATGACTTGGGGAAATCAACTAAAACTGTCTGAAGTGGAATTCAGAGGAAACCTTCATGTAACAGAAAATCAGGTGAGACGTCCACAGGATGCTGTGGATGCTTCAATTTTTGCATAGGTTAAAAAAAACCCAACAAAAAAAACCCCAAAACAAAACCCAAACCCCACAACAAACATCTGGAGGCTGTTGTGTGGTCTGGGTAGGTTTGTGGAAGTCTGAGGTCTGGATCTTGACTGAGTCAGGAAATTCCTGAATAGCAAGCAGATGGCTAGAGGCGAAGATGACAGTTGGAGGGAAGAGAAAGCATTTGGGGTTTGTTGTACTCTTCCCTAGATCAGTTACTCAGCCACTGTTTGTGGGCTATTGAGCTAGACAGGTGGTCTCTGCTTAACTGTGAGAGTGCTTCTGTGCTGCTCTGTGAGGCACTTCCTGAAGCTTCCACTCTGCAGGTGGGTAAGGAACAAGCCAGGTCTCAGCAGTGCCATGTTTCGCTCGTTCAGGCTCCTGGCGCGTTGAACTGCCACTGGTAGCTTTATTTCCTGAGATCACTGAGCAGAATACAGTGTGCTTTAAAACAATTCTATGCAGCCAGGAAAAAGCCTTCTAGAGAACATACTACAAGCAAATTGCTGTAAGCCACTATTGTGGAAAACCCCCAAAAGCCAGGGTTGTCTGTCTTCACCCCAGTGCTTTCAAGAGTGCAGTTTGAGTCATTAGGGTATTGCCTTGATGTCATAGTTAAGCAGCAGCATGATTTGGCATTGCTCACTTAAGAGGTCTGACTTAAGATCCTCTTTGGACTATGAAGAAAGTGTTGTGTCCTGAACTTTCTTGGGAGAGGGAGCTACAGAGGTTGTTTTAGGCCTGCTCATTTCTAAACAGATGTGAGGATGTGTTTTTGTGGGCAAGGTCTATAGAGTTCTGTTGCAGTGTACTTGTGTGGGTTTGGCTCTGGCTGAGGGCTTTCAGCTACAGAACTCTCTTGCTTTCAGTGCAGAGAAATGATCAACCTGCCAAGAAGTCATTCTGGTAACTACCTGTGAAATGTGGTCTACAAAACCTCTACTTGACTTGTGTAGAGCAGCTTTTTGCACATCTGGTGACGTGCTGGAAGTTAGCTGATGCAGTGGGGAAGCTGCCTTGAGGTGGCATAGCATATGCTTCATTGAAAGGGGTTTCTGCTTTGTCAGGCAAGTCCCAAACATTATTTCTTTGGTCACTGAACAGTAAAACATTTAAAAGTAGTATCTTCTTGTGCTGTTTGAGGTTTAGAGAAACTCCTGGAGACCTCTGGAGCTCTGTCATGACCAACACTCATATTTGAAGAGTTCTGCTACAAAAACTTTTTCTCCTTGGGAGGAAAGACCAAAAACCTGGAAGGAAAGATGTTTTGAGACCAAAGGATTGGTTTCCTTAGTGTATGGAGCCCCAGAAATGACCCAAATCTCGGTGAAAGAATGCACAATCCTGTCAGGAAACAATCACATGTCTCTTGGGCCCCTGGGCCTGCCTTGGCAGCAGGTTTTTAGCAGGGGTTCAAATGGTGTATCTACTGTTGGTTTGGTATTGGTTTTAGCTTCTTGGTTTTAAGCATTGAAGTTGATCTGTATTTCATGGCTCCTGAGGCACACTCACAGTTGATGCTTTGTTCTTTTGCAGAAAGACTATAAGAAAACAGGAGAAATTGACCCTACATCAGTGATGACCCCAAAGGACCCTGGAGACATTCCAACATTTGATGAATGGAAGAAGAAAGTCATGGAAGTGGAGAAAGAAAAGAGTAAGCTTAGGATTCATTGGTTTGGTCTAATTACAGACCACTTGCATCTTCACACAAATCACATGTGACTAGTGGAGCTCTCTGCTGTGCAGCCTGGAGCAGCACCAGATCATTCATAGCAGTTATTGTATAGAAGCAGTGAGCAGAGGTTCCATGGAAGTGAAGATGCTGCCTGTGGTGGCTGTAGTAGCAATACTTTCTCGTCCCTAGGTCAGTCAATGCACCCTTCTGCAGCTGGTGGGCAGCATGCCACAAAAAAAGTCCAGAAAAACAGAAATAACTATGCCTCTGTAGAGTGTGGGGCCAAGATTCTGGCAGCAAATCCAGAAGCCAAGGTAAGCATTACTGTGCATTCTTTCAGTTTACTCTTAGGCAAGAAGTAGTGCAAAGTGCAGTAAGTGGAGACTGAACCCTGATTTCTGAAGTAGTCTTTTTATGGTCAGGCTTATTGTGATTTTTGATTGATAAAAAGTGGGACATCAACCTGAGTGAATGTGGAATGGGGAGAAGAATCTTAGTACTGAAACCAAGCAACTGAACAAAGTTGTATTAAGCAGCTCACTGTAGTAAATAGCCTGTGACTGTCCCAGGGAACACAGCATACTGTCTGCTGCCTGATTTGTGAGACTTGGTATTAGTCTAAACAGCTGTGGACCTTTGGAGAGAGGGGACAACCTCTTGGTGCTGGGTTAGTATCAACCATACAGTCTAAAACACTAATTCTCTTCTTGATACAGAGCACTTCAGCTATCTTGATGGAAAACATGGACCTTTACATGCTAAATCCTTGCAGTACTAAAATCTGGTAGGTTGCTGAGCCTTGCTTGTGACAGGAGTGAGTATCACTTCCCCTGTGGGACTGGCATGACATGGTGTGTTTGATTTGTGTCTGTAAAGAACTTTGGATGTACAGAATCACCTAGGTGGGAAGAGACCTCAAAGGTCAAGTCCAACCTACTTAGTTGATACCAGAACAGAATAGAATGTTTGCCTTTTTTTCTTACTTGGCTTAACCAACTGTCTCCTGAATGTAAGATTAGTACTAGATGCTTTGTGATGTCCCCCATAGAACTGTCTGTGGTGTTGAGCAGTAAGATCAAGGGTTCCCCTTCATTCATGTCAGTATTTGTGGGGTTTCCATCATTATAACCTTACAGAAGAGAGTTCTGGTGAAGACTTTTTTCCCCAGCTGTCAATTACTTACAGGACACGTAATCAGAATGTACCACATACTAACTGCTCTTTCAGGTGGGGTTTAAATGATGCTTGCTGTCCTTAGCTATTAGTTCTGTGACTGGTTGCTTTTGGGTACAAGATGGAGGAAGCTCTGTGGGTGCAGGTGTTACTGAGATGTGCAGGGAAATACCACCAGTGATTTTTGAGGGGAGCAGCAAGTAGTGCCTCCATATTGTACAGCACTTCATATTGTTGTTTACACCTAGTGGAAGATGCAGTAACAAGGTAAGGGCCTGAGGGCTGGAGCTGCAGAAGGAAGAGTGCTTTTGAAACAAATCTCTTGTTTCTCTCCAAGGTTTGTTATTGAGCTCTGTGAACCAGTCCAAGTGAAGCAGTTCGACATTGCAAACCATGAATTGTTCTCCTCCACTCCCAAAGACTTCCTGGTGTCTATTAGTGACAGGTATGTGGCCAAAGCTCACCCTTCTGAGGGACACATGAAGGATGAGTAGTCAGCAGATGGCCTCACCAAGCATGGTCTCTGTGTGCCTCTTCCTGTGCGAAGTGGGACTGTGAAGCTGTACGGGGTTTTTGCTGGATGTTATTGGTTACAGCACTGTGTTCCATGGAAGGGACAACTGTGAGGTCCTAGAACACATGGCTTGAGCTCTTTACATGCTTCCTGTGTTGTTGATGTAATTCTGGTATGTGAAAGAGGAGACCCTGAACCCAGGGCATCAACCCCCGCTTGCTGCTTCGCCGCTTCAAATGCATAGACTCTGATTTCCAGCGCTTGGGCTGCTGCCTGGTTCCAGCTCTGGTTTGCTCTCTTTTTTTGCTGCTTGCATACAGGAATATTTGCAATCTGCCACTTGGGTGTCATGTTGCTCAGTGTTCATCTGAGGTGACTTTTTTCCATTCCAGAGCCTTTGCTGCAGGCTGGATTTCAGCAGTTGGATCCAGTATAGGGTTTCATGCTCCAAGGACTCACATGCTGTTTCCACTATGTGAAGAGATACTGCTGAGGTTTTGTGTTGGGCCTAGCTTTATCTTGCAAGTCCTCTCTCCACAAGCACATTGCTGCTGTCTTGCAACTGAAAGGAAAAGGGAAGGGGAAAAAAAGCAGAAGCACTTTTTCTGTGAAAAGATGCTTTGGGAAACTTCAGCAGGTGCCTGTGAACAGTAGGTTCCTTCATTGCTTTTAGCTGATTCCATTGTTTCTTTTCTAGGTACCCAACAAACAAATGGATTAAATTAGGTACTTTCCATGCCAGAGATGAGAGAAATGTCCAAAGCTTTCCTCTGGATGAACAGATGTATGCAAAATATGTTAAGGTAACTTAATCCTGCATCCATCCTTCTCAGGAAGGGTTTGCTGTGCTTACTCTATACACTAGCATCCTGAGAAGCATCTTATCAAAGCATGCCCTGCCATGAGCTGTGCTAGTTTGGTTAGTGGCAGTGGCCTTTCTGTGACTGTCCATGTACTAAACCTTCTCAGGCAATCACCAGTATGTTGCCTTCCTCACAAAGGTGACTGGATCTGGAGAAGCATTTGGTGCCCAAGCACATACCTTGTGTCCAAGGACATGCTTAGTTGATACCTGAATAGAATAGAATGTTGTCTGCCTTTTTTCCTCACTTGACTTAACCAACTGTCTCCTGAACATAAGATCAGAAGTTTTGGCCTGTTTTGACTCTTGGCTGCACTTGCTTGTGTGCATATATATGTAAAATGTGTGTGTGCATATATATAAAGAATATTTTATATATATCTATAAAATATCTGTGGTATGTGTATACAATCACACTCCCTGGAGCACAGATTGAAATATGCCCCTTCTCTGGGTACTTTTGTGCCAGCATCCTGCTATGCAGTTTAAAGTGAATCTGAAAGAGTAAGCATTTGAATTCTGGTTCCCATCAGCAGTCTCCAAGTGCAGTTTTGCAGTTACTTAATCAAAACTGTGACTCATGGGAGTTACTTAGGTTACTGCTACTGCAGGACTTGCCATGATCTCTCTGCCTTCAAAATAACTTTGAGCAAGCTCTTCCCTCAGGAGCCTCTGAATAAAATTCTGTCAACCATGTGGTACTTGGACCAATATAAAGTAGTGGGACCTCGTGGAGGTTTGAATTCAAATAAAGTACAAACCTTTTAGGTCCTCTAAGTGATGTTACCTTCCAGTTGTGGTGCTGCCAACAAAACAATTGTGCTGCTGAATGCAGTTGGTGCTTTGCTGAGGCAGCAGCTGTCAATGATAGTTACCTAACTTCTCCACCCAGGAATTCTGCATGAGTCACAGGATGAAGAGTTCATTTGAAATCCTGCTTTAATTAATTGATTCAATTCTGGCTGAATTAATGCCCTAAGGTAGCTTGTTGGAGTGCTAGGTGCACCCTAGGTGCTTCAGCCCTTAGTCTCTGGGCAGATGGAGTGTTCTGCCTCGAGGAGTGTCCATGCTAACATTTTCTAAGGGTCATCCTCACAATGTCTTTACTTTGTACCCCAGAAAGTAAGCAAGCTGAGGTGTGCCTAGGCTACAGGTTTTTGAAGAGGCTTAATGAACTTGTATCCAAAGTGATGGAAACTTTTTGTAAGAGTGCTTTTATGGGAATAGTTTCATGACCTCACTTGCAGGTCAGTCATTAGTTGTCTACATGCTGGCTTAATAAATGCATTTTATCTTGCAAGGTGGCTTAGACTGATTAAATAGCAGTGTGTAGTCAAGCTCTCACTAGAAATACACAGCTGACAGCAGATCCCAAATGTATCATCAGATCCTCTATACATTTTCTTCCAGCAGCACTCAAACTGAAGCCTACTACACTGAATGTGAAGCAGCAGTACACGGTGTGTGCTGTGAAAGGCTTTTTCCTTTGGAGTCACTCTCTGTAATCTGTGCTCTTTAAGGGGGGGACACAAATACACTTACCACTTAACACACTTAGGTGTTCTGTCTGCAATAATGCTGCCTAGAAAAATTGAATAGCTTCAGTTCATTAATAAACCACTTGCTGCTTGTTACTTCTAATCTGCAAAGGTACAAGAGCTAAATGACCTCTTGCTACCCAGGTCAGATGAAGTAGCATTGCAGCTTCATCCTTCATAATTAGTTGTCTTGGCCAGTTGTAGTACTGAATTAAACCCAACCAACCTGTAATTGCCTGTGGCATGTGTTCAGCCTTTTGTACTGACATCTTGTTTTTTTCTCTCTTCCTTTCTTGCTTCAGATGTTCATCAAGTACATAAAGGTTAGCAAACTCTTCTTTTGGAATGATAAATGCATGGGGCTTGGGGTGCTCTCTGCTGTGACTCATCACTCTAATGCATGGCAAGAACAACCTCTCAAAGTCTCTTCTGCTGTGGGTGATTTACAGATCTCTTGAGTAAAAGGTTGCAATGTCAGGGTTGGGTTTGTGTCTGAAGTGCACTTCTGACTCTGGGGCTTTGGAGTTTTAAGTACCTTTTGTTCTTCAGGTGGAGTTGATATCGCACTTTGGATCGGAACACTTTTGTCCTTTAAGTCTTATAAGGTAATATCTTAAGTGTTGTGTTCATCTTTCTACCTCACTGCAGTGAGGATGAGTGTTTCAATAACCATTGGACAACTTCTGTTTTCATCTTAAGTTAGTTGCAAATACTGAATTGAAGCAGCTGCCTAACTTCTCTGATTGACATCTGTTTAAAGCAGCTTGT